>NC_090649.1:324038498-325238498 GCF_040937935.1 Hyperolius riggenbachi | reverse complement strand
TTTGCAGGGACACAGAGGTTGCTATGCAGGTACGAGGATCGCGTAAACATGGAAGTGCTGGGGGATGAGCAGCTCTCAGAGAGGACGGCAGCCTTGCATGATGCGGAAGGCAAGTCCCTGACAATAACAGACTGTTCTTAAAGGGGAACTTCAGCCTAAACAAACATACTGTCATCAAGTTACAATAGTTATGTTAATTAGAATAGATAGGTAATGTAATCTCTTACCCACCCTGTTTTAAAAGAACAGGCAAATGTTTGTGATTCATGGGGGCTGCCATCTTTGTCATGAGGGCAGCCATCTTTTTGGTTGAAAGGAGGTGACAAGGAGCAGGAGACACAGTTCCAACTGTTCTGTGTCCTGATAACCCCTCCCAGCTGCATGCGCTAGGCTTCAAATGTCAAATTCAAAATATAAAAAAAAAAAATTGCACCAAAACAGCAGAACAAGAACAACAACATCAGAAATCCCATTATGCTTTGCTCAGCTTCAGGGGAAAAAGCCCGGGCAGTTTTCTTATGTGCAGCTAAAAATGAGGCTTGTATAAGAGAAATAAAGTTCTGATGCTGTGAAACTGTTAAAGAAACACCAGGCCTTTTCAGTGCTGCTGAGTCGATTTTTAGTCCAGAGGTTCACTTTAAGGGCCCGTTTCCACTATCGCGAATCCGCATGCGTTGCCCGCATGCGGATTCGCACAGTCAGTACAAGTGGATGGGACTGTTTCCACTTGTGCGTTTCCCCGCACGTTTTTCTGTGCAGAAAAAATCTGCAGGGTAGGGCCCTCAGAATTCGCCTGCGTGTGGAATGCAGGCGAATCGCACGCAATGTATTTAATAGGGAAATCGCATGCGTTTTCCCTATGCGTTTTTTGCCACGATTTCGCATGCGATTTCGCATAGGTATTAATGTTAATTTACACAGGCAGTGACATGGTTAAATTCGCATACAGCCTTACCTATGCGAAATCGCATGCGAAATCGTGGCAAAAAAACGCATGCGGAATCGCACCCGCATGCGATTTGCCTGCGGTGATTCGCCGGCGATTCCGCAATGCTATAGTGGAAACGGGCCCTAAGAGAAACCTATATCGGGTGATAGACCTGGTTTAAGATGCCATGACACGCAAGATGAACTTCAGATTCGTGCTTTGCTGAGGTAAACAAGATTCTTAAAGATGCACCTGTATTCCTGTATTGCCAAATAAATCTCCTTAGTTGTTTAAAGACATCTGTGATTTCTCTCCATTGTCCGTTGCTGCTGTGAGAATGTTAAATTATGCAGTTCCTGGGATATGGTGGTATCCCCTAGCAAGAAGCTGGTATCCCCTAGCAACCACCAAGTACATTTTAACAGTTTTGACGATTTGTAAACTGAATTGATTTCCTGTAATCTATTCGTAATTTCCTGTGATTTTTGCATAATTTTGTGCCAACTTCAGGTGTTAATAGCAAAGCTCCCATAGATGCTACATATGTTAAGAAGACTAGTGGGTACAAGTCAAAATGTAAAAAAAAAAAAAAATACTTTGTACTTTTTGAGAAAATCGATTTTTAAATGCAAAGGAAAAATTGTTTTTACACTGTATTTTTTCTGAGTTTAAAAAACAATTTTTCTGTTGCATTTTTTAAAATCAATTTTCTCATAAACTGCAAGGTCTATCTGAAAGTTATTTTTTTTACTTGTACCCAGTATTCCCCTTAACATATACAGTATAGCATTTGGTGATAGTAGGATGTATGAGGAATTGCAATTAACTGGTAAAGTTGGCAAAAAATTATGTGAAAATTACAGAAAAATGCAGTTCCTGATTATTACAATTACAGACAAAATTAGGATTTTCCCCAAAATTTAGCATTGTGATTGCAAATTGCAAATTGCAAATTTTGATGTGCAAAATGTGTGCTCATCTCTATTGGAAATAATTTATTTCTAAACCCATTATATGATGTACCAAATCCCAGTGAATCTTTTTTTTTTTTTTAAAGCAAATCAAGTTTATTGATCAAAGCAAGACATACATAGTCCAGGTTTACATAAAGTATGTATATATACAGTAACAAAGAGGTTTATGTAGGATTACAGTAATACAATCAGGATAGTTATTTAACCAGATCTGGCTTCAGAACATAAATCCCAACATGGACAGCATTAACAACAATAACATAGCCTGTTACTTGAGAGTAGGTGTCACAAGAGCCCTAGTGGCTGACCGCCTTCTAAACGGTACCAGCGCACGGATCGTGCGAACTCTGGTCGCAGTCAATGCGCAGGAACCGTTAAGAATTAGCCGCAGACAACTCAGAAGGGAGCCTGTGAGACACGGGTAATTACAACGTCACCCACTGGTTCAGAGTAAACTGCCACCACCGCGGTTACCATGGGACCGTGGAGCCCACTAACTGACTGACTAGTCCTGCGAATAAAACGGTTAAACACACGGTATTCTGTCTAGCCAACAACGAACAAACAGTAGCGTATCTTCAGAGACCTGGGATCAGTTCTGTGTGTGCTGATAAGCAGGGTAGCGGACAGTGAATGACTTGGAGAAAGTCGTTTATTCACGCAATATAAATAATTAATATATACAGACAATTATTAAAATCAACAATTATTAAAACAGTAATAGCCAGTATGAAATAAAAAGGGAGAAAATACTTATGGTTTGTGGAAATATGTCCTTGTGGGAAAATCACAAAGTTCTTGGTTTCAATCAAAGTTCAGCAGAATTCTTTGTTCCAGGTTACAGAAGAGATGGCCAATCAAGATGGCCGCCAACACATGTGTCCTTTGTCTCAGAGCTTCATTCAAAGTTCAGCAAAATGGCCACCAGCCCTATGTCCTCTGAGCTGGCAGCAGGATGTTCTCATATGGATGGAATGGGAGGACTTCGATGCCCACCTGCTGGCCAGGTGCTTTTGATGAAGCTGGTTTGGGGGTGTGGCAATGCCGGCCCCTCTGAGTCACCCACCAATGACAGTTCATTCCCTCTGAGAGATTTTAGGGCTAAACTTATGAAATGCTGTAACTCCTGAACCATACACGTTATATTTAGGGGGGTAGCAGCTTCAGACTTGTTGGAAAATACAGATTAATATGACATCAGACACGGCTAAGCTAGCGGGTCAGGCTCCTGAGAAGATTCATATCTCGATAACCGGACGGTCTATCCCAACAAATTTCATATCAGCACGATGGCCAGATTTTACCGAACAAGACGATATGAATTTTATAGCTGTGCGACATACGGTTTTCATATGCTGACAGGAAATCATACCACCCATGCTTTTCTTATGGCCCATGCTCGGTGCCAGATCGGCTGGCTTTCTATGGCCCCCCTGTGGAGCCAGTTTCCTGGTCCTTTTCATGGGGACATCTGCTGTAGGGGGAATGAGCTGGGCCCTGCAGGGAGTCCAGCCATGTGCGACATTCCTGAGGGGTGAGGGGACTGCTCTGGCTCACAGGGGAACAGATCTCTGGATTTAAAACAACACAAAATGTAATTTTCGGATCGCTTGCACGACTGCTCAGATCCGACAGGGAGCGATCAGGAAAGCGACTGTGAATTCTCTAGATTCACCTGCGTTTCTCACGGCTATTCCGTGACACCTCCCTTTCCTGACGCTGTGTAGAGGGTTGTCAGCAAGATATCCGTCGTAGCAGCCATTGGCGCTGTTGGGCCTAGTTCCCCCTGACACCGGGACAGCCCATCAGCGTTCCGGTGTCGGCCAACCTGGCTGACGGGTCTCGGGTTGCCGGTGCGGCAGGGAAACCTATTGGAGCCTGTGGCTCGGTTCCCCTGGACCGGTCGCGGTCTGCTACCCTCAGGGTTGACCCGACATGGACCGTTCTGGACAGGGCGTTTGCGCCACTGCAGTCGGACGTGGTGTCTGCCGGGACTGCTGACAACGGGCAGTGGGTTGGTTAGGTCAACAGCCAGCCCACGCAGGGTTCCCCTGCTAAGTGGCTGTGGACCTAAGGGAACCCCGCGGGAATCCCTGGACCTTCCCAGCTCCTGACAGACGGCACATGCTCCGCAGTAGTTTGCTACATCCCTGTTCATCCGGGGCCAATAAAACTGTTTCCGAATACCGGCAAGTGTCTTGCGGACCCCTGAGTGCCCTGTCAGAGGATTACCATGTGCGGATTTCAGCACATGTCCCCTGAACGCACTCGGGACCACAAGTCAATTGGTATTCGCGTGGGATCTACCTGTAGGGGGCTGTACAGACTCACTGTACAGTCTCCCACCTTCCCAGTACACCTTGAAAGCGGCCCCGTCTGCGAGGGGCTCAGCGGCTTGCTGCCTGAGCACCTCCAGGCTTGGGTCACTTTGTAGTGCGGCTGAGAATACGGCGCTGTCAGTTTCAGCCAACTTGCTCATGTCACACGAGGGCAGCGGCTGAAAGGTCTCATCCCTGCGGTCAGAGGAGGGGGAGGAGGCCGGAACCCCCTCCACCTGTTCTGAGCTCGGGTTCTGAGCAGTGCAGCTGCGTGGTACTGCTAGCACAGGTACACTGTCAGAATGGCACAGACGGACATTACTCAAATCATCATTGCATGCAGTAATGACATTGATAGGTATAGACATTTTTTCATTACAGACAGGTTGTACAGTAAACTCAGGTACAGTTACAGCATCATCACAACAGACAGTCTGTACATCAAACTCAGGTGCCTTTGAAGCAGGCACTATTGAACCTGGTACCCTTGAACTGGGCACATTCAACCCACCTCCCCCTGGTGCTCCCCCAAGTGTATAAAGTACCTGGTGGTGGGTGGAGAGTCCGTCTCCTTCCGTGAGCGACAAGGCGGTCGTGGCAGGTTCATAGTAGGACACAAGCTTGCCCAAATCAGTCCCCAGCAACACAGGGACTGGGAGATCCTTCATAACCCCAACAACCCTTTCGTGGACCCCTCCTCCCCAATCCAGCTTCACTCTCGCGTGGGCTATGTGAAAAAGGGTGCCCTCTACTCCAGTAAGGGCAAGGGATCGGCTGGGGCTGATGCTCTCCTTTGGCACAAGGTATGAGTGGACTAACGTAATGTCAGCTCCGGTGTCTCGGAATCCGGTGACAACTTTGCCGTTCACTCTAACAAGTTGCTGCTGGTCGGTTCGGTCGCGGACTTCCTTTCCGCGGGCAAACAGGACAAAATCTGATGATCCAGGCTGTGGTTCGCTGGCGGGTTGCCTCTGCTGTGGATGAGGTACAGGTGATGCAGATGATCCAGGTGCTGGTGGTGTCTGTCTCCGCTCCGGACAGTCGAATTTCATGTGTCCGGGCTGGCGGCAGTAGTGACAGGTGACCTCTCCAGGCACTGCAGGCCTGGGTGCAGCAGCTGCGCTGGGTGGCCTCTGTGGCGGACGGCTCACAGGGGCAGGAGAGTCTGCCAGAGTATTGGGCTGACCTCCTCTCCAGCTGGATGGAACAGTTCTGCGGGTATCAGCCACCCGGGTAGTTGCAAAAGTCTCAGCAAGGTCTGCAGCGACAGTGGCTGAAGCCGGCCTGCGTTCTAACACAAACTGTCGTACATCAGCAGGGCAAATGTTCAGAAATTGTTCGAGGACTATCAAGTCCTCCAGGACGCCATAAGACCCTTTGGTGAGGCCTAGAGTCCACTGGCGGAGTGTGGTGAGCAAGCTGCTGACCACATCTCGGTCCGAATCAGAAGACTTTTTCTGCCAGGCCCTGAACTTTTTCCGATAGGCTTCTGGCGTCAGCTGGTACTTAGTAATGATAGCGTCTTTTATAGCAGCATAATCATTATCCTTCTCCGCAGGCAATTCTGCGAAGGCATCAAGCGCTTTGTAGCGCAGCAAAGGTGTCAGATGTCTGGCCCACTGGTCTTGGGACAGACGATACTGACGGCATGCTTTTTCAAAAGACAGCAAAAACAAGTCAATGTCTGTGTCTTTCTCAATATTAGCAAATTTAAATTTTGCACTCACGGGTGCTGCAGCTCCTTCAGCAGGGAGGCTGGGCGGTGAGCTCCGGCTGGCCTGTTGCACTTTTGCCATGTTTAGCTCATGCTGTCGTTGGCGCTCCCGTTCTCGCTCAGCTGCATCCCTCTCTGCGTGGCGTTCAGCAGATTGGCGCTCCTCACGCATGTACTGCAGGTACTTGTCCAGGTCAGTGTCCATCAGCTTTTGTAATGCCTGCTGCATTAGCGGATCAGTACAAACGGTCAGTCCAGTACTGGCCGGTTCCAGGCGAGTACTTTCAGAAACTCTGGGATTGGGGTCCATACTGACAGTCTCTGGCGTAACTGTTGCAACAGGGCCCGCAGGATGCTCAACCTCTGTACGCCTAGGATCTTCAGCCTCTGGTTCCCCTTGCCTTGAGTCAGATGGGGCAGCGTCTACCTCAGCAGACACATCCAGCTCCTGCGGTTGCTGGGTATCCCATTGAAACAAGTCATTTACCATGTCCTGTTTGTTCCTGCGGAGGGTGTCAATGCCCCGCAGCTGACAAAGATTTTCCAGGTCGGATACGGCCATGAGCTTGTAGTTCCCAGACATTTCCATGCCAAATAAAATAAAACTTTTGGGGAGGGGTACTGGCTACACAGTCTCTCTGTATATATAAAAAATATATTGCCTTCCAGCTACACCAATGAATTCGTTCATTTCTTGATAGCGCTAGCGCTATCTTAGATACTTTCAGCACAACACAGGTCCCAACCGCTGCCTAACACTGTCACAAGAGCCCTAGTGGCTGACCGCCTTCTAAACGGTGCCAGCGCACGGATCGTGCGAACTCTGGTCGCAGTCAATGCGCAGGAACCGTTAAGAATTTGCCGCAGACAACTCAGAAGGGAGCCTGTGAGACACGGGTAATTACAACGTCACCCACTGGTTCAGAGTAAACTGCCACCACCGCGGTTACCATGGGACCGTGGAGCCCACTAACTGACTGACTAGTCCTGCGAATAAAACGGTTAAACACACGGTATTCTGTCTAGCCAACAACGAACAAACAGTAGCGTATCTTCAGAGACCTGGGATCAGTTCTGTGTGTGCTGATAAGCAGGGTAGCGGACAGTGAATGACTTGGAGAAAGTCGTTTATTCACGCAATATAAATAATTAATATATACAGACAATTATTAAAATCAACAATTATTAAAACAGTAATAGCCAGTATGAAATAAAAAGGGAGAAAATACTTATGGTTTGTGGAAATATGTCCTTGTGGGAAAATCATAAAGTTCTTGGTTTCAATCAAAGTTCAGCAGAATTCTTTGTTCCAGGTTACAGAAGAGATGGCCAATCAAGATGGCCGCCAACACATGTGTCCTTTGTCTCAGAGCTTCATTCAAAGTTCAGCAAAATGGCCACCAGCCCTATGTCCTCTGAGCTGGCAGCAGGATGTTCTCATATGGATGGAATGGGAGGACTTCGATGCCCACCTGCTGGCCAGGTGCTTTTGATGAAGCTGGTTTGGGGGTGTGGCAATGCCGGCCCCTCTGAGTCACCCACCAATGACAGTTCATTCCCTCTGAGAGATTTTAGGGCTAAACTTATGAAATGCTGTAACTCCTGAACCATACACGTTATATTTAGGGGGGTAGCAGCTTCAGACTTGTTGGAAAATACAGATTAATATGACATCAGACACGGCTAAGCTAGCGGGTCAGGCTCCTGAGAAGATTCATATCTCGATAACCGGACGGTCTATCCCAACAAATTTCATATCAGCACGATGGCCAGATTTTACCGAACAAGACGATATGAATTTTATAGCTGTGCGACATACGGTTTTCATATGCTGACAGGAAATCATACCACCCATGCTTTTCTTATGGCCCATGCTCGGTGCCAGATCGGCTGGCTTTCTATGGCCCCCCTGTGGAGCCAGTTTCCTGGTCCTTTTCATGGGGACATCTGCTGTAGGGGGAATGAGCTGGGCCCTGCAGGGAGTCCAGCCATGTGCGACATTCCTGAGGGGTGAGGGGACTGCTCTGGCTCACAGGGGAACAGATCTCTGGATTTAAAACAACACAAAATGTAATTTTCAGATCGCTTGCACGACTGCTCAGATCCGACAGGGAGCGATCAGGAAAGCGACTGTGAATTCTCTAGATTCACCTGCGTTTCTCACGGCTATTCCGTGACAGTAGGTAAGACCTAAAAGGATAATGATTAAATTGGTGAGGGGGGGGGGAGCAGGAACGAGGCTCAGGAGGTAGGAGACCTTTCTGTGGAGGCTATGTATTACAAAGAGGGGGAAAGAAGGTCGTAGAAGGTATATTTAATAGGGTAGTTGCAGTAACCAGGTAGTTTACCTACGGGTACGAGGGGAGTCTATCCATATTCTCCATATACTATTGAATTTAGTTAGAGTGCCTCTTTTTTCATAAATGGCCTTACGAAGTGGAATAACTTTATTAACACTACTGATCCATTCAGAGCGAGTAGGAATAGTAGGAAGTATCCAATATTGAGTAAGAAGTTTTCGGGCTATATGTAGGACTTCTAAGGTAAAACGTTGGGTATTTTTATCCGAGAATGTACTTGGAAAAATATGAAGTAAGCAGATCTTTGGATCACATGTGATTGGGCAGCCCATATAATCATTTAGGAATTTGACAATTTGGGTCCAATATGTATTAACTTCTGGACAGGACCAGACCATATGAAAAAAGGTGCCCCTATCTGTCACACATTTAGGGCAGTTTGGAGATACTCCAGGTTTAAATTTAGAGAGGCGGATCGGAGTAAGGAATGCTCTATGGAGGATATACAAATAAATCAACCTATCAGGGGCGTGCGGGGATACCAGCAAAACCCTGTCAAGAGAGTCTTCCCATTCCTGATCATCTATCCTGCCAACATCCATTTCCCATAATAACTTGCGAGAGTTAGCTTTGACACTAGCTTCAGGGGAGATAATTGCGTTATATAACATAGTTATTAGATGTTTAGAGATGCTGTCCCCCAGTATGTCACAAATAATTGTATCCTTTAGTTCTGTTGGGAGAAGGTCGAAATGCTTGTAAAGGGCGTGGGTTAATTGCATATATTTATAGAAGGCGGTGCTTTGTAGATGGAATTCCTCAGCCACCTGAGCAAACGACTTGACCAGATTTCCCTGCATCAATTGAAAAAGATAACTTTATTTCCTTATTTATCCAGAAGGTGTTATCAGTGAGCTTGCAGAATTCCTTTAGGCCTCGTTCACATCATTTAGCGCAGATGGCTGTGCGATTGGAACGCAACGCGTCCGATCGCACGCCATCTGCGCTCCTATGCGCTGCGCTGCAGATCCCATTCATTACAATGAATGGGATCTGCGCTGCGATTCCCAAAAATGCGTGCAGCACGCGATAGCGCAATCGCGCTGCCACGCAGCGCATATGATGGGAACGGTAGAAGGGCTGTCTATGCCCTTCTACCGTTCTTGCGTGTCGCACACTATACGCGCTGCCAAAATGCGGACGGCAGCGCGTATAGTCTGAACGAGGCCTTAGAGTTTGGTTTTCCCATAGTGGGAGATGTTTGATCGTGTTGGTATGAAGTGACTTTTGATGTGCCTTATCCCAAACGATAAACATCTGCTTAAGCGTTGGGGGAAGCCTTTGAAAGTGTAAGATGCCCCTTCTGCCCTTTAATAAGTTGTACAGTGGATCAGTGTATTGCAGTCCCAGTTCATCAAAAAGGAGAGACTGCAAAGTCCCTCTACCCTCCCTAAATCCATCATAAAGTAGAGACAACTGAGCTGCTAGATAGTATGAATGGCAATCAGGTAGTGCTATTCCGCCCATGTCCTTGGGACGTTGCAGCACTGATAAGGATAATCTATGTCTGTGATTAGACCATATAAATTCCGTAAGTTGTGCATTCAGTTTCTCAAATTTTGCTGGTGGGAGGTATTTAGGAGCATGCCAGGTAACATATAGTATCTTAGGGAGCAATATCATTTTGAATATATTGGCACGACCCAGAGTTGACAATGGTAGTTTTTCCCATGCCCGGAGTTTTGTAATCATAAATTGTAATAGAGGGGCCAGGTTAAGGCTATCGTATTCTGTTATTGATCGCGATATATTTATACCAAGGTAGCGAAACACACTGACCCACTGCAAAGGGGATTCCAACTGGTCTTTCGTTAGGGCAAAAGTATCTACTGGTAGGATGGAGGATTTGGACCAGTTTATACGTAACCCTGAGAAAAGACCAAATGTAGAAATGACAGCGAGAGACACCCTCAGGGACTCACCTGGGTCTGATAAATATAAGAGCATATCGTCCGCATATAAACTGACTTTCTCCACAATATCACCCTTTTCCCATCCCCTAATTCTACCTTCATTTCTGATTAGTGCTGCCAGTGGCTCTATGGCCAGGTCAAAAAGCAGGGGGGACAAGGGGCATCCTTGGCGTGTTCCACGTTGTAGTATAAAAGAGGGTGACAGCCAACCATTCACTTTGACCCTAGCCACAGGGCCACTGTAGAGCAGACGAACCCAAGAGGAGAATTTATTCCCAAAACCAAATTTACTTAAAACTGCAAAAAGGAAGTCCCATTCTATTGTGTCAAAAGCTTTTTCTGTATCTAATGACACTAAAACGCGAGTGCCGACATTGCTATGTTTAGCTTCCTAGTGAATCTTTTGTAGAGATCCTAATCTCATGGAAACTCTATAGAATACAAATGTTAGTACCGGTAATTTTTCAAACAGTACTACATTTCTGTGATCCTGCGTAAATCTGCTTGAACAATAAAGTTACATTTTTCTAAACCAAGTAAAGGATTGTAGAAGCAAGATCATTACATAAGTTTGCTGCTGCATCTATTCAAACCCTATTACCTCATACAACAGCAGGGCTGAGCTGAGGGGAAGGCAGGAAAGGTACTTACCCTGAAAGCATCTCCAGAAGAGTGCTGTGGGGGTGACTTCAGCTATCATATGTCAATAAGATATCCATGTTTAGTAGCATCACTGGTAGCAAAGTGCTTATTATTATTTAGTATTTATATAGCACTGAAATCTTCTGTAGTGCTGTACAGAGTATATATTGTTTTGTCACTTAACTGTGATTCAGAGGGGCTCACTAGCTTACTGACATTATCACAAAGCTCTGTCACTGCTCAGTGGGTAGTGCCCACCCCATGTCCTGTATTACATGAAGCAAGTTGGAGGATGGGATTGTGTCCGTGTATATTTGGGAGGCTCTGTGGAGAGCTGACTGAAACACAGTGTACAGGAATCTCTTCATAGGTCAATATATTTGGGAGTCTCTCTGTTTACACAGAGGAGCATTCACTCAGCTTATTTATTTTATGGGTACTGGCTTTAAGTCTGGGAGTACTCTGTGGGGTCTGCCATTGTGTATAGATTTTTGGCTCATCCTTCAATGCATACTAAACCTGGTTATGTCTAAATGTAATGGGTTTTATATATAAAGTGGGTTATATTATTTGGTTGAGATACATACTGTCCATAACATTTACATGTGGAGTGCATATAACATTACATATAATATGAGAGTATAAGTGGGTAGTGAAGCACCACTCCTCCAATAAACGAATGATGTGCCGTGACTGGGACCTGGCAGCACTCCTAGGTCAGATATCCAGTAGTAGAAAAAGCAGTCGGCACCATCCAATAAAGTATAAATGCTCTTTTATTCTTCGATGTCCATATCAGCCATAATCGCAACGTTTCGGAGTGACAACACCTCCTTTGTCAAGCTAAGCTGAATGTCAGATACATCACAAAACAGAATCATTATCCTTTTATACCCAACATGGAGGGCTACTAGCCAATAGCGCTGCTTTACAGCTCTCAACCTATCGCTACAGCCCGTGCTCAAGCCGGACCTGATGGGGAACTGCGCTGCTATGTGCCCATTGGTCGCTGTCAGAAGGCTCCCGCCCATTCCCATTTCAAATTTCAAGTCCGCCGGTCGGCATAATGCGTCCAAACGGCCACTTACGCCACGCGTCTAACCACCGGACCGCCCATTGCGGACCTGACGGGAGACTGCGCGGCGTGACGCGTGCGACAGACGCGTCCAACGCGTCCAAACGTACGCGTGACTAACGCGCACAAATGCGCGTCAAACGCGTCCAAACGCACGCGTACCTGGCCATCACCAGGCAAGCAGCCACCTCCACTGCACATGATGGTGAAGACAAAGTTTGTGACGCAAAATGTCGATACCCTTGGATATATACTTAGCACCACAACGAGTATCAAAACAAGTGAAAAAGGGGGAGAAAAAGGAAAAGGGGGGGGGGGGGGGGGGAGAAGGGGAGGGGGGGGGGAAAGGAGGAAGAGAAGAGACACATTCCAATATACAGTCTCCATATAAACGATATGATAGAGATGCATGTGCATGCGGGGACACACAATTGGGCCAGGGCCCTAGCGGACAATCCCGTACAGGAGCACACCAAGAATCTTCTGATTTTTTGACCAGTTCCTCACAGGAGGGACAGTCGGACCACCCGTCAAGCGCAGGAGAAGGCGCTGGGGCGGTAAGAGGTGGAGGAAACATCAGAGAGCGACTCAGATCGCGGCAGAACAAACCATATCAGAGAACAACATAGTCATCAACATCTCTTCTGCTGTCCTGACTCCCCCACAGTGGTCGGCCCTAAATCATGGCCTATCTTTCGCTCCAGTGCATACCCCTGATGCACTGGAGATGGACGTTGATCTGCAAAGATTTTATAGAAACATCAAGCTGAAATATTTTTTCTCCACCCCCAGAGACTTTCCGGCCTCAACGACACAGCTAATTGATGGTGATGATAGGTTGTTACTCAGTGAAGCGGGTCTCCGCACGAAAAGTAATTTTCAACCACCATCATGTCAAGTTATCGATTTATTTGTAAAGAAAGTACAAAATGAAGTAGATGCCCTGATGAGGGGCAATACATGGGACTATAAGATCAAAAATAACATCTCACGTGAGGAAAATATGGCCATTAAAGAACTGGCAGAAAATTCAGCTATAACGATAAAACCGGCCGATAAAGGCGGAGCCATTGTAGTCATGGACACTGAGACATATCGCGGAGAAATACTTAGGCAGTTGGCAGACAACAACACTTATCGAGCCCTGTCAAGAGATCCCCTTAGGGAGATACAAAGCAAAATCTCGTTGATAGTGACCCAGGCCCTGTCCCAGGAGATTATTGACGATAAACTGGCGAACTATCTTATACAATCTGACCCCATTACACCGGTGATGTATATATGTCCAAAAATCCATAAGAGACTTGAAAATCCCCCCGGCAGGCCAATAGTAGCCGGGGTAGATTCAGTTTTTGCCCCCATTGCCAAATATCTGGATAAGATCCTCAGACATTATGTGATATCACAGAAGTCGTACTTGCGAGATACTCCAATGTTTCTTGAAATGTTACGCAATATGCAGCCCATTGTGGGTGAGGCTTTGTTGGTTACTATGGATGTGGAGAGCCTCTACACCTCCATCCCACATGATGGGGGTGTAGAGGCGGTCCGTCATATGTTGGAGGTGGCATCTGACTATACTCAGGCACAGATCACATTTGTTTGTGCACTTCTAGAGATTGTACTTACATGCAATTATTTTCTGTTTGAGGACACGTTCTATATGCAGCTTAGGGGCACAGCCATGGGGTCGAATGTGGCCCCATCCTACGCAAATATCTATATGGGCATGTATGAGGAGATGTATGTGTACACTAACAGGTTGTTTCAACAGCATGCCATACAGTGGTTTAGATATATTGATGATATTTTTTGCGTGTGGGTGGGGCCACATTCGACCCTTGAGACATTTATATCAGAGTTGGCGGGACAGTGCCAGGAGATTAAACTTACGTTACACAGTTCGAGGGAACACATTAGCTTTCTCGATACTGAGGTTACGAGACAGGGTGAACGTTTGGTTACCGACCTCTTTGTTAAGCCCACGGATGTGAACTCCCTACTCCATTATGGGAGTTTCCATCCGAGGGCTACGAAGAGGTCGGTGCCAATCAGCCAATTCCAGCGGGTCCGTACCATTGTGGGGGATCAGGTAGCACAGAGCAGTAGACTAGATGAGATGCAGGTCAAATTTAGACGGCGGGGATATCCAGCTGAGGTGATTCAGGCGGCACGTGATCGGCCGCTGGGTGACACCGGTCGACAGAGAGGAAAACGACAGCAACAAGATAGATTACCATTTGTGTCCACATACAGTACAGTTAGTGAACAAGTCAACAAAATTATCAGGAGACACTGGCATTTGTTGACAGATAGTTTTCCTCAGGTCCAACAATTTGTTAATCCTCCTATTTTTTCATATCGTCGGGCCCCAAATCTTAGGGATAGGTTAGTGCATGCTGACAAAGGAAGTGCTGGTGGACGACCAAAACTCTCACGTAGGGGTACTTTTCCCTGTATGAACTGCGTGCACTGCAGTTCAGTTATTCGAGGAGACCAAGTTATACACCCACACAAGGGCACTAAATTTCAAATACATGGATGTCACACTTGTGACTCGATGTTTGTAGTATATGCATTAAAATGCCCGTGTGGCCTGTTATACATAGGACAGACGACACAAAAAATGAAGGTGCGTTTATCTTCACATAAACATGCCATACGTGAGGGCTTGGTCGACCAGGCAGTACCATATCATTTTTCGGTAGCTAGACATAATGTCAGCCAGCTAAGATTTATGATAATTGAACAGGTTCCGGTCCCCAGGAGGGGGGGCGATCGGGTTAAAAAGTTGCTCTGGCGGGAGGCAGTGTGGATTAAAAAATTAGACACTATGGAGCCTCGAGGACTTAATCGTGAATTAGATCTTATTCCCTTTATCTAGACTGTAGCAGATTAATACAAGGGTTAAAAAATATGTTATCCTTGCAGTTGCAAACCTATGGTTGTCGACCGGTGTCCCCTAGAGGCCCATGGCCATTTGTACTGTGGTTGGATTGGTGTATGTGTGGGGACGCAGAGTTTTGTGTGTCCCCGCATGCACATGCATCTCTATCATATCGTTTATATGGAGACTGTATATTGGAATGTGTCTCTTCTCTTCCTCCTTTCCCCCCCCCTCCCCTTCTCCCCCCCCCCCCCCCCTTTTCCTTTTTCTCCCCCTTTTTCACTTGTTTTGATACTCGTTGTGGTGCTAAGTATATATCCAAGGGTATCGACATTTTGCGTCACAAACTTTGTCTTCACCATCATGTGCAGTGGAGGTGGCTGCTTGCCTGTCTCTGCTGCCATAGATGGCCAGGTACGCGTGCGTTTGGACGCGTTTGACGCGCATTTGTGCGCGTTAGTCACGCGTACGTTTGGACGCGTTGGACGCGTCTGTCGCACGCGTCACGCCGCGCAGTCTCCCGTCAGGTCCGCAATGGGCGGTCCAGTGGTTAGACGCGTGGCGTAAGTGGCCGTTTGGACGCATTATGCCGACCGGCGGACTTGAAATTTGAAATGGGAATGGGCGGGAGCCTTCTGACAGCGACCAATGGGCACATAGCAGCGCAGTTCCCCATCAGGTCCGGCTTGAGCACGGGCTGTAGCGATAGGTTGAGAGCTGTAAAGCAGCGCTATTGGCTAGTAGCCCTCCATGTTGGGTATAAAAGGATAATGATTCTGTTTTGTGATGTATCTGACATTCAGCTTAGCTTGACAAAGGAGGTGTTGTCACTCCGAAACGTTGCGATTATGGCTGATATGGACATCGAAGAATAAAAGAGCATTTATACTTTATTGGATGGTGCCGACTGCTTTTTCTACTACTATATAATATGAGAGTATAAATGCAGGATGTACACAAGATTACTCATACAACATACCCAGTCATGTTTTGGGTACCCAGATCTCTCAAGGTTTTGTGTAGGGGGTCTAAAAAACCAAACAGTCTTTTGCTAAATAAACTTCATACTGTTGCCTTCTCAAAAGAGAATGCAATTACAGTTTATTACATCCAATGTTTCAAATGTCCTGGATGTTGCTTTTGTATATGTGGAAGTCATGCCTTGCAGTTGTGTTCTGTTTTAAGAAAGTTTTACTGTATTAAAGGACAGCTTAAGTGAGGGATATGGAAGCTTCAATATTTATTTCCTTTTAAATAACACCAGTTGTCTGGCATCCTGCCAATCTTTCATGTATGATTATTGTCTGAATTATACACCTGAAACAAGCATTTGTCAAGTCCAGTCAAACTTAATTCAAACAGCTGATCTTCATGCTTAGTCAGGATCTATGACTAAAAGTATCCTAGGCAGAGGATTAGCAGGACAGCCAAGCAGTCGGCATTGTTTAAAGGAAATACATATGACAGCCTCCATATATCTCTCGGGTCAATTATCCTTAAACTAAGACAGTGTCTAGGACAGTGCAGGGAAAACTACGGCCTGTGGCCCATGTACGCTGTATATTCGACCCACCAACAGGCAGCTGTATTCCTCTCCCCCCCCCCCCCCTGCAGAGTCATGAGCAGGCAATAACAAGGGGTTAAAACTCACCTGCTCATTATTACTGAGATTATAAATCCTGAGCAAACAGGATTTATGCCACATAAAACAACGGATATTAACCTTAGACGTATTTTTACTCACATACAATCCTCTACCAATATCACTTCCCCAGGGCACTAGCTTTTGTAGATATACAAAGAGCCTTTGACTCAGTAGAATGGTCTTACCTCTGGGCTGCCCTTGAAAAATTGGGTTTTGGCACTAAAATTATATCTTGGATCCAAACTATATATAAATCTCCCTTGATACAAATAAAAATTGGGTCAGAAATTTCTGCTCAAATAGGATTACACAGAGGTACCAGGCAGGGATGCCCTCTCTCTCCGGCCCTTTTTGCCCTGGCTATGGAACTAATCGCAGCAGCCTTAAGACAAAGCTCATCTATACTTGGCTTTACTGTGGGCGGGCTTGAGGAGAGGGTATCCCTGTACGCAGATGGCCTCGTCATTTACTTAGCAAACTCAAATGACTCTATTGCGGGTGCTCTTGAAATCTTTTCTACATGTGCCCCTTTTACTGGTCTAGAGGTAAACTGGTGCAAATCAAAACTTCTTCTCTTAATTACCACTTCCATACATCAAGCTATAATGGAAATAGTTAACGAAACCAAGTATTTGGGTATATGGATATCCAGCAGTACTGATAACTTTATAGCTGAACACTTAAAGAGGAACTTCAGCCTAAACAAACATACTGTCATTAAGCTACATTAGTTATGTTAATTGAAATAGATAGGTAATACAATCTCTTACCCACCCTGTTTTAAAAGAACAGGAAAATGTTTGTGATTTCATGGGGGCAGCCATCTTTTTGGTTGAAAGGAGGTGACAGGGAGCATGAGACACAGTTCCAAATGTCCTGCGTCCTGATCACCCCTCCCAGTTTACACAGTAATTACAGAGGCGCCAACAGGATAAAAAGGAACTTATTTAAAATGATAAAAACACGGGGGTTAGGGTGGACTTACCTCCCCAAATTTCACACACAACAACTGTGAATTAGTATGCAAAAAACATTTAATCTGTACTCCAAAATGCATTTTGGAGTACAGATTAAATGTTTTTTGCATACTAATTCACAGTTGTTGTGTGTGAAATTTGGGGAGGTAAGTCCACCCTTACCCCCGTGTTTTTATCATTTTAAATAAGTTCCTTTTTATCCTGTTGGCGCCTCTGTAATTACTGTATATTATTATCCACCTGGTGGATGGGTGTGTACACCCCTTTCTTTGCTACGGAGAGCGACTTCTTAACCTGAGTGGGGACAGGTCTAATATCCCCATCTGTGCATTTAGTGGTTGCCTATACCCTGGCAACCCGTGTTTGTGAGTATATCTCTAATTATTTACCACATCGTCATTTATATCATCAATAATACACTATTGGGGGCTCCCGTCTTCTTCCTTTTTGTCTCCTTACACCCCTCCCAGTTGTTAGTCAACGAGAACAAAAAACATCAGAAAACCCATCATGCTTTGTGCAACATCAGGGGAAAAATGCCCGGGCAGTTTTCTTTGATGGGGCAGAGCTTAGCTAAAAATGCAGCTAAAAATTATGCTTTGGTAAGAAAAAGTTCTGATGCTGTGCACTGTTAAAGTGGACCCAAATTAAACACTAAGCCTTTTCAGTTCTGCTGAGTAGATTTTTAGTCTGGAGGTTCACTTTAACCCCATTACTTCAAAATACTAAACAAAAGCTTTTGGGATGGCAGTGTCTTCCTCTTTCCTTGATAGGAAGAATCAATTTAATTAAAATGAAGCTTCTTCCAAAGTACCTTTTTATATTTGCAGGAATTGCCCTGTATGGAAATTCTTCACCCAACTAAATTCTATTCTCACAAGTTTTATTTGGTATAACAAAATTCTGAAAATTGGCCTAAAAAAACTACAGAGGCCTTGGACAGAGGGAGGTCTAGCTTTCCCTGACCTCTTTAAATACTTTTTAGCCTGCCAACTTGTTACTGCAAATTGGTGGCTGACGCAAGACCCTTCCAACGCTTCTACTATGCTCGATGCAGCAACCCTTGGTTCTCTTGAAGCCCTCGAGCAAATATTATACAGAGGAGTTACTGCTCCATATCCACTAACTCCAAAACAGTTATTAAAGCATGGAATATTATTCACAACTGGAATCAACCCCCTCAAAACAAATTTTCCCCTAAAATTCCATTATGGAACAATCCCAAATTCCATAACGTTTACACTATTCCAGATCCCATAATATGGATCTCTAAGGGGGTGACCCAACTGGAACATATTGCAATTGCTGGAAATCTGGCAGAATTCAATTCCCTCGAAGAAATGTTCTCCCTTCCAAATTCACACTTTTTCCGCTTTATACAACTTAGACATGCCTTCCAATCATAATTTGGAAGGGTACCAATCCGCTTGAACTCCTCTGAGTTAGAAGATATCCTACAAAAAGAAAATCTGAAAAAGGCATTGTCGGTAATCTATCAACATATTGGCCTCAATTCACTAAGATCATGCTGGAGATAATAAGGCAAGAGAAAACGTACCTCCACACAGTGAGAGAGTTATCTTATCTCTTCATTCCTTAAGTTACCTCCTCTGTAGTTAATTTACCTCCTCTGTAGTTATGTTACCTCCTCTGTGCGTATTTTTACATACAGTTAATTAACAACCTGTCTTTAACTCTGGAGTTATTTTAAGGATTGAAGAGTTAACTTAAAGACAGAAGAGTTAACTTTAGGTTTGCCTGAGGTAAAATGTTTCCTACATGCCACGTCACCATGGTGATAACTATAGAAACGTTATTAAAGACAGGAGATAATCTTAGTGAATTGAGGCCATTGTCTTACTGTAACGATTGTGGAACTTTCTCCGTGATCAGCGCACAACGCGTGCGCTGACACGGCGGAAATCCTCCACAAGCGTATATTTGCAGGCACCCAGCAAAAGGTGCTACGCACCTGTAGAGGGAAATTCCTGTCAGCAGATGGTGCTGGGGAGTGCAGAGGAACCAATCCTCTGTACCTCCACAAGTGCCAGACAGGAATTGTACGGAGCGCAGAACGCAATCGCAAGAAAGGCGATTGCGAATGAGAGCGAGCAAAGGGACAGGTTGTATGTGTGTGCGCCAATCCAGTCGCCACCCCGCGACCGCGCACACACAACAGCAGATACGAAATAGGAACGCGATCGCGAGAGGTGCGATCGCCAGACGTGACACAAGGCAGATCAGAATAGAATACGAGGGTAGCAAAGACACAGCAAATAATACAATGAGAAGATACGGAAAATAACAAACGCTAGCTAACCGCGAACACCGCACTCATTCGCAACAGTGCACGCGGTTATGCGCGATCTCCACGTGATAAGCACAATAGAGACAAGCACGCCTAACTAACCATTAACAGACAAACATGAAACAGAGGATGCGAGCGCTTGCTTAACGGTTACCTCACCGAGCCTCCAGCAAGCGTAGCGGACAAGACAGACACACGAAAACAGGGAAAAACGAGAGATAGGATCCACAGCACTAGCGAAAAGTAGCTAGCGCGATCCCAGGAGACAGAACAGAAGGATCCCCAGTGCTAGCGAAAAGTAGCTAGCGCGATCCCAGAAGACAGAACAGAAGGATCCCCAGCGCTAGCGAAAAGTAGCTAGCGCGATCCCAGGAGACAGAACAGAAGAGATAGCTGGTAGCAACCGCTGCACCAGCTATACTCCAAGAACAGAGATCAGAACCATTTCCTGTCGACCACCTTTGGGACAAGACAATGGCAACAGGCAAGACAAGACAGAACAGGCAATACAGATAATACAACCTGACTGGGCTAGAAGGGGAGCCTAAAGCAACCCCCAGGAATTAACTATACTAGATAGCAATGGCTGACACTCCAGCAGTGTCCATCAGGAACAGACCATGGAAAGGAAATGACCAGCAAAGCCTTCTGGGAAACATAAAGCTCTTATAGTGCCAGTCATCAAAGAAGGCAGGTAGGGGATTTGCATAACGAATGTATGCAAATTCCCCAGCAAGAGAACAGACCAGAAACTTGCAATGGAAAGACAGGTCTCTGTTCCAGAGACCTGCAGCCCACAGACTAGAGGAATGGACAAACAGCTGTCTGCCTGTGCAGCCAGCTGAGTGGATCATCACACTTACTCACTGAACCACACATCACTGTGTATAAACAGTCTTGGCTCAACTCTTCTTCCAACTTTGGACGATGAGGATTGGGAAGATGCATGGATCAAACCATTCAGCTACCTTATAGCAACCCGTGACCGACTAATCCAATACAAAATTTTACATAGGACTTATTTGACCCCTGCAAAATTATCTAAATTCGACACGGCCAAGTCGGTTCTCTGTTCTGTTGGAGATGTAATGCAGAAAATGTGGATCTAGATCACGTATTATGGCATTGCCCCGGAATATTTCCTATATGGAGCTCTATTTGTGACTATATCTACCAAATTACGAAAATAAAACCCCCTATTGATCCTTATTACTGTATATTAGGAGACACTACCAAACTAGCTAATATGCGTGCTCAAAGGACACTTGTGGGACTTTTATTATTCTATTATCCCAAAGCAATTATCTTAAATTGGAAGAATTCAGTTGCACCCACACTGCAGTTTTGGAAGAAATTAGTACGTGAATCCCTGCATCTTTACAAAGCTGTGTATATAGCTAGAGGTTGTCCCCAGAAGTTTAAAAAAGTATGGGAACCTTGGAACAGCAATAAGTATACAAACTAAAGCTTGAATTCGTGGCTATATAAGTAGGCAACTAAATATGCTCTGATGTATGCTTACCTGTTTTACATGAAATCCTTGATGTATTACAAATATTCTGTGCTCTAATTGACCTACACAGCTACTGATTACTAGAGATGTTGCGAACGGTTCGCCTGCGAACGGTTCCAGGTGAACTTTGGGGGTTCGTTATTGTTCAGTGAACCCAGCTCACTGCATCCAACTACCTGTTGTGTTGAGTGAACCCACCTCACTGCATCTAAGTACCTTTACTGTTCAGTGAACCCAGCTCACTGCATCTTACTACCTGTTGTGTTCAGTGAACCCACCTCACTGCATCTAAGTACCTTTACTGTTCAGTGAACCCAGCTCACTGCATCCAACTACCTGTTGTGTTGAGTGAACCCACCTTACTGCATCTAAGTACCTTTATTGTTCAGTGAACCCAGCTCACTGCATCTAAGTACCTTTATTGTTCAGTGAACCCAGCTCACTGCATCTTACTACCTGTTGTGTTGAGTGACCCCAGTTCACTGCATCTAAGTACCTTTATTGTTCAGTGAACCCAGCTCACTGCATCCAACTACCTGATGTGTTGAGTGAACCCACCTCACTGCATCTAAGTACCTTTACTGTTCAGTGAACCCAGCTCACTGCAGCTTACTACCTGTTGTGTTCAGTGAACCCAGCTAACTGCATCTAAGTACCTTTATTGTTCAGTGAACCCAGTTCACTGCATCCAACTACCTGTTGTGTTGAGTGAACCCAGCTCACTGCATCTAAGTACCTTTATTGTTCAGTGAACCCAGCTCACTGCATCCAACTACCTGTTGTGTTGAGTGAACCCACCTCACTGCATCTAAGTACCTTTACTGTTCAGTGAACCCAGCTCACTGCATCTTACTACCTGTTGTGTTCAGTGAACCCACCTCGCTGCATCTAAGTACCTTTACTGTTCAGTGAACCCAGCTCACTGCATCCAACTACCTGTTGTGTTGAGTGAACCCACCTTACTGCATCTAAGTACCTTTATTGTTCAGTGAACCCAGCTCACTGCATCTAAGTACCTTTACTGTTCAGTGAACCCATCTCACTGCATCTTACTACCTGTTGTGTTCAGTGAACCCACCTCACTGAATCTAAGTACCTTTACTGTTGAGTGAACTCAGCTCACTGCATCCAACTACCTGTTGTGTTGAGTGAACCCACCTCACTGCATCTAAGTACCTTTATTGTTCAGTGAACCCAGCTCACTGCATCTAAGTACCTTTATTGTTCAGTGAACCCAGCTCACTGCATCTTACAACCTGTTGTGTTCAGTGAACCCAGCTCACTGCATCTAAGTACCTTTACTGTTCAGTGAACTCAGCTCACTGCATCCAACTACCTGTTGTGTTGAGTGAACCCACCTCACTGCATCTAAGTACCTTTATTGTTCAGTAAACCCAGCTCACTGCATCTAAGTACCTTTATTGTTCAGTGAACCCAGCTCACTGCATCTTACTACCTGTCGTGTTCAGTGAACCCAGCTCACTGCATCTAAGTACCTTTATTGTTCAGTGAACCCAGATGACTGCATCCAACTACCTGCTGTGTTGAGTGAACCCAGATCACTGCATCTAAGTACCTTTATTGTTCAGTGAACCCAGCTCACTGCATCTTACTACCTGTTGTGTTCAGTGAACCCAGCTTACTGCATCTAAGTACCTTTATTGTTCAGTGAACCCAGCTCACTGCATCTAAGTACCTTTATTGTTCAGTGAACCCAGCTCACTGCATCTTAGTACCTTTATTGTTCAGTGAACCCAGCTCACTGCATCTTACTACCTGTCGTGTTCAGTAAACCCAGCTCACTGCATCTAAGTACCTTTATTGTTCAGTGAACCCAGCTCACTGCATCCAACTACCTGTTGTGTTGAGTGAACCCAGCTCACTGCATCTAAGTACCTTTACTGTTCAGTGAACCCAGCTCACTGCATCTTACTACCTGTTGTGTTCAGTGAACCCAGCTCACTGCATCTAAGTACCTTTATTGTTCAGTGAACCCAGCTCACTGCATCTAAGTACCTTTATTGTTCAGTGAACCCAGCTCACTGCATCTTACTACCTGTTGTGTTCAGTGAACCCAGCTCACTGCATCTAAGTACCTTTATTGTTCAGTGAACCCAGCTCACTGCATCTAAGTACCTTTATTGTTCAGTGAACCCAGCTCACTGCATCTAAGTACCTTTATTGTTCAGTGAACCCAGCTCACTGCATCTTACTACCTGTTGTGTTCAGTAAACCCAGCTCACTGCATCTAAGTACCTTTATTGTTCAGTGAACCCAGCTCACTGCATCCAACTACCTGTTGTGTTGAGTGAACCCAGCTCACTGCATCTAAGTACCTTTATTGTTCAGTGAACCCAGCTCACTGCATCTTACTACCTGTTGTGTTCAGTGAACCCAGCTCACTGCATCTAAGTACCTGTTGTGTTCAGTGAACCCAGCTCACTGCATCTAAGTACCTTTATTGTTCAGTGAACCCAGCTCACTGCATCTAAGTACCTTTATTGTTCAGTGAACCCAGCTCACTGCATCTAAGTACCTTTATTGTTCAGTGAACCCAGCTCACTGCATCTTACTACCTGTTGTGTTCAGTAAACCCAGCTCACTGCATCTAAGTACCTTTATTGTTCAGTGAACCCAGCTCACTGCATCCAACTACCTGTTGTGTTGAGTGAACCCAGCTCACTGCATCTAAGTACCTTTATTGTTCAGTGAACCCAGCTCACTGCATCTTACTACCTGTTGTGTTCAGTGAACCCAGCTCACTGCATCTAAGTACCTTTATTGTTCAGTGAACCCAGCTCACTGCATCTAAGTACCTTTATTGTTCAGTGAACCCAGTTCACTGCATCTAAGTACCTTTATTGTTCAGTGAACCCAGCTCACTGCATTCAACTACCTGTTGTGTTGAGTGAACCCAGCTCACTGCATCTAAGTACCTTTATTGTTTTGTGAACCCAGCCTACTGCATCTTACTACCTGTTGTGTTCAGTGAACCCAGCTCACTGCATCTAAGTACCTTTATCGTTCAGTGAACCCAGCTCACTGCATCTAAGTACCTTTATTGTTCAGTGAACCCAGCTCACTGCATCTTACTATCTGTTGTGTTGAGTGAACCCAGTTCACTGCATCTAAATACCTTTATTGTTCAGTGAACCCAGCTCACTGCATCTAAGTACCTTTATTGTTCAGTGAACCCAGCTCACTGCATCCAACTACCTGTTGTGTTGAGTGAACCCACCTCACTGCATCTAAGTACCTTTATTGTTCAGTGAAAGTTCGCCTCCCCATTGAAGTCTATTCACGCGAACCGAACCTTCCGCGAAGGTTCGCGAATGGGGTTCGCGAACCGAAAATCGGAGGTTCGCGAAATCTCTACTGATTACGTGTTCTGATTGGTTGGGGGGGGGGAGGAGAGGGTTGGGAGGTACTCAACATAGACAGATTGTCTAGAGTAAAAGATGTGCATGTTTTTTATATGTTTTAATGTTTGTATACTCACCTGCGAGTGAGTAATTGGTGTTTTTTTTGTTGTTGTTGGTTAATACTTTAACCACTTCACCGCTGAGGGGTTTTACCCCTTGAGCACCAGAGCAATTTTCACCTTACAGCGCTCCTTCCATTCATTCGTCTATAACTTTATCATTACTTATCACAATGAAATGAACTATATCTTGTTTGTTTTGCCACCAATTAGGCTTTCTTTAGGTGGGATATTATGCCAAGAATTATTTTATTCTAAATATGTTTTAATGGGAAATAGGAAAAAATGTGGGAAAAAATTTATTATTTTTCAGTTTTCGGCCAGTATAGTTTTTAAATAATGCATGCTACTGTAATTAAAACCCATGAAATGTATTTGCACATTTGTCCCGATATTAAAACTGTTTAAATGATGTCCCTATCACAATGTTTGGCGCCAATATTTTATTTGGAAATAAAGGTGATTTTTTTTCAGTTTAGTGTCCATCCCCAATTACAAGCCCATAGTTTATAAAGTAACAGTGTTATACAGTCTTGACATAAATATTTAAAAAGCTCAGTCCCTAAGGTAACTATTTATGTATTTATTTTAATTGTACATTTTATTTTATTTTTTTTTTAGTTACAAAAAAAATAATAATTGGGGAGTGTGGGATGTAATGAGTTATTTTTTTGTGTAAAATTAATGTATTTGAATATGAAAAATGCTTTAGGGTGTAGTTTTACTATTTATAGTAACTTTTTGTTTATGCGTCCTGCAAGCGTCCGGAGGGACGCCTGCAGAAAGTGTTATGAGGCTGGGAACCTTTTTATTTTCTTCATAATGATCGCGCTGCTTCTCGTAGAAGCAGCGGATCATTGTGGGGCTTAGATCAACGAACGGGAATGGATTTTTCCGTTCATTGATCTCCAGGTGAGTGGGCGGCGGCATGCACAAGTGCAGGGGCGTGCGCACGAGCGAGCAGGAGCGCGGGCAGTATGGATATCTCCGTCCCCGGGGGTGAAAGGATGGAAAAAGGGACAGAGATATCCGTACAGCTGGGGGTAAAGTGGTTAAAATTAATAAAAAGAAGTTACAAAAAAAACCTCACCTGCTCGCAAATTCCAGCATCGTGTCTCCATGAATGTCTTATGACTCGCCATTAGAATGTGCCAGCGTATTACATGCTTTAACCCTGTGCTATCGCCCCCTTGCAACTCTGCATGGATGGAGGGGAGGAATTCCAGGCATGTGGCCTGGGCCATGCAAAGTTTGCCCATCCCTGGTCTAGGAGTAGAGATGGCCCAAATGGTTTACCGGCAGACACATGTGTCGCTGTAGTGAGAGGAAGGGACAGAGCATTGCTGCAGCAGATAGGGAAAGTTAGCTAGGCCTGTTTTCTTGTTCCTCGCTGACTTACTTGCTGTGAAAGCACCCCAAATAGCCTTTTTGAGGGCTACATCATTCTCCTGTTTTTGTTTTTTTTTTGTCTTTTTTTTTTAAGTGTGCGACACTCCACAGCTCACACTGACACCTAGAGCTGTGTGCACACTACTGCTATTGTTTGCCACATTAAGTTGCAGACACAGTACTACTCCAGTGCATTATTTTTTTCACTGTGTTCTGATAGCACTATTTTATTTCTCTGTGTGTGGACACTCCACAGCCCACACTGACACGCAGAGCTAAAGCAGCCCTTTATTTCTCAAATTTATTTAGGAATGTACTTTGAATTTTGCCCTTTAGCGATTAAAACTCGACGTCAATTACGTAATTTTTGGTGGGACTTTTGGCATGTATTCCCCATCGGCATGCCACAATACAGGTATTAGACCCCTTGAACCAACTTTTTCACCTCTTTTGTGGCCAGATAGTCCCCGTATGTTTTCGAATCCGCCTGCCCATTGAAGTCTATGGCGGTTCGCACGAACTCTAACTTTCACGGAAGTTCGAGTTCAGCGTCCGTGAACCCAAAATTTCATGTTCGTGACATCTCTATCTAGGTGAAGCAACCACAGCATGACACTTGTATAAACAAATTACTGTTTGACAATGTAAAGACACCTCCAATGCCAACCTCGTCATTTCAGTTGTCTGGAACAGTTCATAAACATGAGAATATATCAGAATAAAAATAGTGTTGCTGAATTATGCTGTAATCTCCTTGTGTGTATAACCAGCATAAAGCTGTACAAAGACATTAAAAAGACTGAGGACATCAGAAAGATTTTGGCTTATTTATTGGATTATTTGTCTTTCACTTCTAAAAATTCTGCCTAGCAAAGTCTAATTGAAAGCTTGCCTGTTTCACTGGGGATATTTCACTGTGCTTTACAGTACAACATATTATTTTAGTGAGTATTATACAAGGATGAACTACTGCAGCATATAAAGATCATGGCTTGAAAAAGAAGGTGAAGAGTGATGGTAAAACTTCCATTCATAGTGATGTGGATAAACACTCTAAAACCACGTGTGCTCATTATCAGCACCTAGCCGAGCCATTCAGTCTCTTGGACTGGATATATTTATGGATCATCATTGTCTATGGCTAGTTATTCATACTTCTGATCTTGAAATTCTATATCCTGACTTGTCCCTGGTGTGTTGAAAGTCATCCTTAGGAGAACATCTTCCATTACACACAATGTAAAGCTAATAAGAAGAGATAAGGTAATTATCTGGATAATTTTTAATCCGTATAATGAATGTGCTGCAGCATGCACTGCAATGTCAATGTCAGTATTGAAAAAAGAGTAGAAATTTCCAACGTCTTATGTTAGCCATACATGTTAATTGAGAGTTGTAAATGCAGTATGACCGATTAAGAATGATCTTCCTAAACCATCTTTGCAATAGCGTACAATGGACCTGATGCAAAGTTTTTTTCTAGGTAATATTTTCACATCTTATCAAAAGTGCCCTTTTAGCCACCAGCAAGCACAATATCCTCAGAATACTTCCTCGCCTACTTTTTGGTACTTATTCAGTTGCAGAGTGCTGAAAAATGATTTTAAACAGAGATGAAAAATTATCTCCTAAGAGAAAAAGTGAATTTCATCAGGCCTAGTATGTCTTAGAAGCCAAAGAGAACCTTAAAGTGGACCCAAATTAAAAATACAAGATTTCAGAAATAAAATCTATTTTCTAAATTATAATAAATAGCAGCCTTTTTTTCAGCTGCATGATGACAAATATAAAATATTTTACATTTATCTGAAGAACACCTCCCTTACTTTCATATTGCTGGGACAGAATCCGGCAGGCTGGTGAAGGAGATAAAAAACTAAAATAAAACACAGGCTGCTACTGATGATGTCACAGGGGAGGTGGAAATCTCAGCTTGTGTGAGATTTCACATAGACTACACCCCTGTGAGGGAGGGTAGCTGATGACAAACACACCCATGATCTAAAACCTCCTACTAAGCTCAGAAGTAATGGCTGCCACCTGTATAACCTTAGTTATGAAAAGAGAAGGGTGAAAAGCATGCACTGAAATGCTCATAGGCTTGAAGGAGTGTTTCTGTGTCTTTGTATGTGTCAGAGTGGTGCAACTAAATATTTTGAATTAAAAAAAATGTTTGCTTTGGGTCCGATTTAACTGTGAGGGATATGGATGTTTCCTTTTCAACAGTACCAGTTGCTTGTCAGTCCTGCTGATGACTGCAGTAGTGGCAGCCAAAGACCTGAAACAATCATGCAGCTAATCCAGTCTAACTTCAGTCAGAGCAATTGATCTGCATGCTTGTTGAGGGGCTGTGGCTAAAAGTATTAGAGACACAGGATCAGCAGGAAAGTCATGTATTATTTTAAAACGAAGAATCCATATCCTTCTCAGTTTAGGTTCCCTTTAAAAAGGGGAAAATAAATCAATACATCGCAAAATGAGAAATATATATATATATATATATATATATATATATATATATATATATATATATATATATACACAGTACAGACCAAAAGTTTGGACAACTTCTCATTCAAAGAGTTTTCTTTATTTTCATGACTATGAACATTGTAGATTCACACTGAAGGCATCCAAACTATGAATTAACACATGTGGAAGTATAGTACATAACCAAAATGTGTGAAACAACTGAAAATATATCATATTCTAGGTTCTTCAAAGTAGCCACCTTTTGCTTTGATTACTGCTTTGCACACTCTTGGCATTCTCTTGATGAGCTTCAAGAGGTAGTCACCTGAAATGGTCTTCCAACAGTCTTGAAGGAGTTCCCAGAGATGCTTAGCACTTGTTGGCCCTTTTGCCTTCACTCTGCAGTCCAGCTCACCCCAAACCATCTCAATTGTGTTCAGGTCTGGTGACTGTGGAGGCCAGGTCATCTGGCGCAGCACCCCATCTCTCTCCTTCCTGGTCAAATAGCCCTTACACAGCCTGGAGGTGTGTTTGGGGTCATTGTACTGTTGAAAAATAAATGATGGTCTGTCATCATATATATAAATATATTTATATATATATATATATATATATACACACACACACACACACACACACACACCCACACCCATATACATACATATGCACAGAGGGAGATTCTGGTTGCTTGGTAGTTGGAAACAGCTGTTATTTCTCACACTGCAACAAGGCAAAAAAAGCACAGTCCATGATGTACCGGGTGTTCCTCTATACCCATATAATCTATGTTGCAATAAGTACTGGACTTTATGAAATATATAAAAAAAGTGCGCAAAAATGCAGTGTCTCAAAGATAATACAAACATTTTATTGATACAAAACACACCACTTGACTTGAAAAAAAATCTGTGCAACTTGAATAAAAAGGCTCAATAAAGGCTTATTCAAATTGTTTGGCTGGCAAAAATAAGGACCATATTAGTAGAATTTGCGTAATGGTTAAATTGGCAACGGCACAAGTCCGTTTAGGGCTGAATATGCCCTTCGTCAGGCCAAATAAGCGAATTTACAATTTCTAAAAGGCAAACAAATACAAAACATATTAAAATCCAATGCCATTTATCCAAAGAAGCACCGCACCCCCGGTCAAAGAGAGATCTCACCAAACAAGTGGAGTAGAGAGAGACCATGTGTATCAGGTATGTCTAAACACGGAGTCCAAATCAATCAGATGGACTCACGTACCAAATGTAAAGGTTAAAGATGAAACCAATCAAAAAGGTGAAGATGACCCAAAGATCATAGCGTAAATTATGTCACTCTGATGTTTCATAGAAGGACAGATAATTGTTAGTCCTTACATTAGGGTTCAAGAGTAAAGATATAAGAGCAGACTCAAGGTGAAATACACAATGTCCCACAAGGACAGATTAATATTGGTCCTGACATCATGATATTGCATATAAAAGAGATAAGAGGTCATGAGAATCACAATACAGACCTGCGAGGCGTCAGCCAGCCTGAGGAGCCAAGAGAGCAAAGTTCGGAGAAAGGCACCTGAGCCTAGCATGTACACAATGTGCCTGGTATGGAGAAATAATAATAAAGTTTCAGTGCATGGAAATGAATGTCACACATGGGATTAGAGCGGGGATGGGGATCTGCCACACATTTCAAAACTGCAATGAGGCTTCATAAAATGTGACCAAAGTTCAAATACACAGGCCCTAACCAACATACAAATGCCTAGATCTTCAAGGAAGTCCAAGTCCACTAGCCCTAAACAGTATACAGAAGCCTAAACCTTCAAAAGGATAATTGTGGGCAATATGTATTAGAAGGATTACTCTGACAAAGAACATGTGACATCAAAGTCCAAATGCACAGGTCCTAGGAAACATGTGCCTCAAGGGTGAATACTGCACACGAAATTAAGGCAAGAACAAAAATCAACCTCCCAAATATTTCCAAACTGCAGGGGGGGGGGGGGGGGGCTACATGCAGCATTAATGTGGCAAAGATCCAAGTACACAAGCCCTAGACAGCATACATATGTCTAGAAAAAATCTAGCAAATTACAACAATTCCAGGACTGCAGGGGGGGGGGGGGGGGGGATTAATGTAGCAAAGGTCGAAGTACACAAGCCCTAGACAGCATATTTATACCTAAAACAGTTCTAACAAATTACAAAGATTCCAGAACTGCAGGGGAGCTACATGCAGCATTAATGTGACTAAGGTCCAGGTACACAAGCCCTAGACAGCATACATATATCTAGAACAGTTCTGACAAATTACAAGGATTCCAGGATATAAAGGTTGCCATGAGCAGGGCTATTTTGCACTACAAAGGATATACAGTCCATAATTGGTCCCCAGACCACATGCAGAAAATAAAAGCAGCGACATTAATTCAAATAATGTTTAGATAACAGGATTAGCCTATCATACTTACAAATCCACTGGCACTACATAGAGGAGGCAGCTAGGTGTGGAGCACAACTTAACCTGCTGCTACAGGTGGCTTAAATAGGTGAGAACAACCTTCCTGATTCACAACAGCTGCTGCAACCGGAAGTGACACAGCGGAAGCGATGTCAGTGGAACACAAGCAGGAAGAGAAAGCCACACTGGAACACAAGGAAAGAGGTATGTGTAGTACACTGATTGACCAGCGGGCGGCTACATAGGAAGAGACCACAACAGCTAACCCACTTGCAAAGCCTTCCGCCTAGAACAGGCATGGGCAAATTTGGCCCTCCAGACGTTAAGGAACTACAAGTCCCACAATGCATTGCAGGAGTCTGACAGCCACAGTCATGACTCATAAAGGCAAATGCATTGTGGGACTTGTAGTTCCGTAACAGCTGGAGGGCCGAGTTTGCCCATGCCTGGCCTAGAATCATATCTGGAACTATAGGCAGCATAAGCAACATCGGTTTAGCCACAAACATGGTCAGAACTTATTTGGCCAAAAATGAAACAGGACAATACAAACCCGGCCACAGTCTTAAAGGGCAATGTACTTAAAAAATTACTACACAGTTTTTTTTAGAAAGCAATCACCTAAACATACAGTAATTCCTATTTAAAGGGGATTAGACATAATTTAAGATTTAGGGAACAATGGGCTCAATTCTGGTAGCTCTGTGAGGTAAATATTTTTTGGTAGGTAAAATACCTCATGAGGTATTTTCCTCTACTTTTATCAATTCTGAAAGATTTTTCTCCATTTCAGAACATGAGGTAAAACATGTGGTAAAACATGGGGTAAATGCATAGAGTGAGGTAAAACATGAGGTATTTCAGAGGTAAGCCTGCAGCAAATAAGTAATAGTCTTTAATTGTCTTCCATAAGTTAAGATAGTCTTTGGAAGATGTTTTGTTTTGTTTTTTGAGGAGGGAAGGTGTATTTGATTATGTAGCAACCTATAAAAAGTAAATTTATAGGCATCCATTACAAGAAAAAAAAAAAAAAACAGCTCCTTTACCTTTAGAGGCTGGGGGGAGGGGAGGGGGTGGTAGGAGCACTTTTAGAGGCTGGGGGGAGGGGGGGGAGGGGGGGGGGGTCGGAGCACTTTTAGAGGCTGGGGGAGGGGTCAGCACTTTTAGAGACTAGGGGTGTGAGTACTTTTACTTTTGGAGGCTGGGGGTCTGGAGGGGAGGTTACAGCACTTTTACTTTTAGAGGCTGCTAGGGGGTAGGGGGGGGAGGGCTCGGAGCACTTTTAACCAGAGGAGGAGGGGGGGGGGAGAAATCGGTGTTTGCCGCAGTTTTTACTTAATTTTTAAAAAAAATAGAGGCCGTGGGTTGGAGCATTTTTACTTTTTTTTTCCAACCAGAGGTTGGGGAATGGCAATGTTGAAGGGGAAGGGGGGGGGCGCGGCAGATGAAGGATTGTACAGGGTTTGGAGCACTTTTTCTTTTTTTAAAACAAAATGGAAGCTGGGGCTGGGGGGGGGGATTGTTGGTCAGATCACTTTTACTTATTTCAGCAAAATATGGGGCCCCTGAACACAGAACAAGCTGAAAAGGCTCCATGTTATGTGACTGATATCACAATTCTGTCACAGCACTGCATTTATCATGTGGTAGAGGTAGGTCTAATTATGTGAGGTAAAAGACATGCAAACACGCACCTTATTTTACTTGAGAATTCAAGTGTGAGGTATTTCACTACTAAATACCACACATTTTTAGTAGAAAATTACCGCATGAATTACCTCATGAAATTACATGAGGTAAAACTTTACTTAAACTACCAGAATTCAAAAGTTGATTTCCCTCATGAGGTAAACCTAATTCCATGAGGTAATTATTTACTAAACACTACCAGAATTGAGCCCAATGTCTCAATTCAAAGCAGATAAAGATAACAACACCTATGTAACAATATCACTTCCATGCACAGAAACAAAGAGACTAAAACATTACAGGATACAAGTGCCTAAACGTTTTCATGGACTCAACACCAGCCGACACCAAGCAGTGAAGAAAGACCCCAATGTTGCTTGCAAGAATTCTGTATAAGGAAAAAAGAAAACAGTAATTATCCATACGACTGCATAACGACAAATATGTATAAAAATTCTACACAAAAGATGTGATTTTTCACTGACAAATATCAAACTGGTCTGTAATCCAGGTTCATACCTATCTGGGCCAGGGTCTGCAAAAACGTAATCCAATGGGCTTCCCTTCGTAAAAGGATCTGTTTCCTGTCACCCCCCCCCCCCCTCCTTGGTAAGGTTATGACCTCTAGGACACAAAATCTCAGTTGGTTAGCAGCGTGTCCAGTTTTGACAAAGTGTTGGGCCACAGGGGAATTGATGGTAGCTGGGTCAAGACCCCAGCGTATAGCCACATTGATTTTTGATTTGTGTTCAACTATTTTTTCCCTTATCATCCTAGTTGTCTCCCCTACATACATTTTCCCGATGGGCACTTAATTGCATACACCACATGTGTGGTCTCACATGTGGCGTAGCTGGCGAAATTTATTGGGAATCCCCTCATAGGGTGATTAAAAGTTCTACCCTTGAGGATAAGTTGACAGCAAGAACAGTGAAGGTATGGGAAAGTGCCCCTATGAGGCGGAGCTAGTTGTGTCTGGGGATCTTTCCTGGTGGAGCCAATATCGGTTTTCACCAGATGGTCCCTAATCGACTGAGCCCTTTTATATGCCATCACAGGGGGTTGTTTAAAAGCTGAAATTTCAGTCCCCATGGGTTTTAATACTGACCAGTGACCCCGTATGACATTGGCAATTCTTGGTGACAGTGTGTTATAGGAGGTAGTTAATATTAAACAATCCTGTTTTTTGTCGGAAACACCACGCGGTCTCAGCAGGTCCAACCTGTCCTGCCTCATGGCCTGATTTTTTGTACGCTCAACCAATGTTTTGGGATAGTGGCATTCCAAAAATGTAGTTTCCATCGTAGACATACAATTTTCACTCTGACGGTCGCTGCTCACAATGTGCCAAACCCGCATGAATTGTGATATTGGAAGGGACTTCCGAAGGGGTTTCGGATGAAAACTGTTGAAATCCAACAGAGTATTGCGATCTGTTGGCTTTGTAAACAGGTCAAAGGATAAAACGTGACCTACCCTAATCACACTGACGTCGAGAAATGAAATCCTTGTAGTCTCCACAGCTTTTGTAAATTTCAATGAATGTGAAGCTACCTGTAACTCACTGAAGAAAGAGTCGAAGGAGGATAGCAGGCCTGACCAGATGAGAAAGATATTGTCTATGTATCCGCACCATATACAGGCTTATTTTTTAAAAAGCTCGTTCTTGTATACCCAATCCTCCTTGAATCTCTCAACAAAGAGTTTGGCATATACCGGGGCCATGTTGGATCCCATTGAGGATCCCCTTTGTTGTAAGTAATAAGTATCTTGGAATAGAAAAAAAATTCTCTCTAATACCATTTCAAGTAGAGACATGATAAACTCAATCTGGATACCAGAGACAGTTTCGTCATTCATCAATGATTGACGTACAGAATCCTTACCCTCAGCATGAGGTAAACAAGTATATAAGGATTCTATATCCAATGTTACCAAGAGGCATTCTTCATGTGGTAAAATTAGGTTGCTTGTCAGTTTAATGAAATCAGACGTGTCCCTCAAATATGACCTCTGATTGAGCATGTATTTGCGTAGGACTTTGTCCAGAAAAATGGATGTGTGACTGAAAACAGTCACAACCGGCCACAATAGGCATCAATGGTGGATTTTCTAAACGTCTGTGATTTTTCGGTAGGCAATAGATCACTGGGGTGATTGGCTTGTCATTATATAAATACGTTTTTGGTCGATAATACCATAACCCAATGCATCATCAAGAATAGTTTTAAGCTCTTTAAGAAATTTAAATGTAGGGTTCATGTCTAATCTCCTATACACTTTATCATCATTCAGTTGTCTCATCATTTCTGCTACATAACAATCTTTATACATAACAACAACCGCTCCCCCCTTATCGGCAGGTTTTACAATTGATGAATTCTTTTTAAGGCCCAGAAGAGCTTTTTTCTCCATACTGTTAAGGTTATGCTGTACATATGGCATTTTACCCCTCTTAAACTCAGATTCCAGTTTAGCAATGTCATTTCTTACCAACTGCATATAGTCCTCTACCTGGTGGTTGCCTTGGGATGATCTATTGTCCAGTTTAGAAAAAATACATAAGTCCTTAGCATTGTAAATTGGTGACTGTTGAGGAGTTTTAGGGTTAGACTGTTGTCTTGATTTTGAAAAAAAGAATTTCCATAGTAATTGCTCAAATCATTTTTCCAGTTCTGTGTCCAGGTAAAAAAAAAGTAGGGGTAGCGGTTGGGCTGAAAGAGAGACCCTTCGATAACACAGCCAGTTCATGGGTAGAGAGGCAATATTGAGAAATATTGATTACAGGCGACAACTCGACCCTCATAGGACATTGCGTAGGAACTAAGTGCTGTCCCTGAAGTAATAATTCCTCTTGGGGATCTGTTTCAGGGTTGATATGCAAATTCTACTAATATGGTCCTTTTTTCTACCAGCCAAACAATTTGAATAAGACTTTATTGAGCCTTTTTTATTCGAGTAACACAGATTTTTTCATGTCAAGTTGTATGTTTTGTATCAATAACATTTTTTAATTATCTTTGAGACACTGCATTTTTGCACAATTTTTTTGATATATGACATAAAGTCCAGTGCTTATTGCAACATAGGCTTGCTAACAAACCAGTCCTGCCATTGCCATGTAGCATCGATTCTTCACTCGCTTCACTGGCTGCCAGTAAAATGAAGATGCTTTTGCATGATTGGCCCACCAATTTAAAATTGAGAAAATTGTCATTATTTTGTAATTGAATACTGCTAACCCAGGCATGGGCAAACTTGGCCCTCCAGCTGTTACGGAACTACAAGTCCCACAATGTATTTGCCTTTATGAGTCATGACTGTGGCTGTCTGACTCCTGCAATGCATTGTGGGACTTGTAGTTCCTTAACATCTGGAGGGCCAAGTTTGCCCATGCCTGTGCTAACCTATTCCACAGTGCTTTACAGAGTTCATAGTCATGTACCCTATAGTTGTACCCTATCACAATTTTGTCACTTGACAGGCAGCCGATTGGGCCAATCAATGTGCAGGGATCCTATAAAGAAACTTGACCTGATGGGGCTCAGGGTGGAATGAGTGGAGCGGCTGGTAGTTAAAAGGTGCACGCGTAAGTTACCAGTGCAGGCTACGCTGCACTACTGCAGAATAGTGTGCGCTGAGCTTGCTTTCTTCTCATTAAGCTGTGCTGCTTTAGTAGCGAAACCGCTGGGCGGATCGCTCAAACTCAGTCTTATCACCCGAACGACAGTCTGTACACACTCCCGATTTCGCGTGCGGACGACTGAACGACGGGACATTTTAAACGACCCGTCGTTCGCAAAAGTCCGACATGTGAATGGGCCTTCACTGTAACTGGACTCCACTAAACAGCCCACCAGGCACTTTCCCGATTCCTCAATTACATTTTTATTCTGTCTCCAACCCTTAGGTGACACCATTTGTATAATTGTCTTCCTAGGGTCAGGAGACTGTGAGAATATTCCCCCAGTGAGTGCACAAACAACAAGAAGATCTGACCCCTATTATGCTATTAAAAATCATCAACAATAGTCTGAATGGAATTAGCTTTAGGCCATGTGCCCAAAAAAAAGTTTAACTTACCTGGGGCTTCCATTAGCCCCCCCCCCCCCCCCCTCACAACCATCCTGTGCCCAAGCAGCTATTCACTAATGCTCCGGTCGCTATTGCAGATAAGAATACGAGCAAGGATGCGCGTTGTCAGGGCTTGTGCAGGCACAGTGGTCCGCCGTCTCCTAATCGGCGAAAACAAAACTAACCCGTGGCGGAGGGCCGAAACATTGGTGAGTGAGTGGCTGTGCAGGCACAGGATGGCTTCAGGGGGCTGGTAGAAGCCCCAGATAAGTGAAACATTTTTTTGCAGATGGCTTAAGGATCCCTTTTAGGCTCCCTGCACACTGCAAATCCATTTTCTGATTCTGATTCCGATTCCGATTTTCAATTCCGATTTTCCCTGAATACATTCAACAGAAAAACGCAGCATGTAGTAAAGATTAAAAATCGGAATTAGAATCGGAGGTAAAAAACAATTACAAAGCGGAATCGGAAATGCGTGCAGTGTGCAAGAGCCCTAACAAAGAATAGGACAAAAATGTATACGCAATGCACCTAAATACTATGGATGTGTGTTTCAAATAAGAACTTGAGTATGAACAATGTATTTAATCTTTTAAAGACACTTGTCTCAAGTGTACTACAAAGGAAATACGGCATCAACCAATCATTCCTCAAGAAGATAGCACACATTTTCTTGAACAAAGGAAGAGCAGAAGATTAGTCTCCTAGTAAAACATGTCCAGTCTTTTATGATTTAGTTCTTACTTATAAGGAAACTGGCAGTAATAAAATGGTCTACAACATCTCTATGACGCTTTTGGGGGATTCCTGTTTAGACTTTAATTTGTCAAAGCCCCAAACTGATGAGTTTTTAGGAGCTGAATGTGATAAGCAACAGTATTTCCTATTTTAAAAGGCTCTAGTAATGAATGCCATGACTGTGGAAGCAGCCATATTGTGTCATTAATCACTTGTCTACAAGTCCCCAGGGAGAAAAGCGCTATATAAATATTATTGTTATTGTTGTTATTGTTATTGTTACAAATTATCTATGTAATGGACCATTTAAAGTGCTGGTAAGACCAAAGAAAAGTAATGGAAATACAAGGTATAAATAGGAGATTTTCAGATAATTTTAGCAAAGTCATTGAATTTGTGCATACACAGTTGTAAGAAAATGTGTTGGTACTCTTCCAACCATGGGACTGAGGTGATCCTGGCACTTCCTGGAGTTGCGTAGAGCAGCTAGGTTCATTGTTTAGTAGTGCAGCATTCCCCACATCACTTCGGCTGTGCACATACAAGCTCATTTTAGCGGATCTGCAAAGTGGGGGCACGTGACCATGCGCTCATGCCTGCACTGATAGCTGGATACATCATTTCCTCATTGGAATCCTATCAGGAAGTGCTTCAAGTATATCTGATCAGTTGCTGGATTATGTAGCTTCTTGTGATTGGTGAGTGGCAGTATTTAAAGCGGACCTGAACAGTTGCACAGGACAGAAGGAAAACCGAGAGAAATGCACCCTGTATGTATTTAGAGAGTTTAGCCAGTTTAATTCCCCCTCATTTGTGTCTAATCACAAGTTGTAATTTGATCTCCCTGTGTCACATGACTGCCACGGCAGATAAGCTCATTTGAAAGTACAGGAGGTTAACAATATGTCTGCTTCCATGAATTAAGAAGTAGAAACAGTGCAGATGTATTTTAGGATTTGTATCAGCTGTAACAAACAAATGTTTTTTTGTTTAAAGGTTATTATGCTGTTTAAGCATGGCTTAAAGGTCCGCTTTAAGCCATGCTTTTGTCTTTTGCAGGTTGCCCATGATAGCATTAGTTGCGGGACCCAACTGCTGGGTGTGATATTGTTTGATCCTTGTTGTGACCTTACCTGAATCTTAAACCTCTCTGTGGATTGCTACCTCGACCAAGCTTTTGACTGTTTGACAATTCTTCTACCTTACCCCTGATGATTGGATTGATTGCGTATGACTGCTGACTTGTTTTGCTTCACTTCAGCCTAAATCCTCTGCTGCTAGTTATCTGATATATTATTTGTGTATGATCCTGGACTGTTTGGACTACTCTCATTGCCTGTGCTTCTGTCTAGTGAGTCCTGGTGTCTTCACACATTCAGTCTCTATACCTTGTGCAATGAGGCCTGGGTGGATGGTGCGAGGACAACAAGCTCGTCCTAAATGCAGCCAAAACAGGTGAATTAATCTTGGACTTCAGGAGACACCCCACCACACAACAACCAATCTTCATCAATGAGATTGAAGTGTCCAGGGTCCCCAGCGTTAGGTTCCTGGGCACAACCCTAACGAGCGACCTAAGGTGGGCGAGGAACAGCACCAAAATCCAGAAGAAGGCTCAACAGAGACTATTCTTCTTGCGCCAATTGAAAAAATTTGGTATGCCTCAGAAGCTGCTGTCCAGCTTCTACACTGCCACTATTGAAGCTACTCTTTGTTCCGCCATTATCGTGTGGTACGCAAGAGCAACCGCTAGCGACAAGTACAAGCTTCAAAGAGTTATCAGCTCAGCGGAAAGGATCATCGGCTCCCCTCTGCCGCCGCTAGACCTCCTTTACACCACCAGAATGAAAACAAGGGCTAGCAGGATCTCCCAGGACCCATTCCACCCAGGCTGCTGCTTCTTTAAGCTCCTCCCATCGGGTCGACGCTACAGGACCACCCGCCCTAAGACTAACAGGCGTAGGGACACCTTTTTTCCCCAAGCAGCCCTCCTGCTGAACTCCTGCCTCTCGTAGGCAAGCCAGTCGCTCAGGCCAACTTAGCCAATCAGCCTGGTCAAGGCACACTGGAGCTAGGGCCTGTAAAGAACCAGCTATTACCCTGGTGCTCTTCTTGGACTCTTTAATCTAACTTACTTATCCATAGACCGTTAAAAATGTGTAGGCACTGCCTGTCTCATTGTACTATTGCCTGTCTTGCTTGTATTATTGCTATTCTCTATGACTGTCTCGCTTGTTATGTTTGTTATGCTTATGTTACTGTCTATTGTCTGTTGCCATTGCCATGTGTACCACAACCAATTCCGGGTTCGACCTCGGTCGCACTTGGCGAAATAAATGATTCTGATTCTGATTCTGAAAGTCTCCCAAGGTTTAGCGAAGACACACCACATAGGGTGAAGACTGCAGTGGAGATTGGGCATTGCAATTGATTAGAAGGCAGGGGATCCACCAGGCCTTATACGGGTAAAATGTGACTAGTGCTTTTCAATCAGTAATTTTTCATAAGGCAAAAAAACACTTTTCAATTAGCTTTAAGATGGGTCTTCTTTGTTAATAGAGGGGTACTAACAAACCTGTCTATGGCCTCGATTCACTAAAGGGTGCAAAATTAGTTAGCAGGCCAAAAAGCTTTGGACGTGCAAACTAGGGTGATAAGTTTGGGCCTCTCTTTATATTGGAATATCCACGATGAACTCTGGCTATAGTCATGCGGCTAGATTGGACTCTTTTGTTCCTTGATTTTGTTTTTCTTTTTTGATATATTTTTTGATATCTTTTTTGATTTTTTGTTTATTAAGCTGCGCAGCTTTCAGCCATTATTTACGTGCACTGAGTCCACTGGTTAGATTCTTTCTGAATTAGAGGGCCCTAGGTTCAGTGGGTTTTGGGGTGTGGGTCGTTGGGGATGTGGGATTCTCTGCTGCCATATATGTTTTTATGCTAATTTTGTATATTGTCTTCTGCAAGTGATGAATAAAGTTTTGTATTTTTACAAATAATATATATCAATATTTTTTGTATTCAATCGGGCCATACCCCTTCCACACAACATCTCATAAGGTCTGTTCTAGGGTGATAAGTAGACATTCTGCTACAGTGCAGCAAAACAGATCAGATAGGAAAAAGGAATCAATTTGGGCAGATCCCTTTACCCAATGTCAGTTCAGCTCTACTTGTCACATGAGACACAGGTGAGACAGCTATCTACTTGGATAATCATTTTCTATGTGTGTATGTATTTTCAGACTGAGAAGCTTATATATATATGTAAACCTGCAATTGCCAAAAATGACAATGCAGCATTCTTTGTATAAAACTGGCGCTGTGCTAGCAATGCTTGTGGCCTGTTGTGGCAATTTAAGAATTCATAGAAGTGATTCTTTATTGATAGTGATGGCTACCATACTGCAGGAGCATATTCAAGCATAATGGAATGTACAACAAACTTTTCCCTAATACATTTGCAGTCTAGTATCCCCTAGGTCAGTGATGGCAAACCTTGGCGCTCCAGCTATGACAAAACTACAAATTCCATGATGCCTCTGTCGCCCGGAGTTATGCTTAGAGCTGTCAGAGTATTGCAATGCCTCATGGGACTTGTAGTTCCACCACAGCTGGAGTGCCAAGGATAGCCATCACTGCCCTAAATTATATAGAGCTCATAAATGTGTAAGTCTACTTGCTGACCAATACTGGTCCACATAGGTTTTATCATTAGGATGTACTCTGTAAAAAAATGGTGTGGAAAATCTGTCCTCTTTAAAAATCAGCCTTGTTCTGATGTTAACCACTTGCCGACCGCCTTAAGCCGTTGGGCGGCGGCAAGGGCTGGGCCCAAACGACCGCAATACGCCCATCGGCGGTGGCGGCGGCGGGCGTGGTTATGCGCCGATCGCGTCACGCGTGGCGCGATCAGGTGCCGGCGACAGGCTCCGCCCCCCTTGCGCAGTAACCCACTGGCCGTTCGGAAGCGCCGGCGGGTTACTAGCGTCCAGATCGCCGCATACAAAGTGTATAATACGCTTTGCAATGTATACAAAGCGTATTATACAGGCTGCCTCCTGCCCTGGTGGTCCCAGTGTCCGAGGGACCACCAGGGCAGGCTGCAGCCACCCTAGTCTGCACTTAATCACACTGATCTGCCCCCCTGCCCCCTGATCGCCCACAGCACTCCTCAGACCCCCCCTGCCCACCCCCCAGACCCATGTTTACACCCATGCTCCCCCCAATCACCCATCAATGCCCTAAACTGCCCCCTGGAGGCTCCTGATCACCCCCCACCCCTCAGATTCTCCCCACACCCTCCCCCCAGACCCCCCCCCTGTGTACTTTATGCATCTATCCCCCCTGTGATGTGTATGATCACCTGTTAATCACCTGCCAATCACCCATCAATCACCCCCTGTCACTGCCACCCATCAATCAGCCCCTAACTTGATCATCCACCCACACCATCAGATCGCCCGCAGACCCGCCGTCAAATCACCTCCCAAGTGCATTGTTTACATCTGTTCTCTCCTCTAAACACCCACTAATTACCCATCAATCACCCCCTATCACCACCTGTCACTGTTACCCATCAGATCAGATCCTAATCTGCCCCTTGCGGGCACCCAATCACCCGCCCACACGCTCAGATTGCCCTCAGACCCCCGCCATTATCAATTCGCCAGTGCATTATTTACATCTGTTCTTTCCTGTAATAACCCACCGATCACCTGTCAATCACCTGTCAATCACCTGTCAATCACCCATAAATCACCCCCTGTCACTGCCACCCATCAATCAGCCCCTAACCTGCCCCTTGCGGGCAATCTGATCACCCACCCACACCATCAGATCGCTCGCAGACCCGCCATCAGATCACTTCCCAAGTGCATTGTTTACATCTGTTCTCTCCTCTAAACACCCACTAGTTACCCATCAATCACCCATCAATCACCCACTGTCACCACCTGTCACTGCTACCCATCAGATCAGACCCCTATCTGCCCCTAGGGTACCCAATCACCTGCCCACACCCTCAGAATGACCTCAGACCCCCCCCAGACCTCCCCCCCTGTGTATTGTATACATCTATTCTCCCCTGTAATCACCTGTCAATCACCTGTCAATCACCCATCAATCACCCGCAATCACCCGTCAATCACCAGCTGTCACTGCCACTTATCAGATCAGACCCTAACCTGCCTCTTACGGGCATCTGATCACCCTCCCACACCATCAGATTACCCGCAGACCTACCTTCAGATCACCTTCAAAGTGCATTGTTTACATCTGTTCTGCCATCTAATCACCCACTGATCACCCATCAATCACCCATCAATCACCACCTGTCACTGCTACCCATCAGATTAGACCCCTATCTGCCCCTAGTACACCCAATCACCCGCCCACACCCTCAGAACGCCCTCAGACCCCAGCCCTGATCACCTCGCCAGTGCATAGTTTGCATCTATTCCCCCCTCTAATCACACCTTGAGACACCCATCAATCACCTCCAGTCACCACCTGTCACCCTCTAGCACACCTACCCATCAGATCAGGCCCTAATTTTCCCCCGTGTGGGCTCCTGATCACTCGGCCAAACCCTCAGATCCCCCTCAGACCCCCTTCCGATCCCCTCCCCAGTGCATTGATTGCATCTATTTTCCCCTCTAACCACCCCCTGAGACACCCATCAATCACCTCCTGTCACCCTCCTAGCACTCCTATCCATCAGATCAGGCCCAATACAACCTGTCTTTTAAGAGGCCACCCTGCTTATGACCGGTTCCACAAAATGCGGCCCCTCATAGACCACCTGTCATCAAAATTTGCAGATGCTTATACCCCTGAACAGTCATTTTGAGACATTTGGTTTCCAGACTACTCACGGTTTTGGGCCCGTAAAATGCCAGGGCAGTATAGGAACCCCACAAGTGGCCCCATTTTAGAAAAAAGACACCCCAAGGTATTCTGTTAGGTGTAGGATGAGTTCATAGAAGATTTTATTTTTTGTCAAAAGTTAGCGGAAATTGATTTTTATTGTTTTTTTCACAAAGTGTCATTTTTCACTAACTTGTGACAAAAAATAAAATCTCCTATGAACTCACCATACAACTAACGGAATACCTCGGGGTGTCTTCTTTCTAAAATGGGGTCACTTGTGGGGTTCCAATACTGCCCTGGCATTTTAGGGGCCCTAAACCGTGAGGAGTAGTCTAGAAAACCAATGCCTCAAAATGACCTGTGAATAGGACGTTAGGCCCCTTAGCGCATCTAGGCTGCAAAAAAAGTGCCACACATGTGGTATCACCATACTCAGGAGAAGTAGTATAATGTGTTTTGGGGTGTATTTCTACACATACCCATGCTGGGTGGGAGAAATCTCTCTGTAAATGGACAATTGTGTGTAAAAAAAAAATCAAAAAATTGTCATTTACAGAGATATTTCTCCCATTCAGCATGGGTATGTGTAAAAATACACCACAAAACACATTATACTACTTCTCCTGAGTACGGCGATACCACATGTGTTGCACTTTTTTTGCAGCCTAGGTGCGCTAAGGGGCCCAACGTCCTATTCACAGGTCATTTTGAGGCATTTGTTTTCTAGACTACTCCTCACGGTTTAGGGCCCCTAAAATGCCAGGGCAGTATATTGCACCATAAGTGCGCTAAGGGGCCCAAAGTCCAATGAGTACCTTTAGGATTTCACAGGTCATTTTGCGACATTTGGTTTCAAGACTACTCCTCACGGTTTAGGGCCCCTAAAATGCCAGGGCAGTATAGGAACCCCACAAATGACCCCATTTTAGAAAGAAGACACCCCAAGGTATTCCGTTAGGAGTATGGTGAGTTTATAGAAGATTTTATTTTTTGTCACAAGTTAGCGGAAATTGATTTTAATTGTTTCTTTTTTACAAAGTGTCATTTTCCGCTAACTTGTGACAAAAAGCAATAAACCGTGAAAGCTGCAGTGGTCTTAATGGGCCCCTTAGCGCAGTTAGGGTGCAAAAAAGTGCCACACATGTGGTATCACCGTACTCAGGAGAAGTAGTATAATGTGTTTTGGCGTGTATTTTTACACATACCCATGCTGAGTGGGAGAAATATCTCTGTAAATGGACAATTGTGTGTAAAAAAAATCTAAAAATTGTCATTTACAGAGATATTTCTCCCACCCAGCATGGGTATGTGTAAAAATACACCCCAAAACACATTATACTACTTCTCCTGAGTACGGCAATACCACATGTGTGGCACTTTTTTGCAGCCTAACTGCGCTAAGGGGCCCAAAGTCCAATGAGCACCTTTAGGCTTTACAGGGGTGCTTACAATTAGGCACCCCCCAAGATGCCAGGACAGTAAACACACCAGCAGAAAAAGGATGTATCTGCACCTTGATGGATCCAGGTGCTGACTGGTTGACTCCCTGGTATTGAAATTGCACTGCACAGTTGAGCTCTGGGACTTTCTTTTTTCTGAGGACAGTAAACACACCCCACAAATGACCCCATTTTGGAAAGTAGACACTTCAAGGTATTCAGAGAGGAGCATAGTGAGTCCGTGGCAGATTTCATTTTTTTTTGTCGCAAGTTAGAAGAAATGTGACAAAAAAATAACATCTTCTATGAACTCACCATGCCTTCTCAGTGAATACTTTAAGATGTCTTCTTTCCAAAATGGGGTCATTTGAAGGGTATTTATACTATCCTGGGATTTTAGCGCCTCATGAAACATGACAGGTGGTCAGAAAAGTCAGAGATGCTTCAAAATGGGAAAATTCACTTTTGGCACCATAGTTTGTAAACGCTATAACTTTTACCCAAACCAATAAATATACACTGAATGGATTTTTTTTATCAAAGACATGTGGCACAATAAATTTGGACAAAAATGTATACAGAAATTTTACTTTATTTGAAAAATGTCAGCACAGAAAGTAAAAAAAAAATCATTTTTTTGACAAAATTCATGTCTTTTTTGATGAATATAATAAAAACTAAAACTCGCAGCAGCAATCAAGTAGCTCCAAAAGAAAGCTGTATTAGTGACAAGAAAAAGAGGTAAAATTCATTTAGGTGGTAGGTTGTATGACCGAGCAATAAACCGTGAAAGCTGCAGTGGTCTGAATGGAGAAAAAGGCTCTGGTCCTTAAGGGGCGAAAAGACTGTGGTCCTCAAGTGGTTAAGAACAAAGGACTCATCCCCATTCTGGTGCCCTAGTGAGATAGTAGCTAATATTTTCACATCTTGTCAATCAAATGCCTTTGAAACCACCAGCAAGCAGGAAAATAATCAACATAATTTTGATAGTACTTTTTTCTTTACTTTTGGGTGCGTTTTTAATTGCAAAGTACTGAAAAGATATCTTAAAGAGACAATGAAAATTGATCTCCTAGGAGAAAACTCAGGAGAAAAAGTTAATTATATACGGACCCTTATGTGGAATATTTTGAACTTATTTTCGGTACAGCCACCTGTTTACCTTATAGAGTTAAAACATTCACTGTGGGGACAAAAAGGTTTTAACTAAACAAACATGTATATTTGTAATACTTTTATTGAATGAAAAGGGTGCGTCTGCACTTGTCCAAAGGCAATCATTATTCATTCAATAAAAATTCAAAGCAGCAACCTTAGGTACCACTGGCTAACATGTTTAGGACCTCCTGGGTGCTTATGTATAGTCTTTAATAAATTTATTTAATAAAATCTATTTGTACCCAAAAACGTTTTATATTTTGAGCTATACATTTTTAGTTTTTTGTATAAAATCAAATTTTGAACTGAAGGTAAAGATAATAACGCAATAGCTATTTTATAGTTACTGAAAAAAGTAAGTATATTAATAAGTGTTGTCCACAGTATGTTCATGAAATGGGCTAAGTGAGAAAGCCTCTGGGAGTCTCACATAAATTTCCTTGAACTTCCAATCATTCTGCAAATTTTTGCTAAAGCAAATTTGGAAATTCCTTTAAAGTCAATGGGCTGACTTTAGAGGATTATAGCAAAGCCTCTATACATGTTAGAACCACCAATTTTGCTAGATATGTGTAGAAGATCAGTGGCAACAGGGCAAAAAAAGTTCCAAAAGACCTTGGCCCATATGCAATTAACTTTTTCTCCAGAGTTATCTCCTAGGAGATAATTTTATTCTTCTCTTTAAAATAATTGTTCAGCATTGTACAATTAAAAAAGTAACCAAAAGTTGGTGAAAAAGTACTATCAAAATTATTTTTAGTAATATCTTGCTTGCTGGTGGCTTAAAAGTCATTTCATGACAAGTTGTAATATCAACTAGGAGAAAAAGTGAATTGCATATGGGCCCTTGTGGTTTTCCAGAAAATCACAGTTAAAGTGACAGCAGGCAAAGAGGAATTTTGATGGACAGTGTATAGAATCGGAATAATTAGGCCATGGAAGCAGGATCTGAGATTGAGAAATGGCCGTGATGGCTTCAGCTTAACATTTTTGTTGGGGGGGGGGAGCACAAAGGGGGCACATTGGCAGGCTGTTGGGGCCCATTTGGGTGATTAAAATTGATGTTTGTATGGCGAGCTTTAGATTTCTTTTGACTAATTCAGGTGATAAAATTGAGGATAACTAGTTTCGAAATTATAGGAACCAAATGTAAACTTCACAAACAGGATTTAGAGACGTTCGAGCAGAGCAGATTGTCCAAATGATGGTGCTATTATTGAAGAACAGTTACATACAGATGTACTTCGCTAGTTTGCTTGCATGCTTTAATCCTTACTTGCTGGCAAGCTGCTCCTATGTGGACAGATTGCAGACAAATCATTTTAGGCTCAGCCTGGGTCTCGTGACTCTACAAGCAAGCGAAGGGGGAAGAGACGGGAGGTAGAAAAATGTCTTACCTTAGTTCCTAAGCATTGCCGAAGACTAGAGCTTGTATTTTACAGACAGGACATTTTGAATCAGGATTATTAGCCTGATTTAAAACTTCCTGTGTGTAAAATACAGGCTCTAGTTTATTCCCTAATTTAATTTAAAAGAAAAACCGTAAGCTTTCATCTTGTAAACCTTTTTCAGACTCTATTCATGTTGACTGACAATGTTAGAACATAAAATCAGAAGAAGAAAGGGAGGTTTTTTTTTTTTTACAAATATAAGTGTCATCCAGATACATTAATTACAAGGGATCTTGAAAGGATTGTGAGGTATTTATGGCAAATAGATAAGACACTTGGTTTACTTAATGCCTACATAGACTCCATAGGCTTCATAGGCTCTATAGGCTGTCGTGGAGTGTTTATTACAGACCCTACCATGTTCACTCAAAGCTGCCGGAGCCTGGAATTAGTTATCTAATCTGGAATGATTGCCACCCATAAAGGTGTCTAGAAGTAGTGTGGTAACATTAGGCCCAAGGATTGAGAACCAGAAATGGAACATGTGTCAGCGACAGCAGTTGCAATGTGTTACCTCTGGTCAGCTATCTCTAAAGAGACAGCTTGCTAGCAGCATGAGCTGGATGGAGTGTATCAACAATGCCATACAAAATTGTACATACAAGTAGCATCAATGAAGTACTGAAAGGTGGCAGCAGCAAGAGGAGGAGGCATTGGACTCTTATCAGTGCTGGTGCAATGCTATTCAACACATCAGTGTCTTAAACATTGAAATAAATGAATGTACCATTTTTTCGTTATAACTATCTGGTGCGATCAGTGCTGCTGCAGTGTTATAGAAGACATCAGTGTCTCAATTGAAATAAAGGAATGCCAATATTTTTAAACACCTTGCAGAGGGGTGATATTTGGGATGCTAGAACACACAAAAAAGTTATATGTAACAGTCAGTACCTGTCAAAATACAGTAGAATAACATGAAGGGAATTTTTATTGGGGTGGGCAATGAACACAGTATATCACAAATACTATGTTGGAGTTGTACAGTAAGTAAATGTATACTAAAACAGTATACAATAAGTCCGATGAATGTCAGTCCTTGATGTTGGAAGTAAATACAGCCAGTTAACAGAAAATGTGACCCTGCAGTAGCACAGTGCCTAATCAATTTGTACACACACTTCTACCTAAGTTACTCAGCACAGCAGCTCTCAATGAATACAAAGGCTGACCCTTCTCCATACAGTACTAGGTGCAGCGTACAGGTTGAAAACAGGCTGGAGGACTACAAGTACATTGATGTAATTTGTTACAAAGCTCTTACCTATGTATAACTGTTCTGCACAGCAAATAATACACTCTATAAATTACTGTTATAAGTTGGTAAAACAGACATAACTACAAGCTATCTCTCCCTGAATCAGACATTTCACTCCTTGTCTCTGTCTGTAGCTTCTATCACACAGACACCACAAGATGGAGTGAAAACCCATCCCTCTAAAGTGCATATGGTTTCGCCGCCTGGTCATTTGGGCACAGGGTGAGACAAATGATAGCTCACCCTTCTGCTGCTGAAATTCCGGGAGGTATTAAATAATATTCCCCTCTGAGTAGTAGCAACTTGGAGGAAGAAATAATCTGGGGTGCAGTTATTGCGGGCACCTGAATTACACTGATAACCCCACTGCATATACACGTACTTGAGAGACAGTCGCACAAACTGTGAAAGATACAGGTGCAGCAGTCCATCTGCCAGAGCACAAACAGACAATTCAAGTTTTGTATAGCACTGACCAGCACACTATAAGCAAATCCGATGAAACTTGTTTTATTCTGAAAATGATTAAATATTGTGGTGGCAACTAGTGTTGGGCGAACAGTGTTCGCCACTGTTCGGGTTCTGCAGAACATCACCCTGTTCGGGTGATGTTCGGGTTCGGCCGAACACCTGATGGTGTTCGGCCAAACTGTTCGGCCATATGGCCGAACTAAGAGCGCATGGCCGAACGTTACCCGAACGTTCGGCTAGCGCTGTGATTGGCCTAACGGGTCACGTGTAGTGTTGGGCGAACATGTAGATGTTCGGGTTCGGGCCGAACAGGGCCGAACTCCGAACATAATGGAAGTCAATGGGGACCCGAACTTTCGTGCTTTGTAAAGCCTCCTTATACGCTACATACCCCAAATTTACAGGGTATGTGCACCTTGGGAGTGGGTACAAGAGGAAAATTTTTTTTAGCAAAAAGAGCTTATAGTTTTTGAGAAAATCAATTTTAAAGTTTCAAAGGGAAAACTGTCTTTTAAATGCGGGAAATGTCTGTTTTCTTTGCACAGGTAACATGCTTTTTGTCGGCATGCAGTCATAAATGTAATACATATAAGAGGTTCCAGGAAAAGGGACCGGTAACGCTAACCCAGCAGCAGCACACGTGATGGAACAGGAGGAGGGTGGCGCAGGAGGAGAAGGCCACGCTTTGAGACACAACAACCCAGGCCTTGCATGAGGACAAGAAGCGTGCGGATAGCAATTTGCATTTTGTCGCCATGCAGTCATAAATGTAATACAGATGAGAGGTTCAATAAACAGGGACCGGAAACGCTAACCCATCACAGATGTTCATTGTTCATGTTACTTGGTTGGGGTCCGGGAGTGTTGCGTAGTCGTTTCCAATCCAGGATTGATTCATTTTAATTTGAGTCAGACGGTCTGCATTTTCTGTGGAGAGGCGGATACGCCGCCGATCTGTGACGATGCCTCCGGCAGCACTGAAACAGCGTTCCGACATAACGCTGGCTGCCGGGCAAGCCAGCACCTCTATTGCGTACATTGCCAGTTTGTGCCAGGTGTCTAGCTTCGATACCCAATAGTTGAAGGGTGCAGATGGATTGTTCAACACAGCTACGCCATCTGACATGTAGTCCATGACCATCTTCTCCAGGCGATCGGTGTTGGAGGTGGATCTGCACGCTTGCTGTTCTGTGTGCTGCTGCATGGGTGTCAGAAAATTTTCCCACTCCAAGGACACTGCCGATACCATTCCCTTTTGGGCACTAGCTGCGGCTTGTGTTGTTTGCTGCCCTCCTGGTCGTCCTGGGTTTGCGGAAGTCAGTCTGTCGGCGTACAACTGGCTAGAGGAGGGGGAGGATGTCAATCTCCTCTCTAAAGTCTCCACAAGGGCCTGCTGGTATTCTTCCATTTTGACCTGTCTGGCTCTTTCTTCAAGCAGTTTTGGAACATTGTGTTTGTACCGTGGATCCAGAAGGGTATAAACCCAGTAATTGGTTTTGTCCAGAATGCGCACAATGCGCGGGTCGCGTTCAATGCAGTCCTAGGCCGAAGAGGTCATAGCCTAGGGTCACAAAACCTGTTTATTTGGGCAATTTCAATGGTGGCGAGTCTGACGTACATAAATCGCAGCAATGGCCGTTAGCAACGTCTGAATCTCACGAAATGTCTCATGCAGGTAGAAGACATATTGTTAGACTTGGGCTCCAAAGATGGGTTCCCTACATCTCTGCAAACCAGAGTTACAGGGCTCCAAATTTGGTAAAATCCCCCATAGGCTTTCATTGGGCCTCCTATTTACAGTTCCAAAATCTCACATCTTTTCAAAGGGCAATTACTCAGCAGTGGCAAATTTTCTAGCATTGTAGGGACCCTTAGGGGGAACATGACTGGTGAGTTTCGGGCCCCTAGGCCAAAGAGGTCATAGCCTAGGGTCACAAAAACCTGTTTATTTGGGCTATTTCAATGGTAGTGATGGTGACGTACATAAATCACAGCAATGGCCGTTAGCAAAGTCTGAATCTCACGAAATGTCTCATGCAGGTAGAAGACATATTGTTAGACTTGGATTCCAAAGATGGGGTCCCTACATCTCTGCAAACCAGAGTTACAGGGGTCCAAAATTGGTAAAATCCCCCATAGGATTTCATTGCCTCCCTATTTCACTTTCCAAAATCTCACATCTTTTCAAAGGGCAATGGCTCAGCAGTACCAAATTTTCTAGCATTGTAGGGACCCTTAGGGGGAACATGACTGGTGAGTTTCGGGCCCCTAGGCCGAAGAGGTCATAGCCTAGGGTCACAAAAACCTGTTTATTTGGGCTATTTCAATGGTAGTGATGGTGGCGTACATAAATCGCAGCAATGGCCGTTAGCAACGTCTGAATCTCACGAAATGTCTCATGCAGGTAGAAGACATATTGTTAGACTTGGATTCCAAAGATGGGGTCCCTACATCTCTGCAAACTAGAGTTACAGGGGTCCAAAATTGGTAAAATCCCCCATAGGATTTCATTGCCTCCCTATTTCACTTTCCAAAATCTCACATCTTTTCAAAGGGCAATGGCTCAGCAGTACCAAATTTTCTAGCATTGTAGGGACCCTTAGGGGGATCATGACTGGTGAGTTTTGCCACTGCTGAGCCATTGCCCTTTGAAATGGTGTGAGATTTTGGAACGGTAAATAGGAGGCCCAATGAAAGCCTATGGGGGATTTTACCAATTTTGGACCCCTGTAACTCTGGTTTGCAGAGATGTAGGGACCCCATCTTTGGAATCCAAGTCTAACAATATGTCTTCTACCTGCATGAGACATTTCGTGAGATTCAGACGTTGCTAACGGCCATGGCTGAGATTTATGTACGCCACCATCACTACCATTGAAATAGCCCAAATAAACAGGTTTTTGTGACCCTAGGCTATGACCTCTTCGGCCTAGGGGCCCGAAACTCACCAGTCATGTTCCCCCTAAGGGTCCCTACAATGCTAGAAAATTTGGTACTGCTGAGCCATTGCCCTTTGAAAAGATGTGAGATTTTGTAAAGTGAAATAGGGAGGCAATGAAATCCTATGGGGGATTTTACCAATTTTGGAGCCCTGTAACTCTGGTTTGCAGAGATGTAGGGACCCCATCTTTAGAATCCAAGTCTAACAATATGTCTTCTACCTGCATGAGACATTTCGTGAGATTCAGACGTTGCTAACGGCCATGGCTGAGATTTATGTACGCCACCATCACTACCATTGAAATAGCCCAAATAAACAGGTTTTTGTGACCCTAGGCTATGACCTCTTCGGCCTAGGGGCCCGAAACTCACCAGTCATGTTCCCCCTAAGGGTCCCTACAATGCTAGAAAATTTGGTACTGCTGAGCCATTGCCCTTTGAAAAGATGTGAGATTTTGGAAAGTGAAATAGGGAGGCAATGAAATCCTATGGGGGATTTTACCAATTTTGGACCCCTGTAACTCTGGTTTGCAGAGATGTAGGGACCCCATCTTTAGAATCCAAGTCTAACAATATGTCTTCTACCTGCATGAGACATTTCGTGAGATTCAGACTTTGCTAACGGCCATTGCTGAGATTTATGTACGCCACCATCACTACCATTGAAATAGCCCAAATTAACAGGTTTTTGTGACCCTAGGCTATGACCTCTTTGGCCTAGGGGCCCGAAACTCACCAGTCATGTTCCCCCTAAGAGTCCCTACAATGCTAGAAAATTTGCCACTGCTGAGTAATTGCCCTTTGAAAAGATGTGAGATTTTGGAACTGTAAATAGGAGGCCCAATGAAAGCCTGTGGGGGATTTTACCAAATTTGGAGCCCTGTAACTCTGGTTTGCAGAGATGTAGGGAACCCATCTTTGGAGCCCAAGTCTAACAATATGTCTTCTACCTGCATGAGACATTTCGTGAGATTCAGACGTTGCTAACGGCCATTGCTGCGATTTATGTACGTCAGACTCGCCACCATTGAAATTGCCCAAATAAACAGGTTTTGTGACCCTAGGCTATGACCTCTTCGGCCTAGGACTGCATTGAACGCGACCCACGCATTGTGCGCATTCTGAACAACACCAATTACTGGGTTTATACCCTTCTGGATCCACGGTACAAACACAATGTTCCAAAACTGCTTGAAGAAAGAGCCAGACAGGTCAAAATGGAAGAATACCAGCAGGCCCTTGTGGAGACTTTAGAGAGGAGATTGACATCCTCCCCCTCCTCTAGCCAGTTGTACGCCGACAGACTGACTTCCGCAAACCCAGGACGACCAGGAGGGCAGCAAACAACACAAGCCGCAGCTAGTGCCCAAAAGGGAATGGTATCGGCAGTGTCCTTGGAGTGGGAAAATTTTCTGACACCCATGCAGCAGCACACAGAACAGCAAGCGTGCAGATCCACCTCCAACACCGATCGCCTGGAGAAGATGGTCAAGGACTACATGTCAGATGGCGTAGCTGTGTTGAAAAATCCATCTGCACCCTTCAACTATTGGGTATCGAAGCTAGACACCTGGCACAAACTGGCAATGTACGCAATAGAGGTGCTGGCTTGCCCGGCAGCCAGCGTTATGTCGGAACGCTGTTTCAGTGCTGCCGGAGGCATCGTCACAGATCGGCGGCGTATCCGCCTCTCCACAGGAAATGCAGACCGTCTGACTCAAATTAAAATGAATCAATCCTGGATTGGAAACGACTACGCAACACTCCCGGACCCCAACCAAGTAACATGAACAATGAACATCTGTGATGGGTTAGCGTTTCCAGTCCCTGTTTATTGAACCTCTCATCTGTATTACATTTATGACTGCATGGCGACAAAATGCAAATTGCTATCCGCACGCTTCTTGTCCTCATGCAAGGCCTGGGTTGTTGTGTCTCAAAGCGTGGCCTTCTCCTCCTGTGCCACCCTCCTCCTGTTCCATCATGTGTACTGCTGCTGGGTTAGCGTTACCGGTCCCTTTTCCTGGAACCTCTTATATGTATTACATTTATGACTGCATGCCGACAAAAAGCATGTTACCTGTGCAAAGAAAACAGATATTTCCTGCATTTAAAAGACAGTTTTCCCTTTGAAACTTTAAAATCGATTTTCTCAAAAACTATAAGCTCTTTTTGCTAAAAAATTTTTTCCTCGTGTACCCACTCCCAAGGTGCACATACCCTGTAAATTTGGGGTATGTAGCATGTAAGGAGGCTTTACAAAGCACAAAAGTTCGGGTCCCCATTGACTTCCATTATGTTCGGAGTTCGGGTCGAACACCCGAACATCGCGGCCATGTTCGGCCTGTTCGGCCCGAACCCGAACATCTAGATGTTCGCCCAACACTAGTAGCAACCAATGTAAAAAGCGGAGCATATACAGCTTCAGTCGATAATAAATCATAGGGTCCATAGACCCTCACAGAACATCATCCGGACTGGTGCACCTTACTCTGGCTTCAAGACAGACATGTCTTCATTCCAAACAGCTTCTGGCTGTTGTCTTTTTCCACCAAGTGACATATTGACTATGTAATCTCAAGATCTGCAGCATGAATGCTGCTGATGCGTTTTCACCTCATTTGTTTGTATCTAGCCAGTTGATGTTCTGTGTAGGATCTATGGACTATGGACTCTATGTATGTATTATGGACTAAAGCTGCATATGCCCCACTTTTTTCATCTGTTGTAACTGCAATATTTTAAATTTTCTGAATAAACCAACAAGTTCCATCAGATTTGCTTATAGTGTGCTGGTTGGTGCAATACAATGCTTATACTGTAGATGTAATAACATTAGGTCTATTTTGGTGCCCAGGTCAGGTGCAGTGTGGCAGTGAGCACATCACCAAATTACCTGTTTCCCTACCTCCACCTTACTTTATATCTGCCTGTTGTAGGATCTGTTCTCATTGGCTTCTGGGGCTTGCTGTGCATCCTGGGAGCAAAGAATTTACTCAGCAGATGCCATCGGCGTCGCTAGCGCAAAAGATTCATTTCACGTGCCACGAACCTTTTGTGGGGTGCCCCGAACGTCCCTCAGCAAAATCGCGCAGTTACTCACCTTCTCCGAGTCAGCGCTTGGTCTCCGGAGCCTGCAGACATCCTCTCCTCCAGGCTTCTACCTCTAGCATCTGAGAAAGCAGAAGTCCGGAAGAGAGGATGTCTGCAGGATTTGCCTTTAATCACTGCAGATAAAATCTCCCTGAATGCATTTATGAGGTAGAGATTTGTTTTTCTTTTTTCTTTACGTATTAAACAATGTAAGGAGACATGCATTCAAGTGATATATGCATAGTTTAATTCCTGGATATGAATACACTTTAATGACTTTAAATAGTACAGCATGACAATTGAACTTGTGTTTTATTGGCTTCAGAGTTCTTATCTTGTTTCCTTCCATACAAGAAGCATACAGCACTGTTCAATATCGCAGTGGGTTCGGAGATCAGCTAAACTGGCTGACACCTTGCACATAGCAAAAATGCTCATTTATTTATAGTATAAATTTTCAGCACTGAGGAATGATGATGCATGGAAATGACTGAGAAGAAAAGGGACATTGGCACTGAAATTATAATATGTCAATCATAACCTGAAATAGCTGCTACAGTGCACAGCTAATTGGAGCATGGCATGCCACACTATATTGAATACCTTATAATGAATAATTAGAATAATAATCAAATTCTATTCTCTAAAATTTCTAGGTGTGACAAGCAAGAAAGCAGATTTAAAATACGCCTACATTGTATAATTATTTTGTAATTGCGGACTTGTACTAGAATGATTGCCATTTGAAAATATTTATAGTGTTGGACATGCCATGCCATTTCTCTGATTCGTCTAACAAAAACTGTGCACATTAATCTCTGCAGGTGTATGCGTGAATCTTTAAAAAAAAAATAGTATTTAGAAGAATTTAAACATTTGTACTTGAAAGTAAAATTCAAAAAAATTACACTAAGTGAATAATATATTACTGGCATCCTCAGCAATACTGAACAAGGACATATGAATTTTTTGTTCAGAAGTACCAGTTGCATTTAGAGGAATATATATGCAAACAAACCATGGGACTGTTACTTTGATATATATGTAGTCCTGAAGATCCCCCATAATACAAAAATATGAAAACAGACCACAAACTTACCATGTAGGAGCAAAACAACATGTACAGAATATTCATCTGTAGTCCGAGGAGGCAGGGCCTCCAGTAATTTAAATAAAAAATCCTGTTAATGATAAAGCAAAACTGAGTGCCAGCTATATTGTAGACTTAGGTCATAAATTATGCAGGACATTGCCAGTGTTTTGTAGACTAGTTCACATTAGCAGCGTATTACATCGGATTGGACTGTGCTGCAATGCACCGGTGGAAATTAGAGATCAATGATCCATTGGTCATTTTCATCCACTTACGGCTTGATATGTATGCAGTAAAGTGGTAAGCATTTTTACAGACTTTTACCAGTTTATAATTGGTTGTGCCTTTTATTAAATCAATGTGGGCTTTAGCTCTAAAATGGATGGCCTCCTGTCCTTGTTAGGCAGGGTCCACACATGCTTAAAATCGCATCCATGGGACATGAAGTAGTGTGGTGTTGCATACTTTTTTTTATAGAATGTTTTACTAAACCCTCATATTGTATATTCAAGAAAATTGTTGCTTTTGTGAAAATGTGTTTTTGCGATGAAAACAATTTTGTGAATTTTGCAAGTTTGTCACTGATAATAATATGCTTTCCCTATTTACAGTTTATGTAAAATAAAAATAAAAATGTGAATTGAGCATCCCAGCACATCAGATCCCAGAAGACTGTCAGAATGAAGGAAGCCACCGGTGAAAGAGTCCCAGTGGGTTTGCTCCATACTAACCTTTATAGATTTAGAAATGCAATAGTAAAATAAAAAAGCAGCAACATATAAAAAAAATAATAATGATTTTGCATCCACTGGTTTTCCCATGACAGAAATATAACTGAATTTTACCATCAGAAGATAGCTTGGTATTTCAGCATAACTCATCAGATCATCATCATTAGCCGTGCTTTTTTTCTTCATTACCTGCAAGATTAGGCTGCAGGTTCTAATTATGCACACATGAGACACTTACTTCAGCCTATCTAACACAAACACATCAATAACAACATTATCAAGAAATCTCTAGGCCTTTGTTGATCATTAGAAATGTCAAGATCACAGACTATGCAAGAGCTATAATTTTAACTATGTTCTTTTTATCAGTATAAAAAAATAGAAGTTTAGCCATTAAGCACATTCAGCCAGGCAATGTCATGGCTGACAATTCTGTTTCATGAAAGCTGGGAAAACAGCATTGTAAAAATGCTAATTTTAATTAAATATTATACAGCAAAAACAGTAACACAGTAGAGTGTACTCTCTTGAACATGTTAATATTAACGGTTCAATGAGTTCATGGAGTAGATGGCATTTGCAATCAGAAATTCAGCCGGTGTTATTACCCTGCGAAATACTAACCTCTTTATGCTCACATTTACTCACTGTTCTTTTCCCTTGCATCTCATCAAACATTTATGAAAAGTGCCAATGCCTCTGTGGGAAGGTGAAGGCAAGATATTGATACACAGTGCAGGCAAAAAGCATGGATAAAGTGGATATAAAGTGCCTTCCTATGCAAAGCTTTATAGATATGAAAGATTATGACTTTCTTATTACGCAGCAATGTCCCTTGCTTGTTAAATTTTACTCATTAAAAAGTACTCTCACTTCTTGAAAATAGTATCATTCATTTTTAGTGCTAGCTGTCTCAAAGACTTCAATAGAAGTGGTCTCTTTGAAGTAGGAATTTTTCTATTAAGATGACATTTTTGATCTGTAGCACGGTAGCCTCACTCAATCGAGCTATTGTACTTTGACAGCTTTGTTATCAAGGTCTACAATGCTGTACAATATACATATACAAACGGGATTATCAAAGGGAATAAAAGTAAACATCAGGCCAGGATAAGGGCATTTGTTGCAAATGGAGGGAAGAGACATCGGTGGTAAGCTGGCGGCACCGATATGGTTATGTACGAGCCAGAGTAGCACAATATTAACACAAAATATATCACACATTTAACAGTTTGCACTGAGAGAGGCGTATAGTGGAATAGAAATGATCCACGGCTCGAACATCTGGATACTTGTAAATTATGACACATATTCAGCAATCAAAGCAGCTTCCTCAATGCATTTCAAATGATTTTCTGTGCTACAATCAAAAGGCTTTGAAGCAGCTGCGTTCTTAGCTTTTATTTTTTTCCCATTTTCTCTTTCAGGCAACGTAATGGCAGCTGACTGAGAAATATTCAAGAAATGGCTCAGCTAGTCCACATCCTTTTCATGAGCTGCAGTATAACACACAAAATGTACATTTGGGCAAAAACACAGGGTACATTCGGACACACATTTTTCCTGTACTCATTGTTGTCTGTGTAAGTATAGCTGTAGCAGGCCATGCCACTACAGAGGGCTCAGTGCTATAAGAGACCCAGAAATATCTGTCTTCGTTGTTATTTATGTAAGTGGCATCGTATATGGATACAATAAATGTAATGATCATCTACCTGACTCACTGCTGTGCAAGGGATTAGTATTCTGCACTGTATTGTTTTGTATGATGGCTGACACAGTTCTGACAGTGGGGCAGTGGCGTCCCTACCATGGGGCGGCCAGGAGCGCTCCGCTCCGGGTGTCAGCTCCAGGGGGGGTGTCATCAAGGCCTCCCCAGAAGCCTTGATGACACAGGAGGGGAAGCAGCGCTGAAGGAGGGGTGGCAGCGTCGGCTGGGAGGGGGGAAATACCCCCCCACATCTCCCTCACCTGGGTCCCCTCCTTCGGCGCTTCCCCTCCACGGGCGCCGGCAACCGGCACTGACAGGGCGGCTGATAGCCGCCCTCAGTTTACCCGAGCAGGGCTACGGGAAGATGGCCGCCGAAGCCCGCACTGGAGACAAAAATAGACGGCAAGATGGCCGCCGACGCCATCTTGCCGTCTATTTTTGTCTCCAGTGCGGGCTTCGGTGGCCATCTTCCCATAGCCCTGCACTGATGACGCAGCAGGAGACGGCGCGGGACATTCAAGAGGAGCTGCGGAGGCTGCCTGGGATTCGGAAGAGAGGTTTCATCTGCAGGTAAGTGAATGGGTTTTTTTTCTTTTACAGTTGCACCGGCCCGGCCACCCACCGCTGCTGCCCACCTACCCACCGCTGCTGCCCACCACCTACCCACCACTGCTGCCCACCTACCCACCAGGCTACCCACCGCTGCTGCCCACCTACCCACCACTGCTGCCCACCTACCCACCAGGCTACCCACCGCTGCTGCCCACCTACCCACCGCTGCTGCCCACCTACTCACCACTGCTGCCCACCTACCCACCAGGCTACCCACCGCTGCTGCCCACCGCTGCTGCCCACCTGCCCACCACTGCTAGCAGGCTACCCACCACTGCTGCCCACCTACCCACCACTGCTGCCCACCTACCCACCGCTGCTGCCCACCTACCCACCACTGCTGCCCACCTACCCAGCAGGCTACCCAGCAGGCTACCCACCGCTGCTGCCCACCTACCCACCACTGCTGCCCACCTACCCACCACTGCTGCCCACCTACCCACCAGGCTACCCAGCAGGCTACCCACCACTGCTGCCCACCTACCCACCACTGCTGCCCACCTACCCACCACTGCTGCCCACCTACCCACCAGGCTACCCAGCAGGCTGCCCATCTACCCACCACTGCTGCCTACCTACCCACCAGGCTACCCAGCAGGCTATCCACCACTGCTGCCCACCTATCCACCACTGCTGCCCACCTATCCACCACTGCTGCCCACCTACCCACCACTGCTGCCCACCTACCCACCACTGCTGCCCACCTACCCACCAGGCTACCCACCACTGCTGCCGACCTACCCACCACTGCTGCCCACCTACCCACCAGGCTACCCAGCAGGCTGCCCACCTACCCACCAGGCTACCCACCACTGCTGCCCACCTACCCACCGCTGCTGCCCACCTACCCACCGCTGCTGCCCACCTACCCACCGCTGCAGCCCACCTTCCCACCACTGCTGCCCTCCTACCCACCAGGCTACCCAGCAGGCTGCCCATCTACCCACCAGGCTACGCACCACTGCTGCCCACCTACCCACCACTGCTACCCACCTACGCACCACTGCTGCCCACCTACCCACCACTGCTGCCCACCTACCCACCACTGCTGCCCACCTACCCACCAGGCTACCCAGCAGGCTGCCCACCTACCCACCAGGCTACCCAGCAGGCTGCCCACCTACCCACCACTGCTGCCCACCTACCCACCACTGCTACCCAGCAGGCTGCCCACCTACCCACCAGGCTACCCAGCAGGCTGCCCACCTACCCACCATTGCTGCCCACCTACCCACCACTGCTACCCAGCAGGCTGCCCACCTACCCACCACTGCTACCCAGCAGGCTGCCCACCTACCCACCACTGCTGCCCCCCTACCCACCAGGCTACCCACCATGCTACCCACCTACCCACCACTGCTGCCCACCTACCCACCAGGCTACTCAGCAGGCTGCCCACCTACCCACCACTGCTGCCCCCCTACCCACCAGGCTACCCACCATGCTACCCACCTACCCACCACTGCTGCCCACCTACCCACCAGGCTACTCAGCAGGCTGCCCACCTACCCACCACTGCTGCCCCCCTACCCACCACTGCTACCCAGCAGGCTGCCCACCTACCCACTAGGCAATCAGGCTGCTCACCCTTAACCACCTACCCACCAGGCTATCAGCTTGCCAACACTCAAATCTGCTACCGATATTGTGTATTTTGTGGTCAGATCTGCTACCGACATTGTGTATTTTGTGGTCAGATTAACTGCCGACATTGTGTATTTTGTGGTCAGTTTAACTACCGTCATTGTGTATTTTGTGGTCAGTTTAACTACCGTCATTGTGTATTTTGTGGTCAGTTTAACTACCGTCGTGTATTTTGTGGTCAGTTTAACTACCGTCATTGTGTATTTTGTGGTCAGTTTAACTACCGATATTGTGTATTTTGTGGTGAAATCTGGTGCTGACATTGTGTATGTTCTGGTCAAATCTACCGCAAGATTGAATGATTTTTTTCTGGTCAAATCTGCCGACATGATTGAATGTATTTTCTTGTGAAATCTGCTCACATAACGTGTAATGTCTGGTGAAATGTTCTCGCATTACGTGTATTTTATGTTGAAAGCTTCTGACATTTTGTGTATTTTCTGGAGAAAAGCTGCGCAATGATGTGAATTTTCTGGAGAAAGGTTGACTAAAACTTGGGTGCACTTTTAAATTAGCTCCGCCCCATCCGGTCATAGCCACGCCCATTTTTTCGCCGCGGCGCGCTTCGCGCGCCGCAGGTGGTGGACCGTGGGTGGGTGGGGGGGGGGGGGGGGTCTTTCAATACCTAGCACCGGGTGTCAAATGCCCTAGGTACGCCACTGCAGTGGGGGATCATTATTAATCATTTTAACTCTGCCAACGTGTGCATAGCAATAATAAGCCCTGAAATGTGTCCATGCCAAAAACTAGCATGCATGCTTTATTTATTTATACCTGTTGCATGTGTCTGTTATTCTATGAAATCTTGTATAACTCTAGGAATTGACACTACCAGATCACTTTATTGTTCTAAGAAATTAATATTGATTACATATTCTGTTACTGCATAGGGGGACACCAGATTATTTATTCAATTTTAATAGTTTTTAACAATTCTTGTAAAAGTCCTTAATTAAAGTACACTTGAAGTGAGAGGGATATAGTGGTTGACATATTGGTTTCCTTTTCAACAATACTAGTTGCCTGGCTATCCTGCTGATCTCTTTGGCTGCAGATGAGTCTGAATCACACACTTGAAACAAGCATACAGCTAATTCAGTTAAGTTTCAGCCAGAGCACCTGATCTGCATGCTTGTTCGGGGTCTATAATTAAGGCTAGGTTCATATCGGCCATTGCGTTGTGTTTTCTGGGCAAAACAATGGATCAGGAATGTGGCACATTATCTATGTGTTGTGTCACATACAGTGAAACATACAGTCAATAAAAATATGCTTCATTAGTACTGTTAATTTCATTTTGAGGTAATGCCCTGCATTGTTTTTTGGAGTGCATAAACTCAAATAGGGTTTTATGAGGTTCTCTACATCATATCACCTGCAGGAGCAAAACTATTTTGCCCTGGAGAAACAAAAAATGTCATGCTCGTAGATCCAGCACAAAGTACCATGATTTCAATATTTCTACAATTGAGAACAGATATCTGTTACCACTAATTCCAAAACTCTTTCAGAAACTCAGACTGGTCAAAGTTATAAATGCATTAGGCCTCTGTGAAACTTACAATCTAATCTAAACCACATTTGTGATGAGTGGAAGATTACTTTCCAAAGTCTTTTTTGGACACTACCATGTTCTGCAACATCTTGGCCACTTTCCAACACTTTGTGAATTACATCTTCCAAAATTTTTCAGATGTATTCCTGGTTGTCTACATTGACGACAACCTTATCAACTCCACTCCTCTGGAAGAATATAGAGTCCACTTCATGAAGGCTCTGGGAAGATTCAGGACAGAAAAATGTGAATGTGAGAAAGACTCCATAACATTCCCGGGGCAAGTAACTCAGAAGGAAAAGCAATAGATCTTAAAAAGATCTTAAAAAGAACGTGTCCCTTCCGTCCAATCAGCGGGGAGGGAAAAGACGCGGGCGGGGACCGGAGCTATGGAGGAGGCGGGAGAGCGGCAGAGACTAACGGATGCAGAGGTAAACAGCCGGCTGCGACACGCTATGTGTCGACAGCTCGGCGTTTGATTTATGGGGGGCAAGCAGAGCGCAGGGGGGGGGGGGGGGGGGGGGGCAGGGGGGAGCAGTATTGCAACAGAGGCTGGGCAGTATATGCAGACCCAGCCTCTGTGTGCTGATAGTATTCTTAGAACCCACCTCGGGTTCTCTTTAACAAAATGTTAACCTCACTGGATTGGCCTGCACCAAGTGACAAAAAGAAGGAGTGCATAACAGCTCATTAGCTTTGCTAACTTTTCTAGGAAGCTATTTTTATCTCATTAGCAGTCAACTTGCTGTGGAGAAGTTACCTTGCAGGCAGCAGTTTGTCTAGCAAACATCTGCCATCAAGATGAGTTCACCATTGCCTTCAATACAGTTTAATACTTGACAGACTGATTCTGCCCCCCCCCCCCCCCCCCAATTCACATATTGTGGGTTGAATTGAATTCCAATGGATTCAAGCAACATCCATTAATCTAAGCAACTTAGAAAATGGGCTTGTGGTGTATTATACAAAATGTTATTTCTATGTATTCTCCATTTTTTTTCATAACAATGCAGAACTTGAACAGTTATGTTAGCAACAATTTACTCCATTTCCAATTTTGCAGAAATTGGTTACTGTACGGTAACACTGTTAAATAGATGGTGGAGTATTGAGTTGTTAATCCAGTTAAAGAGGAATGTTTTCTTGGTTGCATAACTGAAGAAGAACCATCCATTATTAATTCCATCTGACCATATTCTAGGCAAGTGAATTAAGCTGGCTGTCAAATGGAATGTGGTTTTTCAGAGACCATCCAAATCATCAGTTGATTTATTGCACTAATAACTACACAACTCTAAAAATTATTAGAAGATTATAAAATAGCCTCAGTGCTACTGTGCATTATTTAATAATCTGTGTATGAAAGAAATGTGTTATACATTAGAATCTAATTTGACCAGATCCCAGTACTGGGGAATGTGGTAGTTGGCGAACGCTGATCTTCAACTATAAACTGAACTAAACAGCAAGGGGAAAATATGTTGTCTGGAGGAAGTTATGTTGTGACACTCCCAATATGTTTTAACTGTTAAATAAATCTGGGTGTTAAGACCTCATTTACACAGATGTACCTGAGAGAAATAAACTGTGGTGTTTTATAGGGATCAGATAAGATGCAAATAATTGTTTGCATTTAAATGTAATGTAAATCATATGCATTTCGAAACTAGTCCAATCAGAATAACTTCCTGTCACATTTTATTGATCAAAGTTCAAGCTGCATAACCTTTAAATGAAATTTGAATGTAAGCAGACATTATTTGCTCATTCATTATCCCTAGAGTTTTACTGCCCTCTCAAAACTTCACTATGTTAATATGGGCTCATTGACATAGGTGTGATTACAGGGCATTGCAAACGAGATTAGGAAAAGAGAAGGTGCATTTAATGTTGTGTCATTAACCCTCAACTATAAGTATGGATAGGCCAAGGAATTTCTAGCATCTTCCATGAAGTATGAACTTCCCTATGGATGTGCAGTAACAGATGTGACATATGCCTGTATAATTGCTGACAAGTGGTTTCCCTAAGTGTCTGCCACAAACCTCCCAATGCTGAAAAGGTTTTGGCTTCTTTTGCTTATATATGTTACAGGTAAAGTTTGAATGCAAGCATTCTATAGAATACCTAAGCAATGTATACAATGTCTGAAGTGTTTAGGCAAGGTATGAAATAGCTTTGTCGTTACATACATTTCCTAGGCATTCTATACAATGCCAGAAGGTAAACCGGCAGAGTATAGAATACGGTAGCCTCGCTAGTGATTGCCTAGGCATTCTATAGAATTCACGATGAACAAAGCCAAAATGTCGGTAAAGACATGGATATTGAAGAGTCTTCCTTTTCTGCCATGTGTTGTGTCTGTTTAAAGGAAAGCAGCAGTGTCCATGCATGCAGAGAGTGTCGGCAGATCATTCATGCTGTCTGTGGGCATGCTACTAAAGACCATGGAGGTGAGGTAATGGAAGGTTATGGGGTTCATGTTTTGTGCAACATTTGCTTCAACATTGAGAATGCTGTCGAAGGTGGAAGACAATCGACACGACATCGAATCTGGAAGTACAGGCCAAAAAAATGAAAATGAACTCTGCTGAAAAAAAATCACTCCTGCATGTCTGGGAGACACTGTGTAAGTTCCCATCCCTGACGTCGACAAGGGACACGGCGACTCGCACAATCTGTTGGCAGTTGTTATGAATGTGACATTAGACGGCTTTTACCGACTTGGAACAGCACAGGGAATTTTAAAGAGACTCTGAAGTCTCTAAAAAAACTTGTTTAAATGTTTACCGTATATACTCGCAAGCAAGCCGAATTTTTCACCCCCCAAAAGTGGCCCAAAAGTTGGGGGGTCGGCTTGCTTGCGAGTCATGGGTAGGTGGGTGGGTAGGTGGTGCCCCTCTCCGCTCCCCCCGCGGCCACCGCTGCTATTACCTTAGGCGGCGCCGCTTCCTCTATCCCCGTCCTGCTCCGATAACTAACTACTTCACAGCAGCGCGCCCCCCGCTGCTGTGATGACGGAGGAAACCACAGAGAGCGGTTCCCATAGTAACGGCATCGCCGCTACAGGAAGCCGCTCTCTATGGTTTCCTCCGTCATCACAGCAGCGAGGGTCGCGCTGCTGTGAATTAGTTAGTTACCGGAGCAGGACGGGGATAGAGGAAGTGGCGCTGCCTAAGGTAATAGCAGCGGCGGCCGCGGAGGGAGCGGGGAAGGGCACTAGCTACCTACCCACCCACCTACCCATACTGGGGCGCTATGCTAGCTATACTGGGGCACTATACTAGGGCACTATACTAGCTATACTGAGCACTATACTAGCTAAACTGGGGCACTTCACTAGCTATACTGAGCACTATACTGAGCACTATACTAGCTATACTGAGCACTATACTAGCTAAACTGAGCACTATACTAGCTAAACTGGGGCACTTTACTAGCTATACTGAGCACTATACTGACTATACTGGGGCACTATGCTAGCTATACTGGGGCACTATGCTAGCTATACTGAGCACTATACTAGCTAAACTGAGCACTATACTAGCTAAACTGGGGCACTTCACTAGCGATACTGAGCACTATACTGAGCACTATACTGAGCACTATACTGAGCACTATACTAGCTAAACTGGGGCACTTTACTAGCTATACTGAGCCCTATACTAGCTATACTGAGCACTATACTAGCTATACTGAGCACTATACTAGCTAAACTGGGGCACTTTACTAGCTATACTGAGCACTATACTAGCGATACTGGGCACTATACTAGCGATACTGGGCACTATACTAGCTATACTGGGACACACTAGGGGAATAAGGCGGCCAGCATTTCCTACCCCCGGCTTATATGGGGGTCAATCATTTTTCCCTGTTTTTTCAGGTGAAAGTTGGGGGGTCGGCTTACATGCGGGTCGGCTTGCTTGCGAGTATATACGGTAATTCTTCATCCCTAACTAAACCGCTGCATCTCTGCCGCAGTACGCTATCTTAATCTCCCCAAACTCCCCGGGGGGCAATCCTGTCAGGGCTTCCATGTGAGGCAGGGTTATGGGCTGCAGCCCTGCCTCACACAGGTGTGTCAGCGGCGGATCTCCGCCTCTACCTGCCCCTCTCAGTCTTCCTTCGCTGAGAGGGGCGGAGGAGAGGCTGAGATCTGCCACTGACTGATGCGTGTGAGGCAGGGCTACAGCCCATAGCCCTGCCTCACACGGAAGCGATTGGGGCAGCAAAATCCACGACTAAGAAAGTCGTGGATTTTGCGGGGGAGAGGTAGGGGGTTGTTTGGGGAGATTTAGATAGAGTACTGCGGCGGGGATGCGGCGGTTTGGTTAAGGATAAAGTATGAAACATATTTATTACATTAAAAAAACGTTTTTTTAGAGACTTCACAGTCCCTTTAAAGCAACTACTGTATTTTTTGGACTATAAGACGCACTTTTTCTCCCCCAAAAGTAGGGAGAAAATGTCCCTGCATCTTATAGTCCGAATACACCAACTGCCAGGCACCAGGACCCCCCTGTCCCTGTCCCCGCCTGTCCCCGTGTCCATGCCAGCTGCGGCCTTCCTTGTTGCAACAAGTAAATAAATAATGGCAGTTATTATGCTTTTGTTCTCCCAGATAGAAGGTACTGTTACATACTTCATTCCATTTTTGTTTTTGTTTATTCTGAAGCGCATTCTATTGTAGTTTCCTCTTTCATTCTCATATTTCATTCTCGCAAACATGTTATTTTGAAATGTTCTTTTGTTCGCAGGCATTTCATTCGGAAAATTAATTCTCGCAAACATTTTTTTTTAATGTTCTTTCATTCTCAGGCATTTCATTGGGGGGAAAATACCTGTCTGATATCCCATTTCACACTTTGCCAAATGAGTACTTGTCATTCTTTAGAATGCCTAGGCATTGTATAGAATGCCTAGGAAATATATGTAACAACACAGCTATTTTATACATTGTCAAAAAACTCCAGACATTATATATATTGCCTAGGCATTCTATAGAATGCCTGCTTTTCACACATTGCCTGTAACATATATAAAGGGATCACTGAAATAAAAATGGGACCACCAGCCACTCCATTCTCGATGCTAGCTAATCTAATAAGTAAGGCCATAGACACTGATCAGATATTCAGCATCACTTAAAAAGAGATGATGATGAGGTGGAGGTTGTTGACATGGTTATCATCCAAGGTGCTCCATTACTACATATCACTTAAAGGTCTATAAACTCCATCAAGGGCATTGCCTTCTGCCTCACCTTCTCTTTACTGCATGATCTTCCTTTACTGCTCTTTTAGTTGCCAGTTAGGTACCATTGGGGGTCATCACTTGCAGCACAGTAGTCCTCTGACTACTAGGGGTAGTGGACTAATGACTCTTGCAGGATTTTCTTCTGAAATCCACTGACTACCAGTGCCAGTATCTAGAGGCCCTTGAAATATTCATAGCCTTGTTCTGTCTTATGCAGACAGCAATCCTAATTTCAAAATTAGCATACTCCACCAACCACAGGCATCCATAGTCTAACCCCCTGCTTTTCAAGTCATTTTTAGAACGGTTCCTGTTCATTCATCTGACAATAATAATACCTTCAGCAGCAGCCTCTTGCTGAAAGAAAGAACGTTTGCAGACTGCTTTTTCTCCAAAATGAAATACCATTTAAATAATGTATTCATAAATTTAAAATACAATAATGGCAGAATGGAGATAATAGAAAAATGACAGGTGCATTATGTTTAGAGTTTGCTGTTGTCTAAATTATATGGAATCATAGATTAATTATACTATTACTGTGTAATTACTCTGAAATGTAAAATTAGTCCATTCATATCTGTCATTGTGGTCCTACATAGTATAACTATTGTGAAGTTTCAAAGCTGAAGCAATAACAGAACAATTTGGCTAAAAGCCTGGTTGCAATGCATATTTAAGTATAGTGTTGCTGTTCAAATTTAGGAAGTTTCTTTTTGTTTGATCCATTTAAGCTCCATACCAATCAGGCAATTTTGGCAACAATTTATTTTTTCATGAAAAACAATCATGTTTGCGACATTGCTTTATGTTGGCACACTAAAATGTGTTAAATGATGTTCAATGATGGCAGCCTGCCCACAATGATCATTGGTTTTGAACAAGCGTCATGACAAAGCATATTGTGGAGGATCGGTAAAGCAGGATTGTCACCCGCAAAATCAAATTCCATTTAAACACTGCACTGTGTTAATAATGCTGCCAGGAATTTCACCCTGCAGTGCAAGCTCTCCAATCTATTCGGAAATGTCTCTCCTTATCTTAGTTACCCAGGCTCTATTATCTCACCGATGCCAAAGACATTAAGTGAGGGAAGCTTGTCATTTCCCCTCCCACATTCCTGCTCCTCTCTGATTGGGCTGAGCATACTGCAGTGTGACAGGCTTGGTTAAAAATCTGATCTTGTCCTCCCACGTGGTTAGAAAGCAAAGCCAGAATGACACAGCAGATTGGAAGAGAACTAAGGGAAGACATGACATCAGAATTTAGTTTCACCTTGAGGGAAAAAGACATGAAGACTGCCAGGAAACGTATTCTCTCTGTGAAAGTTTGGACAACCTTGTTAATCGTCATGATTTTCCTGTATAAATCGTTGGTTGTTACGATAAAAAAATGTCAGTTAAATATATCATATAGGAGACACACACAGTGATATTTGAGAAGTGAAATGAGGATTATTGGATTTACAGAAATTGTTTAAACAAAATTAGGCAGATGCATACATTTGGGCACTAAAAAAATGAATGAAATCATTATTTAGTAGATCCTGGTTTTGCAGCAATTACTGCCTCTAAATGCTTCCTGTAGGTTCCAATGAGAGTCTGGATTCTGGTTGAAGGTATTTTGGACCATTCCTCTTTACAAAACATCTTTAGTTCATTCAGGTTTGATGGCTTCCGAGCATGGACAGCTCTCTCACACCACAGATTTTCAATTATATTCAGGTCTGGGGACTGAGATGGTCATTCCAGAACGTTGTACTTGTTCCTCTGCATGAATGCCTTAGTGGATTTTGAGCAGTGTTTTGGGTCGTTGTCTTGTTTAAAGATCCAGCCCACGGTGCAGTTTCAGCTTTGTCACTGATTCCTGACATTGGTTTCCAGAATCTGCTGATACTGTGTGGAATCCATGCGTCCCTCAACTTTGTCAAGATTCCCAGTCCCTGCACTGTCCACACAGCCCCACAGCATGATGGAACCACCACCATATTTTACTGCAGGTAGCAGGTGTTTTTCTTGGAACGCTGTGTTGTTTTTCCTCCATGCAGAATGCCCCTTGTTATGCCCAGATAACTCAATTTTAGTTTCATCAGTCCACAACACCGTATTCCAAAATGAAGCTGACTTGTCCAAATGTGCTCTGCGGCTCTGTTTGTGCTGTGGGCGGAGAAAAGGCTTCCTCTGCATCACTCTTGCATACAGCATCTCCTTATGTAAACTGTGCCAAATGGTTGAACGATGCACAGTGACTCTATCTGCAGCAAGATGATGTTGTAGGTCTTTGGTGCTGGTCTGTGGGTTGACTCTGACTGTTCTCACCATTTGTCGCTTTTGTCTCTCCGAGATTTTTCTTGGTCTGCCGCTTCGAGCCTTAACTTGAACTGAGCCTGTGGTCTTCCATTTCCTCAATATGTTCCTAACTGTGGAAACAGACAGTTGAAATCTCTGAGACAGCCTTCGATATCCTTCCCCAAACCATTATGGCAAACAATCTTTGTCTTCAGGTCATTTGAGAGTTGGTTTTAGACCCCCATGTTGCTACTCTTCAGAGAGAATTGAAAGAGGAAGGAAACTTACAATTGATCCCCTTAAATACACTTTCTCATAATTGGATTCACCTGTGTATGTAGGTCAGGGGGTCACTGAGCTTATAAAGTCAATTTGTTCCAGTAGTTAGTTTTAAAGGTTTTGGAATCAGTGCCCAAATTTATGCACCTGCCTAATTGTATTTAAAGAATTATTGCGCACTTTCTGTAAATCCAATAAACTTCATTTCACTTCTCAATTATCACTGTGTTTGTCTCCTATATGATATATTTAATTGACTTTTTTATTGTAACAACCAATGATTTATACAGGAAAATGATCACGATTACACTGTAAAATTCACTGAAATAAAAACATGGACAGTACAATACATCTGTTATGTAAGTAGATCAAGTATTTATCTACTTATGTATGTTTTTTTTTTTCCTAGCATAGTATGACTGACCCTCCTGCTTTAAGATGTCAGCTAAAGTCAATGGACTTTAGCAGCTATTTACCGTGGTAGTTTACACAATAATTTGTGTCTCATTGTTCTTTCTATGTTGCGCAATGGTGAAAGATGGATCGGGGAACCATGGCTCATTGCCGGCCACCGCCGCAGATTCCCCAATCCATCCTCACATGAATACCTAGCTAGAAATTCACATATATTTGGTTAAAATCTGGGAGGCTGTTCAATGCTGGTTTTTCTCATCATTCATCAGCCAGGGACAGATAGGGGAATCTGAAAACAATCTTGGTGGTAGCATGTGTCTTACTGAATGTCTTGATCCTCTGGAGCTGGAGCATGCTCCAACCCCAGTTCTGCACATGGGGGGCCACAAACTTTTCACCCATGATCAGGGCGGCCCTAGACTTTTTGCCGCCTGAGGCAAAATTTAAAAAATCCACAATGGGCGGCGTTGCAGGAAGTGACGTCAGTGGAGCGCTCGCTGGAACGCGGAAAAGGTGAGTGATCCCCGCACGTTGCCTCTTATCTATACGCTGGAACTTAATTATTTTCAGCTGGAGGGGAGTGCAGATCGGGGGACCCAGGTGAGGGAGGGGGGGTCCGACCCCCCTCTTCACCGCTAGGCCCAATACCTGGTGGGTATTGGGCCTAGCGGTGACAGGCGGGTGCCGCCCCACCAGATGTGCCGCCTGAGGCAAATGTTTCACCCCGCCTCATGAGCGGGCCGGCCCTGCCCGTGGTATATCACCCATGGAGATGTATGGTATATTGTTCTTTAATTTGCATTTTTGGTGCCATCCCATTCTGCTGGTAAGCATAGGACTCTCTCAGAGGGAGGAGCTGTTTATGTCATTTATTTTATTAGTTTCCAGTTTTGGACCTGTCTATTTTACATCACATGTACAAAACAAGGAGAACAATGCCTGGTACTATTGCATTTATTGGCAAAAAGGCACATGTGCATAATATGCATTCATAGTAAACATAGTCTTGTGCAAAATAACATTAGAAATGTACTCTATGTATCAGCATCAATGTTAGGTGGGTTGTGGGAGGCGGCAGTGGGCACTGGGAGGTGCATGACCTAATGACCTGAAATGGATTAAGATGTAATGGGGCCCTAGTCAAAGTAGTAGATTTGGAGCCCCCTTGTGGTCATTTTGGTAAGCTGAAGTGGAGAGAGGTCAGAGAAGGTGTCTGGTAGGCCCCTTGATACCCACTAGGCCCCAGGCACCTGCCATGGTTGCCTGGCAGGTGATCTTGCTGTACTTATGACCAGTCTGCAGGATGTGAAACCGAGCTTCTTCCGAGGCCTATGTGTTTTGCACAAGACTATGTTCACTATTGATGCACTTTATCTTTATGCACCCATACCTTTTTGGCAATAAATGGAATAGTGCCAGGCTTTGTTCTTCTCTTTCGTACATACAGTATCTATGGACTGCCATCTTGTCTTGATCACATTGCATTGGGGTTAACACTGCTGCAGCCGGATCCATATACCAATACAGATGTGTTTGAGTGCCACTGCCTGCCAGTTCCTTTGTGGGTTTTTGTGTGCTATTGTACATCACAAAGTACAGCACCGGTTCTAGCTACAATGGGGCCCTGGGGCAAAAGTAACCTAGCCTGTCGCCTGACCCCACCCCCCTTCCCGGCAGCAAATTCACCCCCAGAGTTCCCAAACTGGCTGTGGAAGTGCCCCCTCTCCAGGTCTTCTGATCCCTCGGCCCACTGCAAAGTTTTTGGCAACACAGCAACTAACTTGTCCCTGTAGATGTGCTGCTCTATTCTATTCTAGTCCAAGCTCTTGTCTTCATCCTCACAGGGACGCCTCTTCTCAGTGGCCTGGCGCATGTTATTACATAATGACATGTGCCAGGTCACTGAGAAGATGCGTCTAATGAGAATGAAGACATGTAACAGAGACTAATGAAGCAGTGCCAGTCGGGACAGGCGAGTTGTTGCTATGTTGTCAAAAACTTTGCAGTGGCCCCAGGGTGCACAAGTCGGGGGAAGGGCAGCTGAGTGCAATTGTGGGGGCATTATGACTTTCATGTGACACATGCTGTCATAATGTCCCAATTAGATGAAGGGCAGCCATAATGCTCACCAGTACATGTAGTCAGGGCCGGGCCGAGGCATAGGCTGGAGAGGCTCCAGCCTCAGGGCGCAGTGTAGGAGGGGGCGCAGAATTCATTCAGCTGTCATTCCTAATTGTGTTTGAAGCAGAAAGAAATAATAAAAGGGGATACATAGCAGTGACTGCAAGCCAGATAACTAGATATTAAGGTGTTGGGGAGGTTGTGGGCTCTGTGGCGCCTCTTAGTCTAATAGCAATCAGTGTGTGGCAGCTGGGTTGGGAGGGATGGGAGGGGCGCACTTTGGTGTCTCAGCCTTGGGTGCTGGAGGACCTTGTCCCGGCTCTGCATGTAGTGCAGCTGTGATGTCCCATCCAATGCAAAGAAAGGGGAATGTAAAACAGGAAGAGACTGCAGAGAATCCACTAATAGAGTCATGACAGATTTTACACACCTCCAGGGGAATGCAGGAGATATCCAGCCAGTCCCTTCTCTGAATGAGGGTCCTGCTCATATTTGCAGCCTCTTGTACATGTTTGCAGCCTTGTACATGGTGGTCCCTCTGGCCCTACCCCCCTCAGTAACTTAACTATTCCCTGCATGAAGGCTGCTCTCTCTCTTCGTTTCTCAGTCTGTCCAACCCCCATCCTCCCTTTCTGCTGCTTTTTCCATTTGTGTGTGTGTGTGTGTGTAAGGAGGGGGCCATGGTCACTGCAATTATCATTAGTTAGCTGATTATTAATGAAGAGTAAAAATTCCCAGCGTGAATTACAGTGACACAGGCAGCTCGACCTTCTTTCGTCAGTACACCCCTCCCCTACCCAAGGGTGCAGTGTGGAAGTACAGCAGGCCAGCAGCATATCTTACCGAGGGTGCAGCTGCCAAGGACTCCACACTCCGTCTGCTTCCTACTACAGCAGGGCACCTCCTTCCTGACATTACATCATGTGCCAGCGGTGCTCTCAAGGAGGGAACCATGGCTGGATCAGGTCGGGTCGGGAGGCAGGACTGAGAGTGGCAACGCTGCAAAATAAGCTGATACACACTATACGGAGAATGTTCCCCGGCTACCCTGCCTGCTGCTGCCTGTCTCCTATTGTCACAGATGCGCTGCGGCTATATTACTCTGTGGCTGGGGCTGGCCAGATTGAATTTTAAAAGGAGTAATGGGGAAGTCTGGGGGCCTCTCAAGACTCTGGGGCATTTGCCCCATTTGCCTTTATTGTAGCGCCGGCCCTGCTGCTGTGTGTTATCCCTGAAGCAGGTGTTATAATAGCCTATGGATAGTTGTTGCATATATACATTTTTGCACACAGTTAGAAATACTAATGAAATCAACACTTTGCTCATGCCTTTTTATAGGTGGCAAAGAATGAGGTAAATGCTTTAAACATTTGTAAACAAGTAGTTTAGTGCATCAGACCCTTTGCAACAATTAAATTCATTGTATAGAGCAACTCCCGGTAGCTGTAGGTGAGCTGAGGAATATCTAGAAAATTTGCAGGTACAGTAGAAAAAAAAGTAAATTATCTTATATTATTGTCTTATACATAATCCAAATTTGAGAAGCTGCTCATGTGGCTTTGCAGAGTGACTACCATCTCTGGTCCCCTGATTATGCACTGTTTCTGACAATGATTACCGTAAGAGGAATCTGGAAAGTAGGTAGCTCTGAAAGTAGGTAGCATTCCCAAAAGACTGGTTATTGGCTATAACTTCAGTAGGCGTAGCATTGTACTCGTTTATATCATTTGTTTTTAAGAATTAGAGTGAGTCTATAGGGCAGCATGGTGGCGTAGTGGTTAGCGCTCTCGCCTTGCAGCGCTGGGTCCCTGGTTCAATTCCCAGCCAGGGCACCATCTGCAAGGAGTTTGTATGTTCTCCGTGGGTTTCCTCAGGGGAATCCGGTTTTCCTCCCACATCCCAAAAACATACAGATAAGTTAATTGGCTCACCCCAAAATTGGCCCTAGACTACAATACTTACACTACATAATACATACATAGACATATGACAATAGTAGGGATTAGATTTTCAGCTCCTTTGAGGGACAGTTAGTGACAATACAATATATATATATATATATATATATATATATACTGTACAGTGCTGCGTAAGATGTCGGCGTTATATAAATACTAAATAATAATAATAATAATATGACTACATGCACTGCAATACAACAGTGTTTTTCTCAATATAAAAAAAAATAATGTTTCACCAGTAAAATTCAGAAAACAATACCAACTAATACATGGGAGTATAAAACTGTGGAATTCTCAGGCTGAACTGAAGTCCGGCATTATTTTAAAAAATACATTCAAATGCACATTTAATGGTTTTTGAAAATGCATGTGTCAAAAACAATTTCCAGTATATGTAGTTTACATTCACAGTAACTTAGTGGTGCAGTTTGAATACAACAAAATACACATAGAAAGTGGAAAAAAGCGTAAGGTTTTAACAGACCCTGAGGCTGGATTCACAGTAGTGCGCTCTATAATGGATGTGTTATAATGAATGTGTACTGCAATAGAGACTGAACATAGATGTTAATTCAAAGCCTGCATGCAGCGAGTTAGAATAACGCGATCAGTTACAATGCAGTGCTATGAACAGCCCCATAGAATTGTATGGACCGTGAGTTGAAGTGCAGAATTATTCTGCAACGCAACTGAGCTCTGTGAACTAGCCCTTATGCTACAAAACTGTCTAGAGAGCTTGTCCATGTAAGTAGTTAAAGCGGAATATAACCCTGCATTTCAACTTTGCTCTAAAACATTATTTACAGTATATTATATGCAACCAGCATTTTTTTTTTTACTAGACCAGCATTGGAAGGGTTACACAGGGCTTTAAAGTCCCTTGAGATTTCTGTAGACGCATCCGAACCTGCAATTAGATACATTTTGTTTACATACATGTATCTAATTCTTGAATGTGACTCATCTCTCTCACTGAAAAGGAGCTTGGAGGACTGCCAAAGAGTGTGTAACTGTTTATCAATAAATACATCTAACTAAATACAATGTAACAATCTGACTTCTGCAGTTCTCTCCACGGAACTTGAAACGTCTGTGTTTAACCCTTCCAATGCTGGTCTAGTAAAAAAAAAATGCTGGTTGCATATAATATGCTGTAAATAATGTTTTAGAGCAAAGTTGAAATGCAGGGTTATATTCCGCTTTAAAGAGATTAGTCAATTTGCCTAGTAGTTTAGAATAGCTAAAAGAACAAAAGTAAAATCTCATCATCGGTACAATATTTTTTCAGCCTTTATCTATCTATATGACACAGTGTTTTTTTTAAAACTGAATAACATACTGTATATACTCATAACAGAGGAAAAAACAACCAAGTATTTTCTATGCTGCAGTAGCAAATGTAATAGCTGTTCCATCCTCAGTGGTTACTGAAACAGTCAAGTGTGTTTAACATCAGTAATCCCCATATAAGTGTTGATCCAGCAAAATACCTTATTTTTTCCCACTTTTGCTAGAACAGCATTGGTCTCTAAGAAATGCCACAAATGAAAGTTAGGGTTAAAATGTCAGATGTTGATGCTGATCCCTTAACCCTTACTCATGTGGCCAGTTAGAAAAACACTGATTATGCTTTTTACGCTTTCATTTTTTCCCCTTTTTTATTGCTACAAAGCACTGTATTGCAGGCCCCTGAGGCACTGTAGGGAACTAAGCTGGACGCTGCTGGGAATTGTAAAAAGACCTTTATTAGTCAAAGCCTTGAACAAACTAAAAGATGGATTGCAGCCCTGATGTTATAAAACGCTGCCTTGTGTGACTGTTTTTTGTTCCCACAGTTTATGCTGACACTTCTACTAGCCCCCAAGAAGGACAGCTATTCTTCCATCACATTGGCTCCGTTATTAGTAAGTGAATAAAAAAAGTGTTAAGAAATCACAGTTACTTTTTCTGGGACGCTGTGACAACAGGAAACCAACCTGTGAAGGAACAATTACAAAGCTTGTGGTTTGTGAGGGCTGAATTCTGCAAACTTTGCAGCTCTTCTAAGTAGCATTTCCCGTGAAGTCAACCAGAAGACGTAAAAAATAAAGAGAAACACATTTAAAGAGATTCTTCTATAAAAAGTGTTTATCTTATTAACTAATATCTAGAATAAAATGGAAATGACAATAAAACTAACTATAAGTTGGTCATGCAACAAATTATTTAAGACCCCAATATCAGTAAAACTTCAGGTGGAACACCCTAAAAGAAATAAAATGACTACAATATTCAGGGCTGAACAATCAGATGATTAAATTGGAAGTAAACTTTTCAGATTAATTCCTTCCTCTGAAGTGAGTCCTCAAAGAGTGAAAAACAACTCATTTGACGCTGCTAATAGGTTATTATATTTTTTTTTCTATTTATATAGTGCCAACATTTTCCATAGCTCTGTACATAGCAAAAAAGCAAATTGTGGGGAGAATGGATACATGAGATGTTCAAACTCTGCACAATCAGGACATCCAGCAATACAAGTATAAATACATACATAGTTGATGTGTGTTTGGAGACATCACCAATATTGGGTAAAGTACAGCAGAAACAAGAAACACTAGGGGGTTTCTATTGCAAGATTACAGTCTAGATTCTCGGAATGTAAACCTGCTCTGTACACAGTAAGTAGAAGGACAAAGTCCACCAGGACGTAGTTCCATAAGCAGAGGACAGTCACTGCAATCCTCATAATAAATAGATCTATGCAGGCGTATATGTAAAAAAGTTTGCAAGTGATTGCCACCTGTAAAATATTGGTAAAATTATTGATATTCTACTGCTTAGTTCCAAAATGTTCACAATTATTGCACCTGCGCAGTAGTACTGCACAGGTGCAGAGCACTCCTGGTGTGCATGCTGTCTGGCCGCACATGCGCAGAAGCACACGACTGATTAGATTACCAGAAGAGATTACAAGGCAACGGAGCGTCCGGGGAGGATGGTGAGGGAGCTCATGCACCTCATGGAGGAAGTCCCATGAAAGTATACATAAATGCCCACAGTAACTGGATCTCACGTACACTTTAAGTAGATAAAATTGTTTTTAGCTTTGCTTTTTAATAGAGGGCTTTTTGGTCTCTTTTAGCCCTTTATACCTTCCAAATGGTTCTGGGTTACCATGGGCTGTTTGGATATTCCTTGCATCAATAAAGAAATATTATTTTACAGTGTGTACTGGTACCTTCTTGGATTTTTTTACTATTGGCTTGCTTGTTCCTTTATACCGTTTGTACCATGCCACAGACTCCCTAAAGGCTTTAAAATGTGGCAGCCATACAAATAGGTTGAAACATTGTAAAACAAAATAACAGAACCAACCTATAATAGATTGCAAACTATAGAAGGGCAAACCGAGGGCCTCCCTTTATGTTGCCATTGAATATCAAGTGAGGAAGTTTACGGATATGAAAGCCAATTTTACGTATTATCAATAGAGATGCCCCTCTTTGTGATGTACTTACTCAAAACAGTGTTAACTACTGCGCCTGCGCAGTACCGCCCCCCCCCCCCCCCCACCGCCCCCGATGACGTTGGAGAGACCAAGTGACCCGTGCAATGGAGCGCAGAAGAAGCCAACTCGGAACCCGACCTGGCCAGTTTTGGTTTGTAAAAAAAAAAAGCCATTGTGGTTCAGATTGGACTGACACCTCCAAAACGGTAAAAGCCAAGGTTAAGGCAGACTACCCAGAAGTCATGAACAAACTGACAATAGCATGAACAATGCGCTTGATCGGGAGGCGCCTGGCACCTGTGAAAGCAAATGTTATTGGAAAGTAATCCCCTTGGACCAGCTGTTGCTGAGTTCTAAACCAGTCATATATGATTCTATAGCTTCTCTCCTTGAAGTCACAATTAAGTGAGGAACTGGCAAGAGCAGTAAATGATTTTGACCTCTTTTCTTCAACCTATTGGGCCCAGTCATAGCCTGCGCAAGAGAAGTGTGCCCTCTACGTATCTCTACAGCTGCTGCTGGAGAGATACGTAAAAAGCGCACTTCTCTTGTTTCAGACTGGCCTTGATTGGCTGAAGTTATGGGACCCGGTACTGCAGCAGGAGATGGATGAGGACGGCGGCATGGCAGCGATCAATGCGTATGGGGCTGGAGGAAGCCCCAGATATGTATAAACTTTTATTAATTGTTCGCTCTGGTACACTTTAAGCCTTTCCTGCCATTTAACCTTTGCAGAGGAGAGAATAGGGTGTCTCTGGTGCCAGACTTCATAGTAAGTCAAAACAAAAAGTCCCTCCTGCAGTTTAAGTGAGCAATGGGCCATGCTAAGCTATTAAGGGGTATACAGAGGCCACCTATGATTCTTGAGTTTAGAAAATGTCTAATTTGAAAATACTTAAAAAGGTCTGAGGAAGGAAGGTTGTATTTTTCAGGATAAAAGACTACCTTCATATAAGTTGTCAGCAGCTGTGACAATACCCTTGAAGATTGGAGAACCAAAAGACCCACCTCTCCCTGATCTTACCAGGAGGAAACAGAGTTTTAAAATAATGATTCAAGGGTAGAATGTTCCTTCTTATAACCAAGTTTCCTAGGAATTTCTGAAGCTGAAGTCTTAAAAAGCTATTTTTTTTTATGAGGTGTAAAAGTATCTCCTGTAAGAAAACTCAAGAGAAAATCTAATTGAATAGTGGTCCAAGACAGTTACTAGTGATGTAGCAAACATCAAATTTTCGGTTTTCGAATATCAAACACAAATTTCCACAAAAATTTGCGAACAGGTGAATCTGGTGAACTGCTATAGACTGCAATGGACAGGCAAATTCTAAAACCTGTAGGGACTGTTTCTGGAAACAAAAGTGATGGAAAAGTTGTTTCAAGGGGCCTAACACCTAGACCAGCGGTGGCGAACCTATGGCACGCGTGCCGGGCCCGGCACGCGTAGCCTAATCTGATGGCACGCCACCGCTGCTTATGAACTGGCCGCAGCGTCTATTAGACGCCGCCGTGCCAGTTCATAGCCCGCAGCCCCGCAGTCTCCCGGGAGGCAGACCAAGGCTACGGCAAGATGGCCGCTGAAGCCCTGTACTGGAGACTATTTGTCTCCAGTACAGGGCTTCGGGCGCCATCTTCCCGTAGCCCTGCACTCTGCCTGTCAGCGGCAGCACGGGAGACTCAGCTGCAGAAGGAATGTCCGGGGGAGATGCGCGCCAGAGCCCAGCAGAGAGAGAAGACTTCTGTCAGGTGAGTACATTACTTTTTTTGCAGGTGAAATGCGGCCCACTGTGTTATTTTCTGCTAAATGCTATGTTTCCCACATTGTGTTTATTTACTGTGAAATGCTGCCCACTGCGTTTGTTTTCTGGGGAATTGTGGCCCACTGCGTTTGTTTTCTGGTGAAATGCTGCCCGCTGCATTTGTTTTCTGGTGAAATGCTGCCCGCTGCGTTTGTTTTCTGGTGAAACGCTGCCCGCTGCGTTTGTTTTCTGGTGAAATGCTGCCCGCTGCGTTTGTCTTCTGGTGAAATGCTGCCCGCTGCATTTGTCTTCTGGTGAAATGCTGCCCGCTGCGTTTGTTTTCTGGTGAAATGTGGCCCACTGCGTTTGTTTTCTGGTGCAATGTGGCCCACTGCGTTTGTTTTCTGGTGAATTGTGGCCCACTGCATTTGTTTTCTGGTGAAATCCTGCCCGCTGCGTTTGTCTTCTGGTGAAATGCTGCCCGCTGCGTTTGTTTTCTGGTGAAATGTGGCCCACTGCGTTTGTTTTCTGGTGAATTGTGGCCCACTGCGTTTGTTTTCTGGTGAATTGTGGCCCACTGCGTTTATTTTCTGGTGAAATGCTGCCCGCTGCGTTTGTTTTCTGGTGAAATGTGGCCCACTGCGTTTGTTTTCTGGTGAATTGTGGCCCACCGTTTGTTTTCTGGTGCAATGTGGCCCACTGCGTTTGTTTTCTGGTGAAATGTGGCCCACATTGCAAGATTTTCTGCTGAAATGTTGCACACATTGCGTTTATTTTCTGGTGTCTGGGGTAACTGTTGCTGCATTTATTATTAAGGGCTCATTCACACTACAGAATGTATGCACGAATGCGATTTCATGCATGTGCTGCCAACGCACAGGGATCGCACGGAATGCACATTGTGGTGCGCTAAAGCGTGGACGTCGGCAGCTGTACCCATCGGGGAAACGTATGCGTTGTGCGTTAAAATGTTCCCAGATGCGTTACAACGTAACGCATTGGAACGCACACCTGTAGTGTGAATGGTAACATGGAAGTCTATTGACTTTCATGTTACCATATGAATCTTACATTATGTGCATTGCGTCAAAACTGACAGCGCAGCACATAGTGTGAATGAGCCCTTAATGGTCATAGTTGGCTATATTTGCTGCTTTGGTGGTTACGGCGGGTATAAATAGCATCATAGTTTCTGCACACCCATGATGCGAATCCTCGTTTCACCACATCATGGCGGAAACACTGCTTTCTTATGCCTCGCTGTTACATCATTACGTTAGCTCCGCCCATACAATATCATGGCCACGCCCATTTATTGGCGCGCCGTGCTGCGCGCGCCGCATCCCCGCCCCCCATTGGCACTCGGAGGTAAATAAGTAGGTGTTAGGTCGCAGTTTGGGCACTCGGCCTCTGAAAGGTTAGCCATCACTGACCTAGACTGTGGCATGCTGGAGGGGGATCCATGGCAAAAGTCCCACCAAAAAATTACGTTGTTGACGTGTTTTAATCTCTAAAGGGCATAAATCACATTATTACATTCCTAAATTGGTTGAATAAAGTGCTTTAAAACATTCAGCTTGTTTACACGTCCATCAGGTAATGTAAGGGTTATGCCCGCTTCACACCGACATACCAAAGTCCACATTTAGGCTCCCTGCACACTGCAAATCCGTTTTCCGATTCCGATTCCGTTTCCGATTCCATTTCCGATTTTCAATTCCGATTTTCCCTGAATACATTCAACAGAAAAACGGATCAAAAAAACGCAGCATGCAGTAAAGATTAAAAATCTGAATCGGAATCGGATGTAAAAACAGATTAAAAAGCGGAATTCGGAATCGGAAATGTATGCAGTGTGCAAGAGGCCTTAACGCACTGCAAACAACTGCAGAGACCTTTAGTGATAACGTCAGGTGAGCATATCTTTGTTTTACTAGTTGACACCTCAAGGTCATAAATGTTAGTTCTCTCGCAATCTTTGTGTAGTGGTCGCTGTGCTTGTGCACTAATTCATGGGAATGCAGGCGATCACAGTTTTCCAGCCTCTATGGTCAGGCTGAGGTAATTCAATGACAGTTAAGTGAGCAAAAAAAACTGATTCTGCACTGAGGCCTTATACAGGTGACAGGTGTCAGAATGTGGCTGGATAGTGTAATGGTTAAGGGCTATGCCTCTGACACAGGAGACCTGGGTTCGAATCTCGGCTCTGCCTCTTCAGTAAGCCAGCACCTATTCAGTAGGAGACCTTGGGCAAGACTCCCTAACACTGCTACTGCCTATAGAGCGCGTCCTAGTGGCTGCAGCTCTGGCGCTTTAAGTCCGCCAGGAGAAAAGCGCGATATAAATGTCCTGTGTTTGTCTGTGTTTAGTAGTGGATACTAGATGCCAGTAGTGGGGGTGAAGGGATTATTGGGTTAAGGTCAGTGCATTACTAGGACCAGCAGACCTGGTAACAATAGCTAACTTGTGCAGTAGTAGACACAAAAGAACAATACAATAGTATGAAAAACAATGTACCAGCGCTAAGAAAGGCTTAGCTGTTCAGAACAATGTGGTAGAAGCAAGAATCTGCACTGAGGACACAGACCACAGGCCTACCTAACTCTCTCCCTGTCAGCAGCATACTCTCCCTGATCAGCCTAGCACAGAAGCCAAACATAGATTGCAAAATGGCTGCTGTGCTGGCTTTCTGAAAGGTGTGTGTGTGGGGGGGGGGGGGGGGGGAGGCAGTCCAGGTAGGAGGGTTGGCTGATTGGCTGCCATGTGTCTGATGACTCTGGGGTGAAGAGTCAATGTTTGTCTCCATTATAATGTATAGGGGGCGGGCCGAACACGCCAAGTGTTCACCTGCCAATGCAAATGTGAACACCTCTTGTTTGCCATGAACTATTCGCTGGCAAAACAGTTTGGGTCATCTCTAACAGTTACCCCTTTATTTTAATGTATGAAATAATACGGTATAAAAGGACCATTTGAGCTATGGTGTGCACAAAGCTTATGTGATTGTCCCAATATGATTACCACTATTCAAAGTATCTATAGAAGTGATTATTATTAGCACAGGACCAATAGGCCCTGATGATGTCACAACCTCTGCAACCCCTATTGCTACACCCCTGGCTACAGTAATACAGAATCCCATGATCATGAACTCACCCTCACAGTTATGATGAGAAAATATAGTAAATGTTTTAATTTTTAATTAATTAATTTATTTATTTTAATAAGAATTGCTCTTTACTGTAACAGATTTTCTTTTAATTTTTTTTTTTTTTTTTACTATTATATAACCAATGTTTATGGTCTTCTTTTTCCTGCTCAATTAGGATTTAACACATAACTTATGGTAAAGGAAATGGTGAATAATAGATGTGTAAAACTACATGTACCTAAAATAATCTTTGAACTGCCCTCCAGGCTATAACATGTATATCATGCATGCTTGACTTCTACCAGCGATATTCAAATTCTCCTCTCTAATCTCTTCTTATCCCAGCTATCCTGCCCCATGACAACAGGACTAATTATAAAACAACTGTTCAGCTAGTTTCCATTTCTCACATGCATTGTCAATCCTTCTCTAGGATCTCAGAAGCAAGGACATCCATGTTTGTGCCAGCTCTTAATCTGAAGCAAGTTTGCTTTTAAATGACCTCGGCTGTTATTTCTTCACTGCATACATCCACAAAAGATAATCTTAAAAGGAACTTGAGGTGTGTTTATGGAAGCTGCCCTGTGGCTGGATAGTGTGAACTTCCTGTTCAGTAAGCTAGCACTTATTCAGTAAGAGGCCTTGGACAACACTCCCTAACACTGCTACTTCCTATAGAGCGCATCCTAGTGGCTGCAGCTCTGGCGGTTTGAGTCTGCCAAAAGAAAAGCATGATATAAATGTTCTGTGTCTTGTCTTGCCCTATTTATTTCCTTTTACACAATACCAGTGGCCTGGCAGGCCTGCTGATCTTTCTGGTCAGTAGGGTGTAAATCACACACCTGAAACAAGCATGCAGCTATTTTTTGCCATAGACATCTGATCTGCATGTTTATTCAGGGTCTATGGCTTAAAGTATTAGATGCAGAGGATCAGCAGGACAGTCGGGCCATGTGCATTATTTAAAAAGGAAATAAGCATATCAGCCTCCATATCCCTCTCACCACAGGTTCCCTTTCACCACTTAAGGACCACAGTCTTTTCGCCCCTTAAGGACCAGAGCCTTTTTCTCCATTCAGACCACTGCAGCTTTCACGGTTTATTGCTCGGTCATACAACCTACCACCTAAAGGAATTTTACCTCCTTTTCTTGTCACTAATACAGCTTTCTTTTGCTGCTATTTGATTGCTGCTGCGAGTTTTAGTTTTTATTATATTCATCAAAAAAGACATGAATTTTGGCAAAAAAAATGACTTTTTTAACTTGCTGTGCTGACATTTTTCAAATAAAGTAAAATTTTCTATACATTTGAGCGCGAAAGTTATTCTGCTACATGTCTTTGATAAAAAAAAAAAAACATTCAGTGTATATTTATTGGATTGGGTAAAAGTTATAGCGTTTACAAACTATGGTGCCAAAAGTAAATTTTCCCATTTTCAAGCATCTCTGACTTTTCTGCGCACCTGTCAGGTTTCATGAGGGGCTAAAATTCCAGGATAGTACAAATACCCCCCAAATGACCCCATTTTGGAAAGAAGACATCCCAAAGTATTCAGTGAGAGGCATGGTGAGTTCATAGAAGATTTTATTTTTTTGTCACAAGTTAGCGGAAAATGACACTTTGTGACAAAAAAAAAAGTTTCCATTTCTTCTAACTTGCGACAAAAAAAAATTAAATCTGCCACGGACTCACTATGCTCCTCTCTGAATACCTTGAAGTGTCTACTTTCCAAAATGGGGTCATTTGTGGGGTGTGTTCACTGTCCTGGCATTTTGGGGGGTGCCTAATTGTAAGCACCCCTGTAAAGCCTAAAGATGCTCATTGGACTTTGGGCCCCTTAGCGCAGTTAGGTTGCAAAAAAGTGCCACACATGTGGTATTGCCGTACTCAGGAGAAGTAGTATAATGTGTTTTGGGGTGTATTTTTACACATACCCATGCTGGGTGGGAGAAATATCTCTGTAAATGACAATTGTTTTATTTTTTTTACACACAATTGTCTATTTATAGAGATATTTCTCCCACTCAGCATGGGTATGTGGAAAAATACACCCCAAAACACATTATACTACTTCTCCTGAGTACGGCGATACCACATGTGTGGCACTTTTTTGCACCCTAACTGCGCTAAGGGGCCCAAAGTTCAATGAGTACCTTTAGGATTTCACAGGTCATTTTGAGAAATTTCGTTTCAAGACTACTCCTTACGGTTTAGGGCCCCTAAAATGCCAGGACAGTATAGGAACCCCACAAATTACCCCATTTTAGAAAGAAGACACCCCAAGGTATTCCGTTAGGAGGATGGTGAGTTCATAGAAGATTTTTTTTTTGTCACAAGTTAGCGGAAATTGATTTTAATTGTTTTTTTTCACAAAGTGTCATTTTCCGCTAACTTGTGACAAAAAATAAAATCTTCTATGAACTCACCATACTCCTAACGGAATACCTTGGGGTGTCTTCTTTCTAAAATGGGGACATTTGTGGGGTTCCTATACTGCCCTGGCATTGTAGGGGCCCTAAACCGTGAGGAGTGGTCTTGAAACCAAATGTCGCAAAATGACCTGTGAAATCCTAAAGGTACTCATTGGACTTTGGGCCCCTTAGCGCACTTAGGGTGCAAAAAGTGCCACACATGTGGTACCGCCGTACTCAGGAGAAGTAGTATAATGTGTTTTGGGGTGTATTTTTACACATACCCATGCTGGGTGGGAGAAATATCTCTGTAAATGACAATTGTTTGATTTTTTTTACACACAATTGTCCATTTACAGAGAGATTTCTCCCACCCAGCATGGGTATGTGTAAAAATAAACCCCAAAACACAATATACTACTTCTTCTGAGTACGGTGATACCACATGTGTGACACTTTTTTGCAACCTAGGTGCGCTAAGGGGCCTAACGTCCTATTCACAGGTCATTTTGAGGCATTTGGATTCTAGACTACTGCTCACGGTTTAGGGCCCCTAAAATGCCAGGGCAGTATAGGAACCCCACAAGTGACCCCATTTTAGAAAGAAGACACCCCAAGGTATTCTGTTAGGAGTATGGTGAGTTCATAGAAGATTTTTTTTTTGTCACAAGTTAGCGGAAAATGACACTTTGTGAAAAAAAAAACAATACATATCAATTTCCGCTAACTTGTGACAAAAAATAAAATCTTCTATGAACTCCTCATACACCTAACAGAATACCTTGGGGTGTCTTCTTTCTAAAATGGGGTCACTTGTGGGGTTCCTATACTGCCCTGGCATTTTAGGGGCCCTAAACCGTGAGGAGTAGTCTTGAACCCAAATGTCTCAAAATGACCTGTGAAATCCTAAAGGTACTCATTGGACTTTGGGCCCCTTAGCACAGTTAGGCTGCAAAAAAGTGTCACACATGTGGTATCGCCGTACTCAGAAGAAGTAGTATAATGTGTTTTGCGGTGTATTTTTACATATAACCATGCTGGGTGGGAGAAATATCTCTGTAAATGACACATTTTTGATTTTTTTTACACACAATTGTCCATTTACAGAGAGATTTCTCCCACCCAGCATGGGTATGTGTAAAAATACACCACAAAACACATTATACTACTTCTCCTGAGTATGGCGATACCACATGTGTGACACTTTTTTGCAGCCTAGGTGGGCTAAGGGGCCCAACGTCCTATTCACAGGTCATTTTGAGGCATTTGTTTTCTAGACTACTCCTCACGGTTTAGGGCCCCTAAAATGCCAGGGCAGTATAGGAACCCCACAAGTGACCCCATTTTAGAAAGAAGACACCCCAAGGTATTCCGTTAGGGGTATGGTGAGTTTATAGAAGATTTTATTTTTTGTCACAAGTTAGTGAAAAATGACACTTTGTGAAAAAAACAATAAAAATCCAATTTCCTCTAACTTTTGACAAAAAATAAAATCTTCTATGAACTCATCATACACCTAACAGAATACCTTGGGGTGTCTTCTTTCTAAAATGTGGTCACTTGTGGGGTTCCTATGCTGCCCTGGCATTTTACGGGCCCAAAACTGTGAGTAGTCTGGAAACCAAATTTCTCAAAATGACTGTTCAGGGGTATAAGCACTGCAAATTTTGATGACAGGTGGTCTATGAGGGGGCAAATTTTGTGGAACCGGTCATAAGCAGGGTGGCCTCTTAGATGACAGGATGTTTTGGGCCTGATCTGATGGATAGGAGTGCTAGGGGGGTGACAGGAGGTGATTGATGGGTGTCTCAGGGGGCGGTTAGAGGGGAAAATAGATGCAATCAATGCACTGGGGAGGTGATCGAAAGGGGGTCTGAGGGGGATCTGAGGGTTTGGCCGAGTGATCAGGAGCCCACACGGGGCAAATTAGGGCCTGATCTGATGGGTAGGTGTGCTAGGGGTGACAGGAGGTGATTGATGGGTGTCTCAAGGTGTGATTAGAGGGGGTAAATAGATGCAAGCAATGCACTAGCGAGGTGATCAGGGCTGGGGTCTGAGGGCGTTCTGAGGTGTGGGCTGGTGATTGGGTGCCCGCAAGGGGCAGATTAGGGTCTAATCTGATGGGTAACAGTGACAGGTGGTGATAGGGGGTGATTGATGGGTAATTAGTGGGTGTTTAGAGGAGAGAAGAGGTGTAAACACTGCACTTGGGAGGTGATCTGATGTCGGATCTGCGGGCGATCTATTGGTGTGGGTGGGTGATCAGATTGCCCGCAAGGGGCAGGTTAGGGGCTGATTGATGGGTGGCAGTGACAGGGGGTGATTGATGGGTGGCAGTGACAGGGTGTGATTGATAGGTGATTGACAGGTGATCAGTGGGTTATTACAGGGAATAACAGATGTAAATATTGCACTGGCGAATTGATAAGGGGGGGTCTGAGGGCAATCTGAGCGTGTGCTTGGGTGCAGACTAGGGTGGCTGCAGCCTGCCCTGGTGGTCCCTCGGACACTGGGACCACCAGGGCAGGAGGCAGCCAGTATAATAGGCTTTGTATACATTACAAAGCCTATTATACATACGTGCAGCGGCGATCCGGGTGCTAGTAACCCGCCGGCGCTTCCGAACGGCCGGCGGGTTACAGCGAACGGTGGGCGGAGCCAGTCCCCGGCGGCTGATCGCGTCACGAATGACGCGATCGCCGCATAGCCACTCCCGCAGCCACCCCCGCCGCTGGGCGTATTGCGGTCGTTTGGGCCCGGACTTTGCCGCCGCCCATCGGCTGGGGGCGGTCCTCAAGTGGTTAAGTATTGTGGGCTGATTAAATTACCTGGTTGAACTACATAGTACATAGGTCCCTCAATGCTTCAAAGAAGAATTAAAACATATCAACACTGCAACAGTGCTATACGTGAGACTTAATGTACACATCTCAAGGCCAATATAGAAAAACATCAAAATATCTTTTATTCTTTTTATTCAGCAAAGTCCAGGTAAGGTAAGTCATCCTTTTCCAAAAATCTGACCCATTGAATCTCTCTGACTGCGAACATATTTAAAATATAATGTCAAAGGAGAAGTCTTCCGATTTTCCACCTTGCTGTTCAACAGATGTTTTTATTTCTGGTTTTGTTTACGTCGATAATTTTTTTTTTATTATGGGTATCTGTAAATATATTACAAGATGGTTTTAAAATGCATGACAAATATACTAAAATACAAATGAAGGTGTTCTTGTCTGCTCCAGTATTTTTTTATTTTTGTTATTTTTTTACCTCCTGTTTAAAGGAATACTATCGATTCACATATTTTTTTTCAATTGACACAGGAATTGTTTGGGAAGTGCTGCTAAGTACTGGTGTATACATTTCAGTAGCAACTTCATTGTTTGCTGTTAGCAAAATACTTTCAATCTTTACTGACACCAAAACTGACGGCTGACTGAGCCATGAGGAGAAATTCCCCTCACACTTGATCCGTTAACTCTATGTGTAGCTCTGTGTGTGACAGAGAAGAGAGCTCCCAACAGCTGCAGCTCCTGTGTCCTGTGTTTCTGACTGACCTGGCTGAAGAGAGCAGAGGAAATGTAACTAATTCTTACAGTTTTTTCATACTGTTTTTGTTTTCAGAGTTTGATATGTTTGATATTTGCTTTCTGTAGTCTGATATGCAACTCTGGCTGTGCATTGAAGCAGACACCCCTTCTGCAATTGATTTGTCCCAATATAGCTAAATCCTAGCCTCAATAAGTTACAGCTTTTGCCTCTGATATTTAACATGAAAAGTAGGAAAATGTTTATACAGCTGCTTAGACATTATTTGCACACTGTCATTTCAGAACACTTTGGTATCGATAGTATTCCTTTAAGGGATTAATTAAAAATGTCAATCGACATATGAACGTGAACAAGCAACTAAGAACAGCCTACAATTGCACCCAGAAAGAAATGATCTGTCAATATTAGCAGTATTAGTCTGTAATATAGACATGAAAATAAAATATATATTCATTACTTTCTGATAATTCATTACTTTCTGATAATTCTGGAGAGCAATAGGGCAACATATTTGTACAGACAAAGAACCTTAACCTTTTCCGGACCGCCTGCATTAGATCCTACGCCGCACTTGTGGCTGTTCTAGCCTGATGCAGCGTACGATCTATGCCGCCTGCCGTTACTGCTTCCCGGCAAGATCGTGAGCACCCGAGAGGGGAGATTAAGCTGTCATGTGATTAGGAGCCATCGCGTATGGCTGCTGATAACGTGATCACTATGATCGCCGGCGGATAGTAATGATCGATTTGACAGCTGCAGCGGTGTGGGGGGGGGGGGGGGATGAAGAGGATCCACTCACCTCCCTGCCATTCCTGCTACGATCGGCGATAGTCGGAAATGCCAAATTCAAAATTCTGCCTAGTAATCCTGCTTTCTGAACAGTATTCCTTGAAATCCTGGAAATTCCACTGTTACATTATATCACCGACTTTCATGGTTAATTGCAAAGCTCCATAAATGCAATCTTCACAAAACTTTCCCGGAATGTTTGGGAGACTAGTGGGAACAAGTGAAAATTATGTTTCAAAAAGACCTTGTCATTTTTAAGAAAATCGATTTTTAATATTTCAAAGAAAAAATGTTTTTTATTCTGTGGTTAATTGCAATGCCCCCATAAATGCAATATTCACCAAATTTGCCAGGTGTCTTTGGGAGAATAGTGGGAACAAGTAAAAAAAATAAAATAAATAAATAAATATATATATATATATATATATATATTCCCAAAGACCCTGTTGTTTTTGAAAAAGAGGAGCCCCAGGTGGCCGCCCCCTCCCCAAGTGAAATGGGGATAGGGTACATGACGTACCCTCACCCACTTCCACAAAGAGTAAAAATTAAATAAAAACATAACAACGAAAAAAGTATTTTATTGTTCTTAATTAGAGATGTCAGCGAACGGTTCCCGAACCAATGGCCGGCGAACATCTCACCCTGTACTACTTCCGGGTCACTATGACCCGGAGTAGTACACCTGCGCTGGCCCGGTGGTGCACGTCCTAGATCGCACTCCTGTTGCCGGGCACTTTCTGCACATGTGCGTGACGTCATGAGTGACGTCACGCTCATGCGCAGAGAGTGCCTGGCAACAGGCGCACGATCACAGACACGCACCGCCGGGCCAGCGCAGGCGTACTACTCCGGGTCATAGCGACCCGGAAGTAGTACAGTGGCCATAGAGATTCACCCGCAAACGGTTTGGGCCATCTCTATTCTTAATTAATCATATGTACTTCCCTTTGGAAAATCCCATGTCAGTGTCCTCGGAAATGGCACATGCCAATGCACATCGATCCCTGTACTGGAACTTACTATAATAAGTATAGCCGAACAATGTTTAAAGTCCCTCCAGGGCCCCCCTTTGGTCCTTTAAAAGACCAATTGGAATCCTCCATCTGCCAGGGTGTGCAATACTAAGTATAGCAAGTTCCAGTACAGGGATCAACATGCAGGCATTCCATAGACATGAGATGGCAGTTGGTTAGCTATATCAGGCAATGATGGAATGCCGTTGGACCGTTTTACAACTACTAGATGACTGAAACTGGAAATGAATGCTAGGTATTTGTTAGCATGTTTAGGAACCATGCCTGACCACTATTTTTCCACAAGGTGCTTAGTGTTTCAGGATTTGTTGGCCAATCATCACTCATTTTCATTGATGGGATAATTGTAATGGTCCGCTCTGCTGTCTGCACAGACAGACAGCTTTTTGACCATTTTGCAGGTCTGAGTGATGCAGGTCCCTGGAAAGGAGACCTGTCTTCACTCTGTAATTTTTAGACTTGCTCTGCTGGTGAGGAATTTGCATCCACTTGTCATGCAAATTGCTTAGCTGCTTCCTTTGATGACTTGCAGTATAAATATCTTTTGCTCCCAGAATTCCCTGCTGGTCATAGAAGTTTGTTCCTGCTAACTTACCTGGAGTCTCAGCCTCTGCTTATTGTTTGCTAAGATTATCTTAGAGTAATTCCTTGGGAGTGCACTAGCATTGCTTCTAGCGTAGTCAGGTTGTAGTATCTGTATTGCCTTGTCTGTCTATCTGTTACGATTGTCTTGTCGCCAACGGCGGTCGACAGGAAATCGTTCTGTCTGTTGGGATCACATTCGCCCTAGCGGTAGTGGCGGTGGTTCCTTCTGTACTCTGTCTTAGGGGTGCAAGCCAGAGCAGCGGTTGCTACTGGTTGCTCTTCTGTCTGTCTGTCTGGATTGCAGCCACCCTAGTGGTAGTGGCGGTGGTTCCTTCTGTACTCTGTCTGGGAGTGTAGGCCAGAGCTGCGGTTTCTATTGGTTGCTCCTTCTGTCTGTCTTATCTGGAACGAATGCTTGCTGTAGGCTCGGTGAGGTAACCGTTTAGCAAGCTTTTGCATTCCCTATTCATTTTCGTGTTCATTGGTTAGCTAGGGTTGGCGTGCTTTGTCTCTGTTGCGCTTTTCATGCGGAGACCGCGCCATTAGCGTGCTTTGTCGCTGTTGCGCTTTTCGTGCGGTGATCGCGCTTAGCGAGTGCGTTTGTTATTCTCCTTGGCGTTCTGATCATGACGTACCCTCACCCACTTCCACAAAGAGTAAAAATTAAATAAAAACATAACAACGAAAAAAGTATTTTATTTTTCTTAATTAGAGATGTCAGCGAACGGTTCCCGAACCAATGGCCGGCGAACATCTCACCCTGTACTACTTCCGGGTCACTATGACCCGGAGTAGTACACCTGCGCTGGCCCGGTGGTGCACGTCCTAGATCGCACTCCTGTTGCCGGGCACTTTCTGCACATGTGCGTGACGTCATGAGTGACGTCACGCTCATGCGCAGAGAGTGCCTGGCAACAGGCGCACGATCACAGACACGCACCGCCGGGCCAGCGCAGGCGTACTACTCCGGGTCATAGCGACCCGGAAGTAGTACAGTGGCCATAGAGATTCACCCGCAAACGGTTTGGGCCATCTCTATTCTTAATTAATCATATGTACTTCCCTTTGGAAAATCCCATGTCAGTGTCCTCGGAAATGGCACATGCCAATGCACATCGATCCCTGTACTGGAACTTACTATAATAAGTATAGCCGAACAATGTTTAAAGTCCCTCCAGGGCCCCCCTTTGGTCCTTTAAAAGACCAATTGGAATCCTCCATCTGCCAGGGTGTGCAATACTAAGTATAGCAAGTTCCAGTACAGGGATCAACATGCAGGCATTCCATAGACATGAGATGGCAGTTGGTTAGCTATATCAGGCAATGATGGAATGCCGTTGGACCGTTTTACAACTACTAGATGACTGAAACTGGAAATGAATGCTAGGTATTTGTTAGCATGTTTAGGAACCATGCCTGACCACTATTTTTCCACAAGGTGCTTAGTGTTTCAGGATTTGTTGGCCAATCATCACTCATTTTCATTGATGGGATAATTGTAATGGTCCGCTCTGCTGTCTGCACAGACAGACAGCTTTTTGACCATTTTGCAGGTCTGAGTGATGCAGGTCCCTGGAAAGGAGACCTGTCTTCACTCTGTAATTTTTAGACTTGCTCTGCTGGTGAGGAATTTGCATCCACTTGTCATGCAAATTGCTTAGCTGCTTCCTTTGATGACTTGCAGTATAAATACCTTTTGCTCCCAGAATTCCCTGCTGGTCATAGAGGTTTGTTCCTGCTAACTTACCTGGAGTCTCAGCCTCTGCTTATTGTTTGCTAAGATTATCTTAGAGTAATTCCTTGGGAGTGCACTAGCATTGCTTCTAGCGTAGTCAGGTTGTAGTATCTGTATTGCCTTGTCTGTCTATCTGTTACGATTGTCTTGTCGCCAACGGCGGTCGACAGGAAATCGTTCTGTCTGTTGGGATCACATTCGCCCTAGCGGTAGTGGCGGTGGTTCCTTCTGTACTCTGTCTTAGGGGTGCAAGCCAGAGCAGCGGTTGCTACTGGTTGCTCTTCTGTCTGTCTGTCTGGATTGCAGCCACCCTAGTGGTAGTGGCGGTGGTTCCTTCTGTACTCTGTCTGGGAGTGTAGGCCAGAGCTGCGGTTTCTATTGGTTGCTCCTTCTGTCTGTCTTATCTGGAACGAATGCTTGCTGTAGGCTCGGTGAGGTAACCGTTTAGCAAGCTTTTGCATTCCCTATTCATTTTCGTGTTCATTGGTTAGCTAGGGTTGGCGTGCTTTGTCTCTGTTGCGCTTTTCATGCGGAGACCCCGCCATTAGCGTGCTTTGTCGCTGTTGCGCTTTTCGTGCGGTGATCGCGCTTAGCGAGTGCGTTTGTTATTCTCCTTGGCGTTCTGATCATTGTTATTTACTGTGTCTTTCTCGCTACACTTGTGCTCTGTCTTACTCGGTCTTGTGTCATTGTTGGCAATCGCCACTCTTGCGATTGCGTTCCCACTTGGTTGTTGTGTGTTCACCGTCGCCGGGTGGCGACTAGATTGGTGGACACACATACATTCTGTCTCTGTGCTCACTTTCTCTCTACAGGTGCATTGCACCAAAGCTGGGTTCTGTCGTTTTTATACGCTTGTGGAGGACTTCCGCAGTGTCAGCACACATCTTGTGCGCTGACCACGGAGATAATTCCACAATCGTTACAATAATAAAGAAAGATAATTTACAGAGCTTTCTTAGTAATCTTGCAGCAACAGATACTGTTTACTTGTTTGTAAAATTTTGCAGCCCTCACACAAAGAAATGCATGACTGTTTTACATGTTCTGTTATTGTTAATGTTGCTTTCAGATAGGATGCATGTATATATCATAAGCAGTTGCTTAAATGAAGATCTCCTAATGACAAGCACATTTGGTGTGCACCCTTTTTATATGAGTCTAATTTTGTCATCCTCTTATAAATTGAAGTTTTATGCTTTTTAATAAATCTTTTAGAAAAAGCGCTACTCTATTTCTGTTAATTTAGAAATGCTCACATCATTCCCAGGTTTATGACTTAATGGAGACCTGGGGAAATACATTAGATTGCCAATTGCAATAAACTGCTATGTTGTTAATAATCATGCCTGCCCTTAGAAACATCAGATGAAACACAATATCATTTCACAGCCAATGTCTATATGAAAGATGGATCCATGGAGACAGTGTTTCAGATTGAAAGTTTGAATCATGATCTACCCTATGCTATGTTTCTGAAGCCAATAAGCCAGTATACTTCAAAATCTTAAAGAGAACCTACTTTTTGGGATATTCTATTTTCTCATGACTCTTTGATTCTTTTTTTAAGCTTATTGTCTACAATTAGAACATCCTCTTAAACTCTTTGAAGTTGGTTTGCTATGGTTGGAGGTCTTGGCAATCTGAACTGGACTTTTTTTTTTTTTTTTTATATAAAATCTGTCATTAGATAGCAAAAGTGTGGTACACTTGCTTGTGTCATATCAGAACATAGTAGAGATACTGAAAGTTATAGCCCTTTTTACCCTGGGGACTCAAAGCACTGTGACCCTGCGTTATGTAGTCTCAAAGTCTCAGGAAAAGAGTTGGGTTTTTAGCCTTTTCGTAAAGCTGTCCAGAGAAGGAGCCTCTCGCACTGATTGTGGAAGTGAGTTCCATAGGGGTTGCATAGGAAAAAGCCTGAGCACCAAATATTTTTAATGGTCTGATTGGCAGGGTGCATGGAGGGGCATATAGCTCCAACAGATCCGTTATGTACTTGGGTGCCATGTAGTTTAGAGCCTTTAATGTCAGCAGGCAGATCTTAAAATGGGTTCTCAATTTTAATGGCAACTAGTGAAGAGCTTGCAGTATTGTGGAGATGTATGAGCTGCGGGAGGCATTGGCTAGGAGTCTGCTCGGTGGATTCTCAGCATCTCGCAGCGTCTCCCACAATGCAACAAAGCTCCCATAGTGTGATGTCAGGACTTGGGACCTGACCTTTCAAAAATACTATTCAAATCGATTTTAAAAAAGCAAAGTGTCAAGAACCGGCCCCGCGGCACGCCTGCAGATACGGTTCCCGACTGTGTGTTTGACCAGATCGCGAAGGAAATCAGCCTTATTCGAGCTAACACAAGACTGTAACCCCTCAAAACATTTCTCACTGCCACCACTAGCTGCTGCTAGACACTTCAACAATTCCCACTCTGCTTTCGAGTGGCCTGCACGCAGTGTGGCGCTTTCATATTTAGGTCAGCTTTTGCGCTTTAGGTCAAATACGGGAACGCCACACACACAATACAATCGTACAGTAGCAAGGCACAATCAGGCACTAAACTTGTAACCAAATTACACTGCAGTCTCCTACCAGGCTATGAGCCGTTAGTACATCAGAAGTTAGGCTTATTAAATACATATTTAATATTCCAAAAAGTAGAACAGTGCAGACAAGAATATTGTAACGATTGGGGAATTATTTCTGTGGTCAGCACACAAGATGCGCGCGGACACTGCGGAAATCCTCCACAAGCGTGTAAATAAACAGAACCCAGCTATGGTGCTATGCACCTGTAGAGGGAAATTCCCACCAGCAGATGGAGCTGTGGAGTGCAGAGGAACACAGCCTCTGCACTGCCACAGATGCCAGGAGGGAATTGTACGAGTTGAAGCAATGCAGGGCAAGATAGCCTTTAGAGAGAGAGAGCACAGAGACAGAATGTATGTGTGTCCACCAATCTAGTCACCACCCGGTGACGGTGAACACACAACAGCGGAAACCAAATGGAAACGCAATCACAAGAATGGCGATTGCCAATAGCGACACCAGACTGAGTAAGACAGAGCAAAGGAACAGACACAGCAAACAATAATGATCAGAACGCCAAGGAAAATAACAAACGCACTCGCTAAGCGCGGTCGCCGCACGAGAAGCACAACAGCGTCAAAACATGCTAATGGCGCGGTCCACGCCCGAGAAGCGCAACAGAGACAAAACACGCCAACCCTAACTAGCCAATGTAGCATGAAAATGAATAAAGAACGCGAACACTTGCTAAACAGTTACCTCACCGAGCCTACAGCAAGCGTTCGTTCCAGACAAGACAGACAGAAGGAGTAACCAGTAGCAACCACAGCTCTGGCCTACACTCCCAGACAGAGTACAGAAGGAACCACCGCCACTACTGCTAGGGCAGATGCGATCCAGACAGACAGAGAGATGGAGCACCCAGTAGCAACCGCTGCTCTGGCTTGCACCCCTAAGACAGAGTACAGAAGGAACCACCGCCTCTACCGCTAGGGCAAATGCGATCCCAACAGACAGAACAATTTCCTGTCGACCGCCGCTGGCGACAAGATAATCGCAACAGATAGACAGTACAAGGTAATACAGATAATTAACAACACAACCTGACTGCACTAAATAGGAGTACAAGGAGCACTCCCAAAGGGTAACTACTCTAAGCTAGCAATAATAGCCTACTCTGAGCAGAGGGCTGAGACTTCCAGGCAAGTTAGCAGGAACAAACCATCATGACCAGCAAGGAATTCTGGGAGGAAATGGTTTTTATACTGCAAGCCATCAGAGGAAGCAGCTAAGCAATTTGCATGACAAGTGGATGCAAATTCCTCCCCAGAACAGCAACTATGCAGCTTGCAGAGTGGAGACAGGTCTCTTTTCCAGGGACCTGCAGCACTCAAACCTAACAAATGGTCAAAAAGCTGTCTGCCTGTGCAGACAGCAGAGCAGATCATTACAAATATATACAAAATGATTTACAAAAACAAAGTAAAAATTACAAAGATACAGAAGACAGTTTGCATAAAAATAAAACGGAAATAAATGTTACCAGTACAAGGTCTAACTTGGTCGTGGGAGGGCACGAATTTCCGATTTGATCGGGATAATCTTTAGCTATGCGCTACCTCCAAGAGAAGATGATTTTAGGCATGTGGCCCTGCCTTTTATGCTGGGAGATATGCCTTGAGGCTGCAAGCCCGTTTGGAAGGGAAGGAACTAGTTTTATTTAACTTTTCAGACATTAAAATCTAAAGGGGTGGAGGGCGCTATTGTAGGTTAATCTCAGAGATTTTTATTTCACCCGCTGCTAACCGGTCACGTGTGGGATCCCACTGACCCACACGAAACAAGAAACACTAATATTGAGCAAAAGACCAATTGCGCTGGGTATAACTAATCAGTTATTTTAGACCATCAATAATAATAGATGCTTATGCATAGAATAAGTACTTTAAAATATATAGTTTTATTCTTATAAAACATGTATCAAACAGTTGTACTCATGAAGTATACTCATAAGAATATGTTGCATAAAACGACATAGGTACCAATATAATCAATAAAATTGCTTTGAAATATAACATACATCCATTCAAGCACACTCAGACCTTCCAATGTGTAAAAAAGGGGGGGAAAATGTGTGGGTGTAGGGTTACTTGGGATAAATATGTGGAGAGGGGGAAGGATTTGGGTACGTACAGCTTATTGGGTACAGTGGCGTAGCAATAGGGGGTGCAGCGGTAGCGACCGCATCGGGGCCCTTGGGCCAGAGGGGCCCCGAAGGGCCCTCCCTCAACTACAGTATTAGCTCTCTATTGGTCCTGTGCTCATAATAATCACTTCTATATATACATTGAGCAGTGGTAAACAGTAACAAGCTCTTCTCCATCCCCTTCTTGCACCTCTGACACTGTAGTTGCCATTGGCAGGTTTTGGTGCGCCGTATCAATTGTTATGTATAGAGTGCCTGGGGGGCCCCATTGTAAAACTTGCATCGGGGCCCACAGCTCCTTAGCTACGCCACTGATTGGGTACTAGCAAATTGGGCAATGAATATAGATGGTGAATGCATGATGGAGACTCAGTGGATTAGGGGGTATCAGTATTTGTTACACACAGTTCCTCTTCAGTGGTCTTGCCGATCCCATTATGATTAGTCCTACTGAGTAGGAAAAGTGCTGATTCACTAGTCAGTAACGTAACGTAAAGTTCCTTCCCCTGTATTAGGGCTATACAGTGTATATTTCAGGAGCGGTATACCTTTGGGTGCAGTTTTGTATACTCACGCTCCCCTCTTGGTTGCCTCTAGGTTACGATAAGAACATTAGTCCAGTTCGCGAGTTGGAGCTCCGGCCGGCTGCTCTACAACTCGTAACAGCTCGCGTCTCCCGTGTATTCCTCTGTCGCTGCGGCGGTGAAGTGCAGCAGCGATTCCGGGTGGCGGCTAGTTCAGTTCCGGTGACGTCACCTGTTGCCTGCGTCTCCTATTGCGTCTCCTATTGAGTGGTTGCGTGGTTACCACTATACAGCTTCACTACACAGACTTAGTAGGAGTCGTTTTTTGTGCGTTTAGTTGGTGTGCTGTATTTCTTGGTGCAATTCGGATCCCCAGGTGGATTTACTGAAGTGCTGACGCGTTTCAGCGGTCCACAGCCGCCTTTATCAAAGCCAGTAAAAAGTGAACTGCCGCCCAGGAGATGTTATAGTCTGAATGTTCCCTCCCACATTGATTGAAGTTTCTCCTGAATGTCCAAATCAGCAAACTGCTTTTATATAAGTACAAAGATAAGAAAAGACCTTTTCTTATCTTTGTAAAAAGATTTGTTTTACTGACAAAATCCCCTGCCGAAAAAATGGGCGTGGTCACGCTACAGAATGTGGGCGTGGTCATGGGTGGGGCCAAATATACATGATTTTATATTTGCTGTAAAAGGTCTGCCAGGGAAGTTCGAGCTCCGCCATAGTGTTTTCCCCCCTTCCCTCAAAATACATGTAATCTTACAGCATTTCACCAAAAATCCACGTAATCTGGCAGAGGTTCTTCCAAAATACAGATAATATGGCAGTGGTTCCCAAAAAATAGATGTAATCTAGCAGCAGTTATTCCCCCCAAAATGCACATAATCTGGCAGTAGTTTCCCAAAATACATTTAATCTGACAGCAGTGGTTCCCCAAAAATAGGTAGCCCCAGATCTATAGGTGTCCCCAGAATAGGTGGCCAGGGGTATAGATGTCCCCAGAACAGGTAGCCAGGGGTATCTATGCCCAGTATATGTAGGCAGGGGTACAGGGCCGGTTCTAGACTGGCACATATGAGGGGACAGTCAAATGGGTAGGGGGCAACATGTTCGAGGAAATTTGCCGCGGTGACGACAGTGGGCATGGCAAGTAAATGCATATAATGAGAGACAGCGTTTCACCAGTAAATGCACATAAGAGACAGCCTTTCACCAGTAAATGCACGTAATGACAGACAGCTTTTTACCAGTAAATGCACGTAATGAGAGACAGCTTTTCACCAGTAAATACATGTAATGAGAGACAGCTTTTCACCAGTAAATGCATGTAATGAGAGACAGCTTTTCACCAGTAAATGCACGTAATAAGAGACAGCTTTTCACCAGTAAATGCACGTAATAAGAGACAGCTTTTCACCAGTAAATGCACATAATAAGAGACCGCTTTTCACCAGCAAATGCACATAATAAGAGATAGCTTTTCACCAGTAAATGCACATAATAAGAGACAGCTTTTCACCAGTAAATGCACATAATAAGAGGCAGCTTTTCACCAGTAAATGCACATAAGGCAGCTTTTCACCAGTAAATACACATAATAAGAGGCAGCTTTTCACCAGTAAATGCACATAATAAGAGACAGCTTTTCACCAGTAAATGCACATAATGGCAAACAGCCAGTGTCCTCAGTATATGTAGCCAGGGATATATTTGCCCAGTATATGTAGCCAGAGGTATATGTCCCCAGTATATATAGGCAGGGGTATATGTGCCCAGTATATGTAGCCAGAGGTATATGTCCCCAGTATATGTATCCAGGGGTATATGTGCCCAGTATATGTAGGCAGGGGTATATGTCCCCAGTATATGTAGTCAGAGGTATATGTCCCCAGTATATATAGGCAGGGGTATATGTGCCCAGTATATGTAGGCAGGGGTATATGTGCCAAGTATATGTAGGCAGGGTATATGTGCCCAGTATATGTAGGCAGGGGTATATGTGCCCATTATATGTAGGCAGGGGTATATGTGCCCAGTATATGTAGGCAGGGGTATATGTGCCCAGTATATGTAGGCAGGGTATATGTGCCCAGTATATGTAGCCACAGGTATATGTCCCATTATATGTAGCCACAGGTATATGTCCCATTATATGTAGTCAGGGTTATATGTGCCCAGTATATGTAGCCAGAGGTATATGTGCCCAGTATATGTAGGCAGGGTATATGTGCCCAGTATATGTAGGCAGGGTATATGTGCCCAGTATATGTAGCCACAGGTATATGCCCCATTATATGTAGCCACAGGTATATGTCCCATTATATGTAGTCAGGGTTATATGTGCCCAGTATATGTAGCCAGAGGTATATGTGCCCAGTATATGTAGGCAGGGTATATGTGCCCAGTATATGTAGGCAGGGTATATGTGCCCAGTATATGTAGCCACAGGTATATGTCCCAGTATATGTAGTCAGGGTTATATGTGCCCAGTATATGTAGCCAGAGGTATATGTGCCCAGTATATGTAGCCAGAGGTATATGTGCCCAGTATATGTAGCCAGAGGTATATATGCCCAGTATATGTAGCCAGAGGTATATGTGCCCAGTATATGTAGCCAGAGGTATATGTGCCCAGTATATGTAGCCAGAGGTATATGTGCCCAGTATATGTAGGCAGGGTATATGTGCCCAGTATATGTAGCCACAGGTATATGTCCCAGTATATGTAGGCAGGGTATATGTCCCAGTATATGTAGGCATGGTATATGTGGCCAGTATATGTAGGCAGAGGTATATGTGCCCACAATAGGTAACCAGGTGACCCCCCCCCCCCCCAGCAGGAGGAGCAGGGCAGTGGAGGGAGAGCTGAGGCCGCATCAGCAGTGGAGAAGGGGGGCAATATCCCCCCCTTCCATCACCTTAGTGCTCTCCCTCGCTCGCTCTCCCCTCCTGAACTAAGTGATGAGTGGCTGGCAGGTGGCAGCGAGCGGAACTTACCTGTGTCTCGTCGCCGGCGTGGGATGATTTGCCGCTACTCTGGTCTGGTCCAGACCAGAGCAGCAGAACTTCCGGCGCTTGAAACGAGACGGAAGGTAACGCCACTCAGCACTTAGTTCAGGAGGGGACAGCGAGGGAGGGAGAGCACTAAGGTGAGGGAAGGGGGGGAGATTGCCCCCCTTCTCCACCGCTGCCCACAGCTCTTCCTCCACTGCGCTGCTGTCCTCCTACAACAGGGCGGGCGGGCGATTGGCCGCCCTTACGGACGCTGCTGAATTCCTTACGGAATTCACGGGCAGCTTATTTTGTATAAAAATTTACGGGCTGCCCGTAAATTTACGGGTGGTTGGCAACACCTAGCTAACTTGTACTGGGGGCATCTACCTATCTAACTTATACCGGAGGCGCCTGCCTATCTAACCTATACTGGGGGCAACTATACTGGCTACCTATACTGGAGGCACCTACCTGAATAACCTATACCGGGGGCAACTATACTGGCTCATCTATGCCTGTCTACCTATACTGGGGGGACCTATAGCTGGCTACCTATACTGGGGTACCTATTCTTGGCTACCTATACTGGGGGGACCTATACCGAGTGCAACTAGACCTGGCTAACCTACACTGAGGGCACCCATACCTTGCTCCGGGGAGGGGGGGCGCAATTTTACACCCTCGCCCTGGGTGCATTTTAGCCTAGAAACTGCACTGTGCGCGACAGTATATCTATGTCCCCTGAGATGTCCTCTAAAGTTCCAGGGGCATAGATAATCATCTTCTTCTTTTTATTTGCCGCATGCAAATATTGCCATCCCCACGAGCCCTGATTGGTGAATAGGAAAATGTGCTCCCAAAGTCATTCAAAGTGCCCGATACTTGAATGATCACTGCATAATCCAATTGCAGTGATCAATCATAGAAATGTCAGATCCATTCTGCATCAGGGATCTAAGGTACCTGCCTGTTGTGGGGACATCGTTCGGGTCTTTTTTGAAGAGGTTTATGCTAATGAACTTTTTGAAACCCATTAACCCCTTGTCACTGTGTGCCTGGCAGTTAACCCCTTTCCTCCCACTTCAACTTTAGTTTTAAGCCCATCATTTTTTTATGCCATCTTGCCATGTACACCACTTATATTATATTCATTATTTTTCCCTTATTCCATTTTTCCTCTAAATTAAAAAATAAATAATAATATTTTTTTTTCTTTTTACCTGCCCTACCTGCCTTTCATATAGTAATATGTAGCTAAGATGATGAAGATATTGTACATGACAGAAGAGGCATGCTGCAAAACAGCAGTAGCAAAGGGGAGGAAGTGGAGGAATCAGACAATGAATGGCTATTGGCTACCAGTTGAGGACTCAGAGTCACTAGCTGAAAGCGACTCAAGTTCAGATTACTCTGGACCCCCACTGGCTCAACAGCCTGGAGGAGAGGTGCAGATGAGGGGCATTGTTCCTGTTATAAGAAGTGACAGCTACTAAGCAAATGAAGGGAAAATACCCCATTCCAGTAGTTAGAGGGCTGGCAGGCGAAGGCAGATCATGCCATCAAGGGTGCCACAGAGACATGCAGTGCCACGGGACTTACTTCACCCGCAGTAGTCACCTTCAGCTTTGGAGGCCCCTAAACTGCCAGAAGTAGAACATCTGTTGCTTTCAAGAAAACAGGACACCACATAATTTTTTTGAGTTTTTCCTAACGACCCATTTTTTGCAGCACATCACTGACCAATTTCGAGAAACCAATTCAACCTCCAGATGTAACCTCACAATCCCTTGCAAAATAAAAGTATTTTTGGCCTAACATTCAGCATGGCTTATCAAAAAACCCTATGGTGTTATTGGTCCAAGGATCCAAGCTATAACATGCACATTTATTTGGCTGTAATGTCAAGAAAGGGTATGAAATGCTTCTAAGCTTCCTGCATTTCAATAATAATGCAGACATATTCCCTAGTGTGGACCCAGTCTATGACTGGCTTTTTAACTACTTGCCGATTGGCGTAAAGTCCTGGGCAGGGTTTTGCAGAAGATTGCGCGCGCCGATGCGTGTGCATCTCCGCTTGAATGATGGAGCTCCGCTCCATCATCAGTCTCCCAGCGGCGATCGCCGCTAGGAGACTGTTAGATGGCAAAATCACCATCTAATTACAATGTACAGGGCTATACTGGGAACAGCAGTGCCACTTGGCTGTCCCCTGGGGAGGCACAGGAGCGATCGGCTGTCATAGGCTGATGGCTGCCGGAGGGAGGGAGGGCCAGACATTTTAAAAAAAAGTCATATATATATATTACAAAAAAATAAAAATAAAATAAACATGCCGGCAGAGTTCTGTTGGTGGGCAGAAGGGGGGGAATCACTTGTGTGCTGAATTGTGTGGCCCTGCAGCGAGCCCTTAAAGCCGCAGTAGCCTGAATTGTAAAAAAAATAGCCTGGTCACTAGGGGGGTGTAAGCCTAAGGTCCTCAAGTGGTTAAATAATTAATTCAAATCAGTCACCCTAATCAAAAGTCTGCTGAGGTTTATGTGCCAGAGCGTCAGGTTGCCATCGATGAGTCCCTAACCCCCTTTCGTGGCAGGCTATAGATTACACAGTACATTCCTAGCAAATGGAACAGATATGGGGTCAAATTGTTCAAACTGTGCGAGAGTAGGACTGGCAATCTTTAGAATGAAGTCTTAGGGCTCAAACCCACGAGAAGCATTTTCCAAGCGCTAGTGATTTGAAAAGCTCTTGTTAATGCAATGCTATGGGTGATTTTTATAAAATCACATCGCTCAAGTGAGAACACACACATTGCATTACATTAGTAAGTTAGTAAGAGCTTTTCAAATCACAAGCACTTGGAAATGGCTTAGTAACATACTGCTAGTGGGTTCCAGGCCTTAAAGGGAAACTGAAATCAGTTGAATGCAGAGGCGACCATCTTTATTCTATTATGCAAAAAGTTGCCTGGCTATGTTGCTGAGCTTTTGGCTTTAGTTGTGTTTGAGTTAGACACCTGCAACAAGCATGCAGCCAGTGAGGTCTGACCAGAGTCAAAACATTTGATCTGCATGCTTGTTCTGGGCCAGAGACTCACAGTATTAGAATGGTATATGTAATGTTCAAGAGAGATTTTTTCAAACAAACAAAAAACACTATATCATTAGCATGGCTGGATTTGTGGGTAGGACACCAAGGCCATGGCCTAGGGCACCAGGGGGGCTGGGGCGCTGTAGCAGTTGGCAGATCAGCTGTTTGTGTGACCGCTCCTTCTCACCTGCTTGCCTGCCCGGCCGCTAGTCTGATGTATAACACTGACCTCCTCTGCTTGTTGCGTTGCCTGGTGCCGTATGCTAAGCTGCATATCCTCAGCACCAGCGCTGCCTCTCTCATCACAGTGGTGCTGGAAGATTAGCTGTTTGTGTCCCCGCACCTTTCTGCTGGCTCGCCTGTCGGCATAGTGTATAAATCGACACGTAGCACCTCTGCGCTGCAAAGTTTCCCTGGCTTGCTGCGCTGCCCTATCCTCAGCATATCCTCAGCGGCACCTCTCTCATCACAGCAGTGATGAGCACCTATACTGGGATCACCTATATCTGGCTGACCTGTACTAGGGCACCTATAGCTGGCTTCCTATACTTGGGGCACCTACACCTGGAAAACCTATACTGGGGCACCAATGTCTATCTACTTCTATCTACCTCTACTGGGACACCTATACCTAGATAACCTATACTGGGGCATCTATGTCTGGCAACCTATACTGGGGCAACCTATATCTGGATAACTTATACTTTGGCACCTATAGCTAGCTCCCTATTTTGGGGGCACCTATAGCTGGCTACCTATACTAGGGGCACCTATACCCTGTAAACCTATACTGGGTCACCTATAGCTAGCTAACCTATACTGGGACACCTATAGCTGGCTACCTATACTGAGGGCACCTATACTTTAGTGCGCCAGAGCTTATGTTCCTATAGGCACCTGAGCTGTAAATCTGGCCCTGGTCTGTACTATCCTGGTGAGTGGCGAGAAGGCAGATAATTAATGATGCTTGACATTCCCAAAGTGGACTTGTTCTGTAACAAACAGTTTTGCGAGAAAGCCCGATCTGTAGCTAATTTGGTGATCTGAATGTAAATCAGTGGTCCAGTCAGCAAGCGTTAAGAGTGGCACAATGGAGTGGACCAAGACAGCAAGTAACCTGAAGTTTAGGGTTTAAGTTTACAGGTTTTCCTTAAATCTATTTTCCCCACATGACCCCGCCTCCATCCTCCCATCTCAGTCAGCCTTCTTGATCTGGACACTTTTTATACAGCACTTGCTGTAAGACAAGGAACTGCTCACTTTCAATCAGAAGAGAAGAAGGAGATGGGCACAGCTGCTAAAATACCCTTTATTGTGGCTGGGTTCACAGGCGTCTCACTCACCAGGCAGGTATAAATTCTTGCCTAGAGCGGCAGGAGGAGGCAGGAGCGCTGCTGCACTGAGTAGTGAGAGAAGAAATGCCTCTTAGTTCACTCAGGTATCAGTTTACACTACAGCAGCAGCTAACAGTAGCGCCTGACTTGACTCATAACTGATTCACTGACTGATTTATTCAGTTCCTTCAGCTCAATGATTCAAAGAACCACAGTAATGAGTCAGTGGGAGAAGGCACTCATCCCAGGTCACTCAGGGATCCGAGTACAGCATCAGCTCCTGACTCTTCACTCTTAACTGGTTCACTGATTCATTCAGTTCCTCTCTCTCTGCTACTGGTAACTGCGTGGAAGTAGAGACTGAGTCTAGCAGCCAGGCATGGACTGCCCCCCAGGCCGCCTTTTATTCAGTGATTTAGGGCTGGTCTTGTGTCTGGTGTATTCAGGTTTGTTGTTGTAAGGCAATGTAAAACACTAGGCTAGCAGATAAAAATGCAATTAGAGGGCAGGCAAGCTGGTAAATATACACAGCATGATGCAGAGCTCGTCTGAAGGGTCCGTGGGAAAAAAATCTGTCTGGTTTCTCTCCATTGTTATAATGACTGCATGTGCAGATAAGGTGTTAAACTGGTTGAAAAGTTTTGACAGTCCCTAGACTCCAGGAGGGCTGCTTTCTGACTTATGTGAGAGACTGGCAGGGAAAGCAGTCCTATTAGCGGCAACTAGTCTCTGTGTAATGTGGGACTGCAATACAGATCAGCTCTCTGCTCCATCTCCTGCCATTCTCAGTCTCACTCCACTCCTCCTCTCTCTGGGCTAGTGCACGACAAAATCGCAATAGCAATCGCTAGCACAGTACACACGCACAAATGTGACTTGATAATTTGGGCTGAGGCTGCCATGATAACGGGCCTCAAGTCTATGTTTCCCCCAGGCCAAAAGGTCCCAGTCCTCCCCTGGTAGCACTGCAGCATAATGTGTGTGTATAGTGTATGTCTAGTGTGTGTGTGTGTGTATAGTGTGTGTGTAGTGTGCGTGTGTACTGTGTGTGTGCGTGTATAGTGTGTGTACTGTGTGCATGTGTATATTGTGTGTGTGTGTGTATATTTTATGGTGAAACGCTCTGCTGCATTAGAACTATTTTCTGGTGAACCCATGCCGCAATAAGTTTACTTTCAGATTTTCTGGTGAAACGCTGCTGTATTATAATTTTCGGGGGTCTTGGGGGTAGGGTTCACCACAGGGGTGGTGTTCACAACGGGGGTGGGGGGTATGGAGCTGGGGGGCAATCACGGGGTGGGGTGGGCGCCACAGGATTTCTTGCCTGGAGTGACAAAATGGCTAGAGATGCCCCTAGCCTGGGTTGACACAAAAAAGCTTACAGCAGTGGGGGGAAGGAAAAGTCTGACAGCTGTTTCGCAGGGACTAGCCCTGCTTCATCTGATGAAGCAGGGCTAGTCTCTGCAAAACACCTGTCAGACTTGTCCTTCCCCATACTGCTGTAAGCTTTTTTGTGTCAACCCAGCCAAATAAAGGGTATTTTAGCAGCTGTGCCCATCTCCTACTTCTCTTCTGATTGAAATCGTGGACTACCATTGGAGCACGCTGCAGGTAAGCCCAGTGTGGCAGTATCCACCCCTGCTGCATTTTGTGCAAGTGCTTTTTCCTCTCCATATTTGAAGGAACTGATCGCATGGAAACTGGGTAAACCTCAAACTTCTTAAGGATGAATAACATAACCGAAAGTATGAAATATGGCTTATCTCCTTATCTTGTTTTAGTTGCATTAAAATGTCTACTAATTCCAGGTTTTTCTTAAAAGATATTCAGAAATGAAATGTCTTTTTGATGAAAAAAAAACAAAAAAACAAAAACAAAAAACACTTCCATAAAATTAGTATACCAAATAGTTTCAGCATTCTTAAATTTTCCTTAAGTGTATTTCTGAATCTGATACCGTATACCAATAAAGAAAAAAAAAAAGACTGCTGAGTCTGATTCACCCAGATAGTTACTTTTTTACTTTTTAGAGGGATAATGAGCTGTGGAATGACAGGCAGCAGCTTTGGTGTTCCTTGCCTTAGCATGTCATGGACTACCTGGAGAGCCAAAGATTCAGAAAGATGTCTCATGTCAAACAAGCTGGCATAGTACAGAGGCAAGCACTGTTATGATGATAACCCAGTTTCTCAATCTCCACCTAAACAGAAATATTCAAAGGATGATGTGATAATTAACATTTACTGGAAGCAATGAAAATAAACCATGCATTAATGAAAGTGTTGTAACAGTTTAAGACATACCTAAAGATGCATTGTAGGAAACAGACATTCAAAACGACTCTAATGGTGGCCATACACTCGTTAGATTAGCAGTAGATAGATCATCAGTAGATATTCTGATCTATCTGATGTGTTTTGGAACATTTTTTACTAGGAACAGATTTCCAATAGATTTCAGCATAAAATCTATTGAAAATCGATCTGATGGTCTCATTTTGCTGCCATCAGATTTCCATTAAGTCCAATGCAAAATGATAAGCCATCTCAAGAGATAAGCTTACATTTTCCAACATGTCAGATTGATCGATTGGTCTATTTCGATCGATCGATCAAAAATCAGCTGAGTGTATGGGCCCCTTAATTGACTGGGTATGAGTTTTAGCTTGCCTGAGGGGGCTGGCTCCACTAGAATGTAAGCCTAGGCACTGATGCTGTCTATATAAATTTACTTGTGGATTCAAAGCCAGATGGATGGACAAATGCATTTATCATTTAGGTTTTTATCCAAATTTTGCCTGCTATTTAAATCTTATCTTGACCTGTCTTTTAATGTTTTGGTAGTTTTCAAAAGATTTAGAACTAGTGCAAAGAAAATTGCTGTCTCACAAAAATAATATGCTAGCAATCAGTTTCTAATAAGACTTGGAAAGTGTTGCAGTGTCATCTTAAAGGACAACCGAGTTGACATGTGACATAATGAGATAGACATGTGTCTGTGACATTTGTGTGCTTAGACATGTACAGTGCTAAGCACACTAATTAACTAGACTTTGTTGCTTTTGTCCTTTCTCTGCCTGAAAGCGTTAAACATCAGGTGTGCAAGTGACAGTTTCTGTCTGGGTCAGGACCGGGTCAGACTATAGCATAACCCTCACTGATAAGTAATTACAGCCATAAAACACTTTCCTGTCAGTAAAGGGCTTCTGAGAGCAGGAAAGAGATAAACAGGGTCAATAATTCATAGCTTTGAGCTCTGGAATACTTCAATTAAGGACAATGAAACAGTAAAAACGTAAAAACTAGATTTAAATATGAAATAAAACTGTGGTATATCTAAAAAAAGACATTTTTAGGAGGAGGATAGATACAATAGTTTTTCTCATCAGTTTATTTTCACCTCGGATATCCTTTAAAACAGATTGTATTCAGGTACAGACTTTTCATTGCCTTATTCAAAGTATGGTTTAAGGAGTATCAGGGCCGGAGTTCTGGAAAGGCCACAAAGGCCGGAGCCTTGGGCAGCTGATGCCTGTGGGGGGGGGGGGGGAGGGGTTACTGGACATGAAAAAGGGTTTGCTGAATTGGGTAGAGAGGCCTGTAAACGGAAAAGGGAGGCTGCAAATAGGGAACAACATATAAAAGAGGACAAATGCTGCTTATGGTAGCTGGACATGACAGAGAAGGTCTGCTGTACAAGGATGTTACACAGAGAGGGGTCTGCACATAAGCACTACTGTTACAGATACATAACAAAAAAATCTGGCCTATGGATCAGTAAAAGTATGACTCCTATGTGGTAGCATTGCAAAATCACAAGGAAGCACTGGAATAACTAAGTTTTGGGGAAGCTGCCTAAATGAAAATGACCTGTCTGATCCTCCGCCTGTAATACTTTTACCTGTTACCACTACTGGTCTCACACAGTCACTCAAAGCAATAACACTTATTGATACATTACAAAAAAAATTCATAAACAGTGATGTTTATGAATGTTTGCAATGTATGAATTCATTTGTACCGCTTTGAATGACAATGGGCTTGATGCAGCAAAATCTGCTAAAGTAGCCATGCGCAAAGAGCAGATGGCAATTTTACCAACACAGGAGGAACACCATCCTTTAACCCTTAGCTACCCATACGTGTTATTGCGGTAACACATGTAGCACTAAGGGATTTCATGATTGTACAGTGTCTATGTTTCCCAATATTTGTTTTATACTATGTACAGTGCTATGGAAGATGTTGGCTCTATATAAATAAAATAAAATAAACAAATTAATAATGATAGACCTTTGACTGGATTTTCCACATGCTTGTTTCAGGTGGGTGATTAAGATACTAATGATGCATTAAAGATCATCAGGATTGCCAGGCAACTGGTATTGTTTAAAAGGAAATAAATAGGCAGCGTCCATATCACTTCAGCTATCCCTTAAAGTTACTTGAATCTGCCTCAGTCCAATTTGATGCCCTTTCAACCAAACAGGTCCCAAAAAAAAATCTGAATTCAGAATATACAGAAGACCACGGTTCCTTTTATACCTGTTGCTCAATGGACAGTCTTGAGGGCAGTAGAATAGCTAGAAGGGTGCATGACTCATTCAATGGGTGCCACAACATAATGGACACCATGCCTGGCCCCCACCACAACCACGCCGCCACTTGTCCCTCTCAGTCCCCTGGCCACGCTGCCTGTACATGACTCAGACCTCAGATCAGCGGTGACCGGCGAGTGACAAAGGGTTCACACTTCCTTCCCAAACTGGTGCTCTTCACATGTGAATGTGACGTCATTTCCTGAATGTGAAACGCACCTGGCAGGAAGTGTGCACCCCTTGTCACTCTCCAATCGATGTTGACTAAAATCTGTGAGTACTGTAGCAGCAGCCAGCCCAGCGCCTAACACAGCTCCCAGCCAAGCACACAGCCAGCACCCAGCCCACAGCCAAGCACAGCCAGCACAAAGAACCCAGCCCAAAACCCAACACAGCACCCAGCCAAGCACACAGCCTGCAAAGCACCCAGCCCAGAGCCCATCCCAGCACACCCAGCACCCAGCCCAGCACCCAGCCAAGCATGCAGCCAGCAACCAGCCCAGAGCACAACACTGCCAACACACAGCACCTTGCCCAGCACCCAGTACAGCACCAAGCCAAGCACATAGCCAGCATATTCGCCAGGAAAGCAACAAGCCCAGAGCCCAACATAGGCAGTCAGCACAGCACTCAGCCCAGAACCTAGCCCAACCAGCCCCTAGCCCAGCACCCAGCACAGCCAGCGCCTAGCCCAGCTAGCACCTAGCACAACACCCAGCCAAGCTAGCACCCAGCACGCGAGCACCCAGCCCATAGCCCAGCACAGCTAGCACTTTCAGTATTTGCCATAGGTGCCATATTACCCAGATGCATCACTGCCTGAAAGGGTTCTGAGATCCAGTGGGGTTGATACAGTGGGGGTCTCTATTATCAAGCATAGGCTGAGGCTGGATAACTGGATCCTGGATATGTGTCATTTGTAGTTGCTTGCAAATACAAGCAACTGGGGGCCTCAATATAACACTAACCCTCCCACAGAGCAAATGTAGAGCAGTATAGAGAAAACAAATTACTAGACTATTGAACACTGGTCCTCTTCACTTTCCGCAGCAGAGCAGCAGACAGTGTAGAAGAGAAGACTACAGGTGCTTAGAGCTCTGGAAAGTGGTTTTCTACTGTGAACTGCTTTTCAAAATGAGAGAGTGGGAGAGAGAGGGGCGCCCCCATGGCTCCCCCCATTTACTACCGTTTAACCGGGTCTACTGTGGATGAATATTGGTAATAATTTTTCAGATATTCTACTACTGCTTTTCCTGACCTTCCTCTCACACTTACCCACCACTATTTACTCCCAACACTAACCTACCTATGCCATACCACTAACCTACCCATGTCTATACCTAAGACAAAACCACCCCACAGTTATCACAGTTACTGCAAAATCCAATGTGCTGATAGCTTACCCAGATCACCGTTATCTGTCCCCCTGCCATTATCTGCACCGCAATCTTCACTGCTCTTTGTCCTCCACCACCATCTCCACCATGACTTTGGTAGCGGCCGGCGCTTCAGCTATAGCCATCGCCTCCAACACTCAAACTGTCCACTGGGTGCTAGCATAGCTGCAGTTAACATTGCGGTCTATGGCATCGCCAAAATTTCCAAGTGGCCGCTAGATATGGCCAGAACTTCCGAACTTTCGCGAACCGCAATAGACTTCAATGGGGAGGCGAACTTTGAAAACTAGAAACACTTATGCTGGCCACAAAAGTGATGGAAAAGATGTTTCAAGGGGTCTAACATCTGAGTTTTTGCATGGATGAGTGGGATAGATGCCAAAAGTCCCGAGGAAAAATCTGGATTTGACGCAAAGCAGCATTTTAAGGGCAGAAATCACATTGAATGCTAAATTGCAGGCCTAACGTGCTTTAAAACATCTTGCATGTGTATACATCAATCAGGGAGTGTAATTAGAGTACTGCTTCACACTGACACACCAAACTCACTGTGTAACGCACCGCAAACAGCTGTTTGTATTGTGACGGCCGTGCTGGACTGGTGCGTACCATGGCGAGAGTGCAGGCGATAGCGGTTTTCAAGCCCATATGGTCGCCAGGCTGAGGTAGCTCAATGATAGAACAACAGTGACTGTCCAGCTGATCAAATTTGGTCTGTCCACAATGAAGCAACGACCTTATTATCTTGGCTGTTTTCCCCCGACGCTCATATCGCTGTCGGTCATTGCTTCATTTTGATATGCAAGCCCCTTCACCGCGGCAAGGTAATAATCACAAAGGGGAACTGGCACATGTACATGCCTTTTGTTTTGTTGTTGCAGCTGCAGTAAAGCCAGAAATATTAGGCAGGCATGTACACGCACCAGAAAAAGTAGTATAGCGGCCGCTGCTATCAGCGGCCTTAAAAATTCAGGAATCCACCTGGAGTCCTGGATCCTGTTGGTGGTGGCGGAGAAGGCAGTCAAGCGGCTTGCAGGCAGAGGTGCTGCGTGGGAAGCGACTTAGTCTTGGGGCAGGCAGTCACACGGCGTGCAGGCAGAGATGCTGCATGCGCTCACGTAGGTAGGTGGGTGCACTGTGAACAACAGGGAGGTATATGCAGTGATGGCAGGGGCGGCGCCAGGGGGGTGCTTGGGGGTGCTCGAGCACCCCTTAGAATTGTCCAAGCACCCCCAAAGCACCCCCTGGAGTGAACTGACTTCAGGCGTCTAAAAGACGCCAAGTCAGTTCACACAGCGGCAGCACGGAGCAGCAGGCAGGGCTACGGTAAGATGGCCGCCCGAAGCCCTGTTCTGCAGACTTCGGGCGGCCATTTTCCCGTAGCCCTGCTCTCAGCATGCAAGCAGGAAGTCTCGTCGTGACGTCGGGAAGGAAGAGGATCGTGGGCGCGCGGGCGCTTCGTGCCACAAGGAGGTCGTGCCAGTGGTCGGGAAAGAAGGTCTTCTGGCTGTAGGTGAGTAAATGGGTTTTTCTTTTCTTTTTCAGGTGGTGCTGATTGTGCATATTGGGGTCATTTCTGCTACGGATTGTGCATATTGGGGTCATATCTGCTACGGATTGTGCATATTGGGGTCATATCTACTACGGATTGTGCATATTGGGGTCATATCTGCTACGGATTGTGCATATTGGGGTCATATCTGCTACGGATTGTGCATATTGGGGTCATATCTGCTACGGATTGTGCATATTGGGGTCATTTCTGCTACCGATTGTGCATATTGGGGTCATTTCTGCTACCGATTGTGCATATTGGGGTCATTTCTGCTACCGATTGTGCATATTGGGGTCATATCTGCTACCGATTGTGCATATTGGGGTCATATCTGCTACCGATTGTGCATATTGGGGTCATATCTGCTACCGATTGTGCATATTGGGGTCATTTCTGCTACCGATTGTGCATATTGGGGTTATTTCTGCTACCGATTGTGCATATTGGGGTTATTTCTGCTACCAATTGTGCATACTGGGGTCATATCTGCTACCGATTGTGCATATTGGAGTCATATCTGCTGCGGATTGTGCATATTGGGGTCATATCTGCTGCGGATTGTGCATATCGGAGTCATATCTGCTGCGGATTGTGCATATTGGGGTCATATCTGCTGCGGATTGTGCATATTGGGGTCATTTCTGCTATGGATTGTGCATATTGGGGTCATTTCTGCTACCGATTGTGCATATTGGGGTCATATCTGCTGCTGATTGTGCATATTGGGGTCATATCTGCTACCGATTGTGCATATTGGGGTCATATCTGCTGCCGATTGTGCATATTGGGGTCATATCTGCTACCGATTGTGCATATTGGGGCCATATCTGCTACCGATTGTGCATATTGGGGCCATATCTGCTACCGATTGTGCATATTGGGGCCATATCTGCTACCGATTGTGCATATTGGGGCCATATCTGCTACCGATTGTGCATATTGGGGTTATTGAACATGTTTTTTATTCAAATCTGCGCACATTACGTCTATTTTCTTGAGAAAACATGCACAATTATGTGAATTTTCTGGGGAAAGGGGCACCAATACTTGGGCCCTCTGTCTTTGCGTTGCACTTTTAAAGGGAACCCGAGGTGAGAATAATATTGAGGCTGCCATATTTATCTCCTTTTAAGTAATACCAGCTGCCTGGCTGCCGTGTTGTTCCTCTGCCTCTAATTCTTTCAACCATAGACCCTGAACAAGCATGCAGCAGGTCAGGGGTTTCTGACAATATTGTCAGAACTGACAAGATTAGCTGCATGCTTGTTTCTGGTGTAATTCAGTTCACTACTACAGCCAAATAGATCAGCAGGGCTGCCAGGCAACTAGAATTGTTTAAAAGGAAATAAATATGGCAGCCACCATATCACTCTCACCCTGGGTTCACTTTAAATTACAGTTAGCCCCGCCCTCATCCGGTCATGACCACACCTATTTTTTCGCCGCGGCGCGCTTTGCGCGCCGCAGGTTGTAGACACACCCATTTTTTTGCCGTCAGCTCCCCCGGAAATTGGTCCAGCACCTGCTTAGCACCCCCTAAAAAAAAATTCCTGGAGCCGCCACTGAGTGATGGGTATTACAATGTGCACCTGTCACACACAGACAGGTACCAGACAGGCACAGTGACACTGCGTGCGTGCATGTAGGTAGGTAAGTGCACTGAACAACCGGTAGGTATATGCAGTGATGGGTATTACAATGTGCACCTGTCACACACAGGCAGGTACCGGACAGGCACAGTGACACTGCGTGCGCTCACGTAGGTAGGTGGATGCACTGAACAGCAGGTAGGTATATGCAGTGATGGGTATTACAATGTGCACCTGTCACACACAGACAGGTACCGGACAGGCACAGTGACACTGCGTGCGCTCACGTAGGTAGGTGGGTGCACTGTGAACAACAGGTAGGCATATGCAGTGATGGGTATTACAATGTGCACCTGTCACACACAGACAGTTACCAGACAGGCACAGTAACACTATGTGTGCTCACGTAGGTAGATGGGTGCACTGAAGTGAACAACAGGTAGGTATATGCAGTGATAGGTATTACAATGTGCACCTGTCACACACACAGGTAGTCACTGAATGTGCTGGGCCTACCAGTGGCACACACAGTAGGAATTACAAAGGCTGTCTATGCAACACAAGTGTCTGTGGGACACACACACACACACACACACACACACACAAAAATAGATTACAAGAACAAGATTAGCTCTCAAAAGAGCTGTTGAGGGGTGCTTTCTTATCAATAAGAATCAGCAAGGAGCAAGCTAAGAAGCCTACAAGAGCCTAACTAAGCTTTTCCTGTAGGTCTCTGCACAGCAGTTCTGCCTTCTCTAATTACTGCAGGCACACGAGTGAGTCCAGTGCCTGACGCTGCCTGCATTTTATAAGGGGGGAGTAGCTCCAGGAGGGAGTGTAGCCTGATTGGCTACAATGTGCCTGCTGACAGTGAGGTAGAGGGCCTAAGTTGACCCTAATGATGCACTATGGGGGCGAATCGAGCTTCCGGAAAAGTTCCCCATGAATGCGAACCACCGAAATTCGCTGGTAAGTTAGGCCCTTGTATGCTTCTTAGCTTGCTCCTTGCTGATTCTTATTGCTAAAAAAACCCACAACAACTCTTTTGAGAGCTAATCTTTTTCTTGTGTTCTGTTTTTTTTTTTGTGTGTGTGTCCCACTGACACTTGTGTTGCGTAGACAGCCTTGGTAATTCTTACTGTGTGTGCCACTGCCAGGCCCTGCACATTCAGTGACTACTACCTGTGTGTGTGACAGGTGAACATTGTAATACCCACTGCGTATACCTACCTGTTGTTCACTGTGCACCCACCCACCTACGTGAGTGCACGCAGTGTCACTGTGCATATCTGGTACCTGTCTGTGTGTGACAGTTGCACATTGTAATACCCACTGCATATACCTACCTGTTGTTCACTGTACACCCACCCACCTATGTGAGCGCATGCAGTGTCACTGTGCCTGTCCGGTACCTGTCTGTGTGTGACAGGTACACACTGTAATACCCACTGCATTTACCTACGTGTTGTTCACTGTGCACCCACCCACCTACGTGAGCGCACGCAGTGTCACTGAGCCTGTCCGGTACCTGTCTGTGTGTGACAGGTGCACATTGTTATACCCACTGCATATACCTACTACTACCTGTTGTTCACTTCAGTGCACCCACCCACCTACGTGAGTGCACGCAGTGTCACTGTGCCTGTCTGGTACATGTCTGTGTTTAACAGCTGCAGATTGTAATACCCACTGCATATACCTACCTGTTGTTCACTGTGCACCCACCCACCTACGTGAGCGCTCACAGTGTCACTGTGCCTGTCCAGTACCTGTCTGTGTGTGACAGGTGCACATTGTAATACCCATCACTGCATATACCTACTACTACCAGTTGTTCACTTCAGTGCACCCACCCACCTATGTGAGGGCACGCAGTGTCACTGTGCCTGTCTGGTAGCTGTCTGTGTGTGACAGGTGCATATTGTAATACCCAACACTGCATATACCTACCGGTTGTTCACTTCAGTGCACCCACCTACCTATGTGAGCGCACGCAGTGTGAGATACCACTCTGTACATACCTGTTAACTGCACCTGTGTGACTGCACATTGTATTACTCAAATCAGTGCATAACTTTCACTTCATCCCCCCCGATATGGACAAAACGGACAAAACAGGTAGAGGCAGACCCAGAGGAAGACATCAAACACAAAACTCCTGCTGTACAAGACCCAGAGGAAGGCCACCCCGCAGTTCTGTGCAAGGTCAGGGTGATGTGATTTCGTTTGGCCCTGGACCAAAGTACAGTGCTCAGAAGATGGCACGTCCCATCAACTCCCAAGATTGTCAGGACGTGGTTGACTTTTTAACACAGAACACCTCGGGCTTGATTCACAAAGCGGTGCTAACCTACTTAGCATGTCTAAAGTCTTTAGACGCGCTAACCAGGGTGCTAAGTAGGTTAGCACCGAATTTCTCAATCAGATCGTGCGCTAACTTTGCGCGCGCAAAGTTTTACACGCGCAAAGTTTTACGCACGCTAAGTCCCATAGACTTTAATGGGCACTTCGCGCGGAGAGCCCTGCGCTCTGTGCAGTACGCGCATAAAGTTTTGTGCGCGTAAAGTTTTATGCGCGAAAAGCTTCTTTAGACATGCTAAGGGGATTTTCGCAGGCATGCTAACAGTTAGCACAGCTTTGTGAATCAAGCCCCTCAGCAACCAGTGCTACTCCAAGTACCACATTTGACAGTTCGCAGGAGTTATTTGGTGTGGAAATCACTGATGCACAGCCATTATTGTTACAACCAGATGAAGGCGCTAAGCAAGTTACACCATCTCATATGTCTGAGGTAGACGACACTATGGACGTAACGTGTGCGTTAGCGGGATGATGAAGTACCTGCTGTTGGTGCAGTTTTGGAGATGTCTGAGGTAAACGAAGCTGGGCAGGATGATTATGATGATGACGATGATACGGATCCCACGTATGTTCCTAATAAAGGAAATGAACAGGGGGACAGTTCAGGGGGGAGTCAGAGAGGAGGAGACGAGTTCCTGAAAGAAGTAGGGGGAGCTCGTCGTCAGAAACAGCTGGTGGCAGTGTCCGGTGGCATGTATCGCCACCTATGTACAGCCAGCCAACATGCCCTTCAACATCAGCTGCTGATGCCACCATAGTGCCATCACCCCAGGGGGGCTCAGCGGTTTGGACATTTTTTAGTGTGTCTGCCTCAGATCGGAGTATTGCCATCTGTTCTCTCTGCCTCCAAAAATTGAGCCGTGGAAAGGCCAACACCCACATAGGGACAAGTGCCTTACGAAGGCACATGGAGAAAAGGCACAAACTGCAATGGGAAGAGCACCTGAGCAAAAGCAGCACACAAAAGAAAAGCCACCCTCCTTCTACTCTTTCTCCTTCAGGTGCATCATCTTCATCCACTTTCTCCCTTGCACCTTCACAGCCACCCTCCTCCACTCCGCCTCTCACCTTGAGCCTTTCCTGCTCCTCTGCCCACAGCAGCCAGATGTCTGTGAAAGAAATCCTTGAGCGGAAGAAGCCATTTTCTGCCAGTCACCCCCTTGTCCGGCATCTGACAGCTGGCTTGGCAGAACTGTTAGCTCGCCAGCTGTTACCATACCAGCTGGTGGACTCTGAGGCCTTCCATGAATTTGTGGCCATTGGGACACCACAGTGGAAGATGCCAGGCCGCAATTATTTCTCTATAAAGGCGATACGCAAACTGTACCGTGAAGTTGAGAGGCAAGTGGTGTCATCTCTGGCACACAGCGTTGGGTCATGGGTCCACCTGACCATGGATGCCTGGTCTGCCAAGCACGGTCAGGGCAGGTACATTACTTACACAGCCCATTGGGTCAACCTGGTGACCGATGGCAAGCAGGGAGTATGTGGCTGTGCAGCAGACCAACTTGTGACACCTCCATGGCTTGCAGGCAGGCCTCCTGCCACCTCCTCTCCTCCTCCTACATCCTCTTTGCTGTCGTCCTCCTCCTCTCCTTTGCTGAGTGGCAGTTCAACTCTACTGGTGCTGTGATTTTCTCTCCAGCTACACAGCCCCAGCTCCCCAGGGTCTATGCTGCATGCCAGGTACGACGGTTTCACGCCATCTTAAACATGTCTTGCCTCAAAGCAGAGAGTAAGACTGGAACAGCTCTCCTGGCTGCTCTTAACAAACAGGTGGATTAGTGGCTGACCCCGCACCAGCTGGAGATCTGCAACGTGGTGTGTGACAATGGCAGCAATCTCCTTTCCGCATTGAATTTGGGAAAGCTGACACATGGCACATGTGCTGAATCTAGTCATTCAAAGATTTGTGTCAAAGTACCCAGGCTTAGAGGACATCCTGAAGCAGGCCAGGAAGTTGTGTGGGCATTTCAGGCGGTCTTACATGGCCATGGCACACTTTGCCGAGATTCAGCGGAGAAACAAGTTGCCGGTGAGATGCCTCATTTGTGATAGCCTGCTAGAACAGGAGAAAGCCGTCACCCAGTACCTCTACAATTTCAGTAGAAGGACACAATCTGGGGAGATGGGGATGTTCTGGCCCAACAACTGGACACTGATGTGAAATGCATGCAGGAAGCGATGTGGGATAAATTCTCAGCAGAACCAGATTTTTCCTCAACACCTGCGGCAGCACAGAGGAGGTAGGAGGAGGAAGAGTCGTGTGGGGAAGAGAAGTCGGACTCGGATGATGAGGAAGGTGTTTCTTTGAAGGAGAAGGAGGAGGCGGTGGCAGAAGAACAACTGCACCAGGCGTCGCAGGGGGCTTGTGCTGTTCAACGTTCCCGTGGTATTGTTTGAGGCTGGGGGGAGGAGGAGGACTTACCTGACATCACTGAGGAAGAGCAAGAGAAGATGGATAGTACGTCTGGTTTCAACTTTGTGCAGATGGCGTCTTTCACGTTGTCCAGCCTGTTGAGCGACCCCCGTATAAAAAACTCAAGGAGAATGAGCTTTTGTGAGGATCCGCTCGGCTGCCTGCGCAGGCAGGCAGCTTTTTAACCACTGTTCAGGTCTGCATTCTGCAGGTCTCTGGAAGAGAGACCTTTTGTCAGTTTTGCAGCTTGCTGCTGAGGAATTTGCATACATTTGTCATGCAGATTGCCTAGCCACATCCTTTGTAGGCTTGCTCTATATATACCATGTGATATCACAGACCTGGGCTGGTCATAAGGGTTAGTCCTGTGAAACACTCCTGGAATGTCAGCCTTGCTCTTTGTTTAAAGATTAGCTTAGAGTAATTCCTGGGACTGCAATAGGCAGGTTCCCTAGTGCAGTTAGGATTGCATATCTGTTTTGTTTGTCTGTTGTGATTGTCCTGTCCCAGCGGTGGTCGACAGGAAGTCGTTCTGATCTGTTGTTCTTGGAGTATAGCTGGAGCAGCGGTTGCTACCAGCTATCTCATCTGATCTGTCTTGCCTGGATTGTACTCGCCTTGCGCTAGTGCTGTGGATCCTTCTGTTCTGCCTTCCTGGATCGCACTAGCCTCTTGCGCTAGTGCTGTGGATCCTATCTCTCACTTATTCCGGTTTTCGTGTATCTGTCTTGTCTGCTACGAATGCTTGCTGGAGGCTCGGTGAGGTAACCGTTAAGCAAGCGCTCGCGTCCTCAGTTTCATGTTTGTCTGTCGGTGGTTAGTTAGGCGTGCTTGTCTCTGTTGTGCTTAACACGCGGAGACCGCGCATAAACGCGTGCACTGTTGCGAATGAGTGCGGTGTTCGCATTTAGTTAGCATTTGTTATTTTCCTTATCTCCTCATTGTATTATTTGCTGTGCCTTTGCTTCTCTCATGCTCTGCCTTGCTGTAGCCTTGTGTCACCTGTGGCAATCGCCTCTCTCGCGATTGCGTTCTTACTTCATATCTGCTGTTGTATGTGCACCGTTGCGGGTTGGCGACTAGATTGGGGCACATACATACATTCTGTCACTGTGCTCATTCTCTTCCGCAATTGCTTCTCTTGCGATTGCGTTCTCACTTGGTTTCTTCTGTTGTGTGTCCACCGTCGCAGGTTGGCGGCTAGATTGGTGGACATACATACATTCCTCATCTGTGCTTATTCGGTCTTGTGTCGCTGTTAGCAATCGCCATCTCTGGCGATTGCCTTCTCACTTTATCTTCATGTTTGTGTGTTCATCGTCGCAGGGTGGCGACTAGATTGGTGGACACACATACCCTCTGTCGCTTTGATCTCTCTCTTTCAGGGCTATCTTTCCCTGCGTTTCTTCCCTTTGTACAATTCCTGTCTGGCGTCTGTGGCAGGGCAGAGGAGCTGTTCCTCTGCACTCCACAGCTCCACCTGTTGACAGGAATTTCCCTCTACAGGTGCATTGCACCTTTTACTGGGTTCCCTCAAACTATACTCTTGTGGAGGATTTCTGCCGTGTCAGCGCACGCCTTGTGCGCTGATCAAAAAGAGAATTCCACAATCGTTACAGCTTTACTGGGTGGCCATGATACTAGACCCTCGGTATAGGCACAAAGTGGCGGACATGTTACCAACTCACCTGAAGGCAGAAAGGATGCAGCACTTGCAGAACAAGCTGGCAACTATGCTTTACAATGCGTTTAAGGGTGATGTCACAGCACAACGCAATAAAGGCAATAAAGGTACCACTGCCAGTAATCCTTCTCCCAAGTCCACGCAGGCAAGGACAGGACACTCCAGTGATCTCATGGTGATGTCGGAAATGCGGACATTCTTTAGTCCACCCTCCACCAACGCCTGGACCGGCAGGTAGCCGACTACATGGCCTTAAGTGTGGATGTAGACACTGTGAGCAGCGATGAACCCTTGGACTACTGGGTGTGCAGGCTTGACCTGTGGCCAGAGCTGTCCCAATTTGCCATCCAACTTCTGTCTTGCCTTGCCTCAATCGTCCTATCAGAAAGGACCTTCAGTGCAGCTGGAGGCATTGTCACTGAGAAGAGAAGTCGCCTAAGTCACAAAAGTGTTCAGTCCCTCACCTTTATCAAAATGAATGAGGCATGGATCCCAGGGGCCTACTGCCCGCCCTAAGACTAAGTCCGTCCCCACACACAGCATCTCTGCCTGCATGTCGTGTGACTGCTTGCCCCAAAACTAAGTTGCTCCCCACACAGCACCTCTGCCCATAGGCCGCTTGACTGCCTTCTCCGCCACCACCAACAGGGTCCAGGACTCCAGGTGGATTCCTGAATTTTTAAGGCCGCTGCTAGCAGTGGCCGCTATAATAATTTTTCTGGTGCGTGTTCATGCCTGCCTAATTTTTCTTGCTGAACTGCAGCTTCAACAACAAAACAAAAGGCATGTACATGTGCCAATTTCCCTTCGTGATCATTACCTTGCCGCGGGCTTGCGTATCACAATGAAGCAATGACCGCCGGCTATATCAGTGTGTCGGGGGCAGGGGTGATGTGGGGGGCCCATGATAATAAGATCGTTGGTTCATTGTGGACAGACCAAATTTGATCAGCTGGACAGTCACTGTTCTGTCATTCAGCTACCTCAGCCTGGCGACCATATAGGCTGGAAAGCCGCCATCACCTGCACTCTCGTCATGGTGCGCACAAGTCCAGCACGGCCGTCACTACAGAACCAGCTGTTTGCAGTCACTGCATACCTTTCACTGCATCTGTGACTGCACATTGTATTATAGCTGGCTGTCAGTGCATACCTTTCACTTGAATGGATGGCAGACTTGCCCTCCATTGCAGATTCTTGTTACAGGTAGTAGTCGATCGGAGTCATATACAGCAGGGCCTAGAAAGTCCTCCTGTATTGTTATTTTTGGTCACTATCTCGTGACGTGCATTCCATGCCTGCTGCCTTCCTTGGATGTGGGGTAGCCAATCCTGCTCCTTTGCCCACAGCGTGCCTGCTGCCTTCCTTTGATGTGTGGTGGTGGTAGCCATTTCTTAGGCTCCCACTCCGGATCGGAATCGAACCCTGATTCCCCGGTCATTACCTGTGGTCACTCACAATGGCAGACTTGCCCTCCATAACACATTCTCGTTGCAGGTACTGAACAGCAAGCAGAACGAGTATTTAAAAAAATAGATGTAAGCTTTAACAATGGTAGATATTACCTGACATCACTGAGTGAGGAAGAGCAATCTCGCCATGGTGCCCACCAGTCCAGCACGGCCGTCACTACACAAACTGCTGTTTGCGGTGCGTTACACAGTGAGTTTGGTGTGTCAGTGTGAAGCAGTACTCTAATTACACTCCCTGATTGATGTATACACATGCAAGATGTTTTAAAAGCACTTTGGGCCTGCAATTTAGCATTCAATGTGATTTCTGCCCTTAAAACGCTGCTTTGCATCAAATCCAGATTTTTCCCCCGGGACTTTTGGTGTCTATCCCACTCCGCCATGCCCCCCTCCAGGTGTTAGACCAATTGAAACATCTTTTCCATCACTTTTATGGCCAGTATAAATGTTTCTAGTTTTCAAAGTTCGTCTATTGTGGTTCGCGAAAGTTCCTGCGAACCGAACTTTTGCGGAAGTTCGCGAACCTGGTTTGCAAACCGAAAATCGGAGGTTCGGGCCATCTTTAGTGGCCGCCCATATTTGCTGTTTTGCCTGAGAGGGGCAGCTCTGATTGTTCAGAACACAGCATTACCCTCTAGATACATTGAGAAGATGACAGTCACAGTCCTGTGTTTTTTATCTGTAAAAATGACAAAATTAAAATTTATGTGAAACTGCTTTAATATGATATTTCTGTTACCTTAATGAAGAAAATCATTATGAACAAAGCAATGACACATCTGTTTTGACCACGGACAGGTTCCAGTACTGCAGAGATGCTAACAGAATTAAATAACGTGCTCGAAATGGAGCACAAATTAATTAGAATGATTAGAAATACATCTTATTAGAAACTGAGAAATGACTCTTAGTGTCCCGGTGAACATTACATATAAAATATAATTGTTCTTCATAAAGCCAAGCTACTGTATGTGCCAAATTACTCTGCATTGCTTTGCATCCCTTTATTTTAGTTAATCCTATTTGGTTGAATACAATGATTAAGCTTGCTAAATATGTTCATAAAGTGTTATTTCATACAGCTATCTTACAGAGGTGCCTATAAAATTCTATGTTCTCTTTCTCCCTATGATATTTTCTGCACAGTTCATTTTTATTTATTTTTTTGCCAGTAGCATATAATTTGTAGGACATCACAAACAGGAATAATGAATAATGTTTGTTTTAATTAGCCATATGTTAATAGTTTACAGTAAAGACTGCAGAATCTGTTTTATGATCTGAAAAAAATTGTGCTGTGCTGTTGCCAAACAGCTTTCTGAAATGTACTTGTGCTAAATTATTGGATTCCGGGTACAGAGTAATGTGATGAAAACATCTTCGAAAAAAAAAAAATGTTACAGCAACCCACAAATGACAAGTCCCCGCTTTGATTTCCCTTTATTTGTACTTTAAATCTTGAAACCAAATAAATTAATAAAGCACCTGAAGGCTAAAGGCACCCAAACATTGCTTGATTTTCAGGATCGATATCTGTCTGATTCAATCACGATTGAATCTGGCAGATAACGATGCTGCAACATGATCGCCCAATTGATTGTTTTGCAAGGGCTTGATCTGGTGTGTGGTGGTAATGGGGTTTCATTTTTTGACTACCAGCGGACCTTACAGACCCCCAGCAATGTCCCCTCAAGTGAATGTGTACAACCTGACCCCAAATGTTGCTGGCTTACCTGCCATGCTAGCGAGAATCCTTACCTCCTCCAGTGTCCGGTGTCTTTTTGAATTGTCACCCGTGAGCACTTCTACCACATGACACCGGCACATGTACTGACTTCACTATGTTTGCTGGTGTCAAGTGATACAGGCATTGCATTGACAATGCAAAAAGATGGTGGGCACCAGAGACGGCGAAGCTTTGCGTCGCCAAGACAGGTGAGCCTTAAACACTCACCACAGCACGGGGGGACACAAATACACTTAGATTTCGTTTTTTAAATGATGCCTTTAGATTGTAAGCCTTTGGCAGGGCCCTCCCTCCTTGTGCATCATACTTGATTGTGCACTCTACCCAGGGGTACAGCTAAGGTTTTGGTGGCCCCAAGCAGTCCATAACTTGAGGCCCCCATCCATGAAGGTGAAAAATGGATAGCCACACCTCACATCAAAGCGGCGCAGGCAGCACGACAAATTAAAAAATGGGCATGGCCAAACCATGATGTGAGTGGAGTCAAATACTAGCAGTTTCTAGGCTAAATTGCACCCAGGGCGAGTTCGTAAAATGCCTCCCCCCCCCAACGTGGAGACGGGTATAGTTGCCTGCAGTATAGGTAGCCAGCTATAGGTCCCCCCCAGTATAGGTAGCCCATATAGTTACCCCCAGCATAGGTTAGATAGGTAGGTGCCTCCAATATAGGTAGCCAGAATATTTGCCCCTGTATAGGTTAGATAGGTAGATGCCCCCATATAGGTTAGATAGGTAGGTGCCTCCAGTATAGGTTAGATAGGTAGGTGCCTCCAATATAGGTAGCCAGCATAGTTACCCTCAGTATAGGTTAGATAGGCAGGTTCCCCCCAGTATAGGTTAGCTAGTATAGTTGCCCCCAGTATAGGTTAGATAGGTAGATGCCCTCAGTATATGTTAGATAGATAGGTACCCCTCAGTATAGGTTAGATAGGTATATGCCCCCAGTATAGGTTAGATAGGTATATGCCCCCAGTATAGATTAGATAGGTAGCTGCCCCCAGTATAGGTTAGATAGGTAGGTAGCCCCAGTACAGGTTAGATAGGTATATGCCCCCAGTATAGATTAGATTGGTAGATGCCCCCAGTATAGGCAGGAGGATGGGCGCAGAGGCGGGGGGAGCGGGCAGAGAGAGGTTTCCACTTCCCTACCTGGATCCTGCACGCAGCTATCTTCATCCTGTCCCGGAGCCAGTCGCATTGGTCAGAGCTCCCCCTGTGATGCCATGCAGTCACGTCATCACAGGGGGCGCTATTACCGTTGCGACAGATGCCGGGACAGGAAGTAGATAGAAGCTGTGTCCAGGATCCAGGCAGGTAAGTGGAAACGTCTCTCTGCCTGCTCCCCCCACCTCTGCGCCCACCCTCCTGCTGCTTCGCCTGGCGCCCCCACCTGCACGTTCGCCGCCAGCAGCGGAGCGAGACCCCTCTCAGTGTGAGGCCCCAAGCAGATACATTAATTGGCTTTCCCCTAAAATTGGCCCTAGACTCCGATACATACACGACACAGTCCATACAGAGACATATGACTATGGTAGAGATTGTGAGCCCCTCTGAGGGACAGTGAAGTGACAAGACAATATAGTCTGTGCAGCGCTTCAGAAGATGTCAATGCCATATAAATACTAAATAATACATAAATATAACTTAGTACAGATATAACCAGTATTTGGCTTGATCAAAATAAACATTTTTGTGTGTGCAATGTAGTAGCTGAAAATAAAATGAAACAGGTAATGAGGCCAAAATGTAGTTGTAAAAATATAGCTGTTACATTACTAATTATATTATGGGGATATAGTAAGTATACTTAAAATCAGGTCCTTTATTGTAACCACAAAGATTTCCATGATATAGCCCAGGGCAGTTTCTAGGCTAAAATGCACCCAGGGTAAGGGTGTAAAAATCTCGCCCCCCCATGGAGCCAGGTATAGGTGCCCGCAGTATAGGTTAGACAGGTCTAGTTGCACTCAGTATAGGTAGCCAGCTATAGGTCCCCCCAGTATAGGTACCAGGCATAGGTTCCCCAGTATAATTTCCCCCAGTGTAGGTTAGCCAGGTAGGTGCCTCCAGTATAGGTAGCCAGTATAGTTGCCCCAGTATAGGTTAGATAGGCAGGTGCTCCCGGTATAGGTTAGATAGGTAGGTGCCCCCAGTACAAGTTAGCTAGGTGGGTGCCTCCAATATAAGTATCCAGTATAGTTGCCCCCAGCATAGGTTAGATAGGTTGGTGCCCCCAGTATAGGTTAGTTAGGTAGGTGCCTCCAATATAGGTAGCCAGTATAGTTGTCATCAGTATAGGCTAGCTAGGTAGGCACCCCAGTATAGGTTAGCTAGGTAGGTGACCGCAGTATAGATTAGATAGGTAGGTGCTCCCAGTATAGGTTATATAGGTAGGTGCCTCCAGTATAAGTTGGATAAGTAGGTGCCCCCAGCATAGGCTAGATAGGTAGGAGCTCCCAGTACAGGTTAATTAGTTACATAGTTACATAGTTATTTTGGTTGAAAAAAGACATACGTCCATCGAGTTCAACCAGTACAAAGTACAACACCAGCCTGCTCCCTCACATATACCTGTTGATCCAGAGGAAGGCGAAAAAACCTTTACAAGGCATGGTCCAATTAGTCCCAAAGGGGAACAATTCCTTCCTGACTCCAGATGGCAATCAGATAACATCCCTGGATCAACATCATTGGTCATTACGTAGTAATTGTAGCCATGGATGTCTTTCAACGCAAGGAAAGCATCTAAGCCCCCTTTAAATGCAGGTATAGAGTTTGCCATAACGACTTCCTGTGGCAATGCATTCCACATCTTAATCACTCTTACTGTAAAGAACCCTTTCCTAAATTAATGGCTAAAACGTTTTTCCTCCATGCGCAGATCATGTCCTCTAGTCCTTTGAGAAGGCCTAGGGACAAAAAGCTCATCCGCCAAGCTATTATATTGCCCTCTGATGTATTTATACATGTTAATTAGATCCCCTCTAAGACGTCTTTTCACTAGACTAAATAAACCCAGTTTATCTGACCTTTCTTGTTGAGACCCTCCATCCCACGTATCAATTTTGTTGCTTGTCTCTGCACCTGCTCTAAAACTGCAATATCTTTTTTGTAATGTGGTGCCCAGAGCTGAATTCCATATTCCAGATGTGGCCTTACTAGAGAGTTAAACAGGGGCAATATTATGCTAGCATCTCGAGTTTTTATTTCCCTTTTAATGCATCCCAAAATTTTGTTAGCTTTAGCTGCAGCGGCTTGGCATTGAGTACGATTATTTAACTTGTTGTCGATGAGTACGCCTAAGTCCTTTTCCAAGTTTGAAGTCCCCAACTGTATCCCATTTATTTTGTATGGTGCTAGACCATTGGTACGACCAAAATGCATGACTTTACATTTGTCAATATTGAATTTCATCTGCCATGTATGTGTCCATATAGCCATCCTATCCAGATCCTGTTGCAATATGACACTATCTTCCTGAGAGTTGATGATTCTGCACAATTTTGTATCATCTGCAAAAATAGCAACATTGCTCACTACTGCATCTACTAGGTCATTAATAAATAAATTGAAGAGCACTGGACCCAGTACAGACCCCTGTGGGACCCCACTGCTAACAGTCTCCCATTTTGAGTACGATCCATTGACCACAACTCTTTGTTTTCTGTTCCCTATCCATGCACACAGACTCTTCCCCAGTCCTTGCATCCTCAACTTTTGCACCAGACTTTTGTGGGGAACAGTGTCAAAGGCCTTTGCAAAGTCCAAGTATATCACATCTACAGCATTCCTAATATCCAAATTAGCGTTCACTACCTCATAAAAGCTGAGCATGTTAGTCAAACAGGACCTGTCTTTAGTAAACCCATGTTGATGCTGTGAAATAAAATTATTTTCTACTATGAAGTCATGTATAGTATCTCTTAGTAACCCCTCAAATAGTCTGCATACAACTGATGTTAAGCTTACAGGTCTATAATTTCCTGGATCTGATTTCTTGCCCTTCTTAAATAATGGGAAAACGTGGGCTGTACGCCAATCCACGGGAACTCTGCCAGTTGAAAGAGAGTCACAAAAGATAAGATAAAGGGGTTTATCTATAACTGAACTTAATTCCCTTAGGACCCGAGGATGCATGCCGTCCGGGCCAGGTGCCTTGTCTATTTTTAATTTATTTAGCCTTACCTTCACTTCTTCCTGCGTTAAGTATTTAATATTACAGTTAGAAGATTGAGACTCTTCTGCCTCTGTAATTTGCTGAAGTCGCCCATAACTATGACCTCATTTTTACTTGCAGCTTTTTCAATCTGCTGTAGTAATCGCAGTTCTGCAGCTTCATTAATATGAGGTGGCCTGTAGGATACTCCAATAAGCAATTGGCAACTTTTATTTCCACCATGAATATTTACCCAAATAGACTCCACATCTTCGCAATCTTCCTCCATCTCATCGTTGAGGACAGCTGTAAAATAATTCTTAACAAAGAGACAAACCCCTCCACCTTTTTTCTCTGTTCTATCCTTCCTAAACACATTGTATCCTTTTAAATTAGCTATCCAGTTATGGCTTTCATCCATCCATGTCTCGGTTATTCCCACAATGTCATAGCCTTTGTCATTCAGAATGATCTCTAGTTCGTCTATTTTATTTGCAAGGCTCCAAACATTGGTTACCATGCACTTTATATTTTTACCACCACATTTACCAATTTTGTTTACATGAAATGGTCTACTTGAAGTTTTACCAACCTCCTTAATCTTTACACTGTCCCCACCCCCCCTCTCCACCCCCCATAATGTTAGGCTCCCACTGTCTTTTTACCTTATCCTGTCTACGTATTGAGACTTTATCCTCCCGCCTCCCCCCAGATCCTAGTTTAAAATCTCCTCCAACCGTTTAGAGAGGTAGATGCCCCCAGTATAGGTTAGATAGGTAGGTAGGTAAGGTAGGTAGGTGCCCCCCCCCATAATGGAGGGGGAAGTCAGCTGCAGGGTTGGTGGCCCGACTTCTCCCACCCTCCGTGCTCTCCCCTCCTCTGTAGAGTTAGCGCAGTAGGAAGCGTTGTATACAGCAACTCACCTCCCTGCGTTCCAATTGCTGATCACTTGCCGCTGGTCTCCTCCTCTACATAGCCAATTATACACACTCTGCTTCCTGCTAAATAGGAAGTAATGTGTGTATAAGCTACTATGCAGAGGAGGAGACCAGCCGCAAGTGATTGGCAATTGGAGCGCAGGGAGGTGAGTTGATGTATACAAGGCTTCCCGCTGCGGTAAATCTAAATTTTACAGTGAAAAGTTGCGAAACAATAATTCGCTGCTAACTCCATTGACTTTAATAACAACAGCAAACTTCTAAAACCTTCAGGGTATCTCTGCAACCACATTTCTTTAAAAAAAAGGTGTACAAAGGCATTAATTCATCAAAGGCTGTTCGATTAAAAAAAAACAAGTTGTGAAAATGCACATTCAGTATTTTAGACTTCTGTGTGCTGAATCATCAATATTTTCACAAGTGCGGTAGAAGATCGGTAATTTACCAAAGCCCATGTCGGAAACAGCAGAAGAGTGTGTGCAGAGACAGCATTACAATAGTAAAAGACATTACGACATCCCTTTTGATGTACATGTTTTGTTATTCAGGGGTGCAGCTAAGGTTTTGGTGGCCCCAAGCAGTCCATAACTTGAGGCCCCCATCCACGAAAATGGATAGCCACACCTCAAAACAAAGTGGCATGCACATCGGCGAAAAATGGGCGTAGCCAAAACATGATGTGGGTGGAGAAAAATACTAGCAGTTTATAGGCTAAACTGCACCCAGGGCGAGGCGTAAAATGTGCTCCCAACGTGGAGACAGGTATAGGTGCCCGCGGTATAGGTAGCTAGCTATAGGTCCCACCCCAGTATAGGTAGCCCATAAAGTTGCCCCCAGTATAGGTTAGATAGGTAGGTGCCCCCATATAGGTTGGATAGGTAGGTGCCTCCAATATAGGTAGCCAGTATATTTGCCCCAGTATAGGTTAGATAGGTAAATGCCCCCACTATAGATTAGATAAGTATATGCCCCCAGTATAGGTTAGATCGGTATATGCCCCAGCATAGGTTAGATAGGTAAATGCCCCCACTATAAATTAGATAGGTATATGCCCCCAGTATAGGTTAGATAGGTATATGCCTCCAGTATAGCTTAGATAGGTATATGTCCCCAGTATAGGTTAGATAGGTATATGTTCCCAGTATAGGTTACATAGGTATATGCCCCCTTTATAGGTTAGATAGGTATATGCCCCCAGTATAGGTTAGATCGGTATATACCCCCAGTATAGGTTATATAGGTATATGTCTCCAGTATAGCTAAGATAGGTATATGTCCCCATATAGGTTAGATAGGTATATGTCCACAGTATAGGTTAGATAGGAATATGCCCCCAGTATAGGTTAGATCGGTATATTCCCCCAATATAGGTTAGATCGGTATATGCCCCCAGCATAGGTTAGATAGGTATATGCCCCCAGTATAGGTTACATAGGTATATGCCCCCAGTATAGGTTAGATAGGTATATGCCCCCAGTATAGGTTAGATAGGTATATGCCCCCAGTATAGGTTAGATAGGTATATGCCCGCAGTATAGGTTAGATAGGTATATGCCTCCAGTATAGCTTAGATAGATATATGTCCCCAGTATAGGTTACATAGGTATATGTCCACATTATAGGTTAGATAGGAATATGCCCCCAGTATAGGTTAGATTGGTATATGCACCCAATATAGGTTAGATCGGTATATGCCCCCAGCATAGGTTAGATAGGTATATGCCCCCAGTATAGGTTACATAGGTATATGCCCCCAGTATAGGTTACATAGGTATATGCCCCCAGTATATGTTAGATAGGTATATGCCCCCAGTATAGGTTAGATAGGTATATGTCCACAGTATAGGTTAGATAGGAATATGCCCCCAGTATAGGTTAGATCGGTATATGCCCCCAGTATAGGTTAGATAGGTATATGCCCCCAGTATAGGTTAGATAGGTATATGTCCACAGTATAGGTTAGATAGGTATATGCCCCCAGTAAAGGTTACATAGGTATATGCCCCCAATATAGGTTAGATAAATATATGCCTCCAGTATAGTTAGATAGGTATATGCCCCAGTATAGGTTAGATAGGTATATGTCCACAGTATAGGTTAGATAGGAATATGCCCCCAGTATGTGCGCATCGGCGCGGGGGGGGGGGGGGGGAGCGGGCAGAGTGAAGTTTCCACTTACCTGCCTGGATCCTACACACAGCTTTTATCTTTAGCCTCTCCCTGTGCGCGTCGCATCGGTAAGAGTTCCCCTGTGATGACATGCGGTTACGTCATCACAGGGGGTGCTGTTACCATAGCAACAGATGCCGGGACAGGAAGTAGATAGAAGCTGGCAGGATCGAGGAAGGTAAGTGGGAAATTCTCTCTCCTCGCCACTCCCCCTGGTGCCCGCATGCCTGCCACAAGCAGCGGAGCGAGGCCGCCCGCAGTGTGAGGCCCCAAGCGGGGGCTTGGCTTGCTTGTATGCTGGCTGCACCCTGGTTATACTGTTTGTTATACTGCCTCTGCTCGCTTTGAACCTGTCCATTAGTCTTTCTTAACATTATATTTAATTGCCACAGCTTAGATGAAATTCCAGGAGCCTTTCACATGCCTGTTTAGGTGATTTCCCCACTAGCTCCTCTGCATCTTCAAAACAGGAACCTATGAGGTTAAACTGCTAAGAGGAGGCAGGGGAAGCCTCTTTTGTTCAATGATCTCTCTGCTCACTGCCTGGGGGGTACAATAGCTACACACACCAGGGAAGGCTGTAGGTCCTATCACAATGCATCATTAGGACTTGCAGGAGACAGGGACTGTTTCTCCTGAATCCACACTGATTCCAACAGAGGAGAACTGCCAGTAATGAAACTGTGTTTTACCTCCTGCTGTCACCTTGATGAATTGACATTTACTGACATTTGTTGAAGTATTTACTACACAAGTCCATAATTTACCTCACTGATCGGTAATTTCATCTTTTTATGTGTTAACAGTCTTTATGAATTGACATTTTCCTAAGTGCTTGGTAAAATCAGCTGTTTCCAGCATTAACGAATGGGGTAATGCTGAATGAATTGACGCCAAAGTGTCCAACCCCCCCCCCCCCAAAAAAGGGGCAGCCAAGCATCCCCCTCTCCCCAAGAGACCTTGTCCAATCCATTGACAAGGGACCCTTCCCCACCTCTGGTGCTCAGGAGGAGGTGGGAGCCATTGACGGCCTGGGGGAAAGGGGGTCATGGTGTCATCTGGGAGTCCCTTTTAAGGAGGGAAACCCCAGATGCCCGCCCCTACCCCAGGTGAAATGAGTATACTGGTACTGAGCAGCACCCTTTGCCGATTTACACAAAGAGTTAAGATCTAAGATTGCCATAGACCATACATGTCAAACTCCGGCTGTGGGCCAAATCTGGCCCTCAGAGCCATTAAATGCCCACTCTAGACCATCAGGGAAGCTATATTGCAGGTGAAGCCCTAGAACGCGAGGAAAGCCATATGGGCCGACTTTCGATGTCCTCCCCACCTATCCACACATATTGTGCCCACTCATGCCGACACCTAGAGCACCCACAGCACCCTGATATCAGTCATGGGAACATTAATTAAACACACTACACATACATTAATTAAAGGTAAGTATTTATGGTTAATTAAGAACGATAAAGGACTTTTGTTGTCGTTGTGTTTTTATTTCATTTTCACTCTTTGTGGAAATGTGTAAGAGGTACTGCATTCTGGTTATCACAGCCTGCATGGGTGACAAGAGGTCCCTAAGCTCTGCCTGCCAGAAGAGATCTCTCAGTCAGGGACCACTCCCCCTCCCCCCCCCCCCCCATGGCGGTGCTTTGGGTGCTGAAGCACCCCCTAAAAATTCTTCAGGCACCCTTAAAGCACCCCCCAGCGTGAACTGACTTTCGGCGTCTAATAGTCAGTTCACCGGCAGCAGCAGCCCGCAGTTCCGGCAGCGTCATAGCAGGGCTAAGGTAAAATGGCATCCGAAGCCCTGCTCTGGAGACTTTGAGTCTGCAGTGCAGGGCTTCGGGCACCATTTTCCTGTAGCCCTGCTCTCAGCGCGGGAGTTTCAGTTGCTGGCTACAGAGGATCGTGGGAGTTGCACGCCGGATGGAGGCCGGGACAGGAGGTCTGCTGCAGGTGAGTAAATGTTTTCTTTTTTATTTATATTAGCTGGTCAGGTCTGGTCAGGTCTGCCAAATGATTGCACGTATTTTCTGGTCAAATCTGCCTACAGGATTGCATGTATTTTCTGGTCAAATCTGCCACATGATTGAACTATTTTCTGGTCAAATCTGCCGACATGATTGCACGTATTTTTTGGTCAACTCTGCCAACGTGATTGCACATATTTTCTGGTCAAATCTGCCTACATGATTGTACGTATTTTCTGGTCAAATCTGCCACATGATTGAACTATTTTCTGTTTAAATCTGCCACATGATTAAACATATTTTCTGGTTAAATCTGCCAACATGATTGCATGTATTTTCTAGTCAAATCTGCCGACATGATTGCACGTATTTTCTAGTCAAATCTGCCGACATGATTGAACTATTTTCTGGTCATATCTCCCGCATGATTGAACATATTTTCTGGTCAAATCTGTCACATGATTGCACATATTTTCTAGTCAAATCTGCCGACATGATTGAACTATTTTCTGGTCAAATCTGCCCCATGATTGAACGTGTTTTCTGGTCAAATCTGCCACATGATTGAATGTGTTGTTTAGTCAAATCTGCCAACATGATTGAACGTATTTTCTGAGCAAATCTGCTCACATTATGTGTATTTTCTTGAGAAAACCTGCACAATTATGTGAATTTTCTGGAGAAAGAGTCACCAAAACCTGGGCCCACTGTCTTTGCGTTGCACTTTTAAAGGGAACCCGAGGTGAGAATAATATTGAGGCGGCCATATTTATCTCCTTTTAAGCAAGACCAGTTGCCTGGCTGCCATGCTGGTCCTCTGCCTCTAATTCTTTCAACCATAGACCCTGAACAAGCATACAGCAGGTCAGGGGTATCTGACAATATTGTCAGAACTGACAAGATTAGCTGCATGCTTGTTTCTGGTGTAATTCAGGTCACTACTGCAGCCAAATAGATCAGCAGGGCTGCCATGCAACTAGTATTGTTTGAAAGGAAATAAATATGGCAGCCTCCATATCACTCTCACCTCGGATTCACCTTAAATTACAGTTAGCTCCGCCCTCATCTGGTCAAGGCCATGCCCATTTTTTTGCCACAGGTTATGTCCACACCTATTTTTTGCCACCGCACGCTTCATCAGCTACCCCAGAAATTGGTCCAGCACCTGCATAGCACCCCCCCAAAAAAAAAATCCTGGAGCCGCCACTGCCCCCCCCCCCCCCACACACACACAGTATTAACCTTCATCACAGGGATCTAGAGGCTAAGGGGGGGGGGGGTGCTGCCACTCCTGTGTTATTGCAGAGCAGCAGCAGAGCCATAGATTACCGACTTCTGGCAGCAGGACAGCTCTTCCATTCTCCTCTTCACTGAGCAAGCTGCGTACAGCACCATGCAACTCTCCTCTGTGTGTCACATAACATACAGGGATGGGAACCACGAGCAGAGTGGAATACCTGTTTCAGAACCAGAAGCCACTTATGTTATGGATCTGCTGCAGGCCCTCCCTACCGGGCTATTGTTACGCCCCTAGTGATGATGTCAGACGTTTGGCAATAGCATATATTGGTAGGTGAACAGAGGCGCCAGAAGGATAAAAGTACATAACATTTTTAAAAAATTGCTGGGAGGAAGTGGTGGACACGCCTCCGTTAAAGCAGACACCAAGGACTGTAAATATATAGATATACACATTTATTGAAAATACCCCAAAGATGCAACGCGTTTCGCGAAGAAGCGGGCTGTGCCCGCGAAACGCGTTGCATCTTTGGGGTATTTGCAATAAATGTGTATATCTATATATTTACAGTCCTTGGTGTCTGCTTTAACGGAGGCGAGTCCACCACTTCCTCCCAGCAATTTTTTAAAAATTTTTATGTACTTTTATCCTTCTGGCGCCTCTATTCACCTACCAATATATTTGAGTCCACCCCAGGTGGAGGGGTGATCTACCCCCTTTCTTCCTATCTACAGAGAGCGACTTCTTAATCCTGAGTGAGGACAGGTCTAATCTCCTCACCTGCCTAATGAGTGGTTACCTAGGTGGTAACCCGTGTTTGTGAGTATTACCATCTCACTGTTTCATTTATCCAATCAATTTTGACATACTACACCATATTGGGCTCTCAATTTCTCTTCAACTTCAGTTTGGCAATAGCAGAAGGCTATAAAAAGGGTCAGCACACAGTTCCCGGACATGTTCCCTCAAAAGAGAGAACATAAAACAATGTTTGCCAGCTGTAGCTGTAGTTTGCAAAGCATGCCGCAGCGAAAAGTGGGTGTGGCTTTTGGAAAGTGGGTGTGGCTGTTACATGGTGTGGGTGGGGCCAAATACTAGCAAAATACAGGTAGTCCCTGGTTAAAAAATGAGATAGGGACTGTGTCCATACTTAATTTAAAAAAGTTAATGCGAAATCTGTTGTTGCATATTTGTAGCAATGTGCGATGCACTGGTTAGGTCAGATGTGCTGTCGCCTGGCACAGCTGGTCACACTGTTAACAGCACACAAAATACAACTGTATTGTCCTCACCAAGAAAAATAATGAAAAAGAATAGTAACAGTTTTTCCCCCCTACCAGCCTACCTATTCCCTGCACTACTAACACCCTTACACCCCCTCCTAGCTTTTATAAAAGCTTTTTAAGTCTAATTGTAATGTTTTTTTAAGCATATGTGAAAGTTCCTTCTCCCACATCCAGCCACATGCAGTCACAATCTGCAAATGGCGCTGGACGGAAGAGCCTCCCCACCCCTCTCTTGCCTTCCCCTCCCCTTCCTCTCTTGTCCTGCCCACAGCTTCGGAAAAATGGTGGCTGGAGCCCATTTGCAAGCCCTGCTTGCTGATTTTATATAGGTTGCAGCCAACTAACATTTAAAAAGCTGATAGCGTCTGTATCACAGGGAAGGGAGTAAAGCTATTGTCCCTAGTTTTATTCCCTTCCCTGTGACACGCACGCTATCAGCGTTTACATGAAGCATATTGATATCCAAGCTTCCCCCCCAATGCGCACGCTATCCCCTCCTACGAATGGCTTGATTGGCCGCGTACCGCGCTCCTATTGGCCGAGCTGGTGATGCAGCCGGGCTTACCCGCAGGACACTTGCAATAGGCGTGTGAGTGGCAGCATTTGCGGCCAATCAAGCCATTAGTAGGAGGGGATAGCGTGCTCATCGGGGGGGGGGGAATTGGATATCAATATGCTTTTTACAAACATGTACACGCCGATAGCATGTGTAGTGCCGCCATTTTGTCTGCGGCCCCTGGGGGACCCCCTGACAACAGCTGTTGTACCCCCAGGGGTCCGCGGACCCCAGGTTGAGAACCACTGATTTAAAGTATTTAGATTACTATGGGTCCACCCAAATCAGTCATAGTAATGCTGCTTTAAAGGGAACCTAAAGCAAAAGGCTGCCATATTTTTTTCCTTTTAAACAATGCATATTACCTGACTGTCCTGATCCTTTGCCTTTAACACTTTTAGCCATAGACCCTGAACAAGCATGCAGATCAGGTGCTCTGACTGAAGTCTGACTGGATTAGCTGCATGCTTCTTTCAGGGCTGGTGCACACCAAAAACCGCTAGCAGATCCGCAAAACGCTAGCAGATTTTGAAACGCTTTTTCTCATTTTTCTATGGCGTTTTGCTAGCGTTTTGCGGATTGCTGCAGCGGATTTCAGTATAGTACATTTCATATATTGTTACAGTAAAGCTGTTACTGAACAGCTTCTGTAACAAAAACGCCGGCAAAACCGCTCTGAACAGGCGTTTTTCAGAGCAGTTTGCGTTTTTCCTATACTTAACATTGAGGCAGAAACGCATCCGAAATCAAAAAAATGCCTCACCTCAGCATTTTTCGTTTCTGCAAAACGCCTCCCGCTCTGGTGTGCACCACCCCATTGAGATACATTGACCAAGCGGATCCGCAGCCGCAAGCGGCTGCAGAAACGCTGAAAAAGCCGCTCGGTGTGCACCAGCCCTCAGAGTGTGATTCAGACACTCCTGCAGCCATAGTGACCAGCAGGACTGCCAGGCAACTGGGAATGCTTAAAAGGAAATAAACATGGGAGCCTCGCTTTAGTTTTCCTTCAAGAGCAAAAGGGAAGGGCTCACCCCTTTAAAGTGTACTGGGGCTTCCTCCAGCCCCCTCCGTACCGATGGCCCCCACGCCATCTTCCTCCACTTCCTCGCTTGTTTGCTAGAAGCCCCGTTAGTTTGGCCAGACGGGGCCAGTCGATGCAGGTACAGTTTGCCCGCATGTGCACCCCTATCTCACTCCCGTGGCTGGGAGTGTTCTGCACCTGGGCAGTAGTACTGTGCAGATGCAGAGCGCACCCGGCTACCGGAGCACAGCTGGGCACATACGGCCAAGTCACGCATGCGCAGTACGCCCCAACCCAGCTAAGCAAATGGGGCTTCTACTGAACAAGCGAGGAGGCAGAGGAAAACGGCATGGTAGCGATTGGTGCAGAGGGGGCTGGAGGAAACCCCAGGTATGTATAGCACTTTTATCTCACCTTGGGCTCTATTCACAATCATTTTCCGCATGCGGAAATCACTTGCAGTAAATTCCCGACTGAAATAAGACCATGTTGACATTCACAAAATTTTACGCATTATCATTTACCGCATGCGTAAAATTGTATGCATTATTTACCCGCATGCGTAAAAAGTGCGGTAAAAGTCTGGAAAAGTCTGTAGTTCCCGCAAAAAAAATCGAAATTCACAAACAAAAAGGGGCGCATTATTTCTGACTTAAAGGACATCCAAGGTAAAAATAAACTGATGAGAAAAACAATTGTATCAATTGTACAATTAAAACTAGTTTTTAAGTTTTTACTATTTCATTGTCTCTGCTCAATAACACCTTCATTGGAGTATGCCAGAGCTCAAATCTATGAATTATTGACCCTTTTTATCTCTTTTCTGCTCTAAGAAGTCATTTAATGACAGGAAAGTGTTTTATGGCTGTAATTACCTATCAGCGAAGGTTATCCTATAGTCTGACTCAGTCCAACTCGGACAGAATAGTCACTTGCATACCTGATCTTTAACTCTTTCAGGGCCCATTCACACTAGAAGCGCTTTACTGAGCGTTTTGCGATTGATTAGCGTTTTTAAGATCGCTCCCATTCACTTTCATTAAAATCGCTGTAAAAATTTGAGGAAAAATCACAGCAATATTGCATATGCAAAATTGCAGCAATTTTTCCGTGAATTTTTACCATGATTTCATTGAAAGTGAATGGGAGCAATTTTAAAAACCGCTAATCAATCACAAAACGCTCTGAAAAGCACTTCTAGTGTGAATGGGCCCTCAGACAGAGAAAGAAAAAAAGAAACACAGCATAGTTATCTATGTGCTTGGCACTGTACATACACATGTCTATCTCATCAAGTCACCTCGGTTGTCCTTAAACTACCGATTTTTTTAATCACCTATTAGTACTTGATGATATATTTTGCTTCCCATTGACTTAAATGTAGTCTGGAGCCTTGAGCGACTTTAATATATATATATTTTTTTGACAAGTTTTTTTTATGCCACTTTTTTAACGCATGGTTTCCGCATGGTTACTATGTAATTATGCATGTTTCCCCAATGTTTTTACGCATTGTTCCCGCACGTGGAAAACATGCAGAAAATGTTTGTGAATGTGGAAAAAAATGTAGAAATTATCACTAGCGGTAATATTGCGGTCAAAAATCTCTTACCGCGTGTGTGATTGTGAATAGAGCCCTTTGTCTCAGGTTTCCTTTAACATTCCCAGGCAAAGGAAGCCCCTCCCAGGAATCTAGTGGGAGGAGCAGAGGCAAGTTACTCACTACCCACCTTGCAGCAGTTTGTAAGCATGCTGGTGGTTTAAGGCCACATACACACATCAGACCATAGTCTTTTGAACATGAAAGATCACAGACCAATTTTACCCCCTTCCATGTAGTATGAGAGCCATACCTTCACAGTCTTTTCTATGGAGCTGAACTCCCCATCAGATCTTTGCAAGATGCTGCACACAAAGATGCTGTACAGACACAAAAGATCAGTATCTGCAAAAGTTCTGTTCCTGTCAAATATCCGTTCCTGCCAAATATCCGTTCCTGCAAACTGCATTCATAGTCTATGATATCTGCAGATCCTCATACACACCTTGTTTAACTGACATTCATCTGCAGATCAGACAATCAACTGCAGATCTGAAGATCCATCCTGGTGGATCTGATCTGCAGATGAATGTCTTTTAAACAAGGTGTGTATGATGATCTGCAGATCTCATAGACTATGAATGCATTTTGCAGGAACGGATCTTTTGCAGGAACAGATCTTTTGCAGATACTGATCATTTGAATGTCTACAGCATCTGTGTGTGAAGCATCTTGCAAATATTTCTGTCTGATGGGAAGTTCAGCTCCATAGAATAGACTGTGTAGGTATGGCTCTCATACTACATGGAAGGGGGTAAAATTGGTCTGTGATCTTTTATTTTCCAAAGACTATGGTCTGATGTGTGTATGAGCCTTTAGAGTGAAACAGAAAGCATTGGTGTGACCTCTGCTCTAGCCAGGCAAACCATACAGAGAGAAGTGCAGAGCCCTGTGGACACAGTGGGGTGATGTGAGGCCTGGACTTCCGGAAACTTCTGAGGCCTGAGTCTGCTGTGTGTGATGAAGCCAGCCTTCAGAAGCTGAACTGCGCAGGAGGACTTTCATGCAGAAATCTGGGGAAGCGTAGGTACCACAAACTGAATTCACTGAATTGTGTTGGTTTTAGAGAACTGTCTACTGAAGTTGTATGTATATATTTACTTGTGCTCAATATTTCTGCAAGACATGCTGGGACTTGTTGTCCTACTGGACTGTGTCTGTGATAACACAACCTTTTGCATAGTGCTTCATTTCATTTTGCATATATTTCATGTTTTGCAGTTAAACATTTGTGATTTACACTGCACTGCTAAGCATTCTTTAGTACTAAAATAAGATTGACATAACTTGCAACTGCTTGTGATCCATTTGTTCCCCTACACTACACACCTGGTTTGGGCCCATATGCAATTCACTTTTTCACCTGAGTTTTCTCCTTGGTGATATTTTCAAAACGTGTTAATAAAATGCCTTTTAAGCCACCAACAAGCAAACAAATACTCAAAATAATTTTGATAGTACTTTTTCACCTACTTTTTGGTGCTTTTTTCCATTGCAAAGTACTAAAAATTGTAATTTAAGTACTAAAAGTGAATTGCATATGGCCCCTGCTGTTACAGAAACACTCAAGCAAATTATTCCAAACAAACACTCATTTGTGGCAGCACCAAACTGTAATTAGCAATTAGTGATTGTCAAAAATGCAGATTTCTGATGGAATTCTGCATTCCAACAAGTATCTTTACAATTTACCCGGAGTTCCACAGAAATCTGAATTTCCGATGTCCGCAAAATGTGTTTTGTTGTTGTTGTTTTTGTTTTAGTTTTGTAAACAAATTTATTTAATTGCGAGGAAAAAAAAAAAGTTTTCTTGCGGAATCCACATTTTTTTGTGTGGATGTATGCTATGATGCGTAATTGGATTCCTCCAATACTTCTAAAGGTGCGTACACACATGCGACTATAGTCGTTTGAAACGATTGTTCCCCGATCCTTTCAAACGACGATCGTTTGAAAAAAAGCAGCCAACGACCATTAAGTCTAACGACGGACGAGCTAGATCGTTCAAAACGAATGATCTAGCTTGGCGGATTTTTCCCAACGAAGATCGTTTACAAAAGTAGTACATCGTTGGAAACGATCGTTCGTACTAGGCATTTCACTATTTCTCCATTAAACTTTTCATTTTTATGCGCAGGCGCAATAGTTACTTTTACGTGATGTAACATTCCTTCTAACGATCAGATCGTTACACACCTTTTAAAACTAACTTTACTTAGGTCGTTCTTTCATCAATTAAAAGTTCGTTCGTCGTTCTCAATGAACGATCGTTGTCGCATGTGTGTACGTAGCATAGTGTTGGGCGAACACCTGGATGTTCGGGTTCGGGTCCGTTCGCCGAACATGGGCCAGATGTTCGGCCCGAACCCCGAACTCCCCCGAACATCCCGCTTTTGGGGGCCCTATGGGGTCGCAGGCATAAGGGGGGAGCATGCCCCGGTCGCGGGGGGGGGGGGGGGGTCGGAAATTCCCACCACCCCCTCCGCTAGCGCTCCCCCCTCTGCCCGCTTCCCCATACAAAAATTTTCCGTAAAGTTCAATAGTACCTTCAGTGGCTGGCTGGCACTGTGGTGTGAGTGAGTAGGAGGAGTCCGAGTAGGACGCATTGAGGCCGGGCAGCGGGCGGTTCAGCGGTAGTACCCTTGTGGTACTTCCGCCCTTTCTCTGACCTCACGTCCTCTGCATACGAGGGTACGCGTCACGCGTACCCTCGTATGCGTCATCACGTAGAGGACGTGAGGTCAGAGAAAGGGTGGAAGTACCACAAGGGTACTACCGCTGAACCGCCCGCTGCCCGGCCTCAACGCGTCCTACTCGGACTCCTCCTACTCACTCACACCACAGTGCCAGCCAGCCACTGAAGGTACTATTGAACTTTACGGAAAATTTTTGTATGGGGAAGCGGGCAGAGGGGGGAGCGCTAGCGGAGGGGGTGGGGGGAATTTCCGACCCCCCCCGAGACCGGGGCATGCTCCCCCCTTATGCCTGCGACCCCATAGGGGGGCAGTATTCGGCCGAACAGGGCCCTGTTCGGCCGAACAAGGGCCCTGTTCGGCCTGTTCGGCTGGGCATTGAGCTGTTCGGGCGAACCCGAACTAAAAAGGCCGAACACCATGAGGTGTTCGGCCGAACTCGAACATCACCCGAACAGGGTGATGTTCTGCAGAACCCGAACAGTGGCGAACACTGTTCGCCCAACACTAAGGCTTGTGATTGTTACTGCATAAGGGAGTGCTGTGGACCTCACCTTCCTTAGGCCTAGTTCAGCCTACATAGCCAGTGCTCAAGCCTCCTGTGCAGGGACACCTTTGGTGGCCTTTATGTCACTCCAGGCAAGAAAACTTGTGCCCCCCCCCAACCGCTTCACATGCTGCCACCGTGTCCATGATATAAAAATTAAAAAAAACATAACATGCTGACCTCAGAGCATGTTCAGATACCATGTTTGCACAAAAAGGGCTAAGACATATTTTCCCCAAAGTAACAGTGGTCTGTATCAGGTCCCCCACCGATCAGTTGTAGATACCATCCCCCCCCACAGATGAAGTGCAAATGCCATGTCGCCCCCCCCCACAGATCAGATGCCGATACCGTGTCCCCCGCAGATCAGATGCCGATACCGTGTCCCCCGCAGAACAGATGCCGGTACTGTGTCCCCCACAGATCAGATGCCGATACCGTGTCCCCCGCAGATCAGATGCCGATACCGTGTCCCCCGCAGATCAGATGCCGATACCGTGTCCCCCGCAGATCAGATGCCGATACCGTGTCTCCCGCAGATCAGATGCCGATACCGTGTCCCCCGCAGATCAGATGCCGATACCGTGTCCCCCGCAGATCAGATGCCGATACCGTGTCCCCCGCAGATCAGATGCCGATACCGTGTCCCCCGCAGATCAGATGCCGATACCGTGTCCCCCGCAGATCAGATGCCGATACCGTGTCCCCCGCAGATCAGATGCCGATACCGTGTCCCCCGCAGATCAGATGCCGATACCGTGTCCCCCGCAGATCAGATGCCGATACCGTGTCCCCCGCAGATCAGATGCCGATACCGTGTCCCCCGCAGATCAGATGCCGATACCGTGTCCCCCGCAGATCAGATGCCGATACCGTGTCCCCCGCAGATCAGATGCCGATACCGTGTCCCCCGCAGATCAGATGCCGATACCGTGTCCCCCGCAGATCAGATGCCGATACCGTGTCCCCCGCAGATCAGATGCCGATACCGTGTCCCCCGCAGATCAGATGCCGATACCATGTCCCCCGCAGATCAGATGCCGATACCGTGTCCCCCGCAGATCAGATGCAGATACCGTGTCCCCCGCAGATCAGATGCAGATACCGTGTCCCCCGCAGATCAGATGCAGATACCGTGTCCCCCGCAGATCAGATGCAGATACCGTGTCCCCCGCAGATCAGTTGCAGATACCGTGTCCCACGCAGATCAGATGCAGATACCGTGTCCCACGCAGATCAGATGCAGATACCGTGTCCCACGCAGATCAGATGCAGATACCGTGTCCCACGCAGATCAGATGCAGATACCATTTCCCGCGCAGATCAGATGCAGATACGATGTCTAGAGATGGCCCGAATGGTTCGCATGCAAACAACATGGGTTTGCGTCCTATACTACATCATTGGGCTAAACTTTGACCCTCTACATCCTAGGTTCTCAATGTGTGGTACGCGTACCCCAGGGGGTACTTCTGATTGTTCCAGGGGGTACTCGGGCTTGATTTACTTAACCAAATATAACAAATTTAGCGTTTTAGATAATGATAAATATTATTTAAACAACACCAAATTTGTATTTTAGATAATTCAAAGCAATAGTAAAGGCTTGGAAATTGTGAAGAAACAATTATGTACTACAATTTAAATATATATTTGTGAAGGGGTACTTGCTAATGCTTACTATGCTAGGGGGTACTTGGTGAGGACAGGGTTTTAAAAGGGGTACACACTGATAAAATGTTGAGAAACACTGCTCTACATCACAGTCAGCAGACACGTGGCAGCCAACTCCCTCCTGGAGCGCCCCCCCCATATAAGGCAGCAGCATCGGCCATGTTCTCACTCTGTATGCTGCTGCATTAGTGAGAGAAGGGAGAGACATTGGACAGATAGGGAAAGCGATAGTTGGATCTGTTAGATTGCTCCTTGCTGATATTTGTTGATGAAAAGCACCCCAAAACAGCTTTTGAGAGCTAATGTTCTTGTGATGTGTTTATTTTTTTTTTTTGTGTGGCCCACTGACACTGCATATACAGCCCTGTCTGTCACAGCTGGCCCTTGCTAATTGCTATACTGTACCAGGCCCAGCACATTCAGTGCCTAGTGTGACTGCTGCACATTGTATTATAATACCAGTCACTGCATACCTTTCACTGCATCTGTGTGACAACACACTGTTTTATATTGCAGTCCGTGCATGCGGTTTCACTGCACCTATGTGACCACACACTGTTTCATATACCAGTCACTGCATACGTTTGACTGCATCTGTGTCACCGCACACTGTTTTACATACCAGTCAATGCATACTTTTCACTGCATCTGTGTGACCACACGCTGTTTTATATACCAGCAGTCAGTGCATTCATTTTCACTGCACCTGTGTGACTGCACATTGTTATACCAGCAGTCACTGCAACCTTTTCACTGCACCTGTGTGACTGCACATTGTTATACCAGCAGTCACTGAATACCTTTCACTGCACCTGTGTGACTGCACATTGTTATACCAGCAGTCACTGCAACTAGAGATGGCCAGAACCTCCAATTTTTGGTTCGCGAACTTCCGCAAAAGTGCAGTTCGTGCAAACCGCAATAGACTTCAATGGGGAGGAGAACTTTGAAAGCTAGAAACACTTATGCTGGCCACAAAAGTGATGGAAAAGATGTTTCAAGGGGTCTAACATCTGAGTTTTTGCATGGAGGAGTGGGAATATTCACCAAAAGTCCTGGGGAAAAATCTGGATTTGACGCAAAGCAGCGTTTAACAGGCAGAAATCCCATTAAATGTTAAATTGCAGGCCTAAAGTGCTTTAAAACATTTTGCATGTGTATACATCATTCAGGGAGTGTAATTAGAGTACTGCTTCACACTGACACACCAAACTCACTGTGTAATGCGCCGCAAACAGCTGTTTGTGTAGTGACGGCCATGCTGGACTGGTACGCACCATGGCGAGAGTGCAGGCGATAGCGGTTTTCAAGCCCATATGGTTGCCAGGCTGAGGTAGCTCAATGACAGAACAACAGTGACTGTCCAGCTGATCAAATTTGGTCTGTCCACAATGAAGCAATGACCTTATTATCTTGGGTGTGCCCCCCCAAGACACTCATATAGGCGGCGGTCATTGCTTCTTGTGATATGCAAGCCCCTTCACCACGGCAAGGTAATGATCACGGAAAAGGGGAATTAGCACATGTACATGCCCTTTGTTTTGTTGTTGCAGCTGCAGTGCAGCCAGTAAAATTAGGCAGGTATGTACATGCACCAGAGAAAGTAGTATAGCGGCTGCTGCTAGCAGCGGCCTTAAAAATTCAGGAATCCACCTGGAGTCCTGGACCCTGTTGGTGGTGGTGGAGAAGGCAGTCAAGTGGCCTGTGGGCAGAGATGCAGTGTGGGGAGCAACTTAGTCTTGGGGCAGGTAGCCAGTCACATGGCGTGCAGGCAGAGATGCTGTGTGTGGGGACTGACTTAGTCTTGGGGCGGGCAGTAGCCCTCCGGGATCCATGCCTCGTTCATTTTGATAAAGGTGAGGTACTGAACACTTTTGTGACTTAGGCGACTTCTCTTCTCAGTGGCAATGCCTCCAGCTGCGCTGAAGGTCCTTTCTGACAGGATGCTTGAGGCAGGGCAAGACAGAAGTTGGATGGCAAATTGGGACAGCTCTGGCCACAGGTCAAGCCTGTGCACCCAGTAGTCCAAGGGTTCATTGCTGCTCACAGTGTCTACATCTCCACTTAAGGCCAGGTAGTCAGCTACCTGGCGGTCCAGGCATTGGTGGAGGGTGGATCCGGAAGGGCTAAGGCGAGATGTTGGACAAAAGAATGTCCGGATGTCCGACATCACCATGAGATCGCTGGAGCGTCCTGTCCTTGCCTGCTTGGACATGGGAGGATTACTGGCAGTGTTACCTTTATTGCGTTGTGCTGTGACATCACCCTTAAACGCATTGTGAAGCATAGTTGCCAGCTTGTTCTGCAAGTGCTGCATCCTTTCTGCCTTCAGGTGAGTTGGTAACATGTCCGCCACTTTGTGCCTATACCGAGAGTCTAGTAGCGTGGCCACCCAGTAATTGTCATTCTCCTTGAGTTTTTTTGTATGGGGTTCCCTCAACAGGCTGGACAGCGTGAAAGACGCCATCTGCACAAAGTTGGATGCAGATGTACTATCCATCTCCTCTTGTTCTTCCTCAGTGACGTCAGGTAAGTCTTCCTCCTCCCACCCACCCCCCCCCCACCCCCCGGCCACAAACAATACCACGGGAACATTAAGCAGCACAAGCCACCTGAGATGCCTGCTGCGGTTCTGCAACCGCCTCCTCCTCCTCCAAAGAAACACCTTCCTCATCATCCGAGTCTGACTCCTCTTCCCCACATGACTCTTCTTCCTCTTCCTTCTCCCCCTCTGTGCTGCCGCCGGTGTAGAGGAAACATCTGGTTCTGATGAGAATTGATCCACAACGCTTCCTTCTATAACTGTTCCTGTTCACACTCCACCACAGCTTGATCCACCACTCTACGCACGGCACGCTCCAGGAAGTTAGCGTATGGGATCAAGTCGCTGATGGTGCCTTCACTACGACTCACCAGGTTGGTCACCTCCTCAAACGGCCGCATGAGCCTGCATGCATTTCACATGAGTGTCCAGTTGTTGGGCCAGAACATCCCCATGTCCCCAGACTGTGTCCTTTTACTGTAGTTGTAGAGGTACTGGGTGACGGCTTTCTCCTTTTCTAGCAGGCAAGAGAACATAAGGAGGGTCGAATTCCAGCGAGTTGGGCTATCGCAAATCAGGCAACTTGTACCAGCAATTCTGCTGAATGTCTGCAAAGAGTGCCATGGCCGTGTAAGACCGCCTGAAATGCCCACACAACTTCCTGGCCTGCTTCAGGACGTCTTCTAAGCCTGTGTACTTTGACACAAATCTTTGAATGACTAGATTCAGCACATGTGCTATGAGGGGGTACATGTGTCAGCTTTCCCAAATTCAAAGCGGAAATGAGATTGCTGCCGCTGTCACACACCACGTTCTCTAGCTGGTGCGGGGTCAGCCACTGATCCACCTATTTGCCAAGAGGAGCCAGGAGAGCTGCTCCAGTGTGACTCTCCGCTTTGAAGCAAGACATGTCTAAGATGGTGTGACACCATTGTACCTGGCATGCAGCATTGGAGCTGGGGCTGTGTAGCTGGAGAGGAGATTGCAGCATTAGTAGAGTTGAACTGCCACTCAGCTGAGGAGGAGGACGACGACAGCGAAGAGGATGTAGCAGGAGGAAAGGAGGTGGCAGGAGATGTGCCTGCAAGCCGTGGAGGTGTCACAAGTTGGTCCGCTGCACAGCCACGTACTCCCTGCTTGCCATTGGTCACCAGGTTGGCTCAATGGGCTGTGTAAGTAATGTACCTTTCCTGACCGTGCTTGGCAGACCTGGCATCCGTGGTCAGGTGGACCCTTGACCCAACGCTGTGTGCCAGAGATGACCGCACTTGCCTTTCAACTTCACGGTACAGTTTGGGTATTGCCTTTTTAGAGAAATAATTGCAGCCTGGCCTCTTCCACTGCGGTGTCTCAATGGCCACAAATTTACAGAAGGCCTCAGAGTCCACCAGCTTGTATGGTAACAGCTGGCGAGCTAACAGTTCCGCCAAGCCAGCTGTCATATGCCGGGCAAGGGGGTGACTGGCAGAAATTGGCTTCTTCCGCTCAAAGATTTCCTTCACGGACACCTGGCTGCTGTGGGCAGAGGAGCAGGAACTGCTCAAGATCAGAGGCGGAGTGAAGGAGGGTGGCTGTGAAGGTGCAAGGGAGAAAGTGGCTGAAGATGCTGCACCTGAAGGAGGGTGGCTTTTCTTTTGTCTACATAAAAAAATTTCCAAACCGCTGAGCCCCCCCTGGGTTGATGGCACTATGGTGGCATCAGCAGCCAGGGCCGGCCCGCTCATGAGGCGGGGTGAAACATTTGCCTCAGGCGGCAGATCTTGGGAGCGACACCCGCCTGTCCATGGATGCTGTGGGCCGCCCGCAGAGCTGGAGGGGTAGCTGGCAGAAAGGGGGTATTGGGCCTAGCGGTGGGGAGGGGGGTCTGAGCCCCCCTCCCTCGCCTGGGTCCCCCGATCTGCGCTCCTCCTCCAGCGTTAAGTACCAGCGTGCATATGATTAAGGGGCAACGGGCGGGGGAATCGCTCACCTCTTCTGCGTTCCATTGTGTGCTCCACTGACGTAACTTTCGGCAACGCCGCCCGCTGTATTGTAAGTGGACGGCGTTGCAGGAAGTGATGTCAGTGGAGCGCACGATGGAACGCGGAAGAGGTGAGTGATTCCCCCGCCCGTTGCCTCTTAACCACTTAAGGACCACAGTCTTTTCGCCCCTTAAAGAGTAACTGTCAGGCTGCAGAAGCTAATTTAAACCTCTATTCTCCTGTGTTAAACAGTTTAGAAGGAAGCTCAAAAGCCATTAGTGAAGATAAACATTTCAGTTACCTTTGATGTGTGCTTATCTTAAAGTCTGTTATAGACCCATAAAGACGCAAGCCGCAGCTAAACTGCAAAGCATTCTGGGGCCCTCCCCTCGGCTGCTAATGAGACGGTACAGGAGCTTCTAATCAGTCCAGCGCGAAGCACTGATAAATCTCGGGCAGACTACACTGCAGGAGTCAGCTATTGTTCCTAGCCACATGGCTCATTAATATTCACTGCACACCGTGTTGTTCAAGAACGAGCTTATCTGTGATCAGAAGCAGGCAGGACATGACGACACATTTGGCTTCACAAACATGGAGCCTGCCATGAGCTGTCAGGAGCATCTATCTCTGCATATACTATATACAAAATCTGTGAAATCCAAACGTGGACAGTGAAATGCATATGTAATGTAAGTACAGCCAATCTTTAGCTACTGATATATGTGTTTATTTTCTCTGAGACCCTATACCTAACAGCTCCTCTTTAAGGACCAGAGCCTTTTTCTCCATTCAGACCGCTGCAGCTTTCACGGTTTATTGCTCGCTCATACAACCTACCACCTAAATGAATTTTACCTCCTTTTCTTGTCACTAATACAGCTTTCTTTTGGTGCTATTTGATTGCTGCTGCGAGTTTTACTTTTTATTACATTCGTCAAAAAAGACATGAATTTTGGCAAAAAAATGACTTTTTTAACTTTCTGTGCTGACATTTTTCAAATAAAGTAAAATTTCCTATACATTTGAGCGCGAAAGTTATTCTGCTACATGTCTTTGATAAAAAAAAAACCATTCAGTGTATATTTATAGGATTGGGTAAAAGTTATAGCGTTTACAAACTATGGTGCCAAAAGTGAATTTTCCCATTTTCCAGCATCTCTGACTTTTCCGCCCACCTGTCATGTTTCATGAGGTGCTTAAATTCCAGGATAGTATAAATACCCCCCAAATGACCCCATTTTGGAAAGAAGACATCCCAAAGTATTCACTGAGAGGCATGGTGAGTTCATAGAAGATTGTATTTTTTTGTCACAAGTTAGCGGAAAATGACACTTTGAGACAAAAAAAAAAAAGAAAAATTCCATTTCTGCTAACTTGTGACAAAAAAAAAAATGAAATCTGCCACGGACTCACCATAGCCCTCTCTGAATACCTTGAAGTGTCTACTTTCCAAAATGGGGTCATTTGTGGGGTGTATTTACTGTCCTGGCATTTTGGAGGGTGCTAAATTGTAAGCACCCCTGTAAAGCCTAAAGGTGCTTATTGGGCGTTGGGCCCCTTAGCGCACCTAGGCTGCAAAAAGGGGTCACGCATGTGGTATTGTCGTACTCAGGAGAAGTAGTATCATGTGTTTTGGGGTGTATTTTTACACATACCCATGCTGGGTGGGAGAAATATCTCTGTAAATGACAATCTTTTGATTATTTTTTTTACACACAATTGTCCATTTACAGAGAGATTTCTCCCACCCAGCATGGGTATGTGTACAAATACACCCCAAAACACATTATACTACTTCTCTTGAGTACGGCGATACCACATGTGTGGCACTTTTTTGCACCCTAACTGCGCTAAGGGGCCCAAAGTCCAATGAGTACCTTTAGGATTTCAAGGGTCATTTTGAGACATTTGTTTTCAAGACTACTCCTCACGGTTTAGGGCCCCTAAAATGCCAGGACAGTATAGGAACCCCACAAATGACCCCATTTTAGAAAGAAGACACCCCAAGGTATTCCGTTAGGAGTACGGTGAGTTCATAGAAGATTTTATTGCTTGTCACAAGTTAGCGGAAATTGATTTTTATTCGTTTTTTTCACAAAGTGTCATTTTCCGCTAACTTGTGACAAAAATAAAATCTTCTATGAACTCACCGTACTACTAACGGAATACCTTGGGGTGTCTTCTTTCTAAAATGGGGTCATTTGTGGGGTTCCTATACTGTCCTAGAATTTTAGGGGCCCTAAACCGTGAGGAGTAGTCTTGAAACGAAATTTCTCAAAATGACCTGTGAAATCCTAAAGGTACTCATTGGACTTTGGGCCCCTTAGCGCAGTTAGGCTGCAAAAAAGTGCCACACATGTGGTATTGCCGTACTCAGGAGAAGTAGTATAATGTGTTTTGGGGTGTATTTTTACACATACCCATGCTGGGTGGGAGAAATATCTCTGTAAATGACAATCTGTTGCTTTTTTTACACACAATTGTCCATTTACAGAGATATTTCTCCCACCCAGCATGGGTATGTGTAAAAATACACCCCAAAACACATTATACTACTTCTCCTGAGTACGGCGATACCACATGTGTGGCACTTTTTTTCACCCTAACTGCGCTAAGGGGCCCAAAGTCCAATGAGCACCTTCAGGCTTTACAGGGATGCTTACAATTTAGCACCCTCCCCCCCCCCCCACTTGCCAGGACAGTTACCAAACCCCACAAATGACCCAATTTTGGAAAGAATACACGCTAAGGTATTCCATGAGGGCCATGGTGAGTTCATAGAAAATTTTATTTTTTGTCACAAGTTAGCGGAAAATGACATTTTGTGAAAAAAAAAAAAAACACAATTTCTGCTAACTTGTGACAAAAAATAAAATATTCTATGAACTCACCATGCACCTAACGGAATACTTTGGGGTGTCCTCTTTCCAAAATGGCATCATTCGTGGGGTCTGTCCTGGCATTTTAGGGTCTCTGCAATCATTCCTGTATGGCCAGTATTAGGAGTTTCTGCTATACTCCTTATATTGGGTATAAGGGTAATGCACTCTGGGCTGAAAGGAAAAATGACCGTCAAACAATCAATCAATCAATGTGGATGAAAAAATATCTGCCAAAAAAATTTGAAAAAAATAAAGAGGGGAAGGCGTCTGCCAGGTCATAGGAGCTGCCGCCCCAAAAATCCAAACCCAACAGCTCGTATGCCCTGGCAAACCTGATTTATCCATTCACACCGATCGATGTGGATGAACAAATCATTGCCAGCGTTCTTTTTTAAAACAAAGTGCTTGCCAAAGCATATGAAACCCCAACACCACTCCTCGGCCCATATGCCTCGGCAAACGTATCTTTTTGACTGCGGAGGAGAAATCTCGTCCTGCAGCGCTACATGCACCGACTTGTGTGTAAGCTGACAGACGCGCAATGTTCTGTCAGGATGCACCATCAGTGCTGCAGCTGGTTAGTCGTTCGCTCGGTCCACCTGGAAGGTTATTGGATGGAAAAAGAGAAAAAAAATACAAAAAAACCCAAAAAACAAGCAAGCAGCAAAGCAATTACTTCATTAACATTAATAAACTTTGAACTTTTTTAATAAAAAACTTAAAATTGCAAACCAAACCTTAACTTCTTTGCTTACCTGTTTTTTTGTTTTTTTTTGTTTTTTTTTTTAACTTACCTCCCGAGGACAAACCTCTCCTCCCCCATGGAACAATGTGCGAAGTGCAAATCGCACAGAGTTGTGGCGAAGTACATTATGCAATTTGTCTCAAGTGAAAGGAGAGGTTTCTGGCAGCCCTGTGTATTAGGGTCTCTGGAAACCCGATGTTTGGTTTCACACTGCATATTGACATATCCGGTGGGTCAAGCCCGCCGCACCGTATCGTCCAAAACAGACCTTCAGGCAATACCACAAGAGTAGCATTCGGCCTAGTAATGAACTGCGTCGCCATAGACTAACATGACTTCCGCTCCGATCGATATTGCCACAGAAGCCACGCAGTAACGTAGGCATGCACTAGCGTTAAGTCAAGCACTTCCGGCGTAGGGGGGGGACCGCAAAGTGTGACTTTTGCTAGGCATTTTGCCCTAACGCATCGCAGCAGTGTGAAATAGCACTGAGAGACCCTTGTGTGCCTACCGCTGTGTGTGGAGTTCCCTACTCTCTAATAGTGTACCTGCTCGTGGTACCTCTCAAAACACTCCCCTAGGCATAGGCCAGGCTGGTCAGGACAGGTGGGACAATAAACAGTGGTGTCACGCCTTATTCCAGCCCTGCTGCAGACACGACAGCGTTTTCTTCGGATTCGTTGACCTGGGGTACTCGGAATTGGATAGGCGTAATGCCTTCCATGCAGCCGGCTAGTTGCATCTTGAGGTTGGGCCACGGCAACACATTCTGCTTTACTAGTCCCGTGTGAAGGAGAAGGCCCCAAAAAATTTTAATTTCGGAATCTTGGACTGGTTTCCACCAAAAAGGCTGGGCAAGGAACTTTTCCGGATTGGCGGTTATATATTGTGTGGCCTTACGGTTGGTCTCTGCCACAATTAAGTCTAAGAGATTCTGGGTGAAGAACAGATAGAAAAAGTCTAGGGCCGATCCTAGATTATCTGTCTCCACCTGGACTCCAGACTGGGCGGTGAAAGGGGGAAGTATGGGTGTGGCGGAATCAGGGGATTGCCAATTTGGGTTTGCCAGCACCTCTGGTAAACTAGGGGTAGTACAGGCCCGTCTTCTTGGTGGCTGCAACTGGGATCTTACTGCACGTGCCACCGAACCAGTTTCAACTTCCATGCTGGTGCTCGCCACTTCACCAGGGTCTACGGAAGTACTGGTGCTAGGTCCAGGAGATGTGCTGCTGGTGCCTGCCCCACCATGAAATTTCAGACCAGCACGAACACCACTCTGCTGCCCTTGAGGCCGATCCTGCGCCACCTGCGGTCCAACAACATGGGGTGTGGTACGCCTGGCTTTAGCCGGGACCTCAACCTCGTCATCACTATCGGTCAGTGAGCCGCTGCTCAATTCAGGTTCAAACTCTGACCCGAAAGATTCGTCGAATGAGGCGTCCCAACCGTCCTCATCCGACTGGGCCATGTACCTGAGAACCTCATCATCGGAATACCCCTTTCTTGCCATGGTGGGCTACTAAATTTAGGGGGTATTCCTCTGAGACTAGCGGCGTTCTGAGGGCGATCTGAGGGTTATGGGGGGTTGATTAGGTGCCCGCACGGGGCAGATTGGGTCCTGATCTGATGGGTGGCAGACACAGTGATCAGTGATTACAGGGGAGAATAGATGTAAACAATGCACTGGGGAGGTGATCAGGAGGGGGGGTCTGAGGGCAATCTGAGGGTCTGGGTGGGTGATCAGGTGCCCCCAAGGGACAGTTTAGGGTCTGCGCTGATGGGTGGTGGTGACAAGGGGTGATAGACAGGTGATAGATGGGTGATAGACAGGTGATCAGTGGGTAAGGCAGCTATATAGCTGTATACACTACACTACACTACTACTGTATGTGGTCTGGGAGGGGGGTCTGGTGAGGATCTGAGGGTAGGGGGGGTGATCAGGGGACTCTAGGGGGCAGTTAGGGACCTAACCTAAATGATAGCGTCCCTAGACAGTGATAGGGAGTGATTGATGGGTTTTTAGGTGGGTGGTGGGGTGCAGATACTGGTGTGCTGGGGTGGTCAGGGGGGTTCTGGGGGCTGGGGTGGGCGATCGGGGGGTCTGGGTGGGCTAAAGTGTGTTTTTTTTTGTTTGGTTTTTTGTTACTTATCTAGTGGGCTGCCGTCCTCTCTGATGGTCGCACGATGAGTGACCATCAGCGGAGGAGGCAGCCAGTATAATACACTTTGTTACAATAACAAAGTGTATTATACTCTCTTGATTGGCCCGATCGCCGCATTTAAAACCCGCCGGCGCTGCTAATTGGCCGGCGGGTTTCCGAGCAGGGTGGGCGGAGTCTATTGCCAGCGGCGATCGCGTCATTGATGACGCGATCGCCGCACAGCCACCGCTGATGCCGCCCCCGCCGATGGGCGTATTGCGGTCGTTTGGGCCCGGACTTTGCCGCCGCCCATCGGCTGGGGGCGGTCCTCAAGTGGTTAATCATATGCACGCTGGTACTTAACGCTGGAGGAGGAGCGCAGATCGGGGGACCCAGGCGAGGGAAGGGGGGGTCCGACACCCCCCCTCCCTACCACTAGGCCCAATACCCCCTTTCTGCCCGCTACTCCTCCAGCTCAGCTGTGGGTGGTGGGGAAGGCGGCGATTTTTTTTTTTTTCTAATTTTGCCTCAGGCGCCAAAAAGTCTAGGGCCGGCCCTGTCAGCAGCTGACGTTGAACTGCATGTTGGCTGGCTATCCATAGGTGGTGATACATGGTGCCGGACACTGCCACCAGCTGTTTCTGATGAGCTCCCCCTGCTTCTTTCAAGAAATCTTCTCCTCCTGCTCCTCTCTGACTCCCCCTCTGAACTGTCCCCCTGTTCATCTTCTCTATTGGGAACATATGTGGCATCCGTATCATCGTCATCATCATAATCATCCTGACCAGCTTCGCTTGCCTCAGACACCTCCAAAACTGCACCAACAGCAGGTACTTCATCATGATCCTCCTCACACGTTACGTCCATAGTGTCTCCTAACTCCCACATATGAGGTGGTGTAACTTTCTTAGCGCCTTCTTCTGGTTGTAACGATAATGGCTGTGCATCAGTGATTTCTCCACCAAAACACTCCTGCGAACTGTCAAATGCAGCGGATGTTGTGCTTATAGTAGCGCTGGTGGCTGCGGAAGATGAGGTGTTCTATGTTAGTCAACTACGCACTGACAAACTTGGGAGTTGATGGGACGTGCCTTCTTCTGAGCACTGTACTTTGGTCCAGGGCCACACTAAATCACATCATCATGACCTTGCACAGACCTGCCGGGTGGCCTTCCTCTGGGTCTACCTCTACCTGTTTTGTCAGTTTTGTCCATATGGGGGGATGAAGTGAAAGGTATGCACTGACTTGACTAATACAATGTGCAGTCACACAGGTGCAGTTAACAAGTTTCTCCTTCTTCTGGTGCTGAAAGAGAGCTTCTAGTGAAGACCTGTGGTTCTTAAAGGGGAACTTCAGCCTAAACAAACATAATATCATTAAGTCACATTAGTTATGTTAATTAGAATAGATAGGTAATATAATCTCTTACCCACCCTGTTTTAAAAGAACAGGCAAATGTTTGTGATTCATGGGGGCTGCCATCTTTGTCATGGGGGCAGCCATCTTTTTGGTTGAAAGGAGGTGACACGGAGCATGAGAAACCGTTCCAACTGTCCTGTGTCCTGATCACCCCTCCCAGCTGCACACCATAGGCTTCAAATGTCAAATTCAAAATGTAAAAAAAAAGAATTGCACCAAAACAGCAGAACGATAATAACAACATCAGAATTCCCAACATGCTTTGCACAGCATCAGGGGAAAAATGCCCGGGCAGATTTCTTCTGTGCAGCTAAAAATGAGGCTTGTATACGAGAAACAAAGTTCTGATGCTGTGAAACTGTTAAAAAAACACCAAGCCTTTTCAGTGCTGCTGAGTCGATTTTTAGTCTGGAGGTTCACTTTAAGTGGTTAAAGGGAAGGTCCAAGCAAAATAAAAAAATGAGTTTCACTTACCTGGGGCTTCTACCAGCCCCATGCAGCCATCCTGTGCCCTCGTAGTCACTCACTGCTGCTCCAGTCCCCCGCTGGCAGCTTGCCGACCTCTGAGGTCGGCAGGCCGCATTGCGTACATTTTTACGCATTCCCGCTAGTGCAGGAACATTAACACATACATTTTTACGCGTTAGTGGTTCAATGCGTAAAATTTTACGCATTGAACCAGTAACGCGTAAAAATGTATGTGTTAATGTTCCTGCACTAGCGGGAATGCGTAAAAATGTACGCAATGCGGCCCGCCGACCTCCGAGGTCGGTAAGCTGCCAGCAGGGGACTGGAGCAGCAGTGAGTGACTATGAGGGCACAGGATGGCTGCATGGGGCTAGTAGAAGCCCCAGGTAAGTGAAACTCATTTTTTTTTATTTTGCTTGGACCTTCCCTTAAAGCACTGATGAAAGAGCAGTTTGAACACCATCTATTTGCATTTGCTTATGATAGGAACAGATATTTTTGTTTTTGCTCTTGCAGTTGTGAACATTTTATTTCCATTTTCCAAACATCTACATTTTATGTGATCGAAATTGAAAAATATAATAGCTGTGTGAAGAGAAAGGTTCTTGTGAACAATTTGTCCCTGCTAATTATTCAGATAATCAACAGTGTATGATTGATTGCTAAAGATTTAAATGTAAGTAAACATAAGTGCCAATTAGTAGATTAGTATTATAGCCGGCATGCTAAAACATTAGGTCTTTAATTAGATTCTTGAAAAAGAACTGCACAAGTTCACTATGTAAAAAAGAATAAACTGTAGGGCACTAATAAACAAAATCAAAAGTGATTTCAACTGCAGCAGAATAAAGATACATACACAAATGTCCAAAAGAGTAACCAAGCAGCTCAGGGTCACCGAAACCACTAGGAATGTATGGGGATAAAGGAGACCGAAAAGCCCTCCTACTAAGCAACGCTTGGGGAAATTTGCCTTCTTAAAGGAATCATCAGGCAAATACAAAAAAATTAATAAATAAAAATAGCTTTCTCCAGTCCCATGCAGCCGGCTGTCCTACGCTGACCTCTCCGCCGCCGTCCCGGGCTCCCCGTACCGCAGCTGTCAATCAAGCCCACGTTGTACGTGGCTTACTGCGCAGGCAAACCGCATACAACGTGGGCTTGATTGGCGGTTCGTGCAGGCGCAGTGAGGATGACCTCGGGGTCGGCCTCTGCACCAAGCGGGGAGCCCGGGACGGCGGCGGAGAGCGGAGCGGTCAGCGTGGGACAGTCGGCTGCAAGGGGCTGGAGAAAGCCTCAGGTGAGTAAAGCCTTTTATTGTTTTCAATTTGCCTGATGATTCCTTTGAAACAGAAGGAAATTTGCAATAATTCAGCTATAAGTGAACATTTGTGGTTACCCTCAATGCTCCACTACTAAATATGCAAATTATCCCTTTTTCCCCTAGTAAGCTAAATGTAGAATCATGGAGTATACTGGCTAAAGAGAATATTGTATACTTGGATCTTGCCTGATGTGTTTTGTGGCCTGAAGCCACTTCCTCAAACAGTAGCGTGGACCCTGCTGAAGTAATATTTAATGCAGGACAGACTGAAATGAATAATGTCCACATGTAATGAACACGGGCGTCCGCACATATGGCAAAACCGGGCATCTGCCCGAGCCTGGCCGCCCGCTGCCCCCCCCCTGGCCGCGTGCCCGTGCAGCCAGCAGGAGGGGAACAGCGCAGAGAAGAGAGCTATGGGCACAGTGGGGAAGGGCGGACGTCTCCCCCCCTTCCCTCACCTTAGGGGGCTCTCTCTCCCTCGCTGTCCCCTCCGGAATGAAGTGTGCAGCGGCTGGCAGCGGGCGGAACGTACCTCGTCTCGCTCCTGCGCCGGAAGTTCTGGTGCCGCACTCTGGTCTGGATCAGACCAGAGTAGCGGCTAATCCATCCGGCACATGCGACGAGAGGAGGTAAGTTCCGCCCGCTGCCAGCCGCTGCACACTTAATTCCGGACTCCGGAGGGGAGAGCAAGAGAGGGAGGGAGAGCGAGCCCCCTAAGGTGAGTGCCCATAGCTCTCCCTCTTCTCTGCGCTGCTCCCCTCCTCCTGCACACATGGCCACTTTTTCTGGGGACATATCCCCCTGGCTACATATACTGGGACATATACCCCTGCCTACATATACTGGGACATATACCCCTGCCTACATATAACCCTGCCTACATATACTGGGACATATACCCCTGCCTACATATACTGGGACATATACCCCTGCCTACATATACTGGGACATATACCCCTGCCTACATATACTGGGACATATCCCCCTGGCTACATATATACCCCTGCCTACATATACTGGGACATATACCCCCTGCCCACATATACTGGGACATATACACCTGCCTACATATACTGGGACATATCCCCCTGGCTACATATACTGGGACATATCCCCCTGGCTACATATACTGGGACATATACCCCTGCCTACATATACTGGGACATATACCCCTGCCTACATATACTGGGACATATACCCCCTGCCTACATATACTGGGACATATACCCCTGCCTACATATACTGGGACATATACCCCTGCCTACATATACTGGGACATATACCCCTGCCTACATATACTGGGACATATCCCCCTGGCTACATATACTGGGACATATACCCCCTGCCTACATATACTGGGACATATACCCCTGCCTACATATACTGGGACATATACCCCTGCCTACATATACTGGGACATATACCCCTGCCTACATATACTGGGACATATACCCCTGGCTACTTTTTCTGGGGACATATACCCCTGCCTACATATACTGGGACATATCCCCCTGGCTACATATACTGGGACATATACCCCCTGCCTACATGTACTGGGACATATACCCCCTGCCTACATATACTGGGACATATACCCCCTGCCTACATACACTGGGACATATCCCCCTGGCTACATATACTGGGACATATCCCCCTGGCTACATATACTGGGACATATACCCCTGCCTACATATACTGGGCACATATACCCCTGCCTACATATACTGGGCACATATACCCCTGGCTACCTGTTCTGGGGACATCTCTACCCCTGGCTACCAGTTCTGGGGACATCTATACCACTGGCCACCTATTCTGGGGACACCTATAGACCTGGGGCTACCTATTTTGGGGGAACCACTGCTGTCAGATTGAGTGTATTTTGGGGAACTGCTGCCAGGTGAGAGGTGTCTACATATTAAGGGGGAATTCTGCCTATTTATGTGAAAAGCTGGCTATTTATGTGCCTCATGACTGCTGAATTTGTCTTGTTGCGGGCCTCATGGTTACTGACTTTGTCTTGTTGGGGGCCTCATGATTTGTTGGGGGCCTCAAGATTGCTGAAAATGTCTTGTTGGGGGCCTCATGATTGCTGAATTTGTCTTGTTGGGGGCCTCATGATTGCTGAGTTGGTCATGTTGGGGGCCTCATGATTGCTGAATTTGTCTTGTTGGGGGTCACATGATTGCTAACTGCGAGACTATGGAAAAAGCTGAATCATCATCATATGAGACAATAGCATTAAACCTACTTTTTCCGCTTTTTAAAACAGAAAATGAAACTGGGAGGTTCTAAAAAAAATGAATAATTTTTTTCAGGAGTACGATGGATGAAATTGTTTATCTTCACAGTTTATTTTCAACTTAATGTTCCATAATGTTCATGTATGAGTTAAAACGTTTGTATTTAGTTTAAATTGCTGTTGGCACTTTGTGATAGTAAAGTGACTTTGCAGTTTGGACACTCGACCTCCAAAAGGTTCGCCACCACTGTCCTAATCTAATGTCCCACCATTGCTTAGTTCATGTAAACTTGTCTCCACCCACGACCACACCCACATTCTGGTTCATGACCACACCCATTTTTCGGCGCGGCGCACGTAGCTCCATTTTTTGACGTAGCTCCACACCGCCCCGCTTTTTGCTCCCCACTTTTTGCCCCCCCCCCCCTGGAAAATTTTCTGCGGACGCCCATGGTAATGAGTTGTGCAAAAAGACCACAAATGGTAAAACATGTTATCTCATCCTGGTATAACTCAAACATTCATGAAGTGCATCTTATGTTTTCACACATGTGGGTGACAAGGGGTTAAAGAGGCATGAGAGGAGAGACCCCCCACAGGGGAGTATTAGGGTTAGGCACCACCAGGGGGATTTACGGTTAGGCACCACCAGGGTGGTCTTAGGGTTAAGCACCACCGGGGGGGTCTTAGGGTTAGGCACCACCAGGGGAGATTTAGGGTTAGGCACCGTCAGGGGTGTCTTGGGGTTAGGCACCACCAGGGGGGTCTAAGGGTTAGGGATAGGTAGAGGGAGGGTTCTGTGTGAGATTAGTGTTAGGTTTAGTTGTAGTAGAATGTTAGTAATATTTACTAATGTTTTACTACAGTTATTACGGACGTACTTCTATATTTTTTTCATTGTTATAATCAATATTTTTTTTTATTTTATTACATGAAGAAATGATAAATGAAGGTTATACACAATATTATACAATCATAACGATTATACATATTATTGTTTTTTAACGAATGTAACTATAAGTTTTACTTACAAAACAGGGAAGATTATCATATTCACAATTTGCGATTTCATAGACATTAAAGGTTTTTTAATTTGTAAAACATTATTGTAAACAAAACACAACACTATTTTGGCTAAATGTAGTAAAGGCAGAGGATCAGCAGGACAGCCAGGCAATGTGCATTATTTAAAAGGAAATAAATATGTCAGCCTCCATATCCCTCTCATTTTGGGTGTGCTTTCAAGTTTAAAACACAGAGCCTCAGCCTGTCATATCAGCCTTGGTCTTAAAGGGGAACTTCAGCCTAAACAAACATACTGTCATCAAGTTACATTAGTTATGTTAATGGGAATAGATGGGTAATATAATTTTTTACCCACCCTGTTTTAAAAGAGCAGACACATGTTTGTGATTCATGGGGGCAGCCATCTTTTTGGTTGAAAGGAGGTGACAAGGGGCATAAGACACAGTTCCAACTGTCCTGTGTCCTGATAACCCCTCCCAGCTGCACACGCTAGGCTTCAAATGTCAAATTCAAAATGTAAAAAAAAAAAAAATTGCACCGAAACAGCAGAATGAGAGCAACAACATCAGAAATCCCATCATGCTTTGCACAGCATCAGGGGAAAAAAGCCCGGGCAGTTTTCTTCTGTGCAGCTAAAAATGAGGCTTGGATAAGAGAAACAAAGTTCTGATGCTGAGAAACTGTTAAAGAAACACAAAGCCTTTTCAGTGCTGCTGAGTCGATTTTTAGTCCGGAGGTTCACTTTAATGATGCAGAATTGGGCGTCTTGGAGTTAAGTTTACTTTTGTTCAGTAAGCTGTATAACCTGCTGGGCGGTCTGGACGAGCTCAGCTCGTCCAGTACCGCCGGAGCCTGCCGCTCAGGCCCTGCTGGGCCGATTTGGCTGAAATAAAAAGCAGCACACGCAGCCGGCACTTTGCCAGCCGCGTGTGCTGCCTGATCGCCGCCGCTCTGCGGCGATCCGCCGCGAGCAGCGGCGAAAGAGGGTCCCCCCAGCCGCCTGAGCCCAGCGTAGCCGGAACAAAAAGTTCCGGCCAGCGCTAAGGGCTGGATCGGAGGCGGCTGACGTCAGGACGTCGGCTGACGTCGATGACGTCACTCCGCTCGTCGCTATGGCGACGATGTAAGCAAAACAAGGAAGGCCGCTCATTGCGGCCTTCCTTGTTTATTCTGGGCGCCGGAGGCGATCGGAAGAACGCCTCCGGAGCGCCCTCTAGTGGGCTTTCATGCAGCCAACTTTCAGTTGGCTGCATGAAATAGTTTTTTTTTTATTAAAAAAAAACCCTCCCGCAGCCTGCCTGGCGATCTTAATAGAACGCCAGGCAGGTTAATGCAGTTGTCACATGTATGCATCAAGAAATATTTCTGGGCCTCAGGAAAGGTTGCCATAGACTGTATTGGTAAATATATGCAGTGTGTTACTGCACCCAATTTAATTATGGCCACACTATAACTTTGTCAGGGGACCGCAATTGGAATTTTGCACAGGGGCCCGCTGCAGGCTGTGTCCGCCACTGTGTAGTCCCTCTTTCTCTTCTCAGAAAGTTTGGAGTTATGAGTTAGGTTTGAAGAACATGGCAGAGATTACATCAGCTGAAAGAGGTTTTAGTTCGGGATTGCTTTACGTGTGTCCTGTCCTCTACAGCATATTGATCAAAAAGAGACAAAAGAGCAAACAGAACAACCTTGTGTTTATAGTTAACAGTTTTCTGTCATTTGAATGTACAGCCTGCACACTAACCTTGACAGATGGCTGTGCGTTTTTAGTAAATATAGCAAATAGCATGAGATTTACAGTTTGTATCTGTATCTATGTGTCTTGCATCGTGAATTACTATTCTCTGGACATTTTAATAACATATCTCAACTGAAATGCATTTCAGTATTCTCATTGCTATCCGCTAGCTATGATATTTGGCAGGTCCTGTAGCATGAAGGAGGAAGTCTGGCCAATGCTGACATTTGAATAAAAGGTAAAAAATTTTTTTCGGACTTCAAGATTATGAAATGGTATAAGGCAGTACAGAGAATGTTTCCTGGCTGTCAAGTTTTCTATATCTAGAGCTGCATGAATTGATACAATTTCTTTTTAAACACTGAAGCTTTCAACGTACCAACATAAATTAGCTGATTGCAGTGGCTGCAACTAAATTTTGAAATGCCTGAATAGAACATTATCATGCAATTATGGTGCTTATATTTTCCATAGTGTTCCATAGAGTACACCAAACAATTCATGCCACTAAGGCGGAGTTCACACTTGCTAATTTTTTGTGTGGGTTTTTGTATTGTGAAATAATTCACAGTGTTAATAGGTTGTTCAAGGCGGTTCCCATTAATTGCGATTGTTTGTACATGTTGTGTGTGTGAAAAATAGCCTACAACACCTTTTTGGACTCCAACAGTTCTCTCTTCTGTACTTTAGACTGCTGTTGACAATCGCAAATATTTTTTTTTTTTTTTACAAAGTGCTAGGCTTTAATTCACTAAGATTAGTTCAGTAAAAAGTAAAGAAACAGTAAAATACTGCATTCAGGCCCATATGCAATTCACCTTTTTTCCTGAGTTTTCTCCTTGGTGATATTTTCACACCTTGGCCCATATTCAATTCACTTTTTCACCTGAGTTTTCTCCTTGGAGATAATATTTAAGGCTCTTTGACAGTGCGATGTTAAAGTCGCACGTTAGAAAATGTTTTAACTTGGACTAGCGCACAGCAATATTAAGTCTGTGCAACATTCACAATGCACACGTTGCGTTGTGTGTAACGTGTAACAATATTTAGAGAGTGCTGCATGCTGTGCGTTTAGCAATAAATCTGCTGCGTTGTGTGTGTTGCACATGCTAAGTAAGGTTTTTTTTTTTTTTTAATGTAACGCATGCACCATTTTCATTCCATCAGTATGCGACAAAAACGGCGCACCAAGAGACACATAACGCAGTGCAATATAACGTCCAGTTTCATAACCTACATGCGCTGCATTAGGGGCATGTTGTGCGACCTTAACGTCACATCAAACGCAGCGTCTTAGTGTGTAAGAGGCCTTAATCTTTGATTTAAAATAACTTTCCACTACTTTTCAACTAACAAAGTACCAAAAAGTAGGTGAAAAGTTACTATCAAAATTATTTTGAGTACTTTCTTGCTCTCTGTTGGCTTAAAATGGCGTTTTATTAACAAGATTAAAAAAATCACCTAAGAGAAAACTCAGGAGAAAAGTTCATTACATATGGGCCCTTGCCTTTTTAAACCACCAGCAAGCATAGGGATACTCAAAATTGTGATAGTATTTTTTTCAACTACTTTTGGGTACTTGTAAAATGCTGAAAAGTTTTTTTTTTTTTTCAAAAAAGATGAAAATTATCTCTAAGGAGATATCTCAGAAGAAATAGTTAATTGCACATGGGTCTCAGTGTTTGACTTTTTTCTTTTCTGATTTCACTGAGATTTTCACAAAAGCGGTAATAGTTTGGTAATTTACCGCAAAAACTGCATTCACTAAGAAGTTTACGTCATGCAGTATTTAATTTTAGTATTTCAAGGAATCTTGCTGTAATGATCCCTCCTGTAGTGTATTCTGTCCGCTGCAGTGGAGCTGCAAACGGACAGTTCTGGCTTGTCTGCTTGCATTCGGTTGTGCATTTGCAATGAGTCACATTGTCATTTGCAAGTGCTCTGCAGTTCTGGGCAGCTCAGGATGCTGTCATCATTCCACCAATTGCTTACTACAGCTGAGCTGCGGCCAGATAGCCCTGGATTTCCTGAAAGCATGTTGTTACATAATACTGCATGTATTTCCTATGAGAGTCCTTAGCATTCACAACCAGCTAGAAAATGGTAATCAAGCCAGCTCAGGATTGAATGATTACCATTTAGCTGTGTGGAGATTTGCATGCTTGCATCCGTTGGTCGATGCCGGCATAAAAGTCTGTCTCCCCTTTTAGACCTTGCCCATCATAGCGATCACTATGCTGGTCTGCTGGGCACTGTGCTACTCTGTATAGTTCTGTTATTGTAGTTCAATGTGACCTTATTATTTTAATTAATTTTAATTTTCCATGCCTGTCTGCTGCTCTCCTGCACTGGCTGGGCGCTTGTTCGTGCCCAGTACCAGTGCTGTACAGGCTGCCCCCCATGGAGTCAGATCTGAGCGCAACCATGTTCAGACTCGACATGTCATGCTCCTCTACCGCCCAGTAGCGCCACCGCATGTTAACGCTAGATGGACATGGCTGCAATTTGGCTGCATTTAAATTGCACCCAAATTGCACTGGCAGGTGGCAGGGATGGCCCGAACTGTTCGCCCGATGAATAGTTAATGGCGAACAAGGGATGTTTGCGTTTGGCCTCTCAGCCGAACACATAGGGTGTTCGATTCGCCCCCTATACATTATAATGGAGCCAAACTTTGACCCCTCACCCCAGAGTCAACAGACACATGCCAGCCAATCAGCTATCCCTCCCATCTGGACCGCCCCCACCTATCAGAAAGCCAGCACAGCAGCCATTTTGCAGTCTGTGTTTGGCTTCTGTGCTAGGCAGATCAGGGAGAGTGTGCTGCAGACAGGGTGAGCGTTTAGATAGGCCTGTGTTCTGTGTCCTCAGTGCAGATTCCTGCTGCTACGACATTGTCCTAAACTGGTAAGTCCTTCTTAGGGCTGGTACATTGTTTTTCTTGCTTTTGTATTGCTGCTCTGTGTCCAGTGCACAAGTTAGTTGCTGAAGACAGGTCTGCTGGTCCAAGTATTGCACTGACCATAACCCAATAATCCTTCACCACCACTGCTGGCATCTAGTATCCACTACTGCCCCCTGTATAAGGCCTCAGTCCCGAATCAGCATTTTTTGGTCACTTAACTGTCAATGAACTACCTCAGCCTGATTATAGAGGCTGGAAAACCATGATCGCCTTCACTCCCATGAACGTGCGCACAAGCACGGCGACAACTACACACCACTACACAAAGACTGCTGCGGGGAGGAATAACATTTATGTCCTGGAGGTATCGGCTAGCAAAAACAATGATTTGCTCATCTGACGTTATCATTAAAGGTCTTTGTGGTTGTTTGTGGTGCGTTTAACGCAGCGTTTCCTCTGTCAGTGTGAACTGGTTCTAACCTTTACACTACCTTATCGCTGTGTACACACACCGGATGTTTTAAAGCACTTAATTCCACAAATTTAGGAACGTACTGTAATTTCTGCCCTTTAGATGTTAAAACACCATGCTGTGTCAACTACATAATTTTAGTTGGGACTTTTGCCATGTATCCCCCTCCAGCATGCCACGGTCCAGGTGTTAGGCCCCTTGAAAAAACTTTTCCATCATTTTTGTGGCCAGAAACAGTCCCTATAGGTTTTAAAATTCACCTGCCCATTGATAACACTAACGAGAGGCTGAACTGCTTGGCAAACACGCAGATCTATTGAAAAGGGCCTTGGGGCTCCTTTCCCACAAGCGGCAGAACTGCACACTCAGTGAGCAGCTACCAAGCAGCAGCAGCAAACAGTTGCCAGGCAGCAGCAGTTGTGAGAGTTTAATGGTCTTCCCACAGCATATCAACTGCTTGTGGAAAAGGGCCCTTAGTGAATTGACATTGCACAAACTGCTCAGTAAAATCAGCTGTTTTCTGCTTCACCAATCGTGGTAATGCTTAGTGAATTGAAGCCATAGTGTTTGCAAAAATGCATACCTATCCTAACTGTTCCTCAGAACAGCTCATAATTTAGTCATAATACTATGCCACTGCTATAGTGCACCTAATTTAGGGGGTGGACCAATTAAACCACTAGCTTGCGAGTTGTAGGAGAAAGTCATGGTTTATGGAGGAAATCCACACATATGCAAGTATAAGCCTGCAAACTCTATGCAAATTGTGGTCTTGTCAGAAATTAAACCTGAGAACCTAACACTGATTTAAGAGTGGTAGCCACTATGGCACAATGCTGACTAGAAATGTACTAATGTGTACAGCGCTGCCCATAATTATTCATACCCCTGGCAAATTTTGACCTTAAAGTTAATTTTATTCAACCAACAAGTAATTTTTTGACATAGGTGTCTCCCAAAAGATAAGACAATGTACAAGAGGCATTATTGTAGGGAAAAAAAAAAAAAAAAAAGATTCTCAGCATTTATTTACATTTGAGAAAAAGTGTCCAGTCCAAAATTATTCATACCCTTCACAAACCATCAGTCTGTGGGAAAATCCAAAGTTGTATACCATTCCAAATAGTCCACGCTGTTCTAAAGCATCCTAATTACCCCGATTAATTGGAAACAGCTGTTTTAATCAACTCAACAGGTGAAAAACAGCAGCTCTCTGCAGTTGGTTTGTGGACAGTCATGGCTAATACAAAGGAGCTCAGTGAGGACCTGCAGGTGCGCATTGAGGCTGCTCACAAGTCAGGAAAGAGCTACAAGGCCATTTCTTTGTTTTAAAGTTCCAGTGGCTACAGTGCAAAGTATTTTTAAAGAGGAACTGTCGCAAAAATCTTAAAATTTAAAATGCATACAAATAAGAAGTACATTTCTCCCAGAGTAAAATGAGCCATAAATTACTTTTCTCCTATGTTCCTGTTACTTACAATAAGAAGTAGAAATCTGTCATTACTGACAGATTTTGGAATAGCCCATCTTCTCATAGGGGGGTTCTCAGGCTTTTCTTTATTTTTAAACGCACGTAGTGAATGGCAGTTGCTCCGTCCAACATGACAAAAATAGTGTACGGCGAGCAGGGAGGCTGGCCAGCATCTTTGTATAAATCTTTTTCAGGGAATGTCTTTATAAAGAATAAAGGCCACCATGCTGAGAATCCCCTATGGAGAAATGGACTAGCCCAAAACCTGTCGATAATGTCTTATTTCTACTACCTACTGTGAGTGACAGCAACATAGGAGAAAAGTAATTTATGGCTCATTTTACTCTGGAAGAAATGTACTTCTTAATTGTATGTGTTTTACATTTTGAGATTTTAGCGACAGTACCTCTTTAAAAAATACAAGATCTTCAGCACAGTGCAAAATCTCAGAGGACGTGGTTGGAAGCCAAAAGCGACACCTTTGCTGGCCAGAAGGATAGTGATGGGGGGGGAAAGAATCCAAGGATCACCACCAAGGCCATTCTGATGAATCTGGGCTTTGCTGGTGGCAAAGTCTCAAGGCAGACAATCTAACGGACACAGCACACTGCTGGGTTTCATGGATGCAGACCAAGGAGGATGCCACTTCTCCAGATAAGGCACACAAGTGCTCGATTGTAGTGATGCTCAAATACCCCTTTTTAAAATTCGAGTTTGGTCGAATTCGAATAGTAAATTATTCGAGGTCAGTCGAATATTCGAGTCGAATAATTTTTACTATTCGATTCGACCTCGGACTTCGAGCTCACTATTCGAGTCGGTATTCGAGCTCACTATTCGAGCTGACTATTCGAATTGGCCTTAAATAGCTTCCAACACTTGTTTTGAGGGTGAATGATGCAAGAAACATCTTTTTTTCCAAGTAACAACAGCAAGTGATTATGTGGGGATGTTCCTTTAAAAAAAATGTGGAAAGAGAAGTTGTGTCCTTAATTTTGTTCAGTAGTGTTACTGTATATACTTGTTCTTCTTCTTCTTTATCTTTCTTCTTCTTCTTCTAGATCTTCTTCTTCTATATCTTCTTCTTCTTCTTCTATATTGTCTTCTTCTTCTTCTTCATCTTCTTCTTCTTCTTCTTCTTCTTCTTCTTCTTCTTCTTCTTCTTCTTCTTCTTCTTCTTCTTCATCTTCATCTTCTTCATCTTCTTCTTCTTCTTCATCATCTTCTTCTTCTTCTTCTTCTTCTTCTTCTTCTTCTTCTTCTTCTTCTTCTTCTTCTTCTTCTTCTTCTTCTTCTTCTTCTTCATCATCTTCTTCATCTTCTTCATCTTCTTCATCTTCTTCATCTTCTTCATCTTCTTCATCTTCTTCATCTTCTTCATCTTCTTCATCTTCTTCATCTTCTTCTTCATCTTCTTCTTCTTCATCTTCTTCATCTTCTTCTTCTTTTTCATCTTCTTCTTCTTTTTCATCTTCTTCTTCATCATCTTCTTCATCTTCTTCTTCATCTTCTTCGTCATCTTCTTCGTCATCTTCTTCTTCATCTTCATCTTCTCCTTCTCCTTCTTTTTCAATATTGTCTTCTTCTTCTTCACGTATTTCTCTTTTCAATTTTTTTTTTACAGAAATGCAGCTATTTTTGAGCGTAACAAATAGCTGGTGGGCGCACGCATGTTGGAAGCGCCATTGTATGTGCTCCCTGGCAGTGGAAACACAAAGACAGCAGGAGGTAAATTCAGCAGCAGGAGGAGGAGGATGAGTGTGTGGCAGCAGGCAGTCAATGAGGCAGGCAGCTCGCCGTGACATAATAGCCCTGGTACCTAGCGGTGATACCAGGGCTGTAAATAAACACAACAGGAGGTCCCAGACAGCGGTCGTGCAGCCCACATTGTGTCCAATACACAACTGGGACAACACAGTTTTCAACCCGGGCACCTCAGAAAAATTAAACCTTTTTTTTTTTTTAATGGTTTGTTTGGTTTTGGTTTTGCAACCAATATAGCTATTGTTTGACGTAATAGCTGGTGGCAGAGTGGCAGCAGAAGAAGGTAATTCTGTGTACCCTGGCAGTGGGAAACACAGACAGACAGCAACAGCAGCAGGAGGAATGGAGGAGTAATGTGAGCAGCTATTGTTTGACGTAATAGCTGGTGGCAGAGTGGCAGCAGAAGGTAAATCATCTGTGTAGTGTACCCTGGCAGTGGGAAACACAGACAGACAGCAGCAGCAGCATCAGGAGGAGGTATGGAGGAGTAGTGTGAGTGTGGCAGCAGGTAGGCAGCGTGACATAATAGCCCTGGTACCTAGCGGTGATACCAGGGCTGTAAATAAACACAACAGGAGGTCCCAGACAGCGGTCGTGCAGCCCACATTGTGTCCAATACACAACTGGGACAACACAGTTTTCAACCCGGGCACCTCAGAAAAATTAAACCTTTTTTTTTTTTTAATGGTTTGTTTGGTTTTGGTTTTGCAACCAATATAGCTATTGTTTGACGTAATAGCTGGTGGCAGAGTGGCAGCAGAAGAAGGTAATTCTGTGTACCCTGGCAGTGGGAAACACAGACAGACAGCAACAGCAGCAGGAGGAATGGAGGAGTAATGTGAGCAGCTATTGTTTGACGTAATAGCTGGTGGCAGAGTGGCAGCAGAAGGTAAATCATCTGTGTAGTGTACCCTGGCAGTGGGAAACACAGACAGACAGCAGCAGCAGCAGCAGGAGGAGGTATGGAGGAGTAGTGTGAGTGTGGCAGCAGGTAGGCAGCGTGACATAATAGCCCTGGTACCTAGCGGTGATACCAGGGCTGTAAATAAACACAACAGGAGGTCCCAGACAGCGGTCGTGCAGCCCACATTGTGTCCAATACACAACTGGGACAACACAGTTTTCAACCCGGGCACCTCAGAAAAATTAAACCTTTTTTTTTTTTTAATGGTTTGTTTGGTTTTGGTTTTGCAACCAATATAGCTATTGTTTGACGTAATAGCTGGTGGCAGAGTGGCAGCAGAAGAAGGTAATTCTGTGTACCCTGGCAGTGGGAAACACAGACAGACAGCAACAGCAGCAGGAGGAATGGAGGAGTAATGTGAGCAGCTATTGTTTGACGTAATAGCTGGTGGCAGAGTGGCAGCAGAAGGTAAATCATCTGTGTAGTGTACCCTGGCAGTGGGAAACACAGACAGACAGCAGCAGCAGCAGCAGGAGGAGGTATGGAGGAGTAGTGTGAGTGTGGCAGCAGGTAGGCAGCGTGACATAATAGCCCTGGTACCTAGCGGTGATACCAGGGCTGTAAATAAACACAACAGGAGGTCCCAGACAGCGGTCGTGCAGCCCACATTGTGTCCAATACACAACTGGGACAACACAGTTTTCAACCCGGGCACCTCAGAAAAATTAAACCTTTTTTTTTTTTTAATGGTTTGTTTGGTTTTGGTTTTGCAACCAATATAGCTATTGTTTGACGTAATAGCTGGTGGCAGAGTGGCAGCAGAAGAAGGTAATTCTGTGTACCCTGGCAGTGGGAAACACAGACAGACAGCAGAAGAGCAGTACACAGCAGCCCACTGTAGGTGTAAAATGTGTGGCTGCAGGCGACGTAATAGTCAAAGTGAACCAGGCTGGCTTAGTGAGCAGGAGCCAGGAGGTGGTAAAGGGTGGTAAGGCACATTAACGATGGTTCCGGCAGCCAGTTCATGTCCCCCTCTCGCCGACAACAGGGGCCAGGAACTCGCCTTCCACCCACGCCTGGTTCATCTTGAGAAACGTCAGTCTGTCCACAGACTTGTGAGACAGACGTGAGCGTTTCTCGGTGACCACGCCACCAGCTGCACTGAAGCAGCGCTCGGACAGCACGCTGGAAGGGGGGCAGGACAGCACTTCCAGGGCGTACTGCGCCAGCTCGCTCCAGATCTCCATGCGCTTGACCCAATACTCCATGGGATCAACAGGGGCATCGCTGTCAAGCCCGCTGTACGACCCCATGTAGTCAGCCACCATGCGGGTCAGGCGCTGGCTGTGACCGGAGGAGGATGCTGCTGCATGCATCTCCTCTCTAGTCACTGCTGCCGGAGCCTCTACAGTCCTGTAGAGCTCGTGGCTGAGAGACAGCAGGTCTGTGGGGCGCTTGCTGCTGCTGGATGCAGGCACCTGCTGCTGCCTCTGTGCTGGCTGCTGGACAGTGGGGGTGGAAGGCTGGGGGAAGGCTTCCTCCAAGCGCTCAACAAGGGCCTGCTGCAAGCTCCTTATTTGTTGCGCTGGGTCTCCTCCTGCAGGCGGCAGGAACTGGCTCAACTTCCCCTTGAGGCGTGGGTCCAACATCATGCTGATCCAGATGTCCTCCCTCTGCTTCATCTGGATCACCCTGGGGTCCCTGCGCAGGCACGTCAGCATGTGCGCTGCCATTGGGAAGAGGCGGGCCACGTCTGCTGGCACATCGACGTCAGTGCTGTCCTCATCCTCCTCCTCTGCCGCCTCATCCTCTCTCCACCCCCGCACCAACTCAGCTGCGCTGTGCTGATCCCCCTCATCAGCAGCCAGGTCAGGGACCTCCACCAAGTCCTCCTCCTCCTCCCCCTCAGAGGTGGACTGCGCAGCTGGTTGCCGCTCCTGCTGGTCCAAGGCTGCCGCTCCCTGTTCCAGCAAAGCATCGAGGGCCCTGTTCAGCAGAGAAACCAGGGGCACCCACTCGCAGACCATAGCATGGTCCCTGCTCACCATGTTTGTGGCCTGCAGGAAGGGAGCCAGCACAAAGCACACCTGCTGCATGTGCCTCCAGTCATCATCGGGGACGATGGACGGGATGTTGCTGGTCTTGTCCCTTCTCTGAGCTGCGGAAACAGTGGCCAGGGCAAGGTACTGTTTGACAGCGTGCCTCTGTTCAACCAGACGCTCCAACATCGCCAGGGTGGAGTTCCAGCGAGTCGGAACGTCAAGGATCAGCCGATGGCGTGGCAGATCCAGCTCCTTTTGCACGTCTTCCAGGCTCGCACAGGCTGCAGCCGAGCGCCGGAAGTGACGCACAACATTCCTTGCCGTTTCCAGCAGTTCGCCCATCCCCTGGTAGGTGCGCAGGAACTTCTGCACCACCAGGTTCAGCACGTGGGCAAGACAGGGGATGTGGGTCAGGTTTCCCCTGTCTATTGCGGCAACCAGATTGGCCCCATTGTCGGCCACCACCTCTCCGACTCTGAGGCCTCTGGGGGTCAGCCAAATCCTCTCCTGCTCCTGGAGTTTGGCCAACACATGGGTTGCCGTCAGCTTGGTCTTCCCAAGGCTGACCAAGTGCAGCAGCGCTTGGCAGTGGCGGGCCTTCACGCTGCTGCTGAGGCGGGGGGTTTGGCCAGGTGTGCCGGAGGATGGCAGAGGATCGGAGGAACCTGCTGCAGTTCCCCTGACCCTGCGGGGTGGCACCACCCACTGTGTTGCTGCTGCTGCTGTGCCCGCTGCTGCTCTCCCATCCTCACCCCCTTCCACCAAGCTGACCCAGTGGACAGTGAAGGACAGGTAGCGGCCTGTCCCGAAGCGGCTGCTCCAGGAGTCCATGGTGACGTGGACCCTTTCACCAACCGCGTGCTCCAGCCCTCGCTCCACATTGGCCATCACAAAGCGGTGCAGTGCAGGAATGGCCTTGCGGGAGAAAAAGTGTCTGCTGGGGAGCTGCCAGTCTGGGGCTGCGCAAGCAAGCAGCGCACGAATGTCGCTCCCCTCCTGCACGAGCGTGTACGGCAGGAGTTGGGAGCACATGGCCCGTGCCAGCAAGCCGTTCAGCTGCCGCACGCGACGGCTGCTGGGAGGCAGAGCCCTAACCACCCCCTGGAAGGACTCGCTCAAAAGGCTCTGGCGTGGCCTTTTGCTGGCACGGGAATCAGCAGACACAGCGGAGGAGGCCACTGAGGACTGGCTGCCAGAACAGGCCTCAGTGTCGGCGGCAGGAGTTGCAGAGGGGGGAGGAGCAGTGCGTTTCCGCACTCCTGCTGGTGCTGCTGGAGGAGCAGGAGGGCGGGTGGCTGCTGTTGCTGCTGCTGCTGAAGGCTGTGCAGTGATGGGTGTGGTGCCACTGCCAGCACCAGATGCCTTCAGCCTCTGGAACTCCTGATGCTGGTGGAAATGTTTCGCAGCAAGGTGGTTGATGAGCGAGCTGGTGCAGAACTTTAAGGGGTCTGCACCTCTGCTCAACTTCCGCTGACAGTGGTTGCAAGTGGCGTACTTGCTGTACACTGTGGGCATGGTGAAAAAGCGCCAGATTGGAGACAGAAACATCCCCCTACGGCATGGAAGCGCTGCTGCCTGTCTCCCTGTGGTGGTTGGGGGTGGGGCTTGGGGGGCTTGGGTGCGGCTGGTGGTGGTACTGGCAGATGCTGCTGCTGCTGCTGCTGAGCCTGAGACACCAGCAGGCTGTGGGACCTGCCTACTGCTGCTGCCAATGCTTGCAATGATGCGCCTCCTTGCAAGGCCCACAAGAGCATCCTCCTCCTCCTCCTCAGAGCTGCTGAGGACGACATCCCCTGGAGGTGGTGGCACCCAGTCTCTGTCTGTCACCGGGTCATCAACATCCTCCCCCTCCTGAAACATGTCCTGCTGGGATGAGGACCCCCCAAACTCCTCTCCTGATGCATGGATGGGCTGCTTGACTGTCGCCACAGTCTTGCTGTCCAATCCCTCATCCCCCAAAGTGCCCATCAGCATCTCCTCCTCAAGATCGCCAACAACAGCAGACAATTTACTCATGATGCCTGGGGTCAAAAGACTGCTGAATGACAGGTCGGCGAGTGACGGTGAACTGGCCTCCTCCCCAGACCCTGCTGGGCGGCTGCTGCGAACAGGGGTGGTGGTGGTGGTGGTGAGGGTGGAGGCCTCAGATGCAGAGCTGATGGCGGGCTGCTCATCCTCCGTCATGAGTTGCACCACAGTGTCTGCATCCTTTTCCTCAATGGGACGTTTCCGACCCGGCTGGAGGAAAATGGGAGCAGGTGCTACACGCTGCTGCTGCTGTGTCTCTGCAGCGTGAGTTGCAGATGCTCCTGCTGGGCGGCGCCCAAGGCGTCCACGGCCAGTGGCTATGGGAGGAATGTTAGCCACTGACGCTGCTGCTGCTGCTGCGGAACTGTGCATGGTGGCGCGCCCGCGGCCGCGGCTTGCCACAATGCTGCTCCCTCTCCTCCTGATTCCCTTGCTGCCCTTCCCCTTGCCCAAACCGCGCTGGCTGCCACTTCCAGACATCTTCAATGTTTTGGGCGTATAGACAAAAGTTTTTTAAAAGGGCGGGTGAAAAGTGGGGTACTTTAATGGAGTGGGTTGGTTGGTGAGGTGACTGAGTGAGTGTCCCCTAGTACAGTAAGTAAGTAGTAACAGTCAGGAAGTACAACTAGCAGTTACAATAATCAGTAGTAATCACAAGTAAATTTAGTGTGTGTACACTCAGACAGTGAGTGCACGCACGCAGGAGCTAGTAGCCTATGAACACAGTGACTGAGTGTCCTAGACTCCTAGTACAGTAAGAGTAAGTAGTAACAGTAAGTAGAACTAACTAATTACAATAATCAATCAGCGATCAGAAGGAAATGGAGTGTGGGTGTGTGTACACTCAGACAGTGAGTGCACGCACGCAGGAGCTAGTAGCCTATGAACACAGTGACTGAGTGTCCTAGACTCCTAGTACAGTAAGAGTAAGTAGTAACAGTAAGTAGAACTAACTAATTACAATAATCAATCAGCGACCAGAAGGAAATGGAGTGTGGGTGTGTGTACACTCAGACAGTGAGTGCACGCACGCAGGAGCTAGAAGCCTATGAACACAGTGACTGAGTGTCCTAGACTCCTAGTACAGTAAGAGTAAGTAGTAACAGTAAGTAGAACTAACTAATTACAATAATCAATCAGCGATCAGAAGGAAATAGAGTGTGGGTGGTGTGTGTACACTCAGACAGTGAGTGACCGCACGCAGGAGCTAGTAGCCTATGGACAGTGACTGAGTGTCCTAGACTCCTAGTACAGTAAGAGTAAGTATTAACAGTAAGTACAACTAACTAATTACGATAATCAATCAGCGATCAGAAGGAAATGGAGTGTGGGTGTGTGTACACTCAGACAGTGAGTGCACGCACGCAGGAGCTAGTAGCCTATGAACACAGTGACTGAGTGTCCTAGACTCCTAGTACAGTAAGAGTAAGTAGTAACAGTAAGTAGAACTAACTAATTACGATAATCAATCAGCGATCAGAAGGAAATGGAGTGTGGGTGTGTGTACACTCAGACAGTGAGTGCACGCACGCAGGAGCTAGTAGCCTATGGACAGTGACTGAGTGTCCTAGACTCCTAGTACAGTAAGAGTAAGTAGTAACAGTAAGTACAACTAACTAATTACGATAATCAATCAGCGATCAGAAGGAAATAGAGTGTGTGTTGTGTGTGTACACTCAGACAGTGAGTGCAGTGCGCACACGCAGGAGCTAGTAGCCTATATGAACAGTGACAGTGAGTGTCCCTACGGGTACAGTAAGAGTAAGTAGTAAGTAAGTACAACTAACTAACAATAATCTATCAGTAATCAGAAGGAAATAGAGTGTGTGTACACACAGACAGTGAGTGAGTGCACACACGCAGGAGCTAGCTAGTAGCCTATAAACAGTGACAGTCAGTGAGTGTCCTACTCCTAGTACAGTATAACTACAATACTATTAGTAAAGGACAGCAGAAATACTGGTATAGATGAGAGAAATAAACAGAGGACAGCTGCCCACAGAGGCAAGGCCCCCCTGAGGCCTAAACCTGTAAGCTTGCAGCAGCTGCCTGTCTCTAATGTAACACACACGCTACTAACTAAAATACAATGTCTATCTAACTAACAACAATATAGGTGTATATGGCAGGTGTAGGTGAGCAAAAACGCTAGGTAAATGATCACAATAGAGCACTTGCTAAGCCAAAGCACAAAGGAGCAACTCTCTCTCTGTACAAGTCTCAGGCAAGCATGGAGAAACGGAACATGGCGGCCGCTATTTATAGGGTAGGGGCTGGCCAGGGTCCCCCTCTGTGATTGGCTGCCGTCAGAGGGCCTGGGAGCCCTCTGATTGGCTCTAAGGACATCAATCTGGGCTATGACGCTATTCGAGCTCGGTACCGAGCTCGAATAGCGCCGGGTTGCTCGAATAGCTCGAATAGTGAATGGGCTATTCGAGTGTACTCGGATAGCCCATTCGAATAGCTCCAGCTATTCGGAGCTCGAATACCGAGCTCGAATAGCTGAAAAAGAGCTCGAATATTCGAGCTACTCGAATATTCGAGCTCTGCTGAGCACCACTGCTCGATTGGCCTTGGCAAATGCTCATCTGCACAAAGAAGACGACGTCTGGCATTCTGTGTTATGGTTAGATGAAACAAAAATTGAATTATATGGTCACAATAATTTGGCGTAAAAAGGAGAAATATTCAACCCAAATAACAACATCCCCACTGTCAAACATGGCGGTGGGAACCTAATGCTTTTGGGGTGTTTTTCAGCCAGTGGACCAAAGAACCTAATCACAGTAAACACACCATGAAAAAAGAGCAATACATGAGGCTTTTCAAGGACAACATCAGGCAGTCTACAGAGATACTTGGCCTTGGGCACCAGTTGACATTTCAGTATGACAATGAGCCAAAACACACAGCAAAAGTAGTGAAGAAATGGTTAGCAGACAACAACATTGGCATTTTGGAGTGGCTCAGCCAGTGTCCTGACCTGAATCCAATTGACCTGAAACCATTTCGTAAGTTCTCCTGTGGAAACTATGATTGTCTCATGTAAAGTAGTAGTATGATAATCTTACAAGAAGAAAATGAAATGGCTAGGTTTAGGGTTAAATAGAGATCTGCTGGCACAAATCACATACAGCAGTGAAAATGCGGCAGTAGTTCAATCCCTGAATTCAATTACTTAATCTCACAAACCTGCTTTGGTAAAATTTCATGAAAAAACTGTTGGTCTTATAAAGGTGTGCATATATGTCTTTGCTCGACTGTACAATGTACACCGACGAGTAAATATATACCATATATACTTGCACAGAGGCTGACCCTTGCATAAGCTCACCTCACCACTTTTGGCTAAAAAAGTAAGCCAAAGGCCATGATCCACCAATTAGCTGAACCTCCCCCCCCCCCCCCCCCAGCATGTTATTGTAGCCTCTGTGCAGAGAGCATGCGTTAGGGTGGCAGTGGATGCACAGCGGGCATTGGAGTGTGCTGATATAAACTTACCTTTCCTCGCTCCAGTTCCGATGTCCGAGTCTCCCCGGCAGTTTCTGACCACACACACCTCACTCACTCACTCACTCACTCACTCACTCGCACACACTTTACACCCAAAATCTGGGTGTCAAAAAGTGGACTTATCTGTGATTATATACGGTAATTTCTACTATACATTGACAAGTGAATGCATATTATTACATGGGTTGTATACCGACAAGTGCATGTGTAGTGTACTGGCAGAAAAAATTAAGTGATCTCTTACCTAGTGTGTTTTTCTTTTTTTTTTTTTGGCAGCTGCACCTTGGAAACAAAAGCCGAATTTCCGCATCATAACACTATGGAGAATCTATAATCAAAGACTTTGAGTGGAACCTTCTATGTGCAATGTCAAATCTCCATTTTATTTTTTTAAGAGAATGGTCACAGTTCTTTTCATTTAACTGCAAATTCAATATAAGATGCAAACTGTGACTTCACCCTCTAAAGTGCAATTCATTTTAGCCTGTATTTTTCACTTTTATATGGGACTTTTTCAATTAGGAAATTGATCATTTGGCAATGTTTCAAGGTCTCATTTCTGTGCATGTTCATTTTCTGTATTAAGTATTCCTATAACGTGACCTTTCAAGGTTATGTAAGCAGCTTGTTTAATTAACTACTTTAGTGCTGGAGGGAGGAAAGGATGGATGAGAGCATAATCCATAGTAGAGGGCAATGAATATCTGGCCTCTCAATATAGATTAAGGCTATGCTAGGATTTGTAAGAAGTAGTTGCCTTCTCTATTTCTGCAGTCTCACATTTAACATATTGGATAAATTATACCTTTAAAAAATACTAATATTTCTCTAAAGCAAAATTGTGCGTAGACATATTAATATAATAATACCATGCTTAAAGTGAGTCTATAGGTGCCCATTAACAATACAATTTTCCCTTCAAATTCACTCTTCCAATGCACTTTTTATGATTGAATTGTATAGAAAGCTGCTCCGTTTGTGGCACAAATCGGGGTGATCTGATTCTTTGGTTGATCGTTAAAGGAAAAATTATCGATCCAAAAGTTGAATTGGAATGTAAAACCTTCTTAAATCATTCCGTTAATGGGAACAATCGATAATTGCCTTTATTTTAGTTACGACGGTTAAAATTGCATCGAAATATCACACTTGATTTACTGTGCCTGCACGAGTACAGTTGCATGTGCCCAGTAGCACCAAGTCACTTATTAGAGAGTGACTTGGGCACACTGCACAGGTGCCACCATACTGGCACATGTAATATGGCCATGCTCGTACACAGTGGGGAGCCTAGCCACGAGAACATATCTGACAAGCTCTTGCACGGCGACGGTGTGGTCAAGGAGTACATGAGAAGCCTTTGGACTATCCAAAAGGCTTTCCTCTACCTAAGTAAGTATCAAACTTTTATTCTTCTTTTATTATTTTATGTCCACTTGGCTTCATTTTTAAGACTTCTGTTCATTTGGGGGGTTTTTGTGTGTGGAAAAAACATTATGCTTCGCCTTTTAGAGAGGAATTGTCTACTTTACCCTTAGTTAATAGTCCACCTATTTTGATTTTATATAACAAACTAATGGAGGTTCATCCATGTAAATTGGAAAATAATGCTATCCTATGGCATGTTGACCTAGATACCCCTGTCACTAACTCTCGCTCATTCGTGCGTTAAGCAATATTAGAAAACTATCTCATTGTCTCTCTCATCAAGAGACATTACAATAAATTATAGTGAGATGGTACATGACCCCATGGAGAATAGCTACCTTTACTCGCAAAGCATGCAAGATCTTCATGCTAGCAGCAGGTTTAGAAAGAGAGAGACCAAGATTGCCTCTGACCCCTCTCACCCTGCTCACTCCATCTTCCAGCTCATGCTTACAGGAGGAAGATTCTGGTTAATCACAACTAAAACTTCTAGACACAGGAACAGCTTTTTCCCTCGGGCATTAGCCATGCTTCATGCAGAACCATGCAAGATCTCCTAGGACATAAAAGCGTTAAGCATAGAACTGAAAATGAACACTTCTCGCCCTGTTCACTGCCACTAGAACTTACATACTGTCCTTAACCTGTAACATATATACTGTCTGTCCTTGTTTTCTTTTTGTCTGTTAAGCAACTGCCAAGTCATATTTCTTGTAAGTGGAAACTTTTTTTGGCCAAATAAATTACTTCTGATTCAAAACACACTTGTGTTAATGGGAACTCTGACACATTGTGGGGGAATGCCCCTATATTAAACCAGGCTGGGACTCAAATATTGAAGTTTTCTATAGATATTTATCCACACAATTTTCCCCATCTGCTACTTCCGTCCTGCTACACCTTTTTGAGGTTTCCTCATACCATCAGTTCAATAAGCGATTTGCGTACTTATTAAAGTCTACCCTCTTGTGTACTTATTGAAGTCTACCCGTACCATATGTGCTAACTGGTTCAAAATGGTACCACCCATAGGGTGAGTTCTAGTAGAGAGGACTGCTTTCTTTCTAATCACTTAGGCATATTTGACCCACTCTAATGATGTATATCTTAAGGTAACTTTGCTTTTCATTAAAGTGAAATGATTATAGCAGTTCCTTTTAAAATTTAAAAGTGTTATTTGGGGGGGGGGGGGGGGGGGGAGGAAGACACTAATGTTATGAATGCGAAAGTTTGGATGTTTGTTACTCAATCACGCAACAATGGCTGTACGGATTTGGATGAAATTTGGCACACACTCAGTACATTACCTGGAATAACATATAGGAGGATACTTTTTATCCCCATAACCAAAAAGTGGGCAGAGACAAATACTAATGTCACTGGCAAAATGTGAACTGCAGCCATTCTTACACTGTTAATCATAGGGCTCTCAAACTTTGCACAGTTGGTCACTGGGTGACTGGGATTAATATTCAGAAAAGTGGATGGAGCCTACAAAAGCCAATCAAAATGTACCTATTGATTTTCAAGGGGAATATTTAATTGCTGCTATTCTTGCACTGTTCATGGCTCAAACCTCAAACTTGGTACAGTTGGTCATTGGGTGACTGGGGTTCAAATTCAGAAAAGGGGGTGGAGCCAGAAACAGCCAATTAGATTTGTTTCATTTTAATGCAAATTATTGATGCCACAGACTGCAAAGCTCACAAACTTGGTCATTGAGCAATTCAGCAGTAATTTCACCTAGTAGAGTTTTCTCCTAGTAGATAAGTTTTCATCTTCTATTTAAAATAACTTTACAGTACTTGTCAACTAAAATAGTACCAAAAAGTAAATTAAAAAGTACTATGAAAATTATTGAAAGTATTTTTTTGCTTTCTGGTGGCTTAAAAGGCATGTTATTGACAAGTTTAAAAATACCAGGGATGGTCGTAGTCAGCCAACTTTGCTACACCGGAACTACGCGTAGTTTTACACATACACTTTGCCAAACTACAGCTTCGAAATCAATTATTCGTTTCGTATGCATTTCGTAGACTACTCGTTAAAATACGCAATTAAGCGTACTGCAATACGCAATTAAGCGTAGTATATGTGGATGCTTATGCCTGCATGCAGAACATTTTACGCATTAATTCCTCTTTAATTGCTATCCAGGGAACTCTTCTATGTGTACATTCCCTTTTCCAATGCGTAAATTTATAAGCATACAATCGCACGCGTAAAATTAGCCGCATTTAACGCATTTGTAGTTCACTATGCAATACACTTGTTAACTACGCATAGTGGGCGTAAGCTACGCGTAGTGGTACTTCGCTGCGTGTAAATTTGTAAGCGTAGTTTTGAAACTTCACCTGCGAACTACGATGCGTAGATGTGAACTACGATGCATAAATTCACACTGGCATAGTTTCTGCTCATCCCTGAAAAATACCACCTAGGAGAAAACTCAGGAGAAAAAGTTAATTGCATATGGCCCCTTGTGTCTCAGGGTTAGAAAAAATGGGCAAAGCCAGCACCAGCCAAATACATACCAGGGAAATGACAGAAAATGTAAACTGCAGCCATTCTTACACTGTTAATCATAGGGTTCGCGAACTTTGGACAGTTGGTCACTGGGTGACTGGGATTAATATTCAGAAAAGTGAGTGGAGCCTACAACATCCAATCAAAATTCACCTATTGATTTTCTTAATTGCTGCCATTCTTGCACTGTTAATGGCACAAACCTCAAACATGGTACAGTTGGTCATTTAGTGACTGGGGTTCAAAGGGGGTGGAGTCAGAAACAGCCAATCAGATACCCGGGCCATCTGCTAGTATAATATAAACAGAAACAGGAGTTCACAATCCACCTGGTTTGGGATCATTTTGAGGAGAGTAAACCCAGTCATATAACACAATCTGACTGAACGCAACTAGATAAAGAAAAATTAAGCAATGGGAGAAAAGAAAGAAGGAAGGAATGGAGAGAGAAAGTGGGCTATCAAGTCCCATGTGTCCCTGAAGAAAGAACAGCCTTATACATCAGTGTATCTTTAAAGATAACGCAAAATGATCAGGTTGGTAGATATTGATCAATCCAACCCTGAGAAGACACTATCCTTTCCTCCATTTGCACAAACCCTTTGACTCGGACCCAGTATTGAGAGATTGTTGGAGGGTGAGGGCTTTTTAATAGGAAAGGTATACTACCCCTTAAAATGTTACATGCTTAGGCATACATCACTGGATTTGTCTAGAGTGAGACCCTTTAAGGCCTGGTGCACGCCAGAGGAGTTTTTCTGAGCGTTTTGAGTTTTTGAAACCTCCTGCTAATGTTATCCTATGTGTCTGTGCACACTGGAGTGATGAGGTTTTGTAAAAAAAAAACCCATAGCATTACATTGGGAAGTGCTTTTGAAACCTCTAGCGTTTGGGTAGCTTTTCTGGTGTGTCTCAGCCGTAATAGAGTAGTTGTATGCCTCCTTGCTGGAAAAAAACGAATTCTGCAGGATCATAACAGTTCTGCCTCTTTAGTAAGGAACAGTGCCATTTTCTTCTAATCAGTGGACCGTAAAGAGGTAAAGAAACCATTGATTGTCCACTTCAGTGAGAACAACAAACTGATTATCTGAGACTCCCTGACAAAGGAGCACTTTTGTCATTATCAAGGTGGCTAATCAGAGTTTGATTAGTTGTGAATGCCCATTCATTATATATAAAAAGCAATTAATCAGTGAAAAGCGTTGATATCACTAAATAGGTCCACCTAAGGACTTTTGTGCACATGCAAGTGCATATAATACTCCCAATGACTAGTGTTTTCACACTGAAGAAGATTGCATTATGAAAATAAGGTTGCTTTCACAAAAATGTTGTCATAAAATAAAGTTTGGTGGAAATTCCAGATTATCAATATTCATTGAGTCTCCATAATAGTAATATAAAATACACATTATCTATTAGAGAACCACTGGTCATAGATTCTCTGTAATGTAAGAATAGTCATTTTCTGCAATGTCAGTACTGCTACCGGTTTCTCTGTGATTGGAGCTGTGGTTAGTGATTTTGTGCTATCTTAGTTATGGAAACTGATTTATTTTTAAGGTAGTAATGGTCACTCATAATTTCTAATAACATCACCCACAATGAATCACTAGTAGGTTCTATAGTGCAGAGACTACATTTTAAATAATTAATAAAATAAAAATAGGGGAAGTTATCATATGGATTTGTCAGCAAAGGTGCAACTTTTCCTATCTGAAAGTCACCAGAGATAAGTTGACACTATGGTTTTTAGTTTGTCACACTCAGAAAAGTGATAAAGTACAGACAGTCTCCTACTTAGAAACAACTTAAGTTACAATGTTTCAGAGATACAAACAAAGCTGTCTTCATGTACAAAATACTGTTTTAAATATATGTATTTTTGTTCTTAAAGGATCACCAACACAAAATGTTTTAAATTTTAAATACATGTAAAAACATAAATAAGAAGAAAGTTTCTTCCAGAGTAAAATGAGCCATAAATTGCTTTTCTCCTATGTTGCTGTCACTTTCAGTAGGTAGTAGAAATCTGACAGAACCAACAGGTTTGGACTAACCCTCATGGGGGATTCTCAGGGTTTTCTTTATTTTCAAAAGCCTTTAGTGAAAGGCAGTTGCTCCGTCCAACTGCTAGAAAGTGGGCAGGGAGGCTGGCCAACATTTTTGTATAAATCCTTTAAGGGGTGTCTTTATAAAAAAATCAAAGGCCTTACTGAGAATCCCCCATGATGAGATGGACTTGACCAAAACCTGCTGGTTCTGTCAGATTACTACCTACTGTAAGTGACAGCAAGATGGGAGAAAAGTAATTTATGGCTCAACTTAATGTGAAAGAAAAGCACTTCTTCTTTGTATGTGTTTACATATATTTTACAATTTCACATTGTTTCGTGATAGTGGTCCTTTAAATATCACAGTATTGCATAACTGTTATAAGTAGTGTAAAACACTTTAAAAGCACATTGAATACAACAAGAAAACCATAGTTTACACTGTGTCCTAATCCAAAGTTGTCTAAAAGTAAATAAACAAATTCATCTACGTTTCACCATGTTTAACACAGGACTCCATTTACAAACAAATTCAACTTATAATCTCCCATAATGGAAACTGTAAGTATGAGACTGCCTGTAGTTATGTCAGCATGAACCACAAGACCACATTAATGATGGGAATAAATTCCTGCAGATCTTATTGTAGCGGTCCACTGCGTTGACCTGTGCAACAAAATACTGTACATCCTCATAGGACATGAGTAATTATTATTGTTTAGTATTATTTAGTAGAGATGGCCTGAACCTCAGATTTTAGGTTCGCAAACCTCGAATGTGAACTTCCACAAAAGTTTGCGAACCTGCGAACTCGGCGAATGGCAATAGACTTCAATGGGCAGGCAAACTTGAAAAACTACAAACACTGTTTCTGGCCACGAAAGTGGTGGAAAAGATGTTTCAAGGGGTCTAACACCTGGAGGGGGGCATGGCAGAGTGGGAGACACGCCAAAAGTCCCGGGAAAAATTATGGATTTAACGCAGATCAGGGTTATAAATTATAATACCTAAAGGGCAGAAATCAGATTGCATTCCTAAATTGGAGGTATAAAGTGCTTGAAAACATCTTGCGTGTGTAGACATGGATCAGCAGGTAGTGTAAGTAGTGTACTGCTTCACACTGACAGACCAAACTCACTGTGCAACGCACCGCAAACTGCTGTTTGTGTAGTGATGGCTGTGCTGGACTGGTGCGCACGAGGGCAGTTTTCAAGCCCATATGGTCGGGCTGAGGTAGCTCAATGACAGAACAACAGTGATTGTCCAGCTGATCGAGTTTGGTCTGTCCACAATGAAGCAACAACCTTATTATCTTGGGTGTAAAAAAGAAGGATGAATAGGGTTGGCACCAGATGCTAGCTGACAATAGACTCCACGTGTACGCTCCTCCAGCAGCCATGCTCACCTTATCAGCTGTATAATCCATAAGTGAGGAAAGAATGATGAAGGAGCACCGGTTCTGCTATTAAAGGTTTATTGCATCACGTAGGCATAACAGGCACATCAGAAGTGAAGGGTGGAGGTACCGGCCTAACAGCCGTTTTGCGGCTACTACCGCTTTCTCAAAGGCACAACAGGGAACAATCATTACAGGGTAGAGCAACCAATATATATATATATATACATATTCCACATAATTACTCACCACACCAACTCGACTGTGCATTATAGATCGGTACAGCGGCGCCAATTACGGCGTCCGCATACACTTCCGGGTGGCTACCCACCCGCTTCCGGGGTCACGTGATGTAAATTACCTATCGGCGCTCAGGAGCGACAAACCTATCAAAAGCCTAAGATAGGCGGCGAATCCGGCGCTACGCTGGCTATCGTCATGGGGAGCATCCATTGTTGCTATAGCAACACACGGCATGCAAGTCCCGACTCAGGGAGGTAGTGACGAAAAATAACAATACAGGAGGACTCTTTCGAGGCCCTGCTGACTGTTGTATAATGATGAGATGAATACACTTGAAATCCTATAACAAGAATCTGTTATGGAGGGCAAGTCTGCCATCCATTCAAGTGAAAGGTATGCACTGACTAATGGTATAATACAATGTGCAGTCACACAGATGCTGTGAAAGGTATACATTGACTGCTGGTATAATACAATGTGCAGTCACACAGATGCAGTGAAAGGTACTGACTGCTGGTATAATACAATGTGCAGTCACACAGATGCAGTGAAAGGTATGCACTGACTGCTGGTATAATACAATGAGGCCCTGCTGGCTGCTGTATAATGAGATGGATACACTTGAAATCCTATAACGAGAATGTGTTATGGAGGGAGAAACAGCTACCACCACACATCCAAGGAAGGACCCAATGTGCTGTTTAAGTAATGTACCTGCCCTTACCGTGCTTTGCAGACCAGGCATCTGTGGTCAGATGGCCCCTTGACTCAAAGCTGTGCGCCAGAGATGGCACCACTTGCCTTTCAACATCACGGTACAGTTTGGGTATCGACTTTTTAGAAAAATAATTGCTGCTTGGCTGACTGCTGGTATAATACAATGTGCAGTCACTCAGGTGCAGTGAAAGGTATACACTGACTGCCAGTATAATACAATGTGCAGTAACACAGATGCAGTGAAAGGTACTGACTGCTGGCATAATATAATGTGCAGTCACACAGTTGCAGTGTAAGGTATACACCGACTGTGCTGGGCCTGGCACAGTATAGCAATTAGCAAGGGCCAACTGCAACAGACAGGGCTTTATATGCAGTGGCACACAAAAAAAACACATCGCAAGAACATTAGCTCTCTCTTTTTTTTGTGGTGCTTTTCAGCAACAAATAACAGCAAGGAGCAAGCTTACAAGACCTGACTAACGCTTTCCCTATCTCTGCAGAAACCTCTCCCTTCTCTCACTAAAGCAGGCAGCAGCCAGAAGACAGAGTGAGAACATGGCCAATGCTGCTGCCTTTTAAAAGGAGGGGTGGGGGTCGAGGAGGGAGTGCAGCCTGATTGACTGCCATGTGTCTGCTGACTGTGATGTAGAGTGTCAAAGTTTACCCCAATGATGTAGTATAGGGGGCGGTTCGAACTCGTTATGTGTTCGCGTTTGGATGTGAACGTGAACAAGTTCGCCGGCTAACCATTCGGGCCATCTCTATTATTTAGTATTTATGTAGTGCTGACAACTCCTGCAACACTTCACAGAGTATATATTCTTGTTACTAGCTGTTCCTCAGAGGGGTGCACAATCTAATCCCTGTCATAGTCAAATGTCCAGATGTCCTATAACTAAAAAAGGCATTACAATGGTTTATTCATGATGACACACACATCATATAAAGTCCTTCACAGTGCAAAAAAAAACAACAACAACCATGTAACTAATCGGGCAAGAATGAGAACTAAATATTATTCACTGATTTAAATAAAATAAAATAAAAGCAATGATTATCATAAATTCTTACAAATTTACATTGGGTTCTATTCACAAAACTTCTCATAAATGGCATCACCTGATTGATAAAAAAAATAGCCTTTCAGCACATTTACAAGCAAAATAATCACTCCAAGTAAGTTGTTCCTGATTAACTATTTAAGGACCAAGCTAATTGAAATTTCTACGCCCTGTTTTGGTGGGCTCCTGGCTGGCAGGGCATATATTTTAATAAGTCGTCGCTGCACTCATTCGCAGTTTCCGTCGCTCCCCGTCGATCGCGCCGCTCAAACCCGACGAGTCTCGCCGCATCTCACAGGCTCTGCCTGTCTCTATGATGGCAGAGCCATGTGAGCCGGTCAGGAGCTGATTTCATTGGCTCCTGTCCCTGTCTTTCAATGTAAGCTGCTCCATTGGCTTACATTGAAAGACAGGGTCAGGAGCCAATAAAAGCGGCTCCTGACCGGCTCACATGACTGTCGTCATAGAGACAGCAGAGTCTATGTCCTGGGGGTCCCGGCGAGTGGCAATGGCGATTCGTCGGGATTCCGTCGTTCTGGTACCAGCAGTCTCTGGTCCTTAACGGGGCAGAGCCCGTTGGTACTTAAGTGGTTAACTTTGTTTCAATATTACTTTTCTTACCTTAATTATATTATGTTTATCCTTTTAAGCTTAAAAATGTAACATTGATAAGGTGAAAACAGAGGAAAACGGGAAAAAGCTTTGTGAATCATGTTCAATGTAGGGAAAATACTGTACTATGAAAATCACCTTTGTTGACTGTTAAAACCTGACAGTTCCTTTTCTCCAGTACCACCTGCTTGATATCCCCTCATCTCTGCCCTTGTGGAGAGGCAGATACTGCAAAGTTGTGGTAAATAATGTGTGGAAAATATTTTCACAATTAAAGATGAAAGTGAAGATGCTAGATTCCTTCCTTACTAACTAATTGAGCAAGTTTGTTGCCCCTATAGTGTGTGAAGTTCTGCATGTGATGCTTTAGGGATGTGAAGAATACTGAGCAACTAATTGAGGGCTAGTTAAGTTCTGAAAGACCTCCAGTGTATTTATTTAATTCTCCTAGCTCAGAGTCGAAGGTACACAGGCTCCGGTGCATCTTTTAAACATATTATTATATTGGAGACATTTTGACTGTGTTCTATGAAATAGCCTTGTGCCCACCAGTGTGTTGTGCTCCTATGGAGCTCTGAAATTTTATAATCAATAAGTCAGTTCAGGTCTAGATAACGCAAAGGTTGCAAACCAATATCATGGAAAGTTGCACCATGCAGCATCTTTAAGCATACAAGGTGTCACATCATCACCCACAATAACGATAAAGGTTTACCAGACAGAAACAAGTAACATATAAGGTTGTAACTTTGCAATGTGGAATCAATCAATCAAAGGTCCCTCTCTTCAGGTTCCAGGAGAAAGTTCTTGTTGTAACCTCTGGATCCCTGGGTTACGCCAGGCAGTAACCGTTTCCAATTGGACATAAAACACAAGCACATATGCTAAATGCAGACTGCTATTTATTTCCTCATAGGTTAAAAGCAAACAAGTAGATAAAACAAGAACTCACATACGAGGCCCAAGCAATGGCTAGCCCATAGTCACACAAGTACGTGTTTGTGAAATAACCCAGAAGGTAGGTATGGATAAAGGTGCCGTTTGTCTCCTTCCAGATCGGTTTTGAATTGTGTTATCATCAGAGGATAAAGTAGTCTTTGGTGTTCTAAAAGAGACCAGGCTTCCTGTATATGTAATGCTACTTGAGAATTTCAAGTTGCTTTCTGGTGAGCACATACATGAGAGGGGAAGACCTGAGATATACTGTAGATTTCCCTGGTGGTGGCATTTCCCATCTGTTGTGCTTTGCATACAGTGGTGTAAAGAATTAGTGATTCTTTTTCAGTAGGGAACGCTTGTGGTCTTGTTTTCCATTGAAGTGCAGTTTTTTCACCACATTGGAACTTCATGCCCAAAACACCCATAACCTTGGAGAAATTTCAAATCAACATGAACAGGCCAAAGAGAATTTAAGTTTCTCCTTACGGTGTAGAATCCTGTTATCTGCTGTTGAAAATGGCATCATGTTCAGCTTGTTCAGTTACACAAGGCAGGAGGAAATCCAGCAAATTGTAGCTTCTTTACCTTGGGTTCATCATCTACAATACATATTATACAATGGAATAGTTGGAATAGTTGATTACTAGGAACAGACAACTGGTACTAAATGAAGAGGTGAGCAGGAACACAAGAAGCACTTATCTAGGATGTCCAGTGGAGTCCATAGTCCTGGAGTCCATGCTCACATTGAAACCAACAGCAACTCAATCCATATGTTACCCTTGAACTGGAACTATGTGTAAAACAAACAGTTAATATGACAAGCTGCGGGTTTACAAGACCAGTCCCGAAAGTACAAAACAATGGCCTCAATTCACTAAGCTTAACTCCTGTCTTTAATAACTCTCCTGAGCTGTTTTACAGTTATCACAATTATATCACCATGGTGATAACTGTAAAACAGCTCAGAAGAGTTATTAAAGACAGGAGTTAAGCTTAGTGAATTGAGGCCATTGGCCCATATGCAATTCACATTTTCTCCTGAGTTTTCTCCTAGGTGATATTTTTACAATGTTAAATTTTTTATTAATATTGATATTTTGTATATTATTAATATTTGTATTAATATTTTTAATATTTTTTATTTTTAATATTAAATCTCCAGCAAGCAAGAACATTTTTATAGTAGTTTTTTTCACCTAATTTTGGCACTTTTTTCAATTGGGGCAGCACGGTGGCGTAGTGGTTAGCTCTCTCGCCCTGCAGCGCTGGGTCCCTGGTTCGAATCCCAGCCAGGGCACTATCTGCAAAGAGTTTGTATGTTCTCTCCGTGTCTTCGTAGGTTTCCTCCGGGCACTCCGGTTTCCCCCCACATTCCAAAAACATATGGATACGTTAATTGGCTCCCCTAAAAATTGGCCCTAGACTACAGTACTTACACTACATAATATAGACATATGGCAATGGTAGGGATTAGATTGTGAGCTCCTTTGAGGGACAGTTAGTGACAAGATATATATATATATATATATATATATATATATATATATATATATATATATATATATATATATATATATATACATACACTGTACAGCGCTGCATAATATGTCAGCGCTATATAAATACTAAATAATAATAATAATAATAATTGCAAAGTGCTAAAAAGTTATTTTAAAGATGAAAAATTATCTCCTGGCAGAAAACTCAAGAGGAAAAAAAAAATTGCATATGGGCCCATGATTGCATCTGAGGAAGTGCAGTTGTTACATGAAAAAACTTTTAGATTCACCTCACATTCACAGCTTGCCTAATGTACTTTGCTTCTTACTGGTGTTTTGATTAAAGTTACAATAGAGCAGTTTGCAGCATTGCTGGGGTTGGGTAGATCCATCTGGTGGATGGCTCCCAGGTTAGGCATTGGGGATTGTTGGGTGCCGTACAACCATACCAGACAGTGATAGCACTGCGATAAATAGGAAACTGTGCCAGTAGGGTTAGCCTTTCCAAAACAATTCCTGGAAAGGCTAACCTTACTGGCACAGCTTCCTATTTATAGCAGTGCTATCACTGTCTAGTATGGTTCACGCTCATTGTCAATTCCAAATGAAAAAAAAAAGCCTCGTACGCACGCCTGACTTAAAGAGAAACTCCAACCAAGAATTTAACTTTATCCCAATCAGTAGCTGATACCCCCTTTTACATAAGAAATCTATTCCTTTTCACAAACAAGAAAAGTATATACTCTTGGCAGCTTCCTGTCTGTGAACCTTGCTGCATTGTGGGAAATAGCTGTTTACAGCTGTTTCCAACTGCCAAAAAATCATGCAGCAGCTACATCACCTGCCAACAGTAAAAATGGCACCATGTAATAAATGTCTAAATGTAAATCAGGAAGAGGAAAGATTTTACAATGGGCAAACACTGACTAAATCATTTATACATAATTATTGTACAAATGAAGCACTTTTTATTACATTTCTTTTCACTGGAGTTCCTCTTTAAGTCGGCTGAGGTGGGCGATAAGACTGGCTCAGCCGACAATCGTGTGTACGGCACCCGACGATCCCCTGACTCCCAACCTGGGAGTGACCCAGCGACAGGGCCGGCCTTTGATATGAGCGACCGGAGCGGTCGCTCACGGCGCCAGCTCTCAAGGGCGCATGCGCCCTGTCGCCCCTTGCCGTCCCGCTGTCTCTCCCTGTGTCCTCTCCGTCTTTAATTAGAGCAGGACTACAAGAACATGGTCGCCAATGTCCACAAATGCGGACAATCGGTGGCCATTTTCTTGTAGCCCTGCTCTAACTACAGATGGAACGGAGGCAGGGAGAGAAGAGTGACGTCGGCGCTGGAGCGTGGAAGTCAGGTGATTCAGTCTTTGCACGGCCCGCTGCTGCAGAAGGGGGGAGGGATTGACTGGGGGCATACTACCTACACTGGGGGCATACTACCTTCATTGGGGGCATACTACCTTCATTGGGGGCATACTACCTTCACTGGGGGCATACTACCTACACTGGGGGCATACTACCTACACTGGGGGCATACTACCTACATTGGGGGCAGCGATGCTACTACACTGGAGGCAGCGATGCTACTACACTGGGGGCAGCGATGCTACTACACTGGGGGCATACTACCTACATGGGGGCATACTACCTACACTGGGGCAGCTATGCTACTACACTGAGGGCATACTACCTACACTGGGGGCATACTACCTACACTGGGGCAACTATGCTACTACACTGGGGGCAACTATACTACCTACACTGGGGGCAGCTATGCTACCTATATGGGGCAACTTTACTACCTACACTGGGGGCAACTATGCTACCTATATGGGGGCAACTATACTAGCTACCTATACTGGGGCAACTATACTACCTATACTGAGGGCTACTATACTAACTACCTTTACTGTGGCAACTATACTACCTATGCCTGGCTACCTACACTGAGTGCACCTACACATGAGATCCTATACTGAGGGCACCTATACCTAGTTACCTACCTACCTACCTATACTGAGTCTGAGGGCATTTTTTGGGGAGGGATACACCACAGCTATAATGAGCGTTGCAAATTGTTGGTGCTATATATAGGCCTGTGTGTGTGCGTGCGTATGTGTGTACGAGCGCAAAGAGGATGGGGGGCACCAAAATCCGGTTTCGCTCAGGGTGCAGTGAAACCTAAGGCCGGCCCTGCCCAGCGACACTGATCCCCCAGCTGATCCCATTGTTCACACCACACCCCCTGCCCACCACATCATGTCATGCATGCGCTACTCGTTGTCCCTCGGTCCTCCTCCCGCATAGCAACACAGCACGTCATCCGCTACACAGCTGGCATGTGAGGGGGCAGCAGGGCGCAGTGATGTCGCCCGATGGGATTCGCTCCTGATCCCCAATGGGCGACATTAGTTGTGATTGTGTACGAGCCCTAAGGGTGTATGGTAAACAATATGCACTGTTCCTGGTTTTTGCTGCTGATCCATGAATCAACAGCAGAATATACCTGTAGAGTGTAGCCATTTAGAAAATTGGCAGGTCTGTAGTAGTTATGGCCATTGGTCTTGGTGTCAGACCTTCTGCATGTGTATCGAATTTACATATATAATCAATTTGGGTTTGAGTTGAATGCATTTGCACACACATACATAAACCAATGCACACACAGTGAAATTGAAGATAGAAATTTAACACATACCCTGCAATTTCATTTCTTACAAAGTATTTTTTCAAATGTATTACATACATATTTATGTGCATTTTCTGGAGTTACCGATGTAAAGGTGCATTTCTTTAGCAGTCTATTAGGAGAACTGATTGCAATGGAATGCAATCAGTGCTTTTTAATGGCTCCAGGATGTTTTTATAAGTCAAACAGTGCTGCTGCCGCTGTGCTTGTGCACGTGAAAATAGTGGAAAAAAAATACACCTTTATTTCCAAATACTATATTGTCACCATACTTTGTACTAGGGACATAATTTAAAATCTTGTGATAACCAGACCAAAATTGCAGACAAAAGGTGTGGGTTTTATGCACAGTAACAGTGTTTATATTAAAACTATAGGGTATGAAATAGTGTATTTTTTTTCATTTTTTCATTGTTTTTCCCTTTAAAATGCATAGAAAATAAAGTAATTACTGGAAACCAATATCAACCCAAAAAGCCCAATTGGTGATAAAAAAAAAACAAGATATAGATCATTTCATTGTGATTAGTAGTGATTAAGCTATTGGCAAATGAAAGGGATGAGCACTGAAAGGTGAAAATTGCTCTTGTCCGTTAGGGCAAAAACCGCTTTGGGGTGAAGTGGTTAAACAACGCCTTGGTCAGCATTGCAAATGCTGCACAGTGTGAATTCTTGTGGGTAAGCAATTTACATTTTCAGCATCAGTCTTCCAGCAAATCGGCCACAATCTCGCTTATGGTGGCCATACATGGTACAATAAAAACTTTCGATTATCCCGTTTATTCGATCTAGATGATTTCAATCAAGAAATTTGAACGATTATCCCGTTTTTTTCGAGAAAAATCCGATCGGACATGCTGGAAAAATCTTTATATTCGATCTAACGGAATAATCGAACTAAATGATCTAATCGAAAAAAAATGAAAAATTGTACCATGTATGGCCACCCGTAGCAAGATTTTTGTGAAAACTGTGACCAGAGTTTACACTATCTGTGGTCAATTGCAAAGCCCTTATATGTGCTGTCATTGCCAAATTAGCAATGTATATTAAGGATTATGGTGGGTGTGTGTTGGGGGGGGGGGGGGGAGAAGTACAAAAAAATCATTTTTAAAAATGATTGGGGGGGGGGGTATATTACAGATTACTGTTATACTGTGCTATGTGTTTATTGCTAGGTACACACAATACAATATTCTGTTAGATTTTCCTGCCAGATCAAATTTTTTTTGATATTTTTTATTTTTTTTTCAACATGTCCGATCTTAATTACGATTGATTTTCTGATCGATTTCCGTTCACTTCTATAGAAATTGATCAGAAAATTTATCAGAAAATTGAACGAGATTAAGATCGGACCTGTTGAAAAAATTGATCTGGCAGGTAAATCTAAAAGAAAATTGTATTGTGTGTACCTGGCATTATACTTTGTAATATATTTTGCCAAAACAGGCGGCATACAGTACCCCCTCCCTGAGGCATAACTACAAATCCTGCCATAACAAGTGTAACAACAAAAACACTGGATGGACTCCTTTATCAGAGGGAGTGACGTAGTAGTAGGGGGCTCCCCTCACAGCTCTGGGCCCCCCTGTAGTTGCAGAGGCTGCTCCCCTGTAGTTACCCCCCTGCACTCCCCTGCACCCTCCTAAACACCTTTAACCCCTTGTAATCATTTCAAACTGTTATAACTAGGATTTGAAACCTGAACAGTTTGGGGCTCAGCGCCTTGAGCTATACCAACCCACATGGTCCACGACATAGCGGGCTCTAGATGAGAGTGGTGGCAAAGCCTGTCTCTCCTCCCTAAAAGCCTTTATGTCAAGGGCAAGTGGCTTATCCCTAAGGGCCCTTTCACACTGGGGCGGTGCGGTGCATAAAATTGACGCACTGCTACCACACTCCATCGAAAACCTATGGGGGAAATCACATTACCTGCGTTGCGGTGCGCCGGAAGTCCTCAATCTGACACGCTTCCAAAACTACGTTACTGCGCTTACCTGCATCACACGGCGTCGGACTGGAAGTCATTAAAGTCTATGGGGACACAGGAATATTAAAAATGTTGGCAGCGGTGATAAGGCGACGTTACAATGCGCATGCACGGAAGCGTATTTTTACAATACGCTTCCGTGCACTTCCACGTTCCAAAACCAGGAAGTGACCACAAGCGTGTCACTTCCTGTTTGCCCAGATGCTTAACAGGGAACACCGTGTAATAATGCGGCATTCCTTGAAGGCATGTTTTGGTGTGAAACCAGCCTAAAGAGGCTCAAAGTTGTGATAGGAAACATGTTTTTAAAATGGGATTAGGTTGCTGTGGTATACTTTACTATACACAAGCAAAATTTTGGCCCACCACTGCTGTCTTGAACTACTTTCGTATCCATGCTGCCCACTATTGTCTGCTTTGTGCTATGTACAGGGCTACAATAGCTGTTGGGGTTATATAAATAATGATTATAATAATAATAATACATTAAGTTCAGATTTGTATTTCCTGATCATAAAATGATACAGAAAGTCTTGCGATGCTTTTAGTCTTAATGCAGCCATCAGATTCTTTCCTCAACAACACAACAATCTATACAGAGTTTCTGGTGTTCAGGAAGATGCTAAAACAATAAGTAGCATTTTTGTTTTTTAAATGGTGTTGTGTTTAGTAGATGAAGCATTGCAAATAATTGGGGGTGTAGACAAAAACTTGTGCTGCACTTATTTTTTCACTTTGAAACTTTGAAACTCTTGCTAAATGATTTAAAATGCTACTAATCGCTTAGTTGCGTATATTGAAGAATGCAGTGTGACAACAAAATACTTGGACCTTTGCATTAATGTATGGTAAGCAGTTAGCTGAAACTTGTATTTTTTTTTCTTTTAGCATACCTTTTCATTATTTTTTGTGTTTAGCACTAACAATAAAAGAAAATCAAAATTTTTCACAGTTTCATCACCATTAGAATAGCTACAGTATATTTCAGTAACTGGACGTTTTATTTTTGCTAAATGCAATTTTTTTCTGGTCATTATTACATAATTTAGCAAACATACATAACCTGATACTTTTTGAAAATAGATGTGGCTTTTTTTTTTGCTTACCAAATATTTAAGCTGATCCATGAAATAATAAAAAAGTATGAAAAACAAAACTATAGAAAAATATACATTGTTTTTCATCTGTAAAATCAAAGTTTTTTTTTTTAAAAGACATTTAAAGAGACTCTGTAACAACATTTTCAGCCTTGTTTTTTCTAACCTATAAGTTCCTATACCTGTTCTAATGTGGTCTGTCTTACTGCAGCCTTTCCTAATTGCACAGTGGCTATATTATCTCTGTTATCTAATCTAATTTTGTTTCCTTTGCCAGCTTTGTCAGCTCAGGCAGGAATGTGCTGCTCTGCTGTGATGGGATAGAAGTTATGCACACCCTCTCCACGCCCCCTGCAGGCTCTGTATGAGTCACAGACTGAGCTTCTCTGAGCCTGTCACATGCTGGTTAGCAGCCATGTTTTTTGTTTGTAAACACTGCCTAAAACTGGCAATTACAAGCCAGGATCTCAGCAGGGAGTGGCAGAAACAGCAAAGAGGGGCCCAGGAGAACATAATGAATAGAATGGTATGCTTTTTATTGTAAGAAGTTTAGAGTACAGATTCTCTTTAACCACTTGCCGACCGCGCACTCATACCGCGCGTCGGCAAAGTGGCAGCTGCAGGACCAGCGACGCAGTATTGCGTCGCCAGCTGCAGGCTGATTAATCAGGAAGCAGCCGCTCGTGCGAGCGGCTGCTTCCTGTCAATTCACGGCGGGGGCTCCGTGAATAGCCTGCGGGCCGCCCATGGCGGCTCGCAGGCTAAATGTAAACACAAGCGGAAATAATCCGCTTTGTTTACATTGTACGGCGCTGCTGCGCAGCAGCGCCGTAAGGCAGATCGGCGATCCCCGGCCAATCAGCGGCCGGGGATCGCCGCCATGTGACAGGGGACATCCTGTCACTGGCTGCACAGGACGGATAGCGTCCTGTGCAGCCCTGATCTCCGGGGGGGGGGGGGAGCAGGTAGGAGAGGGAGGGGGGAATTTCGCCGCAGAGGGGGGCTTTGAGGTGCCCCCCCTGCCAGCCACATGCAGGCAGGAGAGATCGGACCCCCCCAGCACATCATCCCCCTAGTGGGGAAAAAAGGGGGGTGATCTGATCTCTCTGCCTGCTACATGATCTGTGCTGGGGGCTGCAGAGCCCACCCAGCACAGATCACTCAACAAAGCGCTGGTCCTTAAGGGGGGGTAAAGGGTGGGTCCTCAAGTGGTTAATATAAATGTATTATTATAAAAATAGTAATAACAGTATTAGTATTATTATTTTCATTATTCTATTGCTGCATTATTTATTACTAATGGAGTATACCGATTGGCTGATTCTCTTGAAGCACTAGAAATGCCATAAACGGTAACAGTAGATTCCAAAGCTGATCAGAGGGGGAGGTGGTAGAGCAGCAGTCATACCAAATCCATATATAAACGGCACTAAGCCAGAGCACTGACAGACATGCACTGCTTTATACGGCCATTTGGTATTAAGGTGGTTGAACAGGAACATATAAAACCTTTATGTCCTCTTTTTCCTCCATCTGGTCATATGTTTCCAACGGAGGAGCATCATTTTACTGTTGCAGTAAATCAGTTTCTAACACTAGAACAGCAATGCCCCAGATTTGAGGCAGATAAGTTGGCCTTTTTTTTTTTTTCATTTTTGATGGAAAACCTCACCTAGGTCTTTCTTGTATTTACAAAGCTTTTGAGTTTGACATCAAGTGGAATTAAATAAATTAATATTACATTTTTTGTTAATGGTGGCATCTTCTGGATATTTACTGCAGCCATCTACTCATTTTGCTTTATGCTGGGCATACACGGTTCGTTTTTAAGCTGGTAAGATGGTTCGATAATTTCTGACATGTCCGATCTCACTTTTGATTCTTTGGCAGCTCGTTTTCTGATCGAAGTGAATGGAAAAAGATAAGAAAAATGAGTGAAAGATAAGAGAATCGAGCTGAATCAAGCTGCAAAACTATCTAGAGCAGAAACGCACGGCAGAAACAAACCGTGTATTCCCAGCATTAGAGGCTCAGCAATCATGATCTTTATTTTCTAGGTTGTCTACTCAGGTGGTATAATCCTGCCAGCCACAGCTACATTTATATATGATTGGGGATGCATCCAGCTTGTGGCAGTGGTGGAAAGAAACTTATGGAGACAAATGTGATCAGTTTGATCAGGTGAATGTGTATTGTTGCTTTGATTTGCTAGTTAAAATCATGTGCTTAAAGAAAACCTGAACTGAAAATTAAAAGTCAAAATAAGCATACACAAGCATACACAAGTGAAGTCTACTCCTCAGTGTCTTTCTCCTGTCCCGCGTCCTGTTTGTTCACTGTGATCAAAGGAATTTTCCGTCCTCCATTTTGAAAATGGCCATTACCCATAACAGCTTTCTGGTCAGCACACAGTTAAACTGTAACATCGCCCACTTGAGCCATAGGGAAACATGGACATTACCTGGTTTTCCTATCAGCTATAATTGACAGCAACTGATATTTTATTGACAGCAACTGATATATTTCAGAGCTGACAAAATATTGTCAGAACTGGAAGGGATTATTGTCAGAAGAAAATGGTGAGCTTCTGAGAGAAACGGATGGCAAGGTAACTATGTAATGTTCATTTAAAGTTACCTCATGTATTTATTTTAAATATTTTTACTCAGTACAGGTTCTCTTTAAGGACCACAGCTAATTATAACCTTACAAATCAGCTGACCAAATAACTCACCTACTTTTACATGATTTCTCATTAGGGATGATCACAGATATGCTACGTAATGATTAGGAGAAGACATACAGCAAGGTGTTTACAACAATTAATCGTTTGACAACAATAATTTATAAAAGTATCAAAATGTATTATATTAATACACAAAAACATCTAATCTATTAATAAAAACAAAACACAAACCCCATGTGGAATGGCCATCCACCACACTCACGCTGACTCATACCAACACAGCACACACCTAGTACTGATCACCTAGTGTGATCCAGGGCCCATGAGAGCAATGCCTTAATAGTAAGTCTCTCCAAAAAGTGATGGAATGGTAACATCAAATCACATAGCTTGACACAAAGCAAAGCATAGCATGTGGCATAGGACATAAGCGATAGCAAGCTTGAGGGAGGCACCTAGGACCTTGCCATCAGAAAGCACAGTGTCTTAATCCGTGCCCTCCAGGACCATCAAGGCATGAATTGCGATAGTAAGCAGTGGCAGACGAGTTCATGCAGCAAAGCAATGCAGAAGTAGTGTGACTGCAGACCAAGCGGAAACACAAGCTGTGCAGCTTCCCATAAATCGGGAGCATATGGTAAAAGATATTACCAGTCTGATCCTTCAGCATCCTGCCGTGGAGGCACTGTTTGTGGAGGCACTCGTGGAGCTGTGCGGGTAGCCAACAGAGCGGTCCTGCTCCCTGCAGCGTGCTCACTAGGGTGTGAGCTGATGTGGAGGGTTGGGGCTGCCAGCGCATGGGGGTGGACCACAAGAGATCAGTCCCGGATGGCTGGCACAGGCGCCCAGCGGGAAGCTGGTGGAGCCGCGGTGAATGGGGTCAGGATTCAGGCACGCTAAGAGGACCCGACATGTTTCGCCGGCAACTTCCGGCTTTTACAAGGGGGGCGTGATCACAAATATGCAAATTATTTTGAGTTGATGAAAATGTATGCACATTTTATGCATACAATTGCATAATTTTGAATAATTTGCATCTTATTGATCATCCCTATTTCTCATACACATGAGCATCACTAATCAACATACAGAAGAAAGAAACTGCACCAAAATTAACATAATGGAGGATGTTCATTTCCAAAAACACTTTGCATGCAGTCAGGGGCGCTCCTAGCATGAGGCAATCCAGACAACGGCTTGGAGCGGCAAGATGGGGGGGGAGCGCCGCCGCCGGGGGGAGATATGCCGCTACTACACAGCTACAGTCAGTCACCGTCTGTTGTTTACATGAGGAATGTGCTCCGCCGCTGCTGCCACCTCTATACACGCCCCCATATACTGTTAGCAGCCTGTGCTTTCAAATGAGCTTATCTGCCATGGCAGTCAGGTGACCCAGGGGACCAAATTGCACCTTGTGATAGACACAAATGATGGGGGCTAAACTCAAATACATACAGGGTGCATGGATTTCTTTTTCGATTTTGTTTCTTTCTGTCCTGTGCGTTCAGGTCCACTTTAACCTCTTCAGAACCAGTTATAAAACCCCCTTAAAGGAGTTATCAGGCTTCTAGATGTAAAATAAGGGCTACTTACCCGGGGGCTTCATCCAGCCCCAAGCTCCCAGCATGTTCCTCGCCGCAGCTCTGCCCGCAGCCGTTCGCCTCCTCTGTTTCCCAGTCCGCAGTGATGTCAGGCCGACCTGGAGGTTGGCCTGTACTGCGCTTGTGCGAGCGGCGCTGTCAATCACCGCCACATGGACCGGAGTGGACTGCGCAGGTGGTAGTAGTTCTGCGCCTGCGCGGTATGCTCCGGTCCGCGTAGCGGTGATTGACAGCGCCGCTCACGCAGGCGCAGTACACGTCATCACCGCCGACCGTGAAACAGAGGAGGCGAACGGCTGCATGCAGAGCTGCGGCGAGGAACATGCTTGGGGCTGGATGAAGCCCCGGGTAAGTAGAACCTTATATTACATCTAGAAGCCTGCTAACTCCTTTAAAATGTGGAACTTTTTCAATACAGCGTATAGAATGAGTGTGTGTCTGTGTATATGGTGGGGTGGGGGGCGGTAATGAAGGTTGGCATCGTGGGTCGGGGGGCACCACGGGGGGGGGGGGGGGGGCGCCACAGGTTTTCTCGCCTGGAGTGACAAAATGGCTAGAGGCGCCCCTGCATGCAGTGTTCTGTACTAGGACCCTTATACTGCAATGAGGTCATCCTTCATGGAAGGGACCAGTACAGTTTTATCATTATTGCACTTATTCTAGGGGGTACAAGATGACAACAAGTATATTTCCAAGGATGGAGATTTATTGCACCAGGATATCACTGAGATGGAGGGATATTTTTCTTTCCTTTGTAGGCAACTTTACGGTGAATTTGCATAAGGATACTATCTATATGTTTTTTGTGCCTAGAATGTTTAAAGCTGGCAATATACTGGCCCGATTTGCCACCGTTTCGACAGCAGATTCGATCACTGGGATCGAATCTGCTGCCAATCGTTCGTGCTACACGCCGAATTTCGATCCATTTCGTCCGATCCCGTCGATCGCTCCGTGTGGAAAATTACCGTCGATCTCCCGCGGGTAGGGAGCGCGCCGCTAGCGGCGTTCGAGTGCCCAACGACCGACGCAATAGAGAGGCAATACATTACCTGCTCCGCCGGCGCAACTGCCCCCGCTGTCACCGCTGTTTCTTCTCCGCTCTGGTCTCCTGCATGCTTCAGTTCCTCCTGCCCGGCAGGAAGTTTAAACAGTAGAGGGCGCTCTAATGTTTAAACTTCCTGCCGGGCAGGAAGAAGTAAAGCATGCCGGACCTGGAGACCAGAGCGGAGAAGACAGCGGAGACCTGGGGACTGGAGTTCCGCCGGCGGAGCAGGTAATGTATGCGTGTATGCGGGCACGCGGGAGGGGGGAGCGGCGGCAGCACCACCACCACAACAGATTGTGAACGGTTTCAGGCTGAAATCGGTTCACAATCTGTTTGCAGTAAAGGTAGCCATACGATCCCTCTCTGATCAGATTCGATCAGAGAGGGATCTATCTGTTGGTCGAATCTGATGGCAAATCGACCAGTGTATGGCTACCTTAAACCTTTCAAGTACTGCTTAGATTTTCCAGTGTTCATAAATCTGATGCTCATTGTTTTTAATTGTTACACCTGAACTACCTTCAGTAAATGTCCTGTCTACATTTTGTTTTCTTTGACCTTTACTGTCACAGTACATTTTAATGTATTCACTAAATCCTGAGATTCACGAAGTTGGGCAATTGTTTAAGGTAAAACTGTGCTTCTAGCCTTCGATTTATATGTAGAGCAGGAGCTGATGGGCAGAAAAGGCTTTGGATCCGGTAAAGACAAGCTGTCTTTGTTTATTCATAGAACAACAAACATGAACGTGTGATTGACACCTTTTAAAAGGCTCAACTGATTTCTGATGGAATCTGCATTGAGAAGCAACCATTTGACTGGTGCCAAGATAAGGACCTATTATTTACCTTGTACAGACAGTTCTTGAGAGCATTCCATGTTTATCAGTCATGTTTACTGACCACTTCAATTAGTATGGATCTGGCACGCACTGCTGCTTTCCATCATTGCTTTCTATTTAGCTGCCCTTAACATTTTTTTATCTTATTAGAGGAGACTCTAATGTTCCATCAAGGATCAAAATAAATAAATGCAGTGGTTTCTAATTAAAATACAGAGGGCAGACAGACGGTTCAATCTAATCTGACCATTGATGAACATTTTTTTTCCTTCCAGATTTTTATGAGATGTATATTTTTACATAAAAGCTGAAGTGTAAATATGGAACAAAGTGATGAGAAAAATTGTATAAACTCCTAGGTCATTGGTACATGGGAAAAGAGCTGTAAGGGCCCATTCACATTAAAGCGTTTTGCCAGCGATTTCTCTTTCACAAGACTAGATTGACTCTGTTTAGACATTTTCCTGCCTGTACATGTTTCTTAAGCAAGACAAAGAGGAAGAGACGCATGTTAACTTGCTGTGGTGAAAGTATGGAAACCATGCATTACAAATTGTCGTTCAGGCAGGAATAGTTTCCCCCTCTACACTTTAATTTTAAAGATACACTTTAAAAGAATAGCTGATGTCAGTACAGTCAACCTCAGTCAAATGGACATAAATGATGTGTAATACACCAAATTACCAGGTTGGTCTCATAATAGACGGTTCCATTTATTAGTGTCATCCTGGTGACAAATTATGAAGGGCTTGCACCATTGTTTTCCTTATGAAAGATAATGGAGACATTTATCAAATGGAACCGTTGACCCAAAGGCAAAAATACTTATGAAAGTTTTATGCCATTATATCTCAAGAGCAAAAAAAACATTTTATTAGCTACATTTATCTATGCAAAATGTTGAAAATAGTGTAAAAGTTTAATAAACCTTCCAGCCAAATGCAAAGCAAACTCGTGTTGCCATCTTGCCTTTATATACAGTATTAAATTGTACACATAAATATTGTATGCAGAAAGCCTCTGCATTTTGTCTGCATGGCAATACTCTATTACATTCCTCCAGGCTCGGACAGAGCCGCCGAACCACCGACGGTCCCATCGGTGGGCCCCGACCCGACTGCCCCTCCTCCTGACCTGGGGGCCCCTAGAAGGCGTGCGCTGCATGGGAGAGCCGGGGAGGGCAGCCCGACTGGTTTTTTTTTTTTTTTATGTCCCTTAAAAAAAACTATTTTCCCCGGGGGGGCCCCCTCCTATCCTCCCCCTCCCTCACCTCGGAGGGCCCCCCTCCTGTTACGAGCGGCGGCGGTTACAGCAAAGTTCCTGCGAGGTATAGCAGAAGATAGAGGTCCAGCTGCCTCCCGGGCTACGCTGTCTCCTCTATGCCGCTCGCACTGCTTCCTGGTTTAGTGCGAGCGGCATAGAGGAGACAGCGACTGGGAGGCAGCTGGACCTCTATCTTCTGCTATACCTCCCCGGAAGTTTGCTGTACCCGCCGGCCGCCGCTCGTAACAGGAGGGGGCCCTCCGAGAGTCCGAGGTGAGGGAGGGAGAGGATAGGAGGGGGCCCCCGGGGAAAATAGTTTTTTTTAAGGGAAAAAAACCCCCAAAAAAAACAGTCGGGCTGCCCTCCCCGCGGCTTGTAAGAAGGGGGGACACCCAGGTGAAGGGGAGCATAGGAGTCGGGGCCCCCACTGGCTACCCACCCGGCTACCTAACTGCCCACCCTCCCACCCTTCTGCCTACCCTCCCACCCGGCTACCTAACTGCCCACCCGGCTACCTAACTGCCTACCCTCCCACCCGGCTACCTATCTACCCACCCGGCTACCTAACTGGCTGCCCACCCGGCTACCTATCTACCCACCCAGCTACCTATCTGCCTACCCTCCCACCCGGCTACCTAACTGCCCACCCGGCTACCTAACTGCCTACCCTCCCACCCGGCTACCCTTCTGCCTACCCTCCCACCCGGCTACCTAACTGCCCACCCGGCTACCTAACTGCCTACCCTCCCACCCGGCTACCTATCTGCCCACCCGGCTACCTATCTGCCCACCTGGATACCTATCTACCCACCCAGCTACCTATCTGCCCACCCGGCTACCTAACTGCCTACCCTCCCACCTGGCTACCTAACTGCCCACCCGGCTACCTATCTACCCACCCAGCTACCTATCTGCCTACCCTCCCACCCGGCTACCTATCTGCCCACCCGGCTACCTATCTACCCACCCGGCTACCTATCTACCCACCCAGCTACCTATCTGCCTACCCTCCCACCCGGCTACCTATCTGCCCACCCGGCTACCTATCTACCCACCCAGCTACCTATCTGCCTACCCTCCCACCCGGCTACCTAACTGCCTACCCTCCCACCCGGCTACCTATCTACCCACCCGGCTACCTAACTGGCTGCCCACCCGGCTACCTATCTACCCACCTAGCTACCTATCTGCCTACCCTCCCACCCGGCTACCTAACTGCCTACCCTCCCACCCGGCTACCTAACTGCCTACCCTCCCACCCGGCTACCCTTCTGCCTACCCTCCCACCCGGCTACCTAACTGCCCACCCGGCTACCTAACTGCCCACCCGGCTACCTAACTGCCCACCCGGCTACCTATCTACCCACCCGGCTACCTATCTACCCACCCAGCTACCTATCTGCCTACCCTCCCACCCGGCTACCTATCTGCCCACCCGGCTACCTATCTACCCACCCAGCTACCTATCTGCCTACCCTCCCACCTGGCTACCTAACTGCCCACCCGGCTACCTAACTGCCTACCCTCCCACCCGGCTACCCTTCTGCCTACCCTCCCACCCGGCTACCTAACTGCCCACCCGGCTACCTAACTGCCCACCCGGCTACCTATCTACCCACCCGGCTACCTATCTACCCACCCAGCTACCTATCTGCCTACCCTCCCACCCGGCTACCTATCTGCCCACCCGGCTACCTATCTACCCACCCAGCTACCTATCTGCCTACCCTCCCACCTGGCTACCTAACTGCCCACCCGGCTACCTAACTGCCCACCCAGCTACCTATCTGCCCACCTGGCTACCTAACTGCCTACCCTCCCACCCGGCTACCTAACTGCCCACCCAGCTACCTATCTGCCTACCCTCCCACCCGGCTACATAACTGCCTACCCGGCTACCTATCTGCCTACCATGCCATGGGCGTCCCTACATAGGGCAAAATGGGGCATGCGCACTCCCCTGGCTAGCTGCTGCCCCCCCCCTAGCTACCCGGACGTGGCTGGCCCGCCCGCCCTGGGGTGGCAGCGGAGAGAGAAAAGAAGCGGCAGGCACAGCGGCGCTGCCTGCCGCATCACTTAATTCTAAAGGGGGGAGCGAGAGAGGGGGAGCCCCAAGGTGAGGGAAGGGGGAGGGGGAAACGTCCTCCCTTCCCCACCGCTTCTCTTCTCTCTCCGCTGCCACTGAGGACACCTATAGATCTGGCTATTTAAACTGGGGACACCTATAGACCTGTCTATCTATACTGGGGGGCCCTGTCACTACCTAAACTAGGGGCTCCTGTCACTATATACACTGGGGGGGGGGGGGTCCCTGTCACTGCATACACTGGGGGGCTCCTGTCATACCTAAACTGGGGGTACCTGTCACTAACTGAACTGGGGGGGCGCCTGTCAATACCTGAACTGGGGGCACCTGTCACTACCTGAACTGGGGGGCACTGTCACTACCTAAACTGGGGGCTCCTGTCACTACATACCCTGGGGGGCACCTGTCACTACAAACACTGGGGGCTCCTGTCACTACATACCCTGGGGGGCACCTGTTACTACCTTAACTGGGGGGCACCTGTCACTACAAACACTGGGGGCTCCTGTCACTACCTAAACTGGGGGGTATCTGTCACTAACTAAACTGGGGGGCTCCTGTCGCTACCTAAACTTGGGGGTCCTGTCACTACCTAAGCTGGGAGGCTCCTGGTGCTACCTAAACTAGGGTGCACCTGTCACTACCTAAACTATCCAGGCCAGCCCAGCATCACCACCAGCCAACCAGCCCAGAATCACTGTCAAAAAGGCCACAGCATCACCACCAACAGTCAGGCCAACATTTACTTCAACCAGCCAAGTACAGCCCAGCATCACCGCCAGGCCGGCCACAGCATCACCGCCAGGCCTTTCAGCCCACACATCATCCCCAATCCAGCCAAAAACAGTATTGCCTGGCACAGCAGCCAGTAGAGGAGAATTCAGAAGCCAGGTGAGAGGTGTCTACCATATTAAGTGGGCATTCTGCCTATTTATGTGAAATGCTGTTTATTTATGTGCCTCATGACTGCTGAATTTGTCTTGTTGGGGGCCTCATGGTTACTGAATTTGTCTTGTTGGGGGCCTCATGGTTACTGAATGTCTTGTTGGGGGCCTCATGATTGCTGAATTTGTCTTGTTGGGGGCCTCAAGATTGCTGAATTTGTCATGTTGTCATATTTGTCATATCTAACCTATGCTGAGGGAAACTATTCTGGCTACCTATATTAGCCCACTGCCTTACTGTTACAGTTACATTACAATTACCCCCCACCCATGTGATGTCATGTCCACACCCATTTTTTTTGTCGCTGCGCGCTTTGCTTTTTTTTGGGGGGGGGGGGGGTGTTGGTAAATTATCCGCACCGGGTGTCAAACACCCTAGCTACGCCACTGGAGGGGGGCACAGCTTGGAAGGGGGGGAATTGGGCACAGAGCGGCGGGGAGGGGGGGAAGCGTCCCCCCCTCCCTCACCTAGGCCCCCCCCCCTTCCGCGCACCCCCCTCCTCCAGAAGTGCAGCCAGCAGCGAGCGGAGAATAGCTACAGAGATGATGCTATCTCCGCTCCGAGTCCGCATGCCGCTGCCCTGCTGGTCTCTGACTGTAGTGTGTGACGCTGTCCAATCACGTTCTCGCAGTACTTCCTGCTAGAGCGTGATTGGACAGCGTCACTACAGGAGACAGAGACCAGCAGGGCAGCAGCGGCATGCGGAGCGGAGATAGCATCATCTGAAGCTGGTAAGCTATACTCCGCTCGCTGCTGGCTGCACTTCTCGAGGAGGGGGCTGCGCGGAAGGGGGGGCCCTAGGTGAGGGAGGGGGGGAGGCTTCCCCGCTGATCTGTGCCCTCTGCCCCCCCTTCCAAGCTGGGGGGGACTTGCATTGTGTGGGGGTATCTCTGCCACCAACCTGATTGCATTGTGTGGGGGTATCTGCAGCCAACCTGATTGCATTGTGTGGGGGTATCTGCAGCCAACCTGATTGCATTGTGTGGGGGTATCTGCAGCCAAACTGATTGCATTTTGTGGGGGTATCTGCAGCCAAACTGATTGCATTTTGTGGGGATATCTGCCGTCAACCTGATTGCATTTTGTGGGGGTATCTGCCGTTAACCTGATTGCATTGTGTGGGGGTATCTGCCGTCAACCTGATTGCATTTTGTGGGGGTATCTGCCACCAACCTGATTGCATTGTGTGGGGGTATCTGCCGTCAACCTGATTGCATTTTGTGGGGGTATCTGCTGCCATTTGACTACTTGATGAATTATCATGAGGCATGTAACTACTTGAATATACAATGTATCTGGTCGGACCTAATCTCTGTGAATAACGCCGCTACTTATTTTGTGTTTTGTATTTTTTTTTTTTAAGTCTGCCCATGACTCATCATGACCACGCCGATGTTCCAGTGCATGGTGACACCCATTTAGTTTCGCATTTAGACATATCCCTATTGGAGACTGTCCTCAGAATTGCTCACAATCTATTCCCTACCATAAAGTCATGCAAAATTTCTAAAGTACATGTGTATGTGAGCCCAAAATGGGGGGGGGGGGGGGGGAGGGAGGAGGAGGAGGAGAGGGGGGTGGGCCCCAGGCTGAAACTTCCTTGGTGGGCCCTTGGTGTCCCAGTCCGACCCTGCATTCCTCTATGGATATATCATTTCTAGGCAATAAAGAAATGTAAGGTACATGCTTCAGCATGAAGATTTGGGCTATTTAAAGGCTAAGGCATTCATTGCTGTTTTAGCTTTGTTACATACGTCCACAGTAAATGTCATTGTAAGTGAAGCATTTTAGAGTTAATTGGAAAGGCAGTTGCTCACCTCATACCCGTAGAAAGGACAGGAGTTGAATAAATATTTTCAAACTCCTTTTTTTTTTTTTTTATTTCAGTAAATGAAAGAGAGACACTGGCTGTTTTTTTTTTTCTTTTTTCTCAAGTCAATGAACAGCCAGAGTTCCTTGAAGTCATCCTGTCAACACTATAGAAGCTGTGGTCGGGGTGTCTCAGCACCCTGTAGGAAAAACACAGGAGACAAAAAGAACGGGAGCCCAGTAGAAAGAAAGATGAAAGTAAATAGGAAAACTACTCACAAAGGAGTGTTGCATGGGGCAACCGATCACAGGAAGAAGGTGGAGACAATGAATCCGACTCCACTCGGGGTGGTCCTGACCAGGACCTGGAGGTGGTTGCTCTCTTAAGGAAAAAACGGGGACAGATGTCAACCGGGGTGTGGGCCACCGGTGGTCTGTCACCTCCCCTCGGACGGAAGGAGTTACGGGGTATACTGTGCACAATTGGGGGAAAGAGGCGCCCTGTTTGGATAAAAGCATCTAAAAACAGCTTAAAAGTGACAGAAGATATGAGGTAGCTTACCTCAATGATGAAATCTCTGTAATATATACAAAATATTTTTTATTTAGCACAGGCAACGCGTTTCACTGGTCTGTGCCCGCTTCCTCAGGCCAATAGCAGTGCCAAACGAAAAAGTTCATATGACATAGGGAGTCTCACTATGTCATATGAACTTTTTCGTTTGGCACTGCTATTGGCCTGAGGAAGCGGGCACAGACCCGCGAAACGTGTTGCCTGTGCTAAATAAAAATTTTGTATATATTACAGAGATTTTGTCATTGATGTACCTCAAATCTTTTGTCACTTTTAAGCTGTTTTTAGACACTTTTATCCAATCAGGGTGCCTCTTTCCCCCAATTGTGCTGTCAACACTATATTAAACTATATTTAATATTGCAGGAGGCTAAGATCATTACCATGAGCAAATTAACAATGAATGACACTGTGATACACCTAATGTTACCATTACTCATTTCAATTGTCTGTTTTTATTATACATTGTCTCAACTTTAAAGATAACCTGTCATGAAATAAATGTTGAGATACTAGTTGGCTGGCTGTAATTTTGATCATTTGGCTATAATGTTTTCTAAGGGTGATTTACTAATGTCATAAACTATAATAATAATAACCCACTAATCAAAAAAAATCCTGATCCTGGATTTCATATTTAAACTAAGCTGTGGGTGAGCATATGAGATTTGCACATAGAACAGGAAAAATAATGAATATTGGGGCAGATGTAAACCAAAGATTAGGTCAGATGCATATGGATGAGAAATGCTTCTGTACACGGGGGATGGACATAGGAGACTGAGATTTCTATAAATGTAAAAGGGAGGATGTTGTGCATGAAAGAAGCAGGAGACAAAGCAGTGGACTCAGCACTATTAGTTTGGGCATTGATGCCAAAACCTCTAACACAGTCCAAACAGGTCGGTAGACAGTTCAAACAGCAAAGTTAGCCTGAGTGAGCAAATAGTACAATTCATGTGTGATGTAGAAATCTGGAAAAGCAGAACATCTAAAGTGCTAGAAGTGTAGCATTTTCAGGAAGTCAATATTGACGGCCTCCACTTTCTATTGATGGCAGCCATATATTTGTTCTAGAAGAAAGGACACAATAAAAAAAAGCAAAAAAAAAAAAAGCACAATCCTCATGTAGCTGATAGAGAATTATCCCCCACCCACCTACACAGCACTAGAGATGTCGCAAACCTAGAAATGTACGTTTGTGAACAGCGGCCGCGTACTTTCGCAAAAATGTTTGCGAATCTGGCGAACCACCATAGATTTCAATGGGCAGGCAAATTTTAAAACTTACAAAGACTGTTTGTGGCCACAAAAGTGATGAAAAAGTTGTTTCAAGTTGTCTAACACCTGAATAGGGGTATGCCAGAGGGGAATCCATGCCAAACGTCTCACCAAAAATTACGGCGTTGACGCAAAGCCGGGTTTTAAACCCTAATGGGCAGAAATCACATTATGCACAGCTCTAGGTGTCAGTGGGCTGGGGAGTGTCTCACACAGAGAGATACAATAGTACTATCAGAATACAGTGAAATAATGCATTGGAGTGGTTCCGTGCCTGCAACCTAATGAGGCAACAGCAGTAGTGTCCACACAGCTCTGGGTGTCAGTGGGCTATGGAGTGTCACACCGAAAAAACATCAGGAGACCAATGTGTTAGCCCTCAAAAGGGCTGTTTGGAGTGCTTTCACAGCAAGAAAGGAACAAAAACATAGGCCTAGCTAATACTTTCCTACCTATCTGCAGCAAGTCTGACACTGCTCTCACTAACAGTCAGCAGCCAGCAGAGAATTGATCCAATATGGTCACTGCAATGGCTTTTTGATAGGGGGTGCTAGCTGATTGGCTGCCATGTGTCTGCTGACTGTGAGGTAAGGGGTCAAGGTTTTGCTCAATGATAATGTATAGGGGGCGAATCAAACACGCCAAATGTTCACTGTTTGCCGCGAATGCAAACAGCCGATGTTTGCAGAATACTGCTCACTGGCGAACTGTAATGCGCATCTCTACACAGCACACACTACTATCACAAAAAATTATGATGATTATGATGATAATAAGCAATAATGCAGCATGCTTTGAATATTATGAACAGTTTTTAATATTAAACCACTTTGATACAATTCATCAGACATCTTCTATGTCAAATAGGAGCACACCCAGTACTGTATATTCTACCATCACACTTCTCATAGAAATTCTCACCAGACATGGAAAACCTTACAGTATGCATCAAGTTTAGAAATGAGCAGTTACCTCCGCTCCATCACTCCTCTTATTAGACTAGTGAATGAAGAAAGTGTGCCACATGTAATGAAGAACTAAAGCAAAGAAACCCAATGATCCTACTACATGGTTTCCCAAAGTCCCATTACAGCATTTAATCATCTGATGTCACAGCACCCTCCACCACCATGCTATCCAGCTGGTTTCATCCTTCTGACCTTGACAGCGGAAGCATACAGTTTTCATGTGCAAGTGTCTTCATAATCCTCTCTGTCTCACGCATGTGCATGTGATGTATGTACTATATGCTTGTTACAATGTGGTCATGCAAATCACTGCTCTGACTGTTAGTGAGAGCAGTGTCAGACTTGCTGCCGATAGGTAGGATGCAGGAGCCGAAGATCACTTGCAAGAAAACACTTAAAGAGGAACTCCAGTGAAAATGATGTAATAAAAAAAGTGCTTAATTTTTACAATAATTATGTATAAATTATTTAGTCAGTGTTTGCTCATTGTAAAATCTTTCCTCTCCCCAATTTACTTTCTGACATTTATTACATGGTGACATTTTTACTGTGGGCAGGTTATGTAGCTGCTGCTAGCTGTTTTGGCTGTTAGAGACAGCTGTAAACAGCTAATTCCTGTCTGTGAACATTGTTACATTGTGGCAGTTTGCCCAGAGTACCGCGGTACTCAGAGCTTCTTGTGGGAGGGGTTTCAGCACAAAATCAGTCATACAGCGCCCCCTGATGGTCTGTTTGTGAAAAGCAATATATTTCTCATGTAAAAGGGGGTATCAGCTACTGATTGGGATAAAGTTCAATTCTTGGTTGGAGTTTCTCTTTAAGTCTGCACAATGGATTTAAAGTGGACCTGAACTCTTGCACAGGGCAGTGGAAAACACAGATAAATGCACCCTGTATGGATTTAGAGAGTTTAGCCTGTTTAACCATCTTAGCGGTATGGACGAGCTCAGCTCGTCCATCACCGCCGATGGCTGCCGCTCAGGCCCTGCTGGGCCGATTTTGTTGAAATAAAAAGCAGCACACGCAGCCGGCACTTTGCCAGCCGCGTGTGCTGCCTGATCGCCGCCGCTCTGCGGCGATCCGCTGCTAGCAGCGGCGAAAGAGGGTCCCCCCAGCCGCCTGAGCCCTGCGCAGCCGGAACAAATAGTTCCGGCCAGCGCTAAGGGCTGGATCGGAGGCGGCTGACGTCAGGACGTCGGCTGACGTCCATGACGTCACTCCGCTCGTCGCCATGGCGACGAAGTAAGCAAAACACGGCAGGCCGCTCATTGCGGCCTCCCGTGTTACTTCTGGCCGCCGGAGGCGATCAGAAGAATGCCTCCGGAGCGCCCTCTAGTGGGCTTTCATGCAGCCAACTTTCAGTTGGCTGCATGAAATAGTTTTTTTTTTATTTAAAAAAAACCCTCCCGCAGCCGCCCTGGCGATCTTAATAGAACGCCAGGGTGGTTAATTCCTCCTCATTTGTGTCTAATCACAAGTTGTAATTTGATCTCTGCCCTGTCACATGACAGATAAGCTAATTTGAAAGCACAGACTGTTAACAATATGTCTGCTTCCACGAATCAGGAAGTAAAAAAAGTGTAGATTTATTTTGGGATTTGTATCAGCTGTAACAAAGACATTTTGTTTTTAAGTTATTATGCTGTTGTGTATCTTTTAGAGCAGAGAGACGTTCTGAGTTCAGGTCCACTTTAAAGGTGAATAAACATGTTTGTTTACAATAATACTAGACAAATTCACACACAACAAAATATGTACAATCACACAATCAGGATACACGGTGCACCATAAATTCCAGAATACCGCCCTGACTATCTAACTAGCTAAGGATAAATGCAATAACAAAACACATACAGCACGATAGATGTACAATGGCAAAAACATACAATTGGCAGGCAAAAGAATAATCACACTGACATAATCTCATATCAGATTGCTTTAAAGAGAACCTGTACTGAGTAAAATTATTTAAAATAAACACATGAGGTAACTTCAAATGAACATTACATAGTTACCTTGCCATCACTTCCTCTCAGAAACTCACAATTTTCTTCTTACAGTGATCCCTTCCAGTTCTGACAACATTTTGTCAGAACTGAAATATATCAGTTGCTGTCAGTTATATATAAGTTGCTGTCAGTTACAGCTGAGAGGAGAACTGATGTGTCCATGTTTCTCTATGGCTCAAGTGGGCGATGTTACAGTTTAACTGTGTGCTGACCAGAAAGCTGTTATGGGGTAATAGCCATTTTCAAAATGGAGGACGAAGAATTCCATTGATCACAGTGGATAAACAGGATGCGGGAGAGGAAAAATTGATTGAGGAGTAGACTACACATGAGGTAAGTATGACTTGTGTATGTTGATTTTGACTTTTAATTTTCAGTTCAGGTTTTCTTTAAGTTATGACCTTGCCTGACCTTGAATTTGATTTCCGTCTGACCCGGCCTTTGATTGTATATGTTGACCTGCTCTTTCCTAGCCTTTTAAATATCATGTAACTCAGACCTCTCTTGTATGACCCTGGCCTGTTGTACTACTCTTGCGCTATGAATTGGTAGTGTGCTTCCCTGAAAAATTTCTGGTGCCAACCTAGACTGCCTGACTACCTCTCTTGCCTGTCGCTTGCCAAGGGAAGTATCTGGTAGTATTGCCTTTACACCATCAATCCCTATACTTTGTGCCCTTAAGACCTGGTGTAACCGAGTGCTAGTACGATGCATAAAGTCTCCTGTGGCTGAGCAGGGATGTACTACATAGGATGAAGACTACAGTGGAGACTAGGGCAGGACATCCACCAGGCCTTCCAATATGTTTATCTATTGTATATTTATGATGTGCACTGCTTGTACACTAATATGCTTTTAAACATTTTAATGTAATAATTATATACAGCATTATAAGTTTTTCTGCATTATTTTTTTTATAATAACAGATTCCAGTGAAGCTAAATGTATTATACAAGTTCACGTAAAAGGTTCTGCATTTATTCTACCTCTTTTGAGCATGTTTGCTTACCTTCCCCGTTCCTAACCAAAGTTAAAATGTACCTGTATCATACCCTCTTGGTTGACCTGCTTTATTTGGAACACTATGCAGTCACAAATGGGACAAGGTGAGGCCCACTGTGGGGCCCCACAGCTTGTAAGTCAGATGAACAACAGTAAGGCCACTCACATCCATCCTTTTTGTAACACAATATAGTGAGCTTCATTTCAAAGCAACGAAATGTGTGTGGGGAAAGGGTGGTGAATGTTTTACAAATAAATATTTAGTAGAGTCTGAACCCATGACATAGGGCACACTTCAATTTCCAGTGAGAAAGGTTAGGATTCTCTGCAAGCCTTAAGCCACCTTATTTTCTACAGCACTGAAGCAAATGGGAAAGGATATGGCTCATTTACTTTGATGAGAAAAGGAGAGAATACCATTTGTAGAAATTATTGTGCTATTTTTATGACATCATTTTCTCCATGGAAACTACAGTTTTTGCCAGAAGTGAAGTATTTTTCAGAATGTACTTAATGTCAGGGTCGGACTGGGACCCTGGGGGCCCACCAGAGAAATTTCAACCTGGGGCCCACACATCCCATTACTGCGGTGAAAAAAGGAACATGACCATGCATCGGAAGGTGGGCGTGGTCATGATGCATCATGGACAGGGCCAAATGTACATGAACTTAGCAGCATTGTAATGAAGAAACACTGCTACCCAGTAAAACTTTGCATAGAGTCCCCCTTTAATATAATGTCCCAGTTGCCATACATATGACATGGATTAGATTGTGAGCTCCTCTGAGGACAGTCAGTGACACGACTATGTCAATTAATCTAAGTCAATAAATCTAAGAATCTAAGGCCTCCTTTCCACGGACTGCTGATAGGCAGTGAAATGCCTCTCAAACTCTCTCAACTGCTTACTGCTGCCTGGTAACTGCTTGTTGCTGCATGATAACTGCTTACTTCTGCCTGGTAACTGCTTGCTGAGCACACAGCTCAACAGTTCGTGGAAAGGAGGCCTCAGTCAATCTAAAATCAATTACCTGGTGGGTGGCCTAATATCAATTACCTGGAGGGTGGGTGGCCTAATATCCATTACCAGGTGGGTGGGCTAATATCAATTACTAGGTGGGTGGGCTAATATCAATCACCTGGAGGGTGGGCTAATATCAATTACCAGGTGGGTGGGCTAATATCAATTACCTGGAGGGTGGGCTAATATCAATTACCAGGTGTGGGTGGGCTAATATCAATTACCTGGAGGGTGGGCTAATATCAATTACCAGGTGTGGGAGGGCTAATATCAATTACCAGGTGGGTGGGCTAATATCAATTACCTGGAGGGTGGGCTAATATCAATTACCTGGAGGGTGGGCTAATATCAATTACCTGGAGGGTGGGCTAATATCAATTACCTGGAGGGTGGGTGGGCTAATATCAATTACCAGGTGGGTGGGCTAATATCAATTACCAGGTGGGTGGGCTAATATCAATTACCAGGTGGGTGGGCTAATATCAATTACCAGGTGGGTGGGCTAATATCAATTACCAGGTGGGTGGGCTAATATCAATTACCTGGAGGGTGGGCTCACACAAGCCTAAGTAAGGCAGGGTGGGTGATCTAATAAGTGAGCTTACACTTTGAAACGTCTTATGTACATAGGCAAAAGAGGTTAGTATGTTAGTATTAGGCAGAGTAAAGGTTAGTGTCAAGGTGGCCATTAACGATACAATTCTCCAGATGATCGACCATCTGATTCGATCGTAATATCGATCGGAAACAATCATTCAAGATCACTAACAGAAGTAATGATGCTAACCAATTTGATCAGACCAATGAAATTGATCCAGAAAATGAATCTATTCCATTAATCTGATCAAATTGCATAGAAGCTTTCATTCCGCTAGTGGGACCGAACGATCATCTCCAAAAGATATTGAGATTAGGTGATCGTCTGGAGAATTGTATCGCTAATGATCATTAGCAGAGGAGAGAAAAATAAATGCAATGCAGGTAGGTAATCCACACAAATAGATGTATTAAATGGATAGGACTTACTGCAATTCAGTGACAATAACTGCACAAAATAATCATAAATAAAAAGTGCAAATGCTATAATCATACACCAGGAATACAATAAACTGCATAACCTGAAAGTGCAAACAATACATTGTTGTAAACTAAAAGAAAATACAAAACGAGGGATGAATAGTGTGAGAATTCTCCAGACAGGAAAGAGTGGAGATAGGGAGTTGTGTAAACTACAACAGAGAGAAGAGCTGACAGCTATTTCAGGCTCAGCTCAGTGCTGGGACAGGAGAGTGTGTACACGGAAGGGAGGGGGGGAAGGGTAGTGTCTGCAGCACTGACAGGCAGGAGGTAGCCAGAGGGTGAGATAAAAGAATACCTGCTGGCAATGGCATTCCGTGGAGGAGGCAGATCAGCTGGACCAAAGACATGTCTGTGCTGGCTGATTCAAATTAGCCGCGCTGTTGCAGCTTTCTCCTCACTGCTGTGCACGTGGGGGGCAGGGCCTCTTCCAGTAACCAGAGTGACTCTCGTCTCTGGCTGTATTCCCATCTCTGTCTGCTGTAGAGCGGAGGGGTGGAGCCACGCCCACTTGCTGTGTTTTCTCTGTTCAGCCGGAACTATAAACTAATTGCCGGCTGGAGACAGAGAGCGCAGGGAGGCGGAAGGTTAAAATAGTCCCTTAGCCTGCCTGCGCAGCATCTCTGCAACAATCTTCTGGGGGGTGATTTTACTTATTGAAATGGCCCAGCCAGGGCTGCATTAAAGAAGATATTAAAACACATGTAGCCAGAAAACGCGCCCCGTCTATGGGCCCCATAGTTATCCCTACGCCACTGGCCCTGGGGCCCACTGGAGATGTGGAGGCGGGGCCCACCGACCAAAACATCGGCACTTCGCTGGGTCAGTACGACGCTGCTTAATGTTGATTTGTGATGTACATAGGTTAATTTTTTTACTGAAAATCTTTTGGAAATTTTCTTTGAGAATTTTTTTTTTTTGTGAGAGTATTTTATTGTATGTAGAAAAACAAATGTTTTACTGCTTAATTTAATACAAGTGAATTCTTCCAAGTGACTTTGAAAGCCTTGTGATTACTCAGAGCTAGCCCATAAAAAAATCAGAAATTAGGCAGAGCTCTTCTTTCTCTATTTGTTAGTGTTGATCGTAATGGGTAATTTTGCTTTTATAAGAAAGAACACCACTACCGAAAAAAATAAAACAATAAAAAACGTTTTAAAAAGGTTAGTGTGGGCTTACATTCACAAATTAGACAACGTGTTTTACAACTTTGGGCTGCTTCATTGCGTCAAAATAAAGTGCTGAATTCATAGTGAGAAGACCTTGTGAGTACCTTTCAAAAAATTCTGCAGTTTTTTCGCTAAGTCATGCTCACATGTGGGTAAGATAAATTTTGCACAAAAGCATTGAGGTTTATGGGTATGAGAATGTTTTTAGTAATTATAGTAATCTGCTAATTAGGATTACATAAATTGCAAATATATATTTTTTTTACAATTACAGTCATATGTAACTATGATTTGAAATTGATTTTGAGTAATCCATTTGTAATTTTGTGCTGACTTAAGCAGCTAATAGCAAAGCCCCCATACATGCTATCTGTGATGATCCGCTCAGCTGGCTGCACTGGCAGACAGCTGTTTGACCATTCCTCTAGTCTGTGGGCTGCAGGTCTCTGGAAGAGAGACCTGTTTTTCCATTGCAAGTTTCTGGTCTGTTCTGCTGCTGAGGAATTTGCATACATTCGTTATGCAAATCCCCTGCCTGCCTCCTTTGATGACTGGCACTATAAGAGCTTTCTGCTCCCAGAATGCTTTGCTGGTCATTCCTTCAGGGTTTGTAGTAAACACTCCTAGAGTGTCAGCCATGCTACTTCTTGTTAAAGTTATCTTAGAGTAATTCCTTGGACTGCACTAGGCAGTTTCCCTAGTGCAGTTAGGATTGCATATCTGTTTGTCTGTTGCGATTGTCCTGTCCCAGCGGTGGTCGACAGGAAATCGTTCTGTTTGTCTGGGGTGCTAACCGGCACTGCGGTAGTTACTGGTAGCCCCTTCTGATTTGTCTTGTCTGGATCGCAGTAGCCTCTAGCGGTAGTGGCTGTGGATCTTTCTGATCTAGTTTCTGGAGTGTAAGCTGGAGCTGCGGTCGCTTCTAGCTACCTCGTCTAATCTGTCTTGCCTGGATCGCAATAGCCTCTAGCGTTAGTGGCTATGGATTCTTCTGATCTAGTTTCTGGAGTGTAAGCTGGAGCTGCGGTTGCTTCCGGCTACCTCATCTGATCTGTCTTGTTTAGATCGCACTAGCCGCTAGCGTTAGCGGCTGTGGATCTTTCTGATCTGTGTTCCTGCTTGGATCACACTTGCTCTGGCGGAAGAGGATCCTTTCTGCCTAGTTCCGGTTTCTCGTTTGTCTGTCTTGTCTGATACGGGCGCTTGCTGTAGGCTCGGTGAGGTAACCGTTAAGCAAGCGTTCACGTTCTTTGTTTCGTGTTTGTCTGTCGGTGGTTAGTTAGACGTGCTTGTCTCTGTTGTGCTTAACACGCGGAGACCGCGTTATAAACGCGTTCGCTGTTGCGAATGAGTGCGGTGTTCGCGTTTAGTTAGCGTTTGTTATTTTCTTTATCATTCTCATTGTATTATTTGCTGTGCCTTTGCTCCTCTTGTGTTCTGTTCTAGTCTGTCTTGTGTCACTTCTGGCGATCGCCTTTCTCGCGATCGCGTTCCCACTTTTGTTTCTGCTGATGTGTGTTCACCGTCGCAGGGTCGCGACTAGATTGGTGAACACACATTCGTCCTGTCCCTGTGCTCTTTCTCTTTATGGGCTGTTCAGCCCTGCATTGTCTTGATCTGTACAATCCCCATCTGGCATCTGTGGCCGTGCAGCGATTGTACTCGTCTGCACTCCACAGCGCTATCTGCCGGTGGGAATTGCCCTCTGCTGGTGCATTGCACCTAGCCTGGGTTCACCCAATTATACGCTTGTGGAAGGTTTTCGCTGTGTCAGTGCACATCTTGTGCGCTGACCACGAAAACAATTCCGCAAACCTTACAGAATGACCAGCCCAACCGAAATTCCCAGGGCAGAGGGAACCTTCGATTTGCTTCAGATGTCATTGCCTAAGACGAAAGCATATGTGGATCCTTAAAGGACTTGCGAGGCCAAAATCCGGCCCCCAAATGTAAAAAAAGTTATCTACCTGTATGACTTTCTAAGGCACGGAGGACGCCGTCTGCGCCCTCCGTGCCGTTCCGCCGGGTCCCCGCCTCTCAATACGACCCCGAATGGCTCCCGACCCCACGGCCAGGGTCGGGCTCTGCTGCCTGTATAAAGATGGCCGCCGACCCTGGCCGCGGCTGCGCAACAGCCTGTTGCGTGGATCGGGGGGTTGGCCCTAGTGCTGCGCAGCCGCAGTAGCGGCCATGCGGAGTGCGCAGCCGCGGCCAGGGTCGGCGGCCATCTTTATACAGGCAGCAGAGCCCGACCCTGGCCGTGGGGTCGGGAGCCATTCGGGGTCGTATTGAGAGGCGGGGACCCGGCGGAACGGCACGGAGGGCGCGGACGGCGTCCTCCGTGCCTTAGAAAGTCATACAGGTAGATAACTTTTTTTACATTTGGGGGCCGGATTTTGGCCTCGGAAGTCCTTTAATATAGGTAGGATTGCACACTATATTAAAGCAGTTAAAAAATCTGTGCTCGTCCCTGATCCCCACCCATATGGGGATTATCTAGATACTGGGTTATTTGAACCGCCATTTGCCTCATGGGAAATTGGGGCCTTGTTGGAGGAATTTGATTTTGATTGGAAAGCCTTTTGCGATTTTTATATCGCAAAAAGCGCGGATGTCTTGAATGATTGTCTCGACTCTATGCACCTTTTGATTGATTCTGATGAATGTGATGAGTGTGATGTGGATCTGGTGATTTATGTGTGGCAGACTATTTTGGACGAATTGCACACACACCAACCAATTACTTCTAATAAAGAGACACTGTCATCACATGTTTATTCCAGTACGAATCTTGAAAAATTATCTTCTGATCGTGTGGAGTCTGAATCTGTTTGCGAGTCTGATCCTGAAGAAAGTATTGACTCTCCAACCTGTACACTGAGGTCTCACTTCACAAGACGTTATTCATGTTCTGAGTATGGGGACTCTTTTGTACCTGAATTACCGCCTGTAACTCATGGGAGATCTCGCACCGGTGAGAAATTGTACTTGTGTGATATATGTGAGGAAGAACTTCTCAGTCATGGGAAGTTTCACACTGATGAGACAATACTACCCTGTTTTAAATCTGATGCCTGTTTCTCAGATGTTCCTGTCGATTGTGATCGGCGTGAGTGTGTCAGTTTTGTCAATGATAAGTGGGATCCCTTGTCATGTAAAAACCGATCTTCTTCTCCCAGTACTACTTTAAGATCCTCCATCTATGATCTTGCTATGGGGAAAATTCCAAAACTATGCAGTTTCAAGAGTAAGGTTAATATGATTAATACAGTTTCTCATGTTGTTGTCACAACTTATTCTTCTAATATTGTTCAGTATAAATGCTCAGACCTAGTCAGGTGTGAATGGGAGCCCCCGTTCCAGAAAAAGCAGCTTGAAGCGTTGGTGTATGAATTGGAGAACGATTTAAAGTCATTTTGTGAGTACTACATTGCCAGAAGTGAGTCTGTCTTGAGAGCATAAGTTCTGCTTCCGCCTTAAGAAAAGAAAAGGGGTGTGAATTTGACTTTGTGAGTCCGCTGATTTGTATGTGGAAAATGATTCTGAATGAACAACGTGTACTTCATTCAGGTGATGTTTGTAAGAGTACATTGTCAGCTGGCGTTTCTGAGATCCAGCAATCCAGCCTGGAGACCTCAGAATCCCTGTCTTCGAAATGTCCAGTTTCGCAATCGACTGCGATCTTGGATTCGCAAATTTTGCATTCTGACTCCTCGGATTCGACATCGTTAGCCGAGTCTAAGAGTGAGACAGAGCCTTGGGTTTGCGAATCTGATACTGAAGCATCTTTGTTGTGTCCAGAGAAGGGTTCTCTGAGTCCACCCTGTACTCTGGATGAGCCAATATTACTTTGTTTAAAATTTCCTGCAGTGACCCTAGAGGCTCGTCTAGGTATTGCAACCATTTTCACCTGCTTCTCTGCTATTTTAGAATTGCAGTCTAGTTTGACTGCTATGGAGGAATCTGCCTGCAGTGAAACGGAACTCAGAAAGTCAGAGCTAGTTTCACTAGATATTCCTATGTATCCCTGTCTTGATGATGAAATTCAGTCTCAGCATATGGTAGAACCATTCCTGAGACATTTGCCCTGCCTGCAGGAGGTATTTAATGTTCAGCCCTGTAACATGGATAGTTCAGAATCCTTCATAGAAAACTTGGAAAATGACATTTTTGAGGTCTTAGTTGATGTTTTGGAGGTTTCCAAGTCCCTCCTAAAGGGTGCAGAATTTCTAGGAGATGCCTCCTGCCCCCAGATCCGTCTGAGGTTTTGCCCACTTCGGTAGGCATTGCTCTTGTGCTGACTACCTTTGCAGGTCTTGTGGAGCTTCACTCATGTGTAGTCAATGATGATATTACAGTCACAGAAAATTCTGAATTTAAGTCCGAGTCTTCTTTTGAAAGACCAGTACCTGTGGCTTCTACTCGTGATGATTTTCTGCCCGGTACTGGTTTTTGTGTTGTCGTGTCGGACTCTGAGGTTGGCAGTTCCCCGACATGTCCTGAGGTTTCTCCTGTGCTGGTGTACCCCAATGTGCTCTGTGACCCAGAAAGCCCAAGTGTGCCTCGGTTACCAGCATACTCCGATGCTTCCTTGGTGGAGACATGCTCTGATGTTGCCTTCCTGCTTGCATGCCCAGAGGTGGTCCCTGAAAGTCCTGATCTTGGTGGGTGTCCTGGTAATTTTGAGTCCAGAGTAATCATACACTCCATAGGGGTTCTTGGTAGTTCTCCATGTGGGCCTGGTGAGCATTCTGGCCTCTTGGGATCTCTGCGGAGCTTCAAAGGATTCTGGGAGATTCCGGGAGAAATTTTGCTTGGTACCCTGGATAGGATCAATAGTGGCTTTTGTGTTGAAAGGGACACTTCGAACAGGTATTGTGGCAGATTTGGTATTTTTGGACGCTCCCTGGAAGGTGGGTGGGTATTGTCTGGAGGGTGTCGATGGCTTCTTCTCTGGCATTCACAGTCCTGATGGGTGTTACACTGAGACTTGTAGTACTGATGGGCATGTTTCGGTGGCTTCTGCTTCCGATGAGGTCGGTTTTGGGTGGACTGATTCTGGAAGTGGGCCTTGTCGGGCTGTCCCAACCTTCATGAGTCTTCAGTTAGAGTTTTGTGGAAATACCAGTTTTGAGGGACGTCTGGAATCCGTCCCTAAAGGGGGGGGGGGGGGGGGGTACTGTGATGATCCGCTCAGCTGGCTGCACTGGCAGACAGCTGTTTGACCATTCCTCTAGTCTGTGGGCTGCAGGTCTCTGGAAGAGAGACCTGTTTTTCCATTGCAAGTTTCTGGTCTGTTCTGCTGCTGAGGAATTTGCATACATTCGTTATGCAAATCCCCTGCCTGCCTCCTTTGATGACTGGCACTATAAGAGCTTTCTGCTCCCAGAATGCTTTGCTGGTCATTCCTTCAGGGTTTGTAGTAAACACTCCTAGAGTGTCAGCCATGCTACTTCTTCTTAAAGTTATCTTAGAGTAATTCCTTGGACTGCACTAGGCAGTTTCCCTAGTGCAGTTAGGATTGCATATCTGTTTGTCTGTTGCGATTGTCCTGTCCCAGCGGTGGTCGACAGGAAATCGTTCTGTTTGTCTGGGGTGCTAACCGGCACTGCGGTAGTTACTGGTAGCCCCTTCTGATTTGTCTTGTCTGGATCGCAGTAGCCTCTAGCGGTAGTGGCTGTGGATCCTTCTGATCTAGTTTCTGGAGTGTAAGCTGGAGCTGCGGTCGCTTCTAGCTACCTCGTCTAATCTGTCTTGCCTGGATCGCAATAGCCTCTAGTGTTAGTGGCAATGGATTCTTCTGATCTAGTTTCTGGAGTGTAAGCTGGAGCTGCGGTTGCTTCCGGCTACCTCATCTGATCTGTCTTGTTTAGATCGCACTAGCCGCTAGCGTTAGCGGCTGTGGATCTTTCTGATCTGTGTTCCTGCTTGGATCACACTTGCTCTGGCGGAAGAGCGGTGGATCCTTTCTGCCTAGTTCCTGTTTCTCGTTTGTCTGTCTTGTCTGATACGGGCGCTTGCTGTAGGCTCGGTGAGGTGACCGTTAAGCAAGCGTTCACGTTCTTTGTTTCGTGTTTGTCTGTCGGTGGTTAGTTAGACGTGCTTGTCTCTGTTGTGCTTAACACGCGGAGACCACGTTATAAACGCGTTCGCTGTTGCGAATGAGTGCGGTGTTCGCGTTTAGTTAGCGTTTGTTATTTTCTTTATCATTCTCATTGTATTATTTGCTGTGCCTTTGCTCCTCTTGTGTTCTGTTCTAGTCTGTCTTGTGTCACTTCTGGCGATCGCCTTTCTCGCGATCGCGTTCCCACTTTTGTTTCTGCTGATGTGTGTTCACCGTCGCAGGGTCGCGACTAGATTGGTGAACACACATTCGTCCTGTCCCTGTGCTCTTTCTCTTTATGGGCTGTTCAGCCCCGCATTGTCTTGATCTGTACAATCCCCATCTGGCATCTGTGGCCGTGCAGCGATTGTACTCGTCTGCACTCCACAGCGCCATCTGCCGGTGGGAATTGCCCTCTGCTGGTGCATTGCACCTAGCCTGGGTTCACCCAATTATACGCTTGTGGAAGGTTTTTGCTGTGTCAGTGTGCATCTCGTGCGCTGACCACAAAAACAATTCCGCAAACGTTACACTATCATTACCAAAATCGCTATGTATGTTAAGGAGAATAGTGGAAATAAGTCAAAAAATAATTTTTCAAAAACACTTTGTAGTTTTTGAGAAAATTGATTTTAAAAAATGCAAAGGAAACTATTTTGATTGATGTCATCTAGCCCCTCTATAATGAGGCATAGGCATGAAACTGGTACGGTTTGGCAGTACTACGTTTGTGCAAAAATGCAAAATCATAATGATATATTTTGTCATAACTGTTGAGTATTCTTTTTGTGTACTACAAGTGAGAACTAAACTGTTAAGGGCTAGTTCCCAGTGCTGGGAATCAGAATCAGAATTGACTTTATTCGCCGTAAGTACGACAGTTGTTGTACCTGGAATTGGTTGTGGTACACATGGCATAGGCATTTCTTACATGACAGACAGAACAGGAACAGACAGGTATATACAATGAGATGTGTATACTGTATCAGCATACATTGTAGAAACTGGGGAACAGTTCATTTGAGAGCACTGGTAGCAGGGGCGTAGGGCCTGTGGTCGCAACGGTCGCCTCGGCGACCGGGCCCGGCTCCTGAAGAGGCGGGGGAGGGGCCCGGGGGGCCCATGTCCGTTTGGACTCGGAGATCCCTGCGTGCGTTATTGGGAGGGGGGAGCTGCAGCCGTGGGGAGGGCAGCCCGACCTCTCCCCGGGCCCCCCCCCCCCCTCAGATGCAGAGTGCGCGGCGCACGGAAGCGCTGTAGGCAGAACTCACCTGCCTGCGTTCCAAGCGCCGCTGGTCTCCTCCCGCTCTGCATAGATCTGCTGTTACACACTGCTTCCGGCTAAACAGGAAGCAGTGTGTAACAACATCTATACAGAGCGGGAGGAGACCAGCGGCGATTGGAACCAGGGACGGAGGTGAGTTCCGCCTACAGCGCTTCCGTGCGCTGTGCACTCTGCATCTGAGGGGGAGAGGAAGGGAGGGAGAGGGCAGCTAGCGACCTACCTACCTACCTAACCTATCCTGGGGGGCCAGCTACCTACCTAACCTACCCTGGGGGGCCAGCTACCTACCTAACCTATCCTGGGGGGCCAGCTACCTACCTAACCTATCCTGGGGGGCCAGCTACCTACCTAACCTATCCTGGGGGCCAGCTACCTACCTAACCTATCCTGGGGGGCCAGCTACCTACCTAACCTATCCTGGGGGGCCAGCTACCTACCTAACCTATCCTGGGGGGCCAGCTACCTACCTAACCTATCCTGGGGGGCCAGCTACCTACCTAACCTATCCTGGGGGGCCAGCTACCTACCTAACCTATCCTGGGGGGCCAGCTACCTACCTAACCTATCCTGGGGGGCAGCTACCTACCTAACCTATCCTGGGGGGGCAGCTACCTAACCTATCCTGGGGGGGCAGCTACCTAACCTATCCTGGGGGGGCAGCTACCTACTTAACCTATCCTGGGGGGCCAGCTACCTACCTAACCTATCCTGGGGGGGCCAGCTACCTACCTAACCTATCCTGGGGGGCCAGCTACCTACCTAACCTATCCTGGGGGGCCAGCTACCTACCTAACCTATCCTGGGGGGCCAGCTACCTACCTAACCTATCCTGGGGGGCAGCTACCTACTCTAACCTATCCGGGGGGGCAGCTACCTACTCTAACCTATCCTGGGGGAAAGCTACCTAATCTATCCTGGGGGGCACCTACCTCATCTAACCTATACTGGGGGGCAGCTACCTAATCTAACCTATACTGGGGGGCACCTACCTATCTAACCTGGGGGCACTTAATTGTCTAACCTGTATTCGGGGCACCTAGCTAGCCTATACAGGTGGCAACTATACTGGCTACCTATATTGGAGGCACCTACCTAACTAACCTATACTGGGGGCACCTACCTATCTAACCTATGCTGGGGGCAACTATTCTGGCTACCTATATTAGAGGCACCCACCTAGCTAACCTGTACTGGCGGCGCCTGCCTATCTAACCTATACTGGGGGCAACTATACTGGCTACCTATGCTGGAGGCACCTACCTGGCTAACCTATACCGGGGGCAACTATACTGGCGTACCTATGCCTGGCTACCTATACTGGGGGGACCTATAGCTGGCTATAGGGATTCGGATATGTGTGTGCGTCGGGTGTTGCCGGGGGAGGGGGGGCTGTTGTTGCCGTAGGGGGGGGGGGCCCACATCCAGATTCCGCATCGGGGCCCAGAGGTTTGTAGCTACGCCACTGACTGGTAGCTAGAGTGAGGGGCAGTACTGCCCAGAGTGGTGAGAGATAAGGAATCAGAGCACTGGCTAGGGGCTAGGCGCGGACAGTTACGGAGGGAGGATTTGGAGTTCAGATGGAGGACAGCTTGAGGGAAGAATGTGTTCCTGCGCCTGGTAGTTCTGGAATAGATGGTCCTGTAACATCTGCCTGTTTGCATAAATTCGAAGTAGTAGTTCCCCGGGTGAGAGGGGTCCTGTGAAATCTTAGAAGCCCTCGACCCCAGTTTCGCTGTGTGAAGGAGGTCCAGTGGTGGCAGGGGCGATCCTATGATCTTCTCTGCAGTGTTAATTACCCTTTGGTGTTTGTAGCCAGGCAGATGCCCCTGCATACCATACAATGACGGAGGAGCAGAGTATGGATTCCGTGGTAGCGGTGTAAAAGCTGGTCAGCATTTCGCGTGGCATACCGAATCTCTTCAGTTGACGCAAGAAGAATAGCCTCTGCTGCGCCTTTTTCTGTATCCTGGAAGTGTTTAGCTCCCACCTAAGGTCCTTAGTTATGGTTGTACCGAGGAACCGTACGTCGGACACCCTGGAGACTGCAGTTCCATCAATGAGGACTGGGGAGAGCATGGAGGGGTGCTTCCTGAAGTCTACAATGAGCTCAACAGTTTTTGTCATGTTGAGATTGAGAACGAGCTTGTTACCCTTGCACCAGTTGCTGATCCTCTCAATGTCGCTTCGGTAAGTGTGCTCACCTCTGTTGTCGATAGGGCAAATGATAGTGGTGTCGTCTGCGAAGTTAATGACTTTGACGGAGTTTGCAGATGTTCAGTTGTTGGTGTACAGAGAAAAAAGTAGCGGGGACAACACACACCCTTGCGGAGCCCCTACATTGGTGTTTTCTTTCGTGGGAGGAGCAGTTTCCGAGCTTAACCCGCTGCGTTCTGTTGGAGAGAAAGTAATTGATCCATGCACACAGGGTGGGATTGATTCCAAGCTGCCTAAGGTTGTCAAGCAGGATGGATCGGGCAGATGGTGTTGAACGCAGAGGTAAAATCCAAGAACAGGATCCTGGCATAGGAGTCTGGTTTGTCAAGGTGCTCTGTGATGTATGCCAGGCTGACGTTTATGGCATCCTCCATGGACCTGTTGGCTCTGTACGCAAACTGGTGTGGGTCGAGGAGGGCATCAGTGGAGCACTTCAGGAGGGCAAGAACAACACATTCGAGGATCTTTGCGATGACAGGGGTAAGGGCTACAGGCCTGAAGTTGTTAAGTTCTGTGTTCCCTGACTTTTTGGGAACTGGGATAATCAGAGATCTTTTGAAGCAAGAGGGTACTTTGCCTTCCACTAGGGACCTGTTGAAGATGGGGGTCAGGGTGGGAGCAAGTTGATCTGCACGGGTTTTCAGGCAGGTTGATGACACACCGTTTGGACCGGCGGCTTTTCTGGGGTTGATTCTGCGGAGGAGTCTCAGTACGTCCGCTTCCTGGACCACAACTGGCACAGGGGGGTCGTGACCCAGCAGTGGGGATGGGAGGAACTTCCCTTGGCAAGGGTGCATGGACCCCAAGCTGCACAGATTGGTGCTCGAATCTGCAGTAGAACTTGTTGAGCTCGTTTGAGCTCTGAGCTCTCAGTTGAGTGCTTGGGGTTGCATGATGTGCGGGGGTTTTGAAGTTAGTCACTGCCCTAAAGCCTTTCCATACCTCCTCAGGGGAGCCATACTTGTGTGTCTCCTCCTTGAGTTTTCGCAGCGGGCGCAACTTGCTGTTGAACCAAGGCTTGTTGTTTGGGAAGACCTTGAAGGTCTTGGTTGGGACGCATGACTCTTCGCAGAAGCTGATCTAGGAAGTGACATTCTCTGTCTCCAATCAGTGCAGTCGAAACATGCCTGTAGCTCAAGCTTTGCCTCCTCCATCCATTTCCTGACAGTCCTGGTGATGGGCTTCGAGCACTGAAGGAGCCTTCTGTAGGTGGGGATCAGGTGGATAAGGTTATGGTCAGAGTTCCCCAGGGCAGCTCCCTGAACAGCTTTGTACGCGTTCTTTAGAACTGTGTAGCAATGGTCTAGGGTGTTGTGATGTCTGGTGGGGCACGTGATGTGCTGCTTATACTGAGGCAGCTCCTGCCACAGATTTGCATCATTGAAGTCTCCCAGAATGATGAAGAGGGTGTCAGGCAGTAGGAGTAGCTCATCCACCTTGTTTGGGAGGGAGCATACATTTGCCAGGAGGATGGCCAGGACTGGAGAGCGAAGACCTTTCCTTTTTAGTCTCACCAGTGCACCTGCTCTTCTCCCACTGTGGCGAATTTTCCTTGGGGGAGCATTGGCGCTGCCGGTCAGGTGTTTGATGTGGGCCCAGATTACGTCCTGCAGGGGAGGTCCTGGTGATGGATCGCTCTGGGATAGGGGTTCCCACTCCAGTAACTCCTCCCTGGACAGAGGGGCGAAGTACCGGGTTGCCATGGAGTGGTACTCGCCTTCGCTAAGCGGTGGCGGAGGGGCCGGTTGTATTCGGTTATGACCTACGTTGATCGGCCGTGGAGCAGTGTGTGCACAGTAGTGAGAGCTAGTGCGAGGCGGCTCAGTGGCCAGGATACCGACCGTGGGCCCCTGGGGCCGTGGCGTGCACGCAGGGGGGGGGGGGGGGAGAATGCAGTTCGTGGAGCAGCGCCCAGTTGATAGATCAGACCATACCAGCTAGGGCAGTGCTCAGGTGAAATGCAGAATTATTCTGCATTTCAACTCGATGTCCATACAATTCTATGGGCCTGTTCACATCTCTGCATTATAAGGTATTGCATTATTCTAACTCGCTGAATGCAGGCTTTGTATGTAAAGTTTATGTCCAATCTCCATTGTAGTCAATACTCATTATAATGCATGTGTTATGCAAATGACCACTGTGTATCCAGCTTAAAGCAAAATAATTTTGAATTTTCCCACACTTGTTCCGTTTGTATTTTTTTCTAACTGTGCATGCAGTTGGAACATATAGATACCGTAGTTATGCTCTTAGCTGTGAAAACCCTTGTCTGCTTGACTAGGTTTAGTATCTTCTTGTGAGTGATACAAAACACAGAACAAAAAGCCATTTCATTATTGCTATAAATAAACTATAAATAATATTACATCTGCAGTGGGAGTAAAAGGTATACGCATGATACCAATAAGCATGTACAGATTTACAGGATGACAGACGGTAAATGATGACTAACACTGTCCCTAAGCTTCAAAAATCTGTGATCAACTACTGTGTACCACTTTGTAAGTCACTTCCAAAATTACTCATGACATCTAACTGATATTTGACCTAAGAAATCTAAAATAGATACAGTATTAAGGCGAGAAGAATGTGTTCAACCCAAAGCTAAAAACAGAAAGCAGATGACTGATTTGTAGGTATTTTCCAAAGGGTACAGTTGAATAATTGTGAATTATTATTATATTTTTTTTTCATTGAAGCATTTATTGAAATGAAGAGTACAATAATGCAAAAGGATTGTATGAAAAACATAACAGAACAGTAGTGAACATCAGGAACATTCCATGCAGTATAAAGGGAACATTCAGCAAGACAGCAAATTTATATACTGAGTAAAGAAACCAGCTAGATCTAAGCTGGTGAGGAATAATCTAAAAAAAATTGTCCCCTAGGCCCGGTTCACATCTACGTTTGCCAACAGAACCGGCCGTACGGTTCCGTGGTCAGTTCCGCTGAATTGACAAAAAAATGCTGCAGGTCCTCATTTTCCAGACCGTTTTGCTCAGCGGAACGGGAACGGAAGGTTTTGCAGCTACATCGTAACAAATAAAATGACAGTTTACAGCACACTGGCTGTAAAAACTGACAGTTTTTTCTGATCCTGATGGCCGGATCTGTAACGCCTGCTCCGCAATAAAATGCTATTGTGAACCGGGCCTTATTCAATTCACCATACTTTTTCATCTTTTGCTTAAAATAACACTTCAGCACTCCACAATTAAAAAACTACCAAGAAGTGAATTAGAAAGTACTGTCAAAATTATTCTGAGTAATTTCTTGCTTTCTGGTGGCTTAAAGTGAACCTGAACTCTTGCACAGGACAGAAGGAAAACCTTGATAAATGCACCCTGTATGCATTTGGAGAGTTTAGCCTGTTTAATTCCCCCTCATTTGTGTCTAATCACTGGTTGTAATGTGATCTCTCCCCTGTGTCACATGACTGCCACCCAGATAAGGCAGATAAGCTCATTTGAATAATAAGCTCATTTCAATAAGTCTGCTTCCATGAATCAGGAAGTAGAAACAATGCAGATTTTATTTTGGGATTTACATCAGCTGTAAATAAGCTGTAAATTCGGGGTAAGCCGCGCAGTAGGATTTCTCAGGCCCTGCTGGGCCGATTTGCATAATTTTTTTTTTGCTACACGCAGCTAGCACTTTGCTAGCTGCTTGTGCACACCGATCACCGCCACTCCGCACTGATTCGCCACTATACGCCTCGCCGCCCCACCCCCCTAGACCCCTTGCGCAGCCTGGGCTTCAGACTACCGCACTGCCAAAAACAGGCCCTGGGGGATTACCGCATTAGTATGTGGTAATTCCGTCTAGCATCTGGCGAAGCGATGCTCACTTTCTGTTGGCCAATTGATGACGTGCGCCGAAGTGTATTGCTAAAATACTTCCGCGCATGCGCGTCATGAAAAACGTTTTTATTTTTATTTTACACGCTCGTTGCCATTGACTTACATGACTTCTGGTCCTACAGATCGTTGCAGGTTGCAGCAGGAGGAGCACGGTTACGTAGGTATGAGAGCACATTAGGGCACTTCCGGCGCAGTGTATCTCAACGTGGGTAGTATGAACTACCCCATAGACTAACATTAGGCTGTGGTGGGGTGCAGTAAATTTACCACACCGCCCTAGTGTGAAAGGGCCCTGAGGAAAAAGGTGCATTAATTAAGGCTATCGGGCCATATGCAATTCACTTTTTTTTCTCTGAAGTTTTCTCCTAGGTGATATGTTTACATCTCATCAATAAAATGCCTCTTAAGCCACCAGCCAGCAACAAAAGTCTCAGAATAATACTGACACCAACTTTTTTAGTACTCTTTCAATTGCAAAGTGCTAAAAAGCTATTTTAAACAGAATAGTAGAAATGAAGGAGGCACTCAATTGGCGTATAAACTTGCGTTTATCAATATAGTAGCAAACACGACATGTTTCAGGGTAATCCCCTTCCTCAGGTGTACAGGCAACCAGAACAAACACAGCAAACTTATGAACAGCAGCAGTGCACCACATCTTAATTAGGGGACACACCCATTTTGGTCAGCTGACCACTATGACATCACTCTTAAATTAACCCCTCAGTGCAAGTCCATAGTAATATCAAAGTTCAAAAAGAAAATCCCGCAGGGTAAGTTCATCTTGCTGGGCACTACAATCCAGCGTCTACCCACATAAACACCTTGAAGTACATAAGTGTAAGCAAACATTAGCAAAATTGGTAAACAGAGACTAAACAGGCCAGTACTATGCATAGACTCACTGCACCATCGATGCAAAATGTCTCTCTCTCCACCCACCAAAGCGATGAGAAGTCATCACGACCTGCAAAAGAGACATATAACAGTATTAATTACAAGAAACACTTCATGCTGAACATTTAATTTAAGCCTCCAGGCGGAGGAGGGATAGTGCACCGGCGGACCTGGTGTAAGAAGTCCAGCTCAACAACCCCCCGGCAGTTGTATTTGAAACAGAAGACACTTGGATATGGGCCCTAGGGTCATATGCAATTCATTTTTCTCATGAATTTTCTCCTAGGTGATAATTTTAGCAATTCACTTTTTCCCATGAGTTTTCTCCTAGGAGATTTTTTTTTCTTTAAAATTATTTTTAAGCACTTTGCAATTGAAAACGTACCAAAAATTAGATGAAAACGTGCTATTGAACTTATTTTGAGCATTTCCTTGCTTGCTGGCGGTTTAAAATACATTTTGTTGATACGTTTGAAAATATCACCTAGGAAAATACACAGGAGAAAAAGGGAATTGCATATGGGTCAATGCTAACCATGCATCTGTAGAAAGCAAGTTGCAGAAGCAGCATCTAAAGAGACACTAACATTGAATTTGAGTGCAAACATAGTGATTAAGTTTGCATTATTATAATGTACTACTATTGTTACTGCTACTACCGCTACTTCACGTATTATTATATGATTATCATGAACAAAGTGCATTACCCATTCATCTTCATTTAAATCACTAGGGATGGCCAATCAGATGCATGTTCTAATTTTAGGTGACATTTTCAGATGACTGAACATTTGTTGTGAGAGCAATATGGATGCTGCCATCTTTATTTTTTTTCTTTTAATATGTAATTGTCTGAGTGTAATGCTCCTCATTTGGCTTCAGTAGTCTCTGCATCAAGTTAAGTCAGACATGAGGTAAATAATCTGATCTGAATTCAAATTTTGGGACAACAATTAAAAAGTATTAGAAGCAGAAGATCAGCAAAATAGTCTGTGAAATAACACTATTAAAAGGAAATGAGCATGGCAGATGTCACTTCCCTTTCAATGCAGGTTTATTTTCTTTATTTAGAGATAATCTTTAATAACAAAAAAGGCAAGTAACAATACAGAGCAAACCTGTTGCTATTAATATCAGCAACACAGAAAAGGGAAATCGACACACTACTGAATAGTAAGTGAGGACAGAAATACTGTCGACTGCAGGGGGCTGGCAGAAGCCCCAGATAAGTAAAAACCTTTTTTTAACCCCTTCCCAACCACCTGATACCAATAGGCGTCAGGAAGATGGATCCCCCAGGACCGCCTAATGCCGATCGGCGTCAAGTCCTGGGAGAGGAGTTTAGTGCTCCATCAACAGTCTGCCAGCGGCAATCCCCACTAGCAGACTCCCTCGGGGGAGGGTGAAAAAAATACACAAATGTATTTTTAAAAAAAAACAAATTAATAAATAAAAACCTTTGTGTAGCAGCAATCAGAGCCCACCAACAGAAAGCTTTGTTGGTGGGCAGAAAAGGATGCAAGATTCATTTGGGTGCTAAGTTGTATGACTCTGCAGTGAGCTGTTAAAGCTACAGAGGCCTGAATTGTAAAAAATAGCCTGGTCACTAGGTGGGTGTAAGCCTGTGGTCCTCAACTGGTTAAAGATACTTCAGTTCCACTTTAACTCAAACTGCTCTTGCATAAAAGTAATGCCAATACAAACAGCTTGGAAAAACCACAACCAATACCCGCCTTTGTACCTCTGGATGAAGTGGTTGGCACCAACCTGTATATACAGCATTGTTTTTATGTGTTAATTTTTCAATAAAATAGCTTTTTGTTTCATGTTGGTGCTGAATACTCCAATCATTTTTAAGTAAAGTTCTTCCAGGGTAATTGACATACCAATCATTGGACCTCATACAATAAACTTCAAACAGGCTGCAGTAACAACCGTACAAATGATATTGGGTCATTGTGCCACACTGAAGTCTGTATTCATGCTTTATTCACATTAGAAATGTCAGGTTTTGCTCACTTGAGAACTGTCTCTTTATGATAAAGCACTGCCTGTAATATGTTGCAGCTGGCTGAATGTTCTTCAAATACAGAACCACAAGACGCTTTCCATGGTGCTGAATGTTCACAGCTTAAAGGGGCACTATGCCGAAAAATTGTAAAATTTAAAATATGTGCAAACATAAAAAATAAGAAGTATGTTTTTTCCAGAGTAAAATGAGCCATACATTACTTTTATCCTATGTTGCTGTCACCAGGGCCGGCCCTAGACTTTTTGCCGCCTGAGGCAGATTTAGAAAAAAATTGCAGCCGCCGCCCCCCCCCTCCGTGGGGGGCCACCGAGCCGGAGGTGTAGCGGGCACAACGGGGGTATTGGGCCTAGCGGTGGGTGGGCTCCCTCGCCTAGGTCCCCCGATCTGCGCTCCCCTCCAGCTGTAAATAGGAAGCAGCCCATAGTAAGAGGCACAGGCGGGGAGGACTCTCACCTTTTCCGCGTTCCAGCGTGCACTCCACTGACGTCACTTCCTGCATCACCGCTCACTGTATTGTAAGTGGCCTGCGATGCAGGAAGTGACGTCAGTGGAGTGCACACTGGAACGCGGAAAAGGGGAGTCCTCCCCGCCCGTTCCTCTTACTATTGGGCATTGGCTGCTTCCTATTTACAGCTAGAGGGGGGCGCAGATCAGGGGACCCAGGTGAGGGAAGGGGGGTCCGACCCCCCCTCCCCACTGCTAGGCCCAATACCCACGTCCTGCCCGATACCCCTCCGGCTCAGCGGCCGCCCCCCCCCCCCTGCACCCACGGACGGGCGGGTGCAGCCCCTAGAAGTTTGCCGCCTGAGGCAAATGTTTCACCCCACCTCATGAGCAGGCTGGCCATGGCTGTCACTTACAGTAGGCAGTAGAAATCTGATGGAAGTGACAGGTTTTGGACTAGTCCATCTCTTCATAGGGGATTCTTAGCAAGGCTTTTATTCTTCATAAAGATATTCCCTAAAAATAATTTAAGCAATGATGCTGGCCAGCTTCCCTGCTCCCTACACAGTTTTTGGCAGTTGGCCAGAGCAACTGCCATTCACTAAGTGCTTTTGAAAATAAATATATCTCTGAGAATCCCCTGTAAAGAGATGGACTAGTCCAAAACCTGTCACTTCTGTCAGATTTCTACTACCTACGGTAAGTGACAGCAACATAGGATAAAAGTAATTTATGGCTCATTTTATTGTGGAAAAAAATGTACTTCTTATTTGTATATGTTTGCACATATTTTAAATTTTACAGTTTTTTGCTGTAGTGCCCCTTTTAATGAAAAGCTTGTTAGAAAACAGGTTGGCCCCTTCCTAGGTGATACTGCTCCAAGCTCTGCAGCAGCAGGGCTAGGGCTATGAAACAGTGGGACAGCATAGCTACCACTGCAAAAACTGTGTCCAGAGGGGGCATGGCACCTGAAACAGAGGGCAACATAGTGCTTCCATTTCAGAGAGCTGTATCCTCACCATTGTTGTGCACACGGGCACACTCTCAAATATAGTGGGGAGCTTGCTTACATATAAACATCAACCATAGGACTCTAGCATTTTATTCTGAAGTCTTATGGGTCCCTATGTGACGTCAACTTAAACAGCTTTTTACTAAAGTATAGCTTCTTATTTGAAAATAGAAGACTTCTCTGTGTTGCTTGCAATCCATTTTATCCCATTTGCCACAGTGCAGAAGCCCATGTTAATCAAGGGACTAATTCACATCTAATGTTTTCACATTGTCTTTTAAACAACTCACAGCGCGCCACTACCTTTTCTACATACTATTAAGATTTTCACATTTAATAATAAATTACTTTGCCACCACGGAGACACATGACTTGACATATGTGAACATGTATGGTGAGCGACAATTTGTGTGCATTTGCATGTAACTGAGCGATGATGTCTCATTATTGTAAGGTGTTTAGCAGGATATTTTACACTGCCACTATGCTACACTGTATACTGGCATGGAGATTTAACCTGTTATGTCACTTCTATACCGGCTGTAGTGTGAGCCTCTATATTTGTATGTATACTTATCCCTTTTAAATAATCAGGTATATTATAACTGTGTATAGAAAAGGGTGAACAATGTGCTGCATAATCTATCTCTTGTTTTCTTTCAAAATCATAATATTCAAATAATACTACATAATGTATCAGATAATATGCTTGGATTTCAGTTAATAGATGTGCTTTGACCATAGCTACAAGGTCAGCTGAATGTTGGCATAAAACATTGCTATCTTTGTGTACAAGCTGGGTTTATTAACAAAAAACAGCTTAATTAATCCAGGGAACAGCTGTTCATAAGGTTTGGCAGGAAACTCTTAATGCCTCCGGTTAGCAGTGTTCCTTAAACTGGTGGTGACTGGGAGTATTGCATAATCTGCCCTCCTTCAGACCCTCTAGGCAATAACAGAAGGTAAGTGACCTGTAAGCAGTCAAACAATAACAAAACTTTTATCAAAATAATTTTAAAAGGATATTAAAAAAATGACAATTAACCATGGCTATGCACAGAAAATCCCTTCTAAAACAAATATTTATGTATGTAATGTACCCTAATATGCTAAAATAGCTAAAGTAAACTTACTACTTTATTCACAAAACTAGATAAAAGGCTCAGCTATGCAGAGGCCCATACTTATTATGATCATATTAAGCATTGATTAGCCTCACTAAAACACACCTGTGCTTAGTGTGAGGGCTATTTGACCAAAGAGCAAAATGTTTCGAATTTAATAGGTGCCAAGTTCTAGTCAACAAGGATAAATCTAAATTAAACTCTGGATAGAACTACAACAGCTTCACCAATGCCATATATATCTAAATTTGAAAAAGCAACCCCAGAATCCTATATTATAATCCCCGTGTCCCTGCGTGCACTCCTGTCCCTGTGTCCTGTGTTTGCGCTACTGCGCACGTGCCGCAGGGACAGCTGTTGGGACAGGAGCAGGACGCGCCAGGGGGGCGGCAGTCGTGTGAGCGTGCGGCGGGTGTGTGCACGCATGCGCGCTGACATGTGGCGGATTTTACAGACCTAGAGCCCGTTATTAAACAGGCTAAGGTCAACTAGTAGATTATAAAAAGATATTTTTCTAAATCCTTATTATAAGCAAGCCACTCTATAAAAAATATATGCCTGCAATACTGTAACTTATTTTAATTAATCATTTATGGTTCTCTTAAATGCACCCTTTCTATCGCAAATATTTTTTTAAAGTTGGTTAATAAAGAAGAAAAGTGCAAAATAATATTGTAATCAAATATAGACAACCCTTATTGTCTGGTGTTGGTGCCTTCAAGCAGCCGTCATTGCTTTCAACTGCCGTTTAAATAATAAAAAAAAATAAACAAATATCTTTGCCCTCACGATAAACAACAAAATGTTGCATCCTTAAATGAATCAAGAAAGGCCACTATAAAATATATAAAATCTCTGTACTCAGATCTCAGTCACGCAGACCTCAGTGTGGCAGTGCTCACTATAAGGTCACAGTTATTATAACATTCTATTCCACAGCTCAGTCACTCAGTGATGTATCAGACCTCACATGAGCGGCCTCCATACATGCAGTGATATTGCCATCCTTGTATTAGGAATGTAGTTCGCCATCGAAGGTCCCTGGGCCCTGAATCAGCTTGTGTATGCTGGGATTTTAGAAAAATATCCTTTTAGATCGCATGCTGTAATTGTCAGTTAATACTTGGATATATATGGTATTAGTGAAATTTTGAGAAGTTTCAGACGAGACTCTACCATGCATATGGATGTTCCACAAGGTCATTGAGCATTGCCATCTGTAAACACCAATGAACAAGCTATAAATGAGAATCTGTCAGACATCACTGGTTTGTGCACTGACCTATTACCCCCTCCTTCCTCTACTTTAAGCATGATATGCTTCTTGGGTATTGTTCAGAATCAGAAGCATGTCTGTACAGTGCTCACGCATAGCACTGAGAACCAGTCGTGTGTGTACTCACCTCAGACTAATAATTTCAGGTTCTTGAACAATGGTTTCAGAAGCAATAGAGATATCTTCAGATAACTCCTACAACAGTAAGGCCACGTTCACAGTGGGACAATGTGTTTCCTGCATCACGGGAATGCAACGCATTGAAAAAAAAAGTTGTACCGCACGTTACGGCAGTGTTTCATCACATACAGTGAAGCATACAGTCAGTGAAAAGTATGCTTCCCTGTACCTGTTAACATGGGCATTTGGTGTTAATGCACTGCATGCATTGTGTTAACACACTACAACCCCTTATATTCCAACACTGCCGCATCACTGTGAATGTTGCATAATTGGTGCATTGCAGTGCAGTAAGCCACATTACAAAGCAGCAATTTACACTGCACTGCAATAAACCACTGTGAACAATGCCAAAGTCTCCTTTTCCACTAGAAAACGCAATCACATGTGCAATCGTTTTGCAATGTGATTGCAGCTTCATCCATTTCTACTACCCACAATTGTCCTGCTATCCATTGGGAATGAGCTCAAATGCACAAAAAAATTGTGCAGGCTGGCGATTGAAATTTGGGGAAAACAAATCACATTAGTAGAAAAACAGCACCACCATTTACATGTTAATCATGGTGTTGTTGCGATCCGCAAAACGGGTGTGATCCAATTTACTTGGAAAAGAACCTCACTCTCGCAAGGACCTATATGCAATTCACGTTTTCTCCAAGGAGATAATTGATCATATTTGATTTAAAATAACTTTCTAACACTTTACAATGTACAAAGTATCAAAAAGTAGGTGAAAAAGCACTGCAAAATTATTTTGAGTGTTGGTTTCTTGGTGGTTTAGAAGGCATTTTATTTATTATAAGTTGTGAAAATATCACTTAGGAGAAAACTCAGGTGAAAAAGTAAATTGCATATGGCCCAAGGAATCAGTTCTACTATTTAATCTTATCCTGCAAACATCAGCAATGCATGCAGCCTCTGTCCAGAAGGATATATATCTAAAACACTATTTGTTCTCTGTTGCATGTTCCTTTTTCTCTGAAGTTCTACATCAGCATTCCAGCTTTCTGAGACGCATATGGTCAGTGAAACCTATCACAATTTGTAATTTTCACCTTCTACAAAGAAATTTTGTAAGCTTAAAGGGATACTGTAGGGGGGTCGGGGGAAAATGAGCTGAACTTACCCGTGGCTTCTAATGGTCCCCTGCAGACATCCTGTGTTGGCGCAGCCACTCACTGATGCTTCGGTCCCGCCTCCAGTTCACTTCTGGAATTTCTGACTTTAAAGTCAGAAAACCACTGCTCCTGCACGCCCGTGTCCTCGCTCCCGCTGATGTCACCAGGAGTGTACTGCGCAGACACAGACCATACTGAGCCTGCGCTGTGCGCTCTTGATGACATCAGCGGGATCGAGGACACGGCAACGCAGGCGCAGTGGTTTTCAGACTTTAAAGTCTGAAATTCCAGAAGTGAACCGGAGGCGGGGCCGGAGCATCTGTGAGTGGCTGCGCGGGCACAGGATGTATGCGGGGGACCATTAGAAGCCCCGGGTAAGTTCAACTCATTTTCCCCTGACCCCCCTACAGTATCCCTTTAACAAGTTAATAAGAATTTCTGAGCACTCAGAATGACAGATAGCTCTCTCAGCATATACCCTCTACTGTTGCACTCCATTTTCTTAACGTATAGCAAGCAGGCTTTTCAAGCATTTTTCCCCCTACGCTCTGAACATTTATTCTTCCAATCTACTGAAAACACCAATTTTAGTAAAATTAGAGCTGACGTTTGGAGACAACTTTTATATGAAGCCACCCAGCTACTCTATACAGACCACATTGTTAAAATATTACTCACAACAATTATATTTTGGTTTTCTAGATATCCACTTTCACATAACTGTCCTACTGTTTCCTCTCCACTCTGCTTTGATGCCAGGCAGGTAATCACATGCAGTTTCAAAGGCTTATAGGACAAACTTCCTAACTGCCGTATAGATGGGTGTGTGTTGCGGATTGAGTTATTTGGAATCAGGGATTAACGGGCATCTAATACTTACCAGTGTTAATTATTGGTAATCGTTGTTCGCCTAATGATGCTGGTAGCTGGTCAGCTATTACTCGAGGAATTCATAGGTGATTGGACATAACTAGTGGTAATTTGGACGCTAGGGTTAGGAGGTTAATTTTAGACATGACATGAGGGTGGTAGTTATTTTAGGCACTTAAAAGGAAGGAAGTTAAGGGTAAGCACTAGGTGGGGGAGGGGGGGAGGCATTAGAAGGCGAGAGTTAAATCATAATGGGTGCTGGGTGGTGAATAGTAGTATATTGGTAACTTAAATTACCAATATTTTTTTACTAGCGGCACCACTGGTGTGATGGCACTGCAATACATACTGGTGTGTTGTACTTTTATGGAGCTAGACCCTAAATGGTCATCTATAATGTAAACAGTGGAGTTATCACATGACCATAATCACAAGTTTTTGGCCTCTAAAAGGACATATTCAAAGCACTAGAGGTAAGGAGTGAAGCTGAATGACTGTACATGAACAGCTGGATTTGTAGAATTCAGTACTAATTACCAGAATAATATATCTTTAAGTTGTAAGGGTCTGAAACTTCACTTGTCTCTTCCATTAAAGGGATACTGTAAGGGGGTCGGGGGAAAATGAGTTGAAGTTACCCAGGGCTTCTAATGGTCCCCCGCAGACATCATGCGCCCGTGCAGCCACTCCCCAATGCTCCGGCCCCGTCTCTGGTTCACTTCTGGAATTTCAAACTTTAAAGTCTGAAAACCACTGTGCCTGCGTTGCCGTGTTGCCTCCCTTTGCCATATCGACTTGTTCATTTGGCACTTTTATTGGCCTGATGAAGCGGGCTTGGACCCGCGAAACGCGTTGCCTGTGCTAAATAAAAATCTTTTGTCATATACAAGGATTTCGTTATTGAGGTAAGCCACCTCATATTATTTTCTCGATTTTAAGCTGTTTTTAGATGCTTTTATTTCAACCAGGGCGCCTTTTTACCTTCAATTATACTGTAATGGGCACAGATTCTCTCCTGTGCTTGCAGTTAGCTTTCCCGCTGATTCACTGAATTCGTTTGTTCAGGTTTTGCTATTTTTTGAAAATATGTATGTAATAAAACAGCTAAAGTATAATTGTGCAGGAAGTCACCAATTAAGAAAAAAGGAAAAAAAAAACTTTTGGGTTCATATTCCAATTGAATCTTTCATCCTCACTAATGATTTGCATCTAGCTAAGTGATGAAATGGTCAGTTCAGAATTGAATTGAATTGAAAAATTGAATTGAATTGAAAGGGTTCAATTGTAGAATGTAAATGTTTTCAAAATCATTTACAACAAAGGAAAATGAAAACGTGACTTTCTGTTACAAATGCTTGTTTTAGATTTGAGTAGTAAACCAAATGTTTTAGCATTTGTTGCCATTCATCTTTTTTTGATCAATTCCAACTTAAAGATAGAATTGTCATAGCACAAATTTGTCAGAGATTCACACATTCATTTTTGCATAAACAGATTTCAACTAAAATAAAAAAGAAAACTAAAGAAAGAAAACTGAAAGTGTTGATTATATACATTAACGTTGTCATTTTAGTGATTTATATCAAGAATAGTCGTAACATTAACACTCACTAACTACAACACTAGGGTGACTGAATAACTCTGTGATTCTGTGGTGCAGTCAACACCTTCCTATGAGATCACTGCCTAACACGTCAGTTGTTCATTAATTACACACTCCACATTTTATAAAAACACTATAGATTTTAATTGGAGACGCTTAGTTGTTAAGAAGTTTGTTCAATCAGATTTTATTACCTCCCTGGCGTTATGATAATTTCCGGATTTAAGGTCTAAAAGCCATAACATTTTTTAGACCCTAAAAACAAGAAGAAAAAAAAACATACCTCAGAGAGGTCTGCACTCTGCAGTAGCTCCTGCATGAAAGTCACAAGGAAAAAGGAAAGTCCCAAAGCTCAACCGTGTCAATGATTTCAGTACCAGGGAGTCAACCAGTCAGCACCTGGATCCATCAAGGTGCAAATCCATTAGACCAACATAGAAAGAAAGACTGGGTCTCCACCTGGAATTAGTGCAATTGTAGCAAAGTGATTTTATTCCATAGCAAAAAAAAAAAAAAAAAAAAAAAAGCACACAACGTTTCGGCTCAAGGCCTTTGTCAAGTGTTACCAAATACAACATACATCCACATATATATAGCAGCATAAAAAAGACACACCCAACAAAAGTGGGTGGGCACAGCAGCTTAATGGAGAAGATGGCCAATAATTTAAAGTGACAGTACAATATATTAAATTTGTTACAAAAAACACCTTAAATTAAAATCATCATTAAGTCCATTGGGAGCAAGAGTACTTAGCTTATCAATCCATCTGCTTTCACGTCTTAAAAGGGCAGTCTGTGAATCAACATTGGCAGCCACGAAAACTTTTTCCAGAACGCACCATCGCAGATCGCTCACGGTATGATCGCACTCATAAAAATGTTTACCTATAGGAGAATCGATTTTTTTGTCAGGATCATCAATATATTTCCTATAGAGTCTAATATTACTGCGATGCTCATTAATGCGTACACGTACTCAGGGGTCTAGTCCTGGGAAAAAAGGTGGGTGGACTCTACCCCGACACTAAAAATGGGCGTGGCCATGCAGCAGAATGTGGGCGTGGTCATGGGCGTGGTCATGGGTGGGCCATAGTCCTGGAAAAAGTAGTGAGTGGGCTCACCCCAGCCACGGATGCCACCCCCCATACTCCCCACCCCCCCCCCCCAAAAAAAGGATATATACAGTGGGATTCGAAAATTTTGCCAACCTTGTTAATTGTCAGGATTTTATTGTACAAATCATTGGTTGATAGATACGATAAAAAATGTCAGGTCACTTTTTAGACAATATATCTGGTGACAGGTCACAGCAGGTGGTCACTTTTTAGACAAAAATATCTGGAGAAAGCAGGAGGTCAATAATATTATCAGGCAATATATTACACTGACACTGGTCTGACTGGTGGGTGGTAATGTAATGGTATTATATCTGGCTGGACTGGCACTGGCAGGCAGAGTTAAATTAAGTCTCCTGAGTCCTGTCTGTACTAGCAGGCCTGGCCTGCAAGAGCAAGGTGGTGCTATCTGGAGACAGCAGGTCACTTTTTAGACAATATTTGTGGAGAAATTAGGTCACTTATTTTACAATATATCTGGAGACAGCAGGTCACTTTTTAGACAATATATCTGGAGACAGCAGGTCACTTTTTAGACAATATATATATATCTGGAGACAGCAGCAGCAGGTAACTTTTTTAGACAATATATCTGGTGACAGGTCACAGGTGGTCACTTTTTAGACAAAAATATCTGGAGAAAGCAGGTAGCAGGAGGTCAATAATATTAATATCAGGCAATATATTACACTGACACTGGTCTGACTGGTGGGTGGTAAGGTAATGGACTGGTATTATATCTGGCTGGACTGGCACTGGCAGGCAGAGTTAAATTAAGTCTCCTGCTGAGTCCTGTCTGTACTAGCAGGCCTGGCACACACACTGTCTCTGTGACAGTGCTGTAGTCAGTCAGTCCGGTAAGAAGACTCTCTGGAGTGGACTGGGTCACTCTCAGACTCAGAGACAGTGACTCGTCTCAGGGAGCAAATAGGGCAGGCTAGCTAGCCTAGTAGCAGGTAATGAATGGAGATCAGATCACTCGCAGTCGCAGTGTCGCACTAGAGCTCAGGAGCAGCAGACTATCTCTCTCTGTCTGTCTGCTCTGCGTCTGCCTGTGTGGCTAAAATGGCGCTGGGGGCTGCTGGGCTGGGCTGGGCTTAGCCTGGCTGGGCTGGGCCTGGGAGGTAAAGACGTCACGCCGCATTACGCGAGCGGCCGTCATTACGCTCCGGCTCCAGCTCCACCCACTAGAGGAGGGGAGAAGCCGGGAGAGAAGTGCCCAGCGCGCCGAGCGGTCACATGACCGCTGCGGCCGTTCTGCGCAGTCTAGCCCAACTGCCAGCGCCGCCAACCAGGAAATGGGGACATGGTGGACGGCGTTCACGTTGAAGAAAAGGTTTGTGAACGTCGTCCACCCGCGTTCACGCCCCACTCGACCACTGCACGTACTTCCCGTGAGGTCTGCCCCACATAACCTATACCACAAGGGCATTTCAGGAAATATACCACATTAGTTGTCACACAGCGTGGCGTGGCTCCTGAGGAAGTGGTCTTTTTTGAACCACGCCACGCTCGGAGCGTCCTGTGTGCCTCCCTCCGCCCTCATCATGCGGCTGCCTTCATACCCAGTCCTGGTCTATGTATGTATATGCTCCTAATTATACTCACATTGGTTGATCCTATATGCACTGTCCAATCCATGATTTCAGGTCATATATTTCCTTGAGCATGTTTTCTTTGCTAATTGCACTTTATTCACGTATTCTGGGTGTCTCATATATCCCTCTCATTTAGCACATTGCACTTTATAGTAGGTTCCTCAGACCCGGGTCCGGGATTGTTCGATACTGGGCTCATTGTTGAGCCCGGATTACGATCCATGCAGCTTGCAAGGTTTATTTTTGAAATTAGGAGGTAAGGCATTAATGTATGTTTTCACACATTTATCGCATTGTGGTGAGTTGCTGTGTTCAGCTTTTTTTAGATGATTTTATTGTGTTTGTACAAAGTGTCTAATAAAGATTTGCTATATTTTCAATGGTGGTGCAGCCTTTCCTTCTCAGGATCTCTCTCCTTCTTTTCACATGTACAATTATCCTGAGGCTTGCACGCCTAACTTATTGAGGAGTGCGGATTGTTTCCTTTATTCTAATTAGCTAGAGTAGGTGATGAATTAAACACATTTCAAACAAGTTTAATATAAAAAAAAATCCATTTAAAGCGGAACTGAAGAATCCTAAAAAAAAAAAAAAATTTGTTATATTTTCAATGGTGGTGCAGCCTTTCCTTCTCAGGATCTCTCTACTCTAGCTAATTAGATGCTGCTCCTCTTCAGATGCTGCTCTTCTTTTCCAAACGTTCCACTGGTTTTCAGTAGAGATGGGCCGAACGGTTCGCCGGCGAACGGTTCGCCGGCGAACTTTGGTGGTTTGCGTTCGCCTGCACCAGGCGAACTTTTGCGGAAGTTCGATTCGCCCCATAATGCACTATGAGGGTCAACTTTGACCCTCTGCATCACAGTCAGCAGGCACATTGTAGCCATTCAGGCTACACTAAGCCCTGGAGCCCCACCCCCCTTATATAAGGCAGCCTCCGGCGGCCATTAGCCTCACTCGTGTGCCTGCTAGCCTGCTAGAGACAGATTAGGGACAGCTGCTGCAGACTTGTTCTTCTAGGGACAGATTAGTTAGGTTCTTGGCTGCTTAGCTTGCTCCTGGCTGATTGTTATTGCTTTTATAGCGCCCCTCAACAGCTCTTTTCAGAGCTCATCCTGTACTTTTTTTTTTCTGTGTCAAACTGACACTTTTGTTGCATGCACAGCCTTGCTAATTCATAGTGTGTGTGCCACTGCCAGCAGCCCAGCACATTCAGTGACTACCTGCGTGTGTGACAGAGAGCTGCACATTGTACTACCCAGTACTGCATATACCCAGTACCTGTTGTGTTTACTTAACCCACCTCATCACTGCATATACCTAGCTTTGTGTTGAGTGAACCCACCTCACTGCATCTAAGTACCTTTACTGTTCAGTGAACCCACCTCACTGCATCTAACTACCTGTTGTGTTGAGTGAACCCACCTCACTGCATATAACTACCTTTACTGTTCAGTGAACCCACCTCACTGCATCTAGCTACCTGTTGTGTTGAGTGAACCCACCTCACTGCATCTAAGTACCTTTACTGTTCAGTGAACCCACCTCACTGCATCTAACTACCTGTTGTGTTGAGTGAACCCACCTCACTGCATCTAACTACCTTTACTGTTAAGTGAACCCACCTCACTGCATCTAACTACCTGTTGTGTTGAGTGAACCCACCTCACTGCATCTAACTACCTTTACTGTTAAGTGAACCCACCTCACTGCATCTAACTACCTTTACTGTTCAGTGAACCCACCTCACTGCATCTAACTACCTTTACTGTTAAGTGAACCCACCTCACTGCATATAACTACCTGTTGTGTTGAGTGAACCCACCTCACTGCATATAACTACCTTTACTGTTGAGTGAACCCACCTCACTGCATCTAACTACCTTTACTGTTCAGTGAACCCACCTCACTGCATATAACTACCTGTTGTGTTGAGTGAACCCAGCTCACTGCATATACCTAGCATCCCCCCGAGATGGACAAAATGGACAAACCAGGTAGAGGAAGAGGTAGAGGCAGACCCAGAGGAAGGCCACCAGGCACCGGCAGGTCTGTGCGAGGTGGTGTTGCTGTGATTTCATGCGGACCTGTCCCAAAATACAGTGCTCAGAAGAAGGCACGTGCCATCACTTCCCAAAATTGTGAGGACGTGCTTGAGTATTTAACACAAAACACCTCATCTCCCGCAGCCACCAGCACTACAACAAGCACCACATCCGCTGCATTTGACACTTCGCAGGAGTTATTAGGTGGTGGTGGTGAAATCACTGATTCCCAGCCACTACTGCAACAACAAGAAGAAGGCGCAGGTCCACCACCTCATACGTCTGAGTTAGGTGGCGATAGTATGGACGTAACGTGTGAGGAAGGGGATGATGAACCACCTGAAGTTGGTGCAGTTGTGGAGGTGTCTGAGGAAAGCGAAGCTGGGCAGGAGGATTATGATGACGATTATACTGATGCCACGTATGTTCCCAGTAGAGGAGATGACCAGGGGGACAGTTCAGAGGGGGAGTCAGAGAGGAGTAGGAGGTGACGACTCCATGATAGAAGCAGAGGGAGCTCGTCCTCAGAAACAGCTGGGGGCAGTGTCCGGCGCCATGTATCGCCAGCTATGGACAGCCAGCCAACATGCCCTTCAACGTCAGCTGCTGATGCCACCGTAGTGCCATCACCCCAGGGGGGCTCAGCGGTTTGGAAAGTTTTTAACATGTGTGTCTCAGATCGGAGCAAAGCCATCTGTTGTCTCTGCCAGCAAAAATTGAGCCGTGGAAAGGCCAACTCTCCCGTAGGGACAAGTGCCTTACGAAGGCACCTGGAGAGAAGGCACAAACAGCTATGGCAAGAACACCTGAGGAAAAGCAGCACCCAAAAGACAAGCCACCCTCCTTCTCCTCTTCCTCCTTCAGGTGCATCGTCTTCATCCGCTTTCTCCCTTGTACCTTCACAGCCACCCTCCTCCACACTGCCTCTTCCCTTGAGCGGTTCCTTCTCCTCTGCCCACAGCAGTACCCAGCTGTCCGTAAAGGAAGTATTTGAGGGTAAGAAGCAAATGTCTGCCAGTCACCCTCTTGCCCGGCGTCTGACAGCTGGCGTGGCGGAACTATTAGCTCTCCAGCTATTACCATACAAGCTGGTGGAGTCAGAGGCTTTCCGTAAATTTGTGGCCATTGGGACACCGCAGTGGAAGATACCAGGGCGCACTTATTTTTCACGAAAGGCCATACCCAAACTGCACCGTGCAGTTAAGAGGCAAGTGGTGTCATCTATTGCGAAGAGCGTTGCGTCAAGGGTCCACCTGACCACGGAGGCCTGGTCTGCCAAGCACGGGCAGGGCCGCTACATTACGTACACAGCCCATTGGGTCAACCTGGTGACCGATGGCAGCAAGCAGGGAGTACGTGGCTGCGCAGCGGACCGACTTGTCACACCTCCACGGCTTGCAGGCAGGCCTCCAGCCACCTCCTCTCCGCATGCTACCACCTCTTCACTGTCGTCATCCTTCTCCTCCTCCTTGGCTGGTGCCGTGATCTCCTCTCCAGCTACACAGCCCCCACACCCCAGGGCCTATGCTGCTTGCCAGGTACGACGGTATCACGCAGTGTTAGACATATCTTGCCTCAAAGCGGAGAGTCACACTGGAGCAGCTCTCCTGGCTGCTCTTAACAAACAGGTGGAGCAATGGCTGACCCTGCACAAGCTTGAGATCGGCAACGTGGTGTGTGACAACGGCAGCAATCTCATTTCCGCGTTGAATTTGGGAAAGCTGATACACGTACCCTGCATGGCACATGTGCTGAATCTGGTTGTGCAAAGATTTGTGTCCAAGTACCCAGGCTTAGAGGACATCCTGAAGCAGGCCAGGAAGTTGTGTGGGCATTTCAGGCGCTCTTACAAGGCCATGGCACGCTTTGCGGACATTCAGCGTAGAAACAACTTGCCGGTGAGATGCCTGATTTGCGATAGCCCGACTCGCTGGAATTCCACCCTGCTGATGTTCTCTCGCCTGCTAGACCAGGAGAAAGCCGTCACCCAGTACCTGTATCATTACAGTACAAGGACACAATCTGGGAGGATGGGGATGTTGTGGCCCAACAACTGGACACTGATGTGAAATGCATGCAGGGTCATGGAGCCCTTTGAGGAGGTGACCAAACTGGTGAGTCGCGCTGAGGGCACCATCAGTGACTTGATCCCCAATGCCTACTTCCTGGAGCGTGCCGTGTGTAGAGTGGTGGATACAGTTGTGGAGGAGCGTGAACAAGAACAGTTACGGCAGCAGGAGTCGTGGGAGCGATTTACATCTGAACCAGAGGTTTCCACAACATCTGCGGCAGCACAGAGGGGGGAGGAGGAGGAGGAAGAAGAGGAGTCGTGTGGGGAAGGAGAGGAGTCAGACTCTGATGATGATGATGAGGAAGGTGTTTCTGTGGAGGAGGAAGAGGCGGTGGAAGAAGAACAACCGCAGCAGCTGACACTGGGGCTTCTGCTGTTCCACATTTCCGTGGTATTGTTCGTGGCTGGGGGGAGGAAGAGGAATTGCGTCCCATCACTGAGGAAGAGCAGGAGGAGATGGAGAGTACGTCTGCATCCAGCTTTGTGCAGATGGCCTCTTTCATGTTGTCCAGCCTGTTGAGGGACCCCCGTATCAAAAAAACTCAAGGCGAATGACCTGTACTGGGTGGCCACGCTACTAGACTCTCGGTACAGGCACAAAGTGGCAGACCTGTTACCAACTCAACAGAAGGCAGAAAGGATGCAGCACTTGCAGAACAAGCTGTTGATGATGCTTTACAATGCGTTTAAGGGTGATGTGGCTGCACAACGCAATCAAAGTACCACTGGCAGTAACCCTCCTCCTCCCAAGTCCACGCAGGCAAGGCCTGGACGCTCCAGCAATCTCAGGGCGATGTCGGACATGCGGACATTCTTTAGTCCAACTCCTCGCCATAGTCCTTCCGGATTCACCCTCCACCAACGCCTGGACCGGCAGGTAGCCGACTACCTGGCCTTGAGTGTGGATGTAGACACTGCGAGCAGCGACGATGAACCCTTGGACTACTGGTTGTGCAGGCTTGACCTGTGGCCAGAGCTGTCCCAATTTGCCATACAACTTCTCTCTTGCCCTGCCGCAAGCGTCCTGTCAGAAAGGACCTTCAGTGCAGCTGGAGGCATTGTCACTGAGAAGAGAAGTCGCCTAAGTCACGACAGTGTTCAGTACCTGACCTTTATCAAAATGAATGAGATATGGATCACGGAGGGCTACTGCATGACCGAAGACTAAGTCAGTCCCCACACACAGCATCTCTGCCTGCAGGCCACTTGCCTTCTTTGCCACCACCAACAGGGTCCAGGACTCCAGGCGGATTCCTGAATTTTTAAGGCCGCTGCTAGCAGCGGCCGCTACACTAATTTTTCTGGTGCATGTACATGCCTGCCTAATTTTTCTGGCTGCAGTGCGGGTGGCTGCAACAAAAAAACAAAAGGCATGTACATGTGCCCATCCCCCTTCGTGATCATTACCTTGCCGCGGTGAAGGGGCTTGCGTATCACAATGAAGCAATGACCGCCGGCTATTTGAGTGTCTCGGGTGGGGGTGGCACACAAAAGATAATAAGGTTGTTGCTTCATTGTGGTCAGACCAAATTTGATCAGCTGGACAGTCACTGTTGTTCTATCATTGAGCTACCACAGCCCGGCGACCATATGGGCTTGAAAACCGCCACGGCCTACACTCTCGCCACGGTGTGCACCAGTCCAGCACGGCCGTCACTACGCAAACAGCTGTTTGCGGTGTGTTACACAGTGAGTTTGGTGTGTCAGTGTAAAGAAGCAGAACTCTAATTACACTCCCTGATTGGTGTATACACATGCAAGATGTTTTAAAGCACTTTAGGCCTGCAATTTAGCATTCAATGTGATTTCTGCCCTTAAAACACTGCTTTGCGTCACATCCAGATTTTTCCCCGGGACTTTGGGCATGTATCCCACTCCGCCATGCCCCCCTCCAGGTGTTAGACCCCTTGAAACATCTTTTCCATCACTTTTGTGGCCAGCATAATTTTTTCTATTTTTCAAAGTTCACATCCCCATTGAAGTCTATTGCGGTTCGCGAACTTTTCCGCGAACCGAACCTTCCGCAGGGGTTCGTGAACCTAAAATCGGAGGTTCGGCCCATCTCTAGTTTTCAGTTACTCTGAGAATCCACTAAATGCGTCCATACACGGTACAATAAAAACTTTCTATTTTCCCGTTTTATTCGACCAAAATTATCACATCAAATATCAAAATTATCAAAGCTTTTTGGAGATGAAGATTTCATTTTTCAGCACGACCTGGCACCTGCTCACAGTGCCAAAACCACTGGTAAATGGTTTACTGACCATGGTATTACTGTGCTCAATTGGCCTGCCAACTCTCCTGACCTGAACCCCATAGAGAATCTGTGGGATATTGTGAAGAGAAAGTTGAGAGACGCAAGACCCAACACTCTGGATGAGCTTAAGGCCGCTATCGAAGCATCCTGGGCCTCCATAACCCCTGAGCAGTGCCACAGGCTGATTGCCTCCATGCTACGCCGCATTGAAGCAGTAATTTCTGCAAAAGGATTCCCGACCAAGTATTGAGTGCATAACTGAACATAATTATTTTAAGGTTGACTTTTTTGTTTTAAAAACACTTCTCTTTTATTGGTCGGATGAAATATGCTAATTTTTTGAGATAGGAAATTTGGGTTTTCATGAGCTGTATGCCAAAATCATCAATATTAAAACAATAAAAGGCTTGAACTACTTCAGTTGTGTATATTTGAATCTAAAATATATGAAAGTCTAATGTTTATCAGTACTTTACAGAAAATAATGAACTTTATCACAATATGCTAATTTTTTCAGAGGATCCTGTACAGGGAGTGCAGAATTATCAGGCAAGTTGTATTTTTGAGGAATAATTTTATTATTGAACAACCAGGGTCGGACTGGGACACTAAGGGCCCACTAAGGAAGTTTCATCCTGGGGCCCGCCCCCCCCCCCCCCCCCCCAATTTTTGTGTGCAAACGAAAATTTTTATGCGCAAAACATTCGCTGTTGTGTGTGTAAACCGATACGTGCATTATAACACGTGCAAAACGCTAGCATGGCTGTGATATGAGTTATTACAGTTTAGTGAATCAAGCCCCATGTGTGTCTGTATGTGTGAAAACATGCACATTTATCAGAGAAGATAATGTGATTGATAGGGAAAATGTCTGCAGTGCTTCACTGCTGTCTGGATGGATCTGCATGGAGAAAACACATTCAAGTGTGCACTAGCCAATTAAATAACATTGGTTCTCAGTTTACCTGTACAGAAAGCAATGGCTGGGGGACCATCCAAAGTTTCACAGTGGGGCCCTGGTGTCACCACTAATAAATGTGCAGTGCCGCTCTCTGTATATAACTGGAAAGGATGCCAATTGTCTCAATGGCTCATTCAAATACCATTATCCAGAGACATAATGGAAAATGTTATTATATATATATATATATATATATATATATATATATATATATATATATATATATATATATATATATATATATATATATAGTCCCAACTGTGCAAGCAGGATATGAGGAGACCTTTGTCTATGTGCATAAGCTAGATCCCCCATTCATAAGACATCATCACCACTCAAAAATCAACATGTTTCGACTATTAACATTAAGTTTTCATCAGGAAAAATTAAAAGTGCTCAACAGCGCATAGTGACAGAGATACTAGCACCGGCTCTTCTGGCACCGATGATCATCCTTCACTAAAATTTTTCATCTTACTCATTTTGACATTAAGTTCTGTGATAACTACGTTGTCCAAATCTGAGTGTTCCTTATATAAGCAACTCTATGTTGTTACATCACTCTGTCACTGTTGGACTGGTTTACTTTGAAAAAATGTCTTTAATTTTTTGGCCGCTCTAGTGAAGTAAAGTGATGTAACAATGCAGAGTTGCTTATATAAAAAACACTCAGCTTTGGACAATGTAGCCATCATGGAAGTTAATGTCAAAAGGGGTAAGACAAAAGATTTAAGTGACTTTTTAACGTGGGATGATCATCGGTGCAAGAAGCGCTGGTGTGCTCGGTGGTACTCGGATACCCCCAATCACAGATTCAACTTATTCGGCCGTGATTGAAAAAAAATCCAGAAATTCCGTGATTAATTTCCGTATTTGAAACGGACTCAAGAATTCGACCCTGATAATTCCCGTGAATGTGGCAATCACGGAAAACCATGCGATTCCGTGATTACGGAAAATCTAATAGCAAGGCCCCCATACATTGCATGGATTATAAAGGTGTTAAGGGGCTACAACTTTAAAAAAAAATCAAAAATAATGTTTTTGAGAAAAACTGGAAAATGGAAAAAATATTCAGTGATTATCACTAGTGTTGGGCGAACATCCAGATGTTCGGGTTCGAGAACGTTCGGCCGAACGGTGTCCCGATGTTCGGTACGTTCGTGCCGAACACCGAACATAATGGAAGTCAATGGGGACCCGAACTTTCCTGCTTTGCAAAGCCTCCTTACATGTAACATAGACCACATTTTCAGGGTATGTGGATGGGGGTGGGGTGGGTATAAGAGGAAACTATTTTTTTCCGAAAGGACTGTATAGTTTTTGAGAAAAACGATTTTTAAGTTCAAAGGGAAATTGTCTTTTAAATGCGGAAAATGTCAGGTTTTTTTGGCACAGGTAACAACAATCTTGTATTATTTTTAAGGCAAAGCAATGAGTTTTGTCGCCATGCAGTGATTAATAAATAGAAATGGGATATTACGGAAAGTGGCAACGCTAAGCCATCACAGATGTTCATGGTCCTTGGTCGGGGTCGGACTCGGGGAGTGTTGCGTAGTCATTTCCAATCCACGATTGATTCATTTTAATTTGTGTCAGCGGTCTGCATTTGCTGTGGAGAGGCGGATACGCCGATCTGTAATGATGCCTCCGGCAGCACTGAAACAGCGTTCGGACATAACGCTGGCTGCAGGACAAGCCAGCACCTCTATTGCGTACATTGCCAGTTCGTGCCAGATGTGTAGCTTAGAGACCCAATAATTGAAGGGTGCAGATGGATTGTTCAACACGGCTACGCCATCTGACATGTAGTCCTTGACCATCTTCTGCAGGCGATCGGTGTTGGAGGTGGAACTGGGCGATTGCTGTTCTGTGGGCTGCTGCATGGATGTCAGAAAATTTTGCCACTCCAAGGACACTGCCGATACCATCCCCTTGTGAGCACTAGCTGCAGCTTGCGTTCTTTGTTCCCCTCCTCGTCCTGGGTTTGCGGAAGTCAGTCTGTCGGCGTGGAACTGGCTAGAGGAGGAGGATGTCAATCTCCTCTCTAATGTCTCCACAAGGGCCTGCTGGTATTCTTCAATTTTGACCTGTCTGACACTTTCTCCAATGAAACAATTTGGTAAACCAAAGGGAGCTCATAGCAAAAGAATATAAATTTATTAATACACAAAGCAATGAATAGCAATGAATGCAGAACTGTCAACAATATAAAAACACCCTCCCTAAAACCAAACCAGATCAATGGGGTAAATAGCATGTGTCCCTAATAGGAGTGCACTTCCTATATACTGGAGATTCAAGCATGCATAATATCTTCAGGCCCAATTGAACTGTAAAGTGATGGTGTGCAGCTGATCAGCCTCATAAGTGTGGAAGATCTTCAGATTCCCCCCGTGTGCAGATAAGCACGCCTCTGTGTTAACCACTTACGCAGCCATTACTGACACAGGCAGTGTCAAACCTCCCCAGCGTCAGAGGAAATTCAAGCCAGCTATATGCAGTAGTGTTGGTCCACTCACGTGTGCAGCCTCGGGGCCCCGGCTGCCATTCAATTCCTCACTTCCCAGACGGGACTCGTGGTGTGGCAGCTCTCTCCTCCGTAGGTTGCGGGGTGCGGCGAGTGTAGCCGTATGCGACCCGACCCTGGACCTTGGATGCTGCCGCTGTTTGGAGGAAGGTTGCGGAGGCACGGGGGGAAGCCACGCCTACCGGCCGAGGAGCGTCACCACCACGTAGCACGTGACGCGTTTCATCCAATCAGGATTTCATCAGACGTGTGACGTCAGGGTAAGACGCTTTGCTTTTATGCCCATCTTGGGCTTCCCAAATTTGCATAAATTTTATGTAATAAATTTTATGCAAATTTCTATATCTTCTATATCTATAGAAAGGTGAGACGAGCACTACATACATATTGTAGATACACAGGTTGATATCCCGTAGTGTGGGGTGTTCAACTTTCTCCAATGAGTTTTGGAACATTGTCTTTGTACCGTGGATCCAGAAGGGTATAAACCCAGTAATCCACGTCGTCCAGAATTCGAACAACGCGCGGGTCGCATTCAATGCAGTCTAGCATGAATTGAGCCATGTCTGCCGCAGTCCTAACAGAATCCTCATCATGTTCTTCTGAGCTTGACGCACCCTCATCATCATCATCACCAGCATCACGCCGTCGCCCACCTTCTTCCTCGTCTTCTTCTGCTGTCCATTCCCGCTGAATCGTGGAAGTCCAACGTGCACCGCTCTGTCCCTCGGCAGTGGGGGCATCCAAGTCCTGCTCCAACTCCAGCTGTTCCTCGTCCTCTTCTTCAGCATAGCTGGGAGGACCAGCGTTTCCTGAGGCAGATTGTCTGATGTTGGTATCATCATCACGCTGATCGTTGTCCTCTTGAGATTCCCCCACTTGCATCCTGACTGCGGCTTCCTTGATCTGCAACATTGATTTCTTCAGTAAACACAGCAGTGGTATCGTAATGCTGACTGAAGAGTTGTCACCGCTCACAAGCAACGTGGATTGCTCAAAATTTTGGAGGACTTGGCAGAGGTCCAACATGGGCCCAATCAGATCCACAGAAGCTTGGTAGCTGCCCGGATGCGCCTCGGTACTGCGCCGTCATGTACTGGACCACTGCACTCTTCTGCTCGCAAAAGCGTGCTAGCATGTGCAGCGTCGAATTCCAGCGCGTGGGTACGTCACACACCAAGCGATGGTTCGGTAGATTGAACCGCTCCTGCATCTTGGTGAGTCCCTCCGAAGCGGTACTGGACTTTCGGAAATATTTGGCCACTCGTCGCACCTTCAGCAGAAGATCTGCCACGCCCGGGTATGTCCTCAGGAACCGTTGAACAACTAGGTTCATAATGTGTGCCAGGCAAGGGATGTGTCTCAGCTAAGCCAACTTTAAAGCGCGAATGAGATTGCTCCCATTGTCACACACAACCATGCCTGGTTTCAGGTCCAGCGGTGCCAGCCACAAATCGGTCGAATCTGTTCCTTGATTCCCTTCCAAATTTCTTCACCTGTGTGCTGCTTATCTCCAAGGCAGATCAGCTTCAGTAAGGCTTGCTGACGCATGGCAACAGCTGTGCTGCACTGCTTCCACGACGACCCTATTGCTGGGTTACCGATGCCGGATGAGGTACAGCTTTGAGAGGCGTTGGAGGAGAAGGAGTCAGAGTCGAGATTGGTGCCTCTGAGGGATGCCGGTCCAGCAGTTTGCGGCGTGGGCAACACCCGCGCCGTAGCCGGTGAGGAGGAGTCACTGCCAGGCTCCTCAAGGTTCACCCAGTGCGCCGTCAGGGAGATGTATCGACCCTGGCCAAAGGCACTCATCCAGGTGTCTGTGGTGAGGTGAACTTTGCAGGCAACGGCATTTTTCAAGCTTTTGGTTATTTTGCTAACCACGTGCTCATGTAACGCTGGCACTGCAGACCGCGCAAAATAGTATCGCCTGGGAACCACGTAACGTGGGATGGCAAGCGCCATCATGCGCTTGAAGCTGTTTGTCTCCACCACGCGATATGGCAGCATTTCGCAGGCCACAAACTTGGCTATGCTGGCTGTTAGTGCCACGGCCCGGGGGTCATTTGGTGGCAATTTTCTCTTGCGCTCAAACATCTCCGGGACAGACAACTGAACCATAGGATCGCACACTGAAGGACAGTTGGTTGTTGTTGTCGTGGTCGTTGAAGACTGGGAAACGTCAAGAGGACTGTTGCGGAAACTGACGTCTACTACGGATGTTTGTGCACCACGTAATGGCTGGGCTGCTGCTGAGGAGGGTCTGGTGACAACGGAGGCAGTGTTGCTGGGGGCTGGAAGCGAGCCGCTACCCTGGCCTTGCGTGTTTGACCACAGAGTGCTATGTTTGGCTACAATGTGGCGGCGCATGCTGGTGGTGGAGAGGTTGTTGACATTTTTCCCCCTGCTCAGTCGGGTCCTGCACACCTTGCAAATCACCATGGTAACATCCACCCTGCAGTCTTCAAAGAAAGCCGTTTGAGCTCCTGCTTTGCTGGCGAGTTTGCTTCGTGCCTCTTTGGCGTCTCACTTCTACGGCTACGCCTGTTGTGTCCGAAATACCCCGCCTACTTTGTGGCACACGGCGAACTCTTGCAGCAGTGGGTTCTGCAGCAGACTCATCTGTACTGCTGCTATCCCGACGGCGAGGTTCTACTCGATAATCCGGGTCTGTGTCCACATCGTCCAAAACCTCCTCTTCCATCTCCTCATCTGTGACTGTGTCTGTGTGCAGTGGACTAGAGCTCCCCAGAACACCCTCTGCGCACCTCACTCCCATGTCTTCAAGATGTTCTTGGTGGACCTCCTGCAATTCCAATTCCTGCGCACATTGCTCAGGGATTTGGGTGTCTTCGTCCTCGCCTTGCATTTCAATGAGTGGTGCAGTTTCCTCGCACAATGGTTGTGAATCCGGGCACAACATTTCTGGTTGTTCCATTGTTTGTGGGGGTAGGAGTGGGAATAGCTCCTCCGAAGAGCCCATTGTGTCCGGAAATAATTGTTCGGACTTGTTATTTGGCCATTGTGTGCATGGTGTAGCTGCTGGTTGTGTCACCTTTGTGCCCACTGGCTCCTTGTAACTGGCAGAGGACCTCGAGCGTGACAAGGATGTGCTGGTGCTGCTGCTGCTTAACCCGCTGCTGGACACTTGAGAGGTCAACCAATTCATTATCCGGTCTTGCTCTTGTGGATTAGTGAGGGTTGTTTGTCTGGCACACATGGGTGGTATTGGGTGGGTTTTCTTAGGTGCTCCACTGCGGCCTCTACGTGAACCGTCAGGGGAAACACCTCTTCCCTTGCCCCTCCCTCTTTCACTGGATTTCTTCATTATGGTTGTACTAATCCCAGCAGTACACGCACACTGACTGGCAGTACAGTGGCAATAAGACAATGCTATATAGTATGTTATACACTGGTGACGGACGGAAGTACTACTGATCCGAGCAGTACACGCTGACTGTGGCAGTACAGTGGCAATAAGACAATGCTATATAGTATATACTGGTGACGGACTGAAGTACTACTGATCCCAGCAGTAAACGCTGACTGTGGCAATACAGTGGCAATAAGACAATGCTATATAGTATGCTATATACTGGTGACGGACGGAAGTACTACTGATCCCAGCAGTACACGCTGACTGTGGCAGTACAGTGGCAATAAGACAATGCTATACAGTATGCTATACACTGGTGACAGATGGAAGTACTACTGATCCCAGCAGTACACGCTGACTGTGGCAGTACAGTGGCAATAAGACAATGCTATATAGTATGCTATACACTGGTGACGGACGGAAGTACTACTGATCCCAGCAGTACACGCTGACTGTGGCAATACAGTGGCAATAAGACAATGCTATATAGTATGCTATATACTGGTGATGGACGGAAGTACTACTGATCCCAGCAGTACACGCTGACTGTGGCAGTACAGTGGCAATAAGACAATGCTATATTGTATGCTATATACTGGTGACGGACGGAAGTACTACTGATCCCAGCAGCACACGCTGACTGTGGCAGTACAGTGGCAATAAGACAATGCTATATAGTATGTTATACACTGGTGACGGACGGAAGTACTACTGATCCCAGCAGTACAAGCTGACTGGCAGTACAGTGGCAATAGACAATGCTATATACTGGTGGCAGAAGTACTACTGATCCCAGAAGTACACGCTGACTGGCAGTACAGTGGCAATAGACAATGCTATATACTGGTGGCGGAAGTACTACTGATCCCAGCAGTACAAGCACGCTGACTGGCACTACAGTAGTATGACTAGGAGGCTGGGGGGGCCCTAGCTAGCCTAGCTGGTGAGAGAGTCTAACCTGCCTGCCTACCCAAAGCTAAACCCAACTTCAAGTGGCGGAGAAATGACGCGGTTCGGGTATTTATTTACCCGAACCACGTGACCCGCTCGGCCAATCGCAGTGCGAGCCGCGTGTTCGAGCTCGAACCACGTGACCCGCTCGGCCAATCACAGCGCGAGCCGAACGTTTGGGGAACGTTCGGCCATGCGCTGTCAGGCCGAACATACGTTCGACCGCATGGCCGAACGCATGGTCGAACACCACGAGGTGTCCGGCGGAGCCCGAACCGAACTCGAACAGCTCAAAATCCGGGCAAACCCGAACAGTGGCGAACACTGTTCGCCCAACACTAATTATCACCCGCCAAATTTGCCAGATATGTTAAGAACAGTGGGAACAAGAGGACATTTTTTTTTTCAAAAGGACCTTATACTTTTTGAGAAAATTTGATTTTAAAATTTCAAAGGAAAAAAGTATACATTTAAAAGCGGTAAATGACAGTTCTGCCAACTTTAGCAGTTAATAGCAAAGGCCCCTTACATCCTAGCAAATTTGCAGGATATGTTAAAAAGATAGTGGGAAACCATATTTAAACAAAATATATATTTTTTTCTTTTTGTTCAGAGTGTGGGATTTTTTTTTTAAAATGACGTGGGGTCCCCCCTCCCAAGCACCTGTAACCCCTTGTCTCCCATGCAGGCAGGGATAGCCAGAATGCAGAGCAGCGGCCGACTAGGGCTTCACACCCTGAGCTTTATCAGCCTGCATGGTCCATGGTATGGGGGGGCTCTGGGGGAGAGGGGCGGCTAAACCTTCTTCTTTCTCCTCAAGCCCTTGTCCATTACATGGACAAGGGGCCCTCCCCCACCTCTGGTGCCCCAGGAGGAGGTGGGGCAACAACTCCCTGGGGGGGTTCATGGTAGCATCTGGGAGTCCCCTTTAAGAAGGGGACCCCCAGATGCCCACCACCCTCCCAGGAGAAATGAGTATAGGGGTGCAAAGTATCCCTGACCCTTCCCCATTTCCACAAAGGGTTAAATGAAATAAAAACACAACGAAAAAATACTTTTAATATCCTTAATTAACCAGAAATACTTACCTGTAACTTTAAAAAAAAAAAAAAAATTCCCACGCCAATATCCTCTATCTTGTGACCTTCTGTAACCTCTTGATTGAAGATCATTGTGGACCCAACGCCACACACCACCGCAATACTGCCAACAGCTCTTGTTCCCACTGTTCTTCTTAAAGTGATCCTTAAGCCAAAAATAAAAGTTTTACTCACCTGGTGCTTCCAATAGCAAATGCGAAGAATCACTCGCGTTCCCAGCCTGTCCGCGGCTGACGGCAAAACCGGAAGTGGCCGCCGGCGGGGGTAGGAGGATCGGAGGGACACGGCGAGGGCACCGGACATCTGCAGGGGGCTATTGGAAGCCCCAGGTGAGTAAAACTCATAAGGGTCACTTTAACATATCTGGCAAAATTGGCATAACTACAACGTAAGGGGACTTTGCTATTAACCGCTAAAGTCGGCAGGTGATGATCAAGGAATATTTTTTCCGTGATCCCCGCGATCACGACCGTGAATGCCGAATATTTTTAATCACAGAATTGCCGTGGTCGATTTCCGTGATCCAGAATTAATCATGGTTTCGAATACGGAAGCTGAATAGTGAAAAAATCTCCGCTATCTATTCCGTTATTCTCTGCCCACCACTGCTGGTGCTAGCAACTCTGAAACAATGACAGTCAGAGCCAGATTTGTACTTTCCAGTGCCCTAGGCCAGCTGTCACCTACCACCCCCCCCCCTCCCCCACCACCACCAAAAAACATTCTGTCCAACACTCTAGCGATTATTGGTTTGAATGGGCTCATTTCAGTTGTGCTGCTCTGCCTCCCATTCAGCCAAGAATCAGAGGATGCTCTGTCTGCTCAATAATTCCTGCAATTTGCGCTCCTGCCCAAATGTGCACAGTAGCCAATAGTGTTCTGGACATGCATACTTGAGAAATGATGCTGATGTATGTACTTGTCAAGAAGGCATAACACTATACTGGCATTGGTTGCTGTCTGTGCACATCTGGGCAGGAGCGGAAAATTACAGGGAGCGCAAGTCGCAAGTGGCCAGAGCATGCGCTGCTTCTTTGTCCTCTGTGTGACTCGCTGCAGTCAGAGCCACAAACAGGTGACAGGGCAGCTCAATGGAGAGAAGCCCATCCAAAACAGAGAACAGGTAAGTAGCAAACATCCTGTCAAGACCCACTTTGGATGTTTGGTTGTAATTAGGGCGGACCTGAACTCAGAACTTCCTCTCTGCTCTAAAAGATACACAACAGAAGAATAACCTTTAAAGAAAAACATTTCTTTGTTACAGCCGATACAAATCCTGCAATAAATTGGCAGTGTCTACTTCCTGCTTTCATGGAAGTAGACATATTGTTAACATCCTGCGCTTTCAAATGAGCTTAGATGTTGTGGCAGTTAGGTGACACATGGGGGAGATCAAATTACAACTTCAGATTAGACACAGATGAGGGGGCATTAGACAGGATCTCTAAAAGCATACAAGGTGGATTTTTCTATGTTTTCCTTCTCTCCTGTGCAAGAGTTCAGCTCCACTTCAAAGCATCTGAATGACATGTATTTATATTTGCTTAAAAAATCTATGTATGAATGTTAATGTGTACATATGGTGCTTTGCTCTAACATATTGACAGTATACAGGAACAAAGTCTGAAGAAGGCTCATTAGCAGAAAGATTACTTATTTTCTTTTAAAGGGAACCTAAACTGAGAGGGATATGGATGTTTTCTTTTAAACAATACCAGTTGCTTGTCAGTGCTGCTGATATCTTTGGCTGCAGTAGTGGCTGAATCACACACCTGAAACAAGCATGCAGCTAATCCAATCTGACTTCAGTCAGAGCACCTGTGGCTAAAAGTATTAGAGACACAGGATTAGTCAGAGATTCAGACAGGCAACTGGTATTATTTAAAAGGAAAAATCCATATCCTTCTCAGTTTAGTTTCCCTTTAAGCCAATAAATGGTATCATCCTGATTCAAAACGCTCTGCTTTCGCTGATGGCTAAGATGGTACAATGCTCTACTGCTACAGAAAAGGAGAAAGATGCTAAACCACACACACTAGCATAGAGGTAGTAACAGCTCAGGTGACAGTTTAGCAATGAAAGGAAAGCAAACAGCATTTTATTCATGCAGTTCTCATAGATGGTAGGAGCTGAAGGACAGAAAATGAGCCAGGAAAGAGTTAACTGAGACCACTGCTGGCTAGGAAGAAAAAAAAACCTAAAGCCATAAATTTAGGTAGAAATAAAGTGTAATTAACAGCTGTTCGGGTCAGTCTTACAGCTGTAAAGGAGAAGGTGAAGAAACTAGCAGAGCTCACTGATGTTTGTGAATGCCTGCATTAAAACTCAGTGGAACTTAGTTCTATCTGCTTTGTAATGTACATCCCTGGTATTTCACACATCATACAGAGGAATGGATCATCAGGTGACAGCAGATGCTGATTGTCATAACACACAAAGAATTGTTAGAGAGAGGTGCAGGAATTGGGGAACTCTGGAATTCAGCTATTAGTGCAGAGCTGTCATACTCACCGGCCTGGCTCCCTCCAGCGTCTTCGCGGGCGCGTCCTTACACGCGCGCGCGCGCGCGCGGGCACGCTGGGATTTGTAGTTCCTGTAAACTGTCATGGCGCGCGCGTTGGGTTGCGCGCATGCGCACGTAGGGCCGCGCGCACGCGCGCTCCTCGCTGCGCGCACGCGCAGGCGCTCATTTTGGCGCCCATTTGCTCTATTTAAACAGGCCTGCCCTTTAGTTCAGTGCTGTTTGTTCATACAGCGTGTGCCCAGTGAACCTGTTATTATTACTGATTGTTTTCCTGGTATTGACCCTTGGCTTGTGACCTCGACTACTCCTGTCTGCTGCCCGTCTCGATCCCTGGCTTGTCTCTCCGCTACTGATCGTCTGCTGCCTGCCTCGACCTCCGGCCTGTCCCTGACCATTCTGATCTCCGCCTGCCCTGACCTTGGCTTGTCTTGACCCCGAGTACGCCTGTACCTGGCTCTCCACACTGAGACGTCACCTGTTCTCCAACCCACTGGGGATTATCCTGAGCGCAACCTGGTGGGCACTAGGCAGCGAAGTTCCACTTCCCCCTCCTGGGGTAGTGGTCCTGCTTCCCCCTCAAGGGGTCGTGGGTGAAGACCCGTGGTCACTTAGACTCTGCGCTTGGGTGGTCCGTATCATAGTGGGGCGGTCAACAGCTCTTCCCGCAACCTAACAGTAACAAACAGCCAAGATGGACGGCTCTGGAGAGCGATCACCGTTTGATGCCCTCTGTGATCTGGTACAACAATTGACTGTGTCGGTGCAGCTGGTTCAGATGGACTGCACTGAGATACGTGGCCAGTTTGCCAATCTACAGGCCCCTGCGGCTGCCGCTGCTCCTGCTCCTGCTCCAGCTCCTCCCGCTGCTCCTGTTCTGCCACCCGCTAATCCTGTGCCACTGGCTCCTGAACCCAAGTTGCCGCTGCCTGAACGCTTCTCTGGGGACCCAAGCAAATTCAGACTGTTTAGGAGTGCCTGCTACCTGCACTTCTCCTTGTTACCTCGCACCTTTGCCAATGAGAATGTTCGTGTTGGAGCTATCATCTCTCTGCTCCAAGGGGAACCACAGGCCTGGGCCCTTCGTCTGGTGGAACAGAGTCATGTCTGTTTACAAGATTCCACATCCTTCTTCGAAGCAATGGCTGAACTTTATGACGACCCTAGCAAAGGAGCCTCAGCTGATGCCGCCATACGCGCTCTTTGGCAGGGTCGCAGGACGGTGGAGGAGTATGTCCTGGAATTCCGTCGCTGGTCTGGCGACTTAGACTGGAACGACTCAGTACTCAAGTCACAGTTCCGTCTGGTCCTTTCTGAGACTGTCAAAGATGAGCTTGCTCGGGTGGGGATCCCAGCCACCCTCAAGGACCTCATCCAGCTCGCTATCCAGATTGACCGGCGCTTAAGAGAGAGACGTCAGGAAAGAGCTGGAATCTCTCGCAGTTCCTGGTTCCCTCCAGCTCCAGCGCTGCCTCCAGTTGCTTCCGCTGCCTCCAACTTCCCATCCATGGATGAACCTGAGCCCATGCAGTTGGGCCTTGCCCGACCTTCCTTGTCCCCTGAGGAAAGACAACGTCGTCGAGCCGCCAACCTCTGTCTATACTGTGGGGCTTCCGGACACTTTCGTCAGGATTGTCCTGTTCGCCCTCTAAGTAAGCCTGATTCCATCCATTCCTTGGAACTTCATAGTCCCTTGGCTTCAGCGGCTCACATCCCTCTTTCTCTCCTTCTACAGGGTCCCAGAGGAAAGAACATTAACCTTGGAGCCATCATCGACTCAGGGGCTTGTTCCTGCTTTCTAGACCTTCATCTGGCCCAACAACTCCAACTACCTATCCGCCAGAAGAATAAGCCTCTACTCATTCAACTTGCTGATGGGTCAGCTATCCATTCCGGACCAGTCACACTAGAGACTTTTCCCCTGCTGATCACCATCAAAGACGATCATCAAGAGTACCTCTGTTTTGACCTGATTCCCTCTCCCCTGTTTCCTGTCATCCTGGGAATGCCTTGGCTTAAGAGCCACAACCCTCTGATTAACTGGATCTCCGGGGAAGTCTCTTTCAACTCCCCCTACTGTTCTCGCTTCTGCTTTCCAAGTGTAGGCCGCCTGCTCTGTACCAGCTTTGAAAAAGCCACTCTGGTTCCAGCCGTCTATCACGACTACCTAGACATGTTTGATAAGAAAGGGGCTGATTCTTTGCCGCCACACCGTATCTACGACTGCCCCATAAACTTACAGCCTGGAGCGGCCATTCCTTATGGCAGAATTTATCCTCTCTCTGAACCGGAGTCACTGGTCCTTAAGGAATACATTGAGGAGAACCTTAAGAAAGGATTCATCAGACCCTCTACTTCTCCAGCCGGTGCCGGAATCTTCTTCGTGGAGAAAAAAGACGGTTCCCTCAGGCCTTGCATAGACTATAGAGCTCTTAATGTTATTACTACTAAGGACCGCTACCGGCTACCCCTGATGTCTGAATTGTTCCAAAGACTGCGGTCTGCGAAGGTCTTCACCAAGCTAGATCTAAGAGGAGCCTATAATCTGGTACGAATCCGGGAAGGGGATGAGTGGAAAGGTCAGGTCTCGTTACGGCCACTTTGAGTACCTGGTCATGCCCTTCGGCCTCTGTAATGCCCCTGCAACCTTCCAACGTTTTATTAATGATGTGTTAAGAGACTTCATTGATGACTTCCTTGTTGTCTACTTAGACGATATCCTGATCTTCTCATCGTCCTTGGAGGAACATCGGGTCCATGTAAAAAGGGTTCTTTCCCGGCTACGCACACATGAACTATATGCTAAACCAGAGAAGTGCGAGTTTGAACAGGATAGCATTCAGTTCCTGGGCTTCCTAATCTCTGCTGAGGGAATAGAGATGGATCCTAACAAGGTGTCCGCTATCATAAACTGGCCGGAGCCTTCTGACCGTAAGGGAGTGCAACGATTTATCGGTTTTGCCAACTTCTACAGGAGATTCATAAAGAACTTTTCTAAAATTGTTGCCCCCATCACACGACTAACCAAGACCAACCTTCCGTTTAAGTGGACACCTGAAGCCCAGTCTGCCTTCAAGGATCTAAAGACTCTGTTCACTTCTGCTCCTATTCTCCGACATGCGGATCCGTCTCAAGCTTTCGTGTTGGAGGTAGACGCTTCAGAAACTGCAGTAGGGGCCATTCTCTCACAACGGTTTGGCCCCAAAGCCCTTCTTCATCCTACAGCTTTCTTTTCCCGGAAACTTAGTTCTTCTGAGAAGAATTACGATGTTGCTGATAGGGAACTTCTGGCCATTAAAGCGGCTCTTGAAGAATGGCGTTATCTGCTGGAGGGAGCGACGCATCCCATCCTGATCTTCACTGACCACAAGAACCTGGAGTATTTGCGTTCTGCGAAGAGACTGAAGCCTCGTCAAGCCCGCTGGGCCTTGTTCTTCTCCAGGTTCAACTTCCATCTGACCTTCCGTCCTGGATCCAAGAACTCCAAAGCAGATGCTCTCTCTCGCATGTTTAATGAGGGTAGTGCCACCAACTGTACTTCTGACACTATCCTTTCCGCCAATTACTTTCTTCTTCTACAACCTGAACTGTTGGAGCAAATCAAACAAGTCATCGCTACAGTACCTGCACAGGAAGTCCCTTCAAGTCTGGTCTTTAGTGACGGTCTGTTTCTTCATGGGAACAAGGTTTTTATCCCTACTGCTCTTCGTCAGGAAGTTCTGGCCAACTGTCATGACAGCAAGTTGGCGGGACATTTTGGAATTACTCGAACCCGGAAACTCCTCCAGAGAAGCTTTTGGTGGCCAACTCTCCCTAAGGACTGTAAACACTATGTACTTTCGTGTGAAACCTGCGCAAGATCAAAAAGTTCCAGAACTAGGCCTTGGGGTCTTCTTAATCCATTGTCCGTTCCTGAGCGTCCTTGGGACAAGATAGCTATGGACTTTATAGTCGACCTCCCACCTTCCCAAGGATTTACTGCCATCCTGGTGGTAGTCGACCGCTTTACCAAGATGGCTCACTTCATTCCTTTGAAGGGTGTTCCTTCTGCCGCTACAACCGCCCAGATGTTCCTAAAAGAAATCGTCCGTCTCCACGGCCTCCCTTCCGAGATTGTTTCTGACAGAGGGTCTCAGTTTACCTCCAGATTCTGGAAAGAACTCTGTAAACTCCTGAACATCAAGTCCTGCCTCTCGTCTGGGTACCACCCACAAAGCAACGGCCAGACTGAGAGGACTAACCAGACGCTTGAACAATACTTACGTTGCTTCTCTTCTGCCTCCCAAGATGACTGGTCCTCCCTTCTAGCCACAGCTGAGTTTGCCTACAACAACTCTGTGCATGCCGCCACTAAGATGTCGCCATTCTTTGCCAACTTTGCCTATCATCCTGTATACCTACCTGGAGTGGTGCCCGAGTCCTCGGTTCCCACCGTTCAAGACAGACTTAACTTTATAACAGAGAATTTTAAGAAACTACAGTCCATTCTGCTGGAATCCCAAGAAAAGTCTAAATGGTGGGCAGACAAGAAACGGGGGGAGAGTCCTAGTTTCGCTCCAGGTGATATGGTATGGCTATCCACTAATAATCTACGCCTCTGTTGCCCCTCTAAGAAGTTGGGACCCAAGTTTGTGGGTCCTTTCCCCATAGACAAAGTTATCAACCCCGTGGCATACAGGTTGAAACTTCCTAACTCTATGAGTATACATCCGGTTTTTCATGTTTCATGTTTAAAGAAGGTCATTCCTGATAAGTTTAATCGCTCTGCTGTTCCTCCTCCTCCTGTGTTGCTTGATGGGCAGGAGGAGTACGAGGTAGAAACGATTCTAGATTGCAGGAGAAGAGGAAGATCTTTTCAGTACCTGGTTAAATGGAAGGGTTTTGGGGTTGAGGAAAATTCCTGGGAACCCGTGCAGAACTTACATGCACCTAGGTTAATTAAAATATTTCACTCCAAGTTTCCTGAGAAACCGTATCCTGGAGGCACCCGGAGGTTGCCCCTGGGGGGGGGGGGGCAATGTCATACTCACCGGCCTGGCTCCCTCCAGCGTCTTCGCGGGTGCGTCGGCACGCTGGGATTTGTAGTTCCTGTAAACTGTCATGGCGCGCGCGGCGCGGTGCGCGCGTTGGGTTGTGCGCATGCGCACGTAGGGCCGCGCGCACGCGCGCTCCTCGCTGCGCGCTGTGCGCACGCGCAGGCGCTCATTTTGGCACCCATTTGCTCTAATTAAACAGGCCTGCCCTTTAGTTCAGTGCTGTTTGTTCATACAGCGTGTGCCCAGTGAACCTGTTATTATTACTGATTGTTTTCCTGGTATTGACCCTTGGCTTGTGACCTCGACTACTCCTGTCTGCTGCCCGTCTCGATCCCTGGCTTGTCTCTCCGTTACTGATCGTCTGCTGCCTGCCTCGACCTCCGGCCTGTCCCTGACCATTCTGATCTCCGCCTGCCCTGACCTTGGCTTGTCTTGACCCCGAGTACGCCTGTACCTGGCTCTCCACACTGAGACGTCACCTGTTCTCCAACCCACTGGGGATTATCCTGAGCGCAACCTGGTGGGCACTAGGCAGCGAAGTTCCACTTCCCCCTCCTGGGGTAGTGGTCCTGCTTCCCCCTCAAGGGGTCGTGGGTGAAGACCCGTGGTCACTTAGACTCTGCGCTTGGGTGGTCCGTATCATAGTGGGGCGGTCAACAGCTCTTCCCGCAACCTAACAAGAGCAGGGCGCTGGCTGCGCTGCAGGACCAGAAGAGGTGATTTACTTTGACATATGACCTCTTCTCTCTCCAAGTCCTGCCGCCCTTCTGATTTTATCTGATTTTATCACCCTAGGCTATGGCCTTTGTGGCCATCCCAGAAATCTGGCCCTGATGACAGTCATTTAGGATTGTTTTGCTCAACAGTATCTCAGGTGTTTAGAGAGTGGCAGTTGAGGCAAAAAACTTTAATGTAGAAAAAAAAAATACGCGATAAGGAATATTTTGGTCAAAAAAGGCTGGTGTATGAGAGCGGTGAAAGGTGAGTAGCACGCATAGTCTGGAGCAACAGAAAGACAACAACTTACAACCAATTACAGATTAATTCAATGCAGGTGCATCTCAAAGCATATCCCAATGTACAATAAGATGGACTTTGCAAAGGAGGGGCTTTAACAGCAGGATACCATCAATAATGCCTTTGGAGCCGCCCTGGTGGAGCGATGGGAGGAGTGGATAATTCTGGCTGCCGCATTCATGATGGACTGCAGTGGGGCTATTCAGGTCATAGGGAGACCAGACAGAAGGGTATTGCAGTAGTTGAGGCGGGAATTTATGAGGGCTTGGATGAGGAGTTTGGTGGTGGCAGAGGTCAGGAAAGGGCGAATCTTACAGATATTACGAAGGTGGAAGTTGCAGGACTTTGTGAGGTTTTGGATGTGGGGAGTGAAGGAGAGTGCAGAGTCCAGGGTGACACCCAGACAGCGGGCTTGAGAGGTAGGGCGAATGGTAGTGTGGTTAACAGTGACCTGCACATCTGAGAGGTCCAGGGATGACCGGGGTAGGAAGATCATAAATTCCATTTTTTCTAGATTTAGTTTCAGGAACCTAGCGGACATCCAGAAGGAGATGGCAGATAGGCAGAAGGAGACCTTGTCCATGGTAGTGGTGGATATGTCAGGGGTGTGGAGGTAGATTTGGGTGTCATCTGCATACAGATGATAGTTAAAACCCATGGAGGAGATAACCTTGTCAATGGAGGATGTGTATAGGGAGAACAGTAGGGGGCCAAGGACCGAGCCTTGGAGGACTTTTCCACAGGACTTTTCTGAAACTGACATAATTTGCAATTTTTAGCTTGGTGCACAACATGTAAATTACAGTCACAACCTCCAGCAACCAGTCTGGGAATGTCGCTTTCCACAAATAAGTCCTTTCACTATCCTGGCAAAATTCTCCAACTGACCAAGACCCTTATTTGAACAGAACCATAATTGCCGTATTCCTATCTCTTATAAGTCTCCCTATAATTCTATTTGCTTTAAATCTAATGTTCCCAAACCGCATTTCAGCTATTTCAGTTCCTAATTCTACTAACTCTAATTCACATAACCTTATTTCAGCTGACCCCAACCCTATTTCTGCTAAGCTGTTAGATTTCATTGCACTGACAAGAAAATTTGCTGAGACTTTTATGATGCAGCTGTACAATTGGGCTTCCATTTCCCTATTGTTTTAACTTTTAAAAAAGTGTTCAGACATCCAGGACGAGTGCGAGAGAATGTATGCACCTCCTACAAATATTTCAGCCTTAATGGGGTGTCTTGAGAGGTAGGAGGCTTTTCCCTCCACAAATTATTCATTCTCAGTGTGTCTCAGCAGACACTTGGCCCTGCTTCCAGCGCCAATAGGTGGCAATAAGATGTGGGTATGAGAATGCTACCTGATCACACCCTTTGTGGAGGAAAGCAGATATACAACCCACTTCTAGGTGCATAAGGCAAAAACAAACACTTTGTGTGACCAGTAACAAAAATAATGCACATTTCAGCCTTTTAACTGAAAACACACACACACATTTACACACACACACACACACACACACATTTACCCTATGCGCTATGAGTTAAGAAAAAGTTAAATATTAAATTAAAAATCATTTTAGTCTTTATATGCCTCTGATGGGTAATACATTATTAAACTAGATCTGATACTTGCTTGTTTTGTGCAGCCTTTAATCTGTAGGATATGCCCTTGCCACAAGCACATTTGTGTCCCTATGTACTCTGGAGTGCACAGCGCTGAAGCTGGCTGAGGACATCTGGACAGAACTATAAATTGTATTTATTACCCTTTGACCACATGCTTTGACATTGAAGTAAATAAACAAAAAAAAATATTATTCTTTTACAGATGATGAATATTGAACATTGTTTTTGTAAAGGCTGGATTTCGCAGTCTCGAATGGTTTAAATAAAGCTGTCCTGTACAACACACATCACTTATCAAAACTCAGCTTTCAAGTGAGTATTTATAAACTGTGAAATACCCTTATTTTAGTATTTTATGCTCAATTCTGTGAATATTTTTCTTCTCTCCCTTTCACCCCTCCACCTAGTTTAATGATGCCCATCCCAACCCCACAAGCCCTCCACAAAACAGCAATCTACAAAAGTTCTTAACTTTGGAGGACCTTTGACTTTAATCACTAAGGGCACTGCCTGTAATTAAGTGCTACTCATTAAGCCTCATTAAGGAGTGAGGCAGTAAAGACATTGGCTGCATTCCCCTATCATAGGGAAGCATGGAGGGAGGTTGAGCAGCAGGCCAGTTCATTCTAGAAATTCACCATTAATACTACAGTGCTACTCTCACTTCCATGGCTATGCCCCTGCCAATATTCGAAAAAGAACTATAATAGCCAAGAATAGTTTTAATACGTTAGGTATATTGCATGTGTTAACATGTACATAAATAAATACCAATTTCTCCCATTACACTTTTTTTTCCTTTTCTTTTTTTGTACTTGCATAGTTATTTGGGTTGAAAAAGACATACGTCGATCGAGTTCAACCAGAGAACAAAGTACAAAACCAGCCTGCTCCCTCACATATCCCTGTTGATCCAGAGGAAGGCGAAAAACCCTTGCAAGGCATGGTCCAATGAGCCCCAATAGGCAGAGCCGGGACAAGGTCCTCCAGCACCCAAGGCTGAGACACCAAAGTGCGCCCCTCCATCCCTCCCACCCCAGCTGTCACACACTGATTGCTATTAGACTAAGAGGCGCCACAGGGCCCACAACCTCCCCAACACCTTAATATCTAGTTATATGGCTTGCAGTCACTGCCATGTATCCCCTTTTCTTATTTCTTTCTGCTTCAAATACAATTAGGAATGACAGCTGAATAAATTCTGCGCCCCCTCCTATGCTGCGCCCTGAGGCTGGAGCCTCTCCAGCCTATGCCTCGGCCCGGCCCTGCCAATAGGGAAAAAATTCCTTCGGACTCCAGATGCCAATCAGATAAAATCCCTGGATCAACATCACTGGGCATTACCTTGTAATTGTAGCCATGGATGTCACTTCTAATAAAAAAAAATGAGAATCAGCTGAAAATTAGAGATGTGAGCGAACAGTTCGCCCGCGAATCTCTATGTGGCCATACTACTTCCGGGTCGCTATGACCCGTAGCAGTATGGCTGCGCTGGGCCGGCGGTGCGTGCCTTTGATCGCGCCTGTTGCGTTGAGCATGACATCATGCACAAGCTCAAAAAGTGCCCGACAACAGGCACGCGATCAAGGACGCGCACCACCAGCCCAGCGCAGCCTTACTACTACAGGTCATAGCGACCCGGAAGTAGTACAGGGTGAGGGGTTCGCCGGCGACCGGTTCGAGTACCGTTCACCGACATCTCTACTGAAGATACAACCAATTATTATTATTATTATTATTGATTTATAAAGCGCCAACATATTCCGTGGCGCTGTACAAAGTAAGAAACAAATATGGGGTACATAATACAGACAATGGTGTACACTAATATACAAGATACATCATTAGTGACAAAATACAAAAAATGATACAGCATACAGAATACAAAATACAGAAGTGGTAATGACAGTGATAAAAGTAGCATGATGAATAAAATGTATAATGATTTCCAAGACACAAAAGGGGGAGAGAGCCGAGGAAGATCGAGAAGAAAGATGAATGAGATGAGCAGCTGAGTTCAGTACCGACTGGAGTGGGGCCAGTTTGTTAGAAAGTAGTCCACAAAGTAGTACGTTGCAGTAGTCCAGACGAAAAATTATAAGAGCATGTATTAACATTTTGGTTGTGTCTTGAGTGAGAAAGGGACGGATGCGAGATATATTTTTGAGTTGGAGATGGCAGGAGCTGGTTATGGAGTTAAGATGAGGAATAAAAGAGAGAGAAGAGTCGAAAATTACCCCCAAGCACCGTGCTTTGGGAACTGAAGTTATGGGAGTGTTATCAACATTTATAGTTACTTCAGGCAGGGAGGTGGCCAGAAACGGTGGAAAAATTATTAGTTCCGTTTTACTCATATTAAGTTTTAGGAAGCGAGAGGACATGGAGGATATAGCAGAAAAGCAGTCAGGAACACGTTTGTGGAGGGAGTTAAGGTCTGGGTCTGAGAGGTACAGTTGCGTATCGTCTACATACAGGTGGTATTGAAACCCGAATGAGTTGATGAAGTCACCAAGACCGTGCATGTAGATGGCAAAGAGCCAAAAAACTGTATCACTCAGTCTCATATAAACACTTATAATTTATTTAATGTCTGCATACAAAATCCCCCATTACCCCCATAAAACCGAGCCTTTGAGTGTATTTAAACCTGGCATACATAGCCGGCCATGTCACTCACACTGCACTCACAATCATCCCACACACTCAGAAGGTACACTCCCGGGAGTTATTTCAATTGCAACTGCAATGTTCATTAGATGTGTGTGGGCTGTAGTTTCAGATCCAACTTGCGTGGTCAATGCTATAAGGCAAATAGTGAATAGTCCCCGTTTCCTCCAGGTTGATGATTCACACTTTCCAACATATAAAGCCCTCAAATAGCAATTGAGTTCTAAGGACGAGCTCAGGGGGAGTGGAGTTAGGCATGCAGTAAGGTTAATCCATGCATAGGGGGCCCCCCAGGTGTTAGTCCGTTTCCCACAGCAAGCAAAAGCCTATGTGATTGTAAAGGGCAGCGTTCAGCATAAATTGCAACCTCTTCAGCCCAGATCTCATACACATTTGATCACATTGCCCGGAGGGCTCTCACCACCTCCTTGGGACAGTCATGTATTCCTGTGGACTCCTCAGGATTCCTCCGGCCACTGCTCGCTACTCCTCTCAACCCCTTCTCACAAGAGCTCCCCGTCCACGCTAATCCGGATCCATGCGCTTGCAAGACGCGCAGCGGGTGACGTCACTCCTGGCTCGTTTCCGTGACTAGTATCGCCCGCCCCTCGGGCTTCCTCAGACGGTCATGTGATCGGCACCGTCATGTTACTTTTAAAAGGCAGTCTTCCCTGTCGCATCTACATATCCCCGCCTCCACTCTCTACCCATTGGTTAAGCCTCCTCTCCAAAACAAATAATCGAGCAGTTCTCTTAGCAGCTTGAAACTCGTGATGTCAGTTATTTCTCCGAAAGTATTGGGCACATATCAGGATTGGCAAACTCCACACTTTACTCACAGCGTCCAATAGTAATAGCAAGAGACATACATCCTTTTATCTTGGACGCTAAATTAAGGGGAACTCCAACAATATGAGTATCAATAAAGAATCCCACAGCACAGTGTCAGCTCATCAATCACACGCACACATAACAAAACAAACAAACAAAAAAAAAAAAAAAAAAAATGTAGCAAAAAAGGGGGAGGGGGCAAGTGTCCACACATTCACAGACACCCCTCTTCTATCCAATCTCACTCACATGATTAAATGGGTAAAAAGGGAGCCAGAGGGAGTTCAGAATTCAGCCCTCTAGGGATCACAGTAGCTAATCTAAAGATCCAAGTTGACTCTATCTGACATAGCTGTCTGTCAAGATTTCCCCCCCTTGTTGGAATGGGCATCTTAATGATTCCCTTGAATCTTAGGGAATCAGGATCCATATGATGGAATAATCTGAAATGTAACCCCAAAGGGCTAGTCTCATCCCCCTCTTTAATATTCCCCACATGTTGCTGTATGCGTTGTTTTAACATACGTGTCGTTTTTCCAATGTACTTAAGTCCACAAGGACATTCAATCATGTACACAACAAATTTGCTCTCGCAATTTATAAAAGACCGTATATCATAGATTTTCCTTGATTGAGAGTCTGAAAAAGTACTTATACGGTCAACCAAATGGCACACCGAGCATTTTCCACATGAGAACATACCCTGGGGACGTGTTGAGGGGCCCAACCACATGCGTGATGATTGCATTGTGGTGGACCTAAACTCAGATCTCACCAACATATCACGCAGGTTGGGTGCCCTTTTCGCCGCCATATGTGGATAATCGCCAACCACCTGAATAATTTTGGGATCAAGTCGCAATAAGTGCCAATGCTTGGCCAGTAATCTTCGCAACTGATTCCAATGGGTTCCATACTGTGTAACTAACCGTATTACTTCACCCTTTGGTTCTTTCTTCCTCTTATCTTGCATCAGGAGTATTTCCCTTGGTGTCTCATTGCTACGTGACCTAGCCCTCTCTAATACTTCTCTATTGTAACCACGACGTTTAAACCGACCACACATCTCCTCCGCCTCCCTCTCATATTCTTCATCCCTACTGCAATTCCTGCGGACGCGTAACAATTGTCCCACAGGAATACCTTGCAGCAGGGAAGGAGGATGGAAACTGGAGGCATGCAGGAGTGTATTACCAGCGGTCGGTTTTCGATAAGTTTCAGTTCTGATTCTGTCACCATCTTTACTGATACGCAAATCTAGAAAACTGATCTCATGTCTGTCAATGACATGAGTCAGTACGATGTTTCTATTATTCATGTTTAGATGATCTAGGAAAACACCCAGTTCTTCCATAGTACCACGCCAGATCAAGAGGACGTCGTCGATAAAACGAATCCAGGCCGCGACGTGCACCCCAAACTCCAAACTCGCGTAAACCTCCTGTCGCTCCCACAGACCGAGATGGAGGCACGCGTAGGCCGGGGCGCACGCCGCGCCCATCGAGGTCCCCCTGATCTGGCGGTAAAAGGTCCTATCAAACCTAAAACAGTTAAGGGTAAGTACCATCTGTAGTAGATCCATGATGAGCTGGCATCGCCCTAGTTGTACCCCACCAACGTTTTTCAAGAAAAATTCCACCGCGCCCATACCCACCTCATGTGGGATGGACGTGTACAATCCCTCAACATCAATGCCGACAAGAAGATCATCTGTTTGTATCCGAAGGTCATCCAAAAGATACAATACATGACTTGTATCCCGTGCATACGACGGTAAATGTTCAACAAAACCTTTTAGGTTCGTATCCAAAAATGTGGACACCTTCTCAAAAGGACCACCGACCGCCGAAACTATCGGACGGCCCGGTGGTTTCTCAGCATTTTTATGCAACTTTGGCAATAGGTACAACACGGGCGTGCGATATTTATCTACTTTCATAAAGCGCCATTCATCACTACTAATGACATTCTCTGAAAGGGCTTGATCTAGTCGATTGTTTAACTTTTTTACAATATCAGGGAACGGATCAGAGGACAATTTCTTGTATACCTCACTATCTCCTAATTGTCTCTTGACCTCTTCAAGATATAATTCCTTTCCCCAAAGCACTACATTACCCCCCTTGTCACTAGATCTCACAATGACTTCTTCAGAGGACTTCAATTCCTGCAGTGCCTCGTGTTCATCAGGTGACAAATTATCTTTCATTACCGGTCTCCAATTTAGATATTTGAGGTCACGTTCTACAGCCTCAGCAAATGTTTTCAAATGCGGATTTAATGATAGAGGAGGGAAGTATTTAGATCTTGGTCTCAAATTTGTAAAGGATAGGGTTCCATTATTCATCTCATCAGCATCAGTTGTATTAAGGTCTGAGAGCGATTCCAGCATTATCAATGATCTCCTATCTGCTAAGGTCATTTCGGTTTCAGATTGTTCAGACTCTGCCCAATCATTACTGTTTGTATTTTTTCCAGCCCACATGACTTTAAACAGGACTCTCCTTAAAAACAACCTTATATCTTTGTATACCTCGAAATGATCGCCATGGCGCATCGGGCAAAAGGAAAGACCTCGATTTAATAAAGATTTATGTGAATCCTTAATTTCATAAGACGAGAGATTCACAATATTCAAACTGTCATGCACAGCAACAGACTCTTGAGTCGCACCCTCATCGCCCCCTACTGTGCCTTCTGTTGGGATTTGGCTTCCCTTGGTGGTTGATTTCTCTTCAATATCGGTTTCGGATCTTTCTTCTCTTTCCTTTGCTTCCTCGTCTTTCTTTTTTTGACTTTTTTGACTTTTTTTGACTTTTCCTCTTTTTTCCTCCCCTCCTCCCCCGCTTCCTCCTTCCTCTGAACTGTCGTCTAAAAAACTAACCGATTTGTCTGATTGTAAACCCTCGCCATCAGTACCCTCTGTTCCTGACCCCCCTGTACGAGATCCTGATCTAGTTCTAGGCTGTCCTGGCTGGTATTCGAAAAAAATTTCCACCCTTCAATATCTTTTAAGAATTTATCTCGTTTGACACTTTTTATCTTTTTCTGTGTGGACTCAATTTCTTTTTTTAGGTGATTGTTAAATTTTTCAAACTCAGGATGAGTCTCAAAATTATGCATCTGAACCAGACTCTCGTCTACTTCAGCTTGTAATTCTTCTATCTGAAATTCTTCCTCATCTTTCATCATCTTCATAGTAACCAAACCTCTTCTAATACACTCCTCCTTCCATTTCGGTAGGAATCTCTCATTTAATAGATGACCTGCTGGTTTAATTTTTTCTCTAATACCCCATGGAATTACTTTTTTCTCAATGTATGACTCAAGAGTTGTGACTGTCCATTTTCTACGTAATAATTTAAGTGTCAATCTTCTATGATTGCGAAAGACACGCCTCCATTGTGCGTTATTTTCAGTATTCAATGGAGGTGACTGTTCATTTTGATTGAATGCCGAGGCTATATCAAGGTCAAGGTCTGCAGACAGGGAATACGCCATGGCGTGACTTCAAGATAAAACCGTTTAAAACCAAAATGCACCCACAGGGGGATTTTGAACTGTGTCAATCGACACTGTTTGCAGGTCAAAAAGTGATCGCTCAGGACCAAAACAAGCAAATAGCAACAACAATGTTATCCAGCGCTCACTGTATATAGTTAGTGTTAAACCCCAATTGGGGGAGCCTAGAGAGTGATTAAATGTCTAGAACCAAAAAACTGTATCACTCAGTCTCATATAAACACTTTTAATTTATTTAATGTCTGCATACAAAATCCCCCATTACCCCCATAAAACCGAGCCTTTGAGTGTATTTAAACCTGGCATACATAGCCGGCCATGTCACTCACACTGCACTCACAATCATCCCACACACTCAGAAGGTACACTCCCGGGAGTTATTTCAATTGCAACTGCAATGTTCATTAGATGTGTGTGGGCTGTAGTTTCAGATCCAACTTGCGTGGTCAATGCTATAAGGCAAATAGTGAATAGTCCCCGTTTCCTCCAGGTTGATGATTCACACTTTCCAACATATAAAGCCCTCAAATAGCAATTGAGTTCTAAGGACGAGCTCAGGGGGAGTGGAGTTAGGCATGCAGTAAGGTTAATCCATGCATAGGGGGCCCCCCAGGTGTTAGTCCGTTTCCCACAGCAAGCAAAAGCCTATGTGATTGTAAAGGGCAGCGTTCAGCATAAATTGCAACCTCTTCAGCCCAGATCTCATACACATTTGATCACATTGCCCGGAGGGCTCTCACCACCTCCTTGGGACAGTCATGTATTCCTGTGGACTCCTCAGGATTCCTCCGGCCACTGCTCGCTACTCTTCTCAACCCCGTCTCACAAGAGCTCCCCGTCCACGCTAATCCGGATCCATGCGCTTGCAAGACGCGCAGCGGGTGACGTCACTCCTGGCTCGTTTCCGTGACTAGTATCGCCCGCCCCTCGGGCTTCCTCAGACGGTCATGTGATCGGCACCGTCATGTTACTTTTAAAAGGCAGTCTTCCCTGTCGCATCTACATATCCCCGCCTCCACTCTCTACCCATTGGTTAAGCCTCCTCTCCAAAACAAATAATCGAGCAGTTCTCTTAGCAGCTTGAAACTCGTGATGTCAGTTATTTCTCCGAAAGTATTGGGCACATATCAGGATTGGCAAACTCCACACTTTACTCACAGCGTCCAATAGTAATAGCAAGAGACATACATCCTTTTATCTTGGACGCTAAATTAAGGGGAACTCCAACAATATGAGTATCAATAAAGAATCCCACAGCACAGTGTCAGCTCATCAATCACACGCACACATAACAAAACAAAAAAAAAAAAAAACAAAAAAAAAATGTAGCAAAAAAGGGGGAGGGGGCAAGTGTCCACACATTCACAGACACCCCTCTACTATCCAATCTCACTCACATGATTAAATGGGTAAAAAGGGAGCCAGAGGGAGTTCAGAATTCAGCCCTCTAGGGATCACAGTAGCTAATCTAAAGATCCAAGTTGACTCTATCTGACATAGCTGTCTGTCAAGATTTCCCCCCCTTGTTGGAATGGGCATCTTAATGATTCCCTTGAATCTTAGGGAATCAGGATCCATATGATGGAATAATCTGAAATGTAACCCCAAAGGGCTAGTCTCATCCCCCTCTTTAATATTCCCCACATGTTGCTGTATGCGTTGTTTTAACATACGTGGGTATGGGCGCGGTGGAATTTTTCTTGAAAAACGTTGGTGGGGTACAACTAGGGCGATGCCAGCTCATCATGGATCTACTACAGATGGTACTTACCCTTAACTGTTTTAGGTTTGATAGGACCTTTTACCGCCAGATCAGGGGGACCTCGATGGGCGCGGCGTGCGCCCCGGCCTACGCGTGCCTCCATCTCGGTCTGTGGGAGCGACAGGAGGTTTACGCGAGTTTGGAGTTTGGGGTGCACGTCGCGGCCTGGATTCGTTTTATCGACGACGTCCTCTTGATCTGGCGTGGTACTATGGAAGAACTGGGTGTTTTCCTAGATCATCTAAACATGAATAATAGAAACATCGTACTGACTCATGTCATTGACAGACATGAGATCAGTTTTCTAGATTTGCGTATCAGTAAAGATGGTGACAGAATCAGAACTGAAACTTATCGAAAACCGACCGCTGGTAATACACTCCTGCATGCCTCCAGTTTCCATCCTCCTTCCCTGCTGCAAGGTATTCCTGTGGGACAATTTTTACGCGTCCGCAGGAATTGCAGTAGGGATGAAGAATATGAGAGGGAGGCGGAGGAGATGTGTGGTCGGTTTAAACGTCGTGGTTACAATAGAGAAGTATTAGAGAGGGCTAGGTCACGTAGCAATGAGACACCAAGGGAAATACTCCTGATGCAAGATAAGAGGAAGAAAGAACCAAAGGGTGAAGTAATACGGTTAGTTACACAGTATGGAACCCATTGGAATCAGTTGCGAAGATTACTGGCCAAGCATTGGCACTTATTGCGACTTGATCCCAAAATTATTCAGGTGGTTGGCGATTATCCACATATGGCGGCGAAAAGGGCACCCAACCTGCGTGATATGTTGGTGAGATCTGAGTTTAGGTCCACCACAATGCAATCATCACGCATGTGGTTGGGCCCCTCAACACGTCCCCAGGGTATGTTCTCATGTGGAAAATGCTCGGTGTGCCATTTGGTTGACCGTATAAGTACTTTTTCAGACTCTCAATCAAGGAAAATCTATGATATACGGTCTTTTATAAATTGCGAGAGCAAATTTGTTGTGTACATGATTGAATGTCCTTGTGGACTTAAGTACATTGGAAAAACGACACGTATGTTAAAACAACGCATACAGCAACATGTGGGGAATATTAAAGAGGGGGATGAGACTAGCCCTTTGGGGTTACATTTCAGATTATTCCATCATATGGATCCTGATTCCCTAAGATTCAAGGGAATCATTAAGATGCCCATTCCAACAAGGGGGGGAAATCTTGACAGACAGCTATGTCAGATAGAGTCAACTTGGATCTTTAGATTAGCTACTGTGATCCCTAGAGGGCTGAATTCTGAACTCCCTCTGGCTCCCTTTTTACCCATTTAATCATGTGAGTGAGATTGGATAGAAGAGGGGTGTCTGTGAATGTGTGGACACTTGCCCCCTCCCCCTTTTTTGCTACATTTTTTTTTTTTGTTTTTGTTTTGTTATGTGTGCGTGTGATTGATGAGCTGACACTGTGCTGTGGGATTCTTTATTGATACTCATATTGTTGGAGTTCCCCTTAATTTAGCGTCCAAGATAAAAGGATGTATGTCTCTTGCTATTACTATTGGACGCTGTGAGTAAAGTGTGGAGTTTGCCAATCCTGATATGTGCCCAATACTTTCGGAGAAATAACTGACATCACGAGTTTCAAGCTGCTAAGAGAACTGCTCGATTATTTGTTTTGGAGAGGAGGCTTAACCAATGGGTAGAGAGTGGAGGCGGGGATATGTAGATGCGACAGGGAAGACTGCCTTTTAAAAGTAACATGACGGTGCCGATCACATGACCGTCTGAGGAAGCCCGAGGGGCGGGCGATACTAGTCACGGAAACGAGCCAGGAGTGACGTCACCCGCTGCGCGTCTTGCAAGCGCATGGATCCGGATTAGCGTGGACGGGGAGCTCTTGTGAGAAGGGGTTGAGAGGAGTAGCGAGCAGTGGCCGGAGGAATCCTGAGGAGTCCACAGGAATACATGACTGTCCCAAGGAGGTGGTGAGAGCCCTCCGGGCAATGTGATCAAATGTGTATGAGATCTGGGCTGAAGAGGTTGCAATTTATGCTGAACGCTGCCCTTTACAATCACATAGGCTTTTGCTTGCTGTGGGAAACGGACTAACACCTGGGGGGCCCCCTATGCATGGATTAACCTTACTGCATGCCTAACTCCACTCCCCCTGAGCTCGTCCTTAGAACTCAATTGCTATTTGAGGGCTTTATATGTTGGAAAGTGTGAATCATCAACCTGGAGGAAACGGGGACTATTCACTATTTGCCTTATAGCATTGACCACGCAAGTTGGATCTGAAACTACAGCCCACACACATCTAATGAACATTGCAGTTGCAATTGAAATAACTCCCGGGAGTGTACCTTCTGAGTGTGTGGGATGATTGTGAGTGCAGTGTGAGTGACATGGCCGGCTATGTATGCCAGGTTTAAATACACTCAAAGGCTCGGTTTTATGGGGGTAATGGGGGATTTTGTATGCAGACATTAAATAAATTAAAAGTGTTTATATGAGACTGAGTGATACAGTTTTTTGGTTCTAGACATTTAATCACTCTCTAGGCTCCCCCAATTGGGGTTTAACACTAACTATATACAGTGAGCGCTGGATAACATTGTTGTTGCTAGATGGCAAAGAGGAGGGGACCAAGGACAGAGCCTTGAGGAACCCCGACAGACAAAGCATGAGGAGAAGAGATCTGATCTGAGTAGGAGACTGTGAAGGACCTTCCAGAGAGGTAGGAAGATAACCATGTGAGAGCAAGGCCCTTTATTCCTACATTTCAAAGTATTTGTAAGAGTAAGGTGTGGTCAACCGTATCAAATGCTGATGACCGGTCAAGAAGGATGAGTATGGAAAATTGACCTTTGGATTTGGCTGTAAGAAGGTCACTTTGGTAAGGGCCGTTTCCGTGGAGTGGTTGGAGCAAAAGCCAGACTGGAACTGATCAAGTAGGGAGTTAGCTTATAAATAATGACTTAATTCTGCATGTATGTGGCGTTCAATTAGTTTGGATGCAAGTGGGAGAAGTGAGACTGGGCGGTAGTTGGCAAGTGTGGTAGGATCTAGAGATGGTTTTTTAAGTAGTGGTGTCACAACAACCTTTTTGAGTGGCGACGGAAAGATGCCAGTGGAGAGGGACAGGTTAAATAGCGAACCAATACAACCTATAGATATTTTTAAAGCTTGAGTATGTGACCATGTATTGGTTAATATAAATCTAAACTTGTCAAAATCATTAGGGCACGAAACAAACATTTAATGGATCATTTAACAGCAGTTAAATGTACATAGGTCATTGGTAAAGCTATGAGATTATAAACACACAAGTATTAAAATAAAAAAAACAAGCTAGCATAAAATGACCATACAATATGTAACACATGTGATGTTCTAGATTTTTGAGAAATTAGGATAGAAGGGTTATAGAGTGCTAAAGGGAATAAGTGTGTGAGAAATGGGGAATGAGTCTGGCACAACTGAGAGAAACATATGAAATATATAGGCAAGATAAAAAGGGATGAGACAGTAAAAGGTAAGTGAAAATTTGGATAAAGACAGACATGAGGGAAAAATAGAGGAGAGAGAAAGCACTGAGAACATTTGAAGGGATAGAGAGATGTGGTGGAGTAGAGTGGAGAACAGAAGAGATAAGTTGGCATTAGAGAGAAAGATAGATAGAGAGAGAGAAGGGCACAGGGAAAAAGTTAGTTACAAGTTAAGCGACAAAGAGAGGTAGGTAGAGAGGAAAAGAGGTGGCAGAAAGAGACAAAGGAAAGTTTATGAACAGAGAGATGAAAGTGAGAGAGGGAAAGAGAAAAAGTAGGCAGATAAACAGAGTATTAAGGAATCGGTTCCTATTGAGCAGCAAGAGAGCAAGCAAGAATAATTTTGACAGCACTTTTTCAACTACATTTTGGTACTTTTTTCAGTTCTACAGTGCTGGAAAGTTATTTTAATCATAAGATGCAAAATTTTCTTCTATCAGAAAACTTACATGTAAAAGTGAATTAAATAAGAGCCAGAGAGTGCTGGCATTCGGCCAACAGTGGTACCAGCACTGCCAGACAGATATTTGTGATAGTTTAGAAGTGTTATGATTGTACCTTCACTGACTGGTTTGTAGGTGTGGCTGCACTAGTTTGTTAAGCCATGTGACTCCACAGCATCCGTTACTGCAGCATACTGGGGATTTATATTCTGTGTATGTCAAGAGGCAGTCTATTTATTGGTGACAAAGTCCCAATTATTGAGGGTAGAATCCACACATATGCAATAGATTTGTGGTTGACATTTTGACAGGCACTTACTTTGCATGAAAATATAAACCTGCCATTTGGCAGGCTCGTATCTCTTAAGAGGCACCCATGGGCCGGTGTCATGGGCGGGCACCTAATGGCTATTTAGTTATTTTTTTATTTAATGTTATTTTTTTTAAAGTGCCGTTGGGGGGGGGGGAAGCACACACACATGGAGGGGTACTCCCCCCCCCCTGCCCCAGCAGAGTGGCCGGGGATTTACTATTTCCCGATGTGGAGGGAAACTCTACACGCCACTGGCATGGTCTAGTCAGTGACATCACTAGACCAGGCAGCGGCATGCAGAGTTTCCCTCGCACGCCTGGAATAGAAAACAATTCCAGAGAATGTCTGGAATTGTTTTCGATTGGTTAAACAGCACATACACTTTACTATCTGGTTAAAGGTAGTACAAATGGCTGTTTTGTTTTTTTGCTTATATATATATATATCGCCCAAGCGAGTTGTTTTCCGTCTGGGGGGGGGGGTCTAAAGTTTAATTAGATTAGGCGATGCCCCCATCGCCTAAGTTAAGAACTCGCCAGTGCTTAGCGCTGGCGAGTTCAGCAATAGAATATGGCCCTATGGGTTTGATCCTTTAGTGAGTGCGAGACAATACTACCAATGTGTAGCAAGGAAAAATGTCTGAAAAGTGATTGCTTGTGCTATAAAATTCAGGTTTTGTTGGCTAGCCACACCCTTCTTTTGAGAAACTGCATTGGTAGTTTTCTGTCTTTGCAAAATCTGCTAAGAGATTTTGTGATCTCTGTGTTAGAGGAGCCTCATAGTGTGGCCCGAGATGTATTGTGCTTCTACCTGTGCAACTGAGCCAGCCTATCTCAGAAAGGAGAGGTGGAGAGAGGAGATTATTGCAGTGCAGTGAAAAAAAAAGGGGGGGAGGGGGGACAGCCATAGTAAGTGTCATTCTGGCTCTTTTTCACTTTGGCATTTAAAGGGGAAGTCCACTTTAAGTACTCACTGGGACACGTGTACTATACAGTATGTTGAGAACCTAGGTATTAGGTACAGCACCAATCTATAAACCGTATAAAAAGTGACTTGTAATAACTTTGATTACTGCATTTAATACTATTGTGATAAAAATAACATTTTTCATGTTTGAGGCTAGGTTCACAGTGCTCAGTTGCATAATGCACAAAGTATGATGATTATGAACTGTGATGGAGACTGGACATAGACTATAATGCAAGGTCTGCACGCAGCGAGTTAGAATAATGTAATCAGTTACAACACAGCACTATGAACAGACCTATAGAATTGTATGGGCAGTGAGTTGACATGCAGAATTATTCTGCAACGGGACTGAGCACTGTCAACTAGCCCTTAGTAGTTTCCTTAACTCTCTAATAAAGTGTGTTGATTTTTGTATTACTGCAAATGCTGCATTACTGCTTTGGGAGTAGACTATTTATTTTGGTTATATAGTCTAAAAATCTACATTTGTATTCATAATTAGTCAAGGAAAAAGTGGTTAAAAAATAGTATCAATATTATATAGCTTAGAACAAAGTTATATGTTTTCATGTTTCCCCTAATTTATAGATTGCCTACCATGTAAATGTTGTGCGTAATATCATTTGATGTTTCCAAAATAAGAATTATTATACGTTACCTATATGCAAAGATTGGTGCATTTCGTGCTTGCTGCTATACAGAAATTAACCATTCATTTGCTTTATTTACAATCAGACAAATAAATCCTATAGTGTGTGTGTGTTTGTGTGTGTGTGTGTGTGTGTGTGTGTGTGTGTGTGTGTGTGTGTGTGTGCGTGCGTGCGTGCGTGCGTGTGTGTGTGTGTGTGTGTGTGTGTTTTTAAAAGGAATTTTTTTCAGAATTGTATCCACTTTTTGTTAACTAGCTTTTGTTAATTAGTTTTTAATTTATTTTGTCTGTATGAGTATATGTATACATACATATTCATATATTTATGTATTTTTACTTGTAAAAATGTTATTCCTTTAAAATAATTTTACTGTCAGTACTACCTCTCTTTGCTCACAAATCAAGCAGAGAGACAGCGGTATAGTGGCAGGCCTGTATTTACAAAAGCTTGTCTGATGGTTAGTCCATCACATGACTAAAAGCCAATCAGATGCTCCAATCACACAACTGCTACAGTTGACCATATTATTGGGTCACTGGACTGTCAGAGCATCTGTAGTGGAGAAAGAGTCCATATTAAAAAAAAATAAAGATGTATGTATGTTGCACAGAACAGTTTGTTAAATGGGTTGAATACATCATACATTTGGAATGATCCACCCACAAAAGCTTACATGTTGGCTTTATATGTTACTATATGGCCCTCAGAGGCCTTTAAAAAGTAAGTTACAACTTTTGCTAAGGCTGTCCTTTTAGAAATGTGATCACTGTGATCTTGCCCCCTTCACTCAGACCTGTTATTTGTAAGTAATACCATCTTCTGTCTACCAAACCGTAGATCATTAAGTACTGCATCTTAAGCTTAAAGCCCTTCCAAGTTGGTTTCTGAAGTCGAGAGTAAAACGTTCCAACATTATGCATTGCTGTCAATGCTGGTAAAAAAAAAAGCTCTACTCTTGACCAAAAACCTGGTCTTTACCAGTAAAAGCCCAACCGCTGCTGGAAGATTTGCACCTGGTCTACTTTTTCAGCAGACATGACATGCCATTACTTAACATGCACTTTCATTCATAACTACAGCATTCAACATGACCCTATGTCCAAGCCATATAAAATAAGCAAAACGATAAAATCATTATATAAGTTTGTATCCAACTCAGGTTAAGTCTTTAATTGTGCCCACACTTTCCTGCCTCCATAAGCTGCTCCTGTTTGCCAGTTGTCACTATGTCTAGCCATCTGATACTTATGGCAGAATTAGTGGCCTTCATTGAACCTAGAATCGCTTACCCTGTGACAGAGACAAAACTGCAGCCCAGGGCCTTCTGTGAGGTATCTTATATGTAGCAACCAGTCATATTTCTGGTTTTGTTTGTTCTATAAAATGGCAATAGGAATGTGAGGGACTTTAGTGCAGCCACAGCCTTTATTCTTCCCTGTGAGAGACTGAAATATGAATTAGAAAATGTATAGGTCACAAATAATTAAAAAAAATGTTGGTTATCATCACCTATTTAGCTCATTGTTGATACAGGGTAAATTTAAACATACAATGACAATGAATGTAGCAGATCCACTGAAAGACTGACACTGCCAGCTAGGATTTTTTTTTCTTTGTTTTACATTCTATTGTTGTTTTCAATTGCTACCGCTTTTGACAGATATAAAGCATAATGTAGAATTTTCACTTTAGCACATTGGCTTCTCCTCTTGTTCTATATTTAACCTATTTTGTAATGTGAGATGCACTGTTTTAATTGACTTGTTTAAAAGTCACCAATTCTTTACATAACTAATTATAAAATTGCACTGTGTAATCATTGTAAATTAATTCATTGTATAACTTTCTGGGTAATCTGTTTCTGTCATTCTTTGTGTTTACAAAAAACAGCTTTACATCTTCCCAGCTTTCACTACATGTTGTGTAGCTTTGTCATGACATATTAGGGAGCATATTGCCAAATGACAAATGACTTGTGAGCGGGATGGGACAGAGTATAGATTGATCATCCTATTTGTAAAAACATGCTTATGTTTCAAGGTGAAAGAATCAATGTATGACCTCTCAACAAATGAAGCCCTTTACAAAGACCCTACTGTAAGTAATGCAGATAGATAGACAGACAAACAGAAAACTGTGTCATGGCTAATATAAATTATAGTAGACATAGAGATTGAATAACATTTGTGGTTTCCTTTTGTTTTGTCGAGCTCCTTTCCTACCTTCTTTAGGTAATTATGTTTTTCATCTTTATACACATTGTAATATTCATAAACTGGCAAAATGAGGTGATAATTCTTCACATTTCTGCCACATGAAAGTGCTGAGGAGCTGCCTTAAACGTCAATTGAAACGCATGTATACTGTAAAATTGCACTAATGGTGCTCATTTTTGGCTCGTCATACCTGCTATATACCTTCTACAATGTTGTTTAATTTTATATAATGTGATATTTGTAATATCGTATAATCTCATTATAGTAAAGTCCAAGGGACCAGGAAAAGTGGTTAACTATATCATAAGTTGACTATATCAGAAATTGTCCTAGAAATGGCCCAGCATGTCCTGGTAAATTCTCTGCTGCAAAGGACCAACTATGTCTTCCCATTGCAGGTACAGTACAATCACTTGCACATTTGGTGGACTACAAGGTTAAGTATACCTTAGGGATGCATAGCCAGGTTGGACAAATCACTGGTACAGTATCCAGGGCTCCTTACAAATGGCAGCCGTCACTGAATAGAGGCAGCCACTCACTTCCTACGAGTGGCACTGATACCTCTGTGGGCATCACTTGCAGCACACCTTTCTGCTCACACTTGAGCTAATCATGAAGCAAGTCTTCAGCATACAGCCATTAATGAAAAGGCACTCACATAATGATAAGGCAATCTCATTTGTAATGTGAGTGGCTCTTATACCTCTGTGGGCAGGACTTAGCACTCTGCTCTGCACTCTACTTAGTTTTGCAGCTAGTAGGCCTGGTCTGATCTGCACTAAAAGTGAAAGTAGCCTATACTGCACTCCACATGCTACCAGGAGCATCATGGCTAATAAGGGAAGAGATACCTGGGGGACTGTGGTAATACTTTTATTAGTGATTGCAAAGTGGAATTAGTGACATTGCATGGTCTTTTATTTATGTTTTCATTATCCCTCATTATTTCCCCAGGTTGCTTATTTGTACAGTACTGTATATCCAGTGCCATTCTTCTTGTCTTACAAATGTTATTCGGCATCAACTCACATGCAACCAGCCTGAAGAGATCAGCTGACCATGGATTTCACACTGACATATGACGCATGCACCGCCCACTGTTTACTATATCCAGAGCCAGTGTCACGTAGGGGCCAAAAAACATGATTACTATAACAGAAGTTTTATTATATCAGAGTTTACTATACCAGGCGTTGCTCCCATAGACTTATATTGGAATTGCCAGAACCTGGAGAGGTAGCTTACTATACCCGAATGTTTACTATACCAGAGTTTATTATAACGATATTATACGGTATGTATATATGTATATACTGGCGAGTACAAAATTAATTTTCACATCTGGGTGGAGGCCATAACAGAGAGTCTTAACTTCTGCAATGCATCAGCAAGTGGCAATAAGATAGGTGTTTTAGCATGGGAGTCAACCAGCTCACACCTGGATCCTCATTAGGTGTGTATGTGGACTGCAAAAAAAGATAGATGGCTTGGTCTCCACCTGGATTTAAGCAAAATGCTGTGTTTTATTGCACCATAGTTACAAAAACCAACACACGACGTTTCGGCCTGCGGCCTTTATCAAGTGTGTAAAGGCCGCAGGCCGAAACGTCGTGTGTTGGTTTTTGTAACTATGGTGCAATAAAATACAGCATTTTGCTTAAATCCAGGTGGAGACCCAGCCATCTTTCTTTTGTTGCAGAGGGAGGGAGTCAATTATTAGCTTTCAGGGTTACGGTTTTGAATGACATTATAGCCACTCGGCTAGGAGCAGTAATTCACTGGCATTTGGCTAGGCTGTAGCTGAACTCTGGGCTTTATATAGATAAGGGGGAGTTAGTGTTAGGGCTGTTGCACACCAAAAGTGCTTCTGACCTCTTTTAAAAATGCTAGCACTTTTGAAAAGCGCTTGGCTAATGTATTTGAATGGGATGGAGCACACCAGAGTGATGTGATTTCCTCACAAACGCGAGTCTTGCAGCATCTCTGCGCTTTTCTGAGGTGATTCAACCTCAATGTTAAGTATAGGAAAGTGGAAAATCATTCTAAAAAGCACTAGAACTCAGAAAATTTCTAAGCATCTTCGTTACAGAAGCTGTTCAGTTCCAGCTTTACTGTAACAAAAAATAAAAAACGCTACACCAAAATGCTCCAAGAATCGCTAGTAGTGATTAGAAAATCGCTAGGCACATGCCTAGAATTGCTCTGAAAAATCACTTAATGCGCTGAGCATCTGCAATTACGCTAGTGCTTTTTGGTTTGCAATGGTCCTCAGATTTATATACGGAGAATTACTGTGAGAATTCGGTTATATCAGTATAATTACCAATATTCTTCTATTAGGAATTGGGATTAGTAGAATATAGGAAAAATTATCAATATTCTACGATCGGTAGTACCTTGTGCCCTTATTACACATACGTCCTTAGTGGGGTGGATCAAAGTGGCACAGTAGTTGGAGGGGGTGAGGATAATAGGAGAGTAACAGTGACTAAGTGGAAGTAGAAGAAGAGGAGAGGGGAACAGCATAGTGAACAAAAGTATTAGAGGAGGAAGTAAAGCATATGGAGTGCATGATGAAAAAACTAGAGAGGACATAATGAAGAAGATGATTAAGAGGATGAGGAACGACAGTGGCTGGAAATATGAGGACGAATGGCAGGGGGGATATAGGCATCTAGAGAGTAGGACAATAACCAAAGACATTAAGAAAGTGGGGTATGGCAACTGAAAACATGACGGGTAAGCCAGTGATTAAGGGAGTTTGCACTCATGCATGAAATACAGGTCTTGTGAAATTTGGGTGCCTAGAAAAGCCAATACAGAAATATTGGTATTTTACCAATATTCTACTATTTTAGAGGGTTTTTTCATTAGTAAAATATTGGTTTAATTCACTGATATTTTACTACAGCAAAACATAACCCTATTCTGGCACATCTCGCAATATTGCAGCAATTTAAAACCGCACCCATGGCGGCTCTCATATTTCTGCTGCTAGCAGATGCCCACATTTCCTACTTCTGTTTGTACCATCCATGGTGTCCATTTTTGGGCAAAGTGCCCATGTTCTCTTGGGCTCTAGAAATGTCTGTGTTCTTCCTACTGCATAGAGCTCAATAAACCCCAACACCCCTTGTCACACTCTTCTCACCTCGAATGCAAAGATGCAAGTTTCAGCTCTATGTACTCCTGCCCTTAAATTGTCTGTTCTCTCTATGGCTACATTTCTCTTCCTGGCGTGAACATTAACATATGGATTGCATATTAACAGCATTTACACCACGCTTGTGCAATATTATAATACATTCATGCTCCTCACTGATGATGGAGAATGTCATCTTCTCCTGCATGTTCTTCATGGACTGAGCAACATCTATATACATAAACATTTTAGTTATAATTTTAAGTATAATGTGTTTCCTATTTGCAACTCCAAATGACTGAAAACATCTTGGGGATGATACTATTATGGTTTCTTTTTTTTATTCATGGTTCTTAAAATGCACAAATTCTAAAAGCTGTTTCTTATTATGGGCTTTGAACACTGACTAAAAGCATTTTATTTTGTTTTTATTCAGGCGCATAAAACCATAACATACACGGTAAGGAATACACTGTCTTTTAAAAGCAATAGGCACATTTTGTGCATTCGCAATCTATCTGAATGACAGTTTGTATTTTTGAATCAGAAAATACTGCATTGTTCATTTGTATGTGTTCTAACATATCATATACTTATAGAAACTTAGATCTGCTCTTACCTGTCAAACCTGTCCCTAAGGCCCACCCACAGTGCATGTTTTGTGAAATTCTACACAGGATGACAGGACAATAACTGCTGTGACACTAATGACTCCATTTGAAAATATGTCTAATTGTTTTCAAAACATGCAGTGTTGGTAGGCCTTGAGGGCAGGTTTGAGAAACTCTGGGCTACATAGACTATAAAAGGGCCACGCTCTAATTTTTTTTTTTTTTTGAGATTCCGTTTATTTGCAAAATTTTCAGTACAAAGCGTGTAAAAGAGATTAATATAGAATAGACAAAAAATAAAGTCAGTACAACAGTATACCATAGATTAAATTAATACATCAGGAAAATCAGGCAGCCAACCAGCATCACTTGCAAGTGCTTTTAAACAAAATAATCTCAAATAATTACCGTGTAAAAACTATAGCAGTAAAATCTAGCATATATCTCTAAAGGATAGCAGGGAAAAAAATGTGCTGGCAGAGGGTGGACGAAAAGGGCACCGCCATAGACTCGAATGCAATCATCGTTAATACGGCGAAAAAAGCTGAAAAAAAGGGCGCCGTGATAAATATTATTAATAACATTAGAGCACTAAAGTTTTTGAAGTATGTTGTTGTTTGTACAGTCGCTCGCAAAAGTATTCGGCCCCCTTGAAGTTTTCCACATTTTGTCATATTACTGCCACAGACATGAATCAATTTTATTGGAATTCCACGTGAAAGACCAATACAAAGTGGTGTACACGTGTCTGCATGCATGATTCCAAACATTTTGTACAAATCAATAACTGCAAAGTGGTGTGTGCATAATTATTCGTCCCCCTTTGGTCTGAGTGCAATCAGTTGCCCATAGACATTGCCTGATGAGTGCTAATGAATAAATAGAGTGCACCTGTGTGTAATCTAATGTCAGTACAAATATAGCTGCTCTGTGACGGCCTCAGAGGTTGTCTAAGAGAATATTGGGAGCAACAACACAATGAAGTCCAAAGAACACACTAGACAGGTCAGAAATAAAGTTATTGAGAAATTTAAAGCAAGCTTAGGCTACAAAAAGATTTCCAAAGCCTTGAACATCCAACGGAGCACTGTTCAAGTGATCATTCAGAAATGGAAGGAGCATGGCACAACTGTAAACCTACCAAGACAAGGCTGTCCACCTAAACTCACAGGCCGGACAAGGAGAGCGCTGATCAGAAATGCAGTCAAGATGCCCATGGTGACTCTGGACGAGCTGCAGAGATCTACAGCTCAGGTGGGGGAATCTGTCCATAGGACATCTATTAGCCATGCACTGCACAAAGTTGGCCTTTATGGAAGAGTGGCAAGAAGAAAGCCATTGTTAACAGGAAAGTATAAGAAGTCCCGTTTGCAGTTTGCCAGAGGCCATGTGGGGGACACAGCAAACATGTGGAAGAAGGTGCTCTGGTCAGATGAGCCCAAAATGGAACTTTTTGGCCGAAATGCAAAACGGTATGTGTGGCGGAAAACTAACACTGCACATCACTCTGAACACACCATCCCCACTGTCAAATATGGTTGTGGCAGCATCATGCTCTGAGGGTGCTTCTCTTCAGCAGGGACAGGGAAGCTGGTCAGAGTTGATAGGGAGATGGATGGAGCCAAATACAGGGTAATTTTGGAAGAAAACCTCTTGGAGTCTGCAAAAGACTTGAGACTGGGGCGGAGGTTCACCTTCCAGCAGGACACCGACCCTAAACATAAAGCCAGGGCAACAATGGAATGGTTTAAACAAAACATATCTATGTGTTAGAATGGCCCAGTCAAAGTCTAGATCTAAATCCAATTGAGAATCCGTGACAAGATCTGAAAACTGCTGTTCAGCAGGGATGCTCAAATTCGGCTTCGGGAGATATCCGGATTTTTGCTATCCGGATATCTCCCAGTAATGCTGTGCGGGCTGGGCGGGGGGGTCAAGCTTACCTCTCTGACGTCTTCTTCGGTCGTCCCTCGGCGCCTCCCACGATGCGCTCCATGCGCGTCACGTGATTACAAACACTTCCTCCTTCAACCCGGAAGGAGGAAGTGTTTGTAATCAGGTGACCGCCGCTTGGACCGCATCGTGGGAGGCGCTGAGGGACGACCGAAGAAGACGTCAGAGAGGTAAGCTTGACCCCCCCCGCCCAGCCCGCACAGCATTACTGGGAGATATCAGGATAGCAAAAATCCGGATATCTCCCGAATCCGAATTTGAGCATCCCTGCTGTTCACAAACTCTGTCCATCTAATCTGACTGAGCTGAAGATGTTTTGCAAAGAAAAATGGGCAAAGATTTCAGTCTCTAGATGTGCAAAGCTGGTAGAGACATACCCTATAAGACTGGCAGCTGTAATTGCAGCAAAAGGTGGTTCTACAAAGTATTGACTCAGGAAGCTGAATAATTACGCACACCCACTTTGCAGTTATTGATTTGTAAAAAATGTTTGGAATCATGTATGATTTTCGTTCCACTTCTCATGTGTACACAACTTTGTATTGGTCTTTCACATGGAATTCCAATAAAATTGATTCAGGTTTGTGGCAGTAATGTGACAAAATGTGGAAAATTTCAAGGGGGCCGAATACTTTTGCAAGCCACTGTATGTACAGATTTTATGTTGTCAAATATTTTATCATTTCCGTATGTAAAAGGGTGTTTCTGCAGAGGAATGGTTAGGGTTAGGCAACACCAGGGGTGGTGGTTAGGGTTAGGCACCACAATTTAGCAAAATTGCAATCCCAATTCACCCAATTTTTGAATTTGCATAGAAGTTTATGGGTCCAATTTTCATGGTTGATTGCAAAGCCCTCATACATGATGGGAACACCACAATTTGGTAGGTACTGTATATCAAGGCTAACCCAAGAAGCATGTCAAAAAAAGCAAATTTCCAATTTATAATTTTGGTTGTTTGCTTCGCAGACTTTTTGTAACCATCACACACAATTGCTCAATGACCAAGCTTGTGAGCTTAGGGTTTCTTGAAATCAATAATGGGAGGATGGAAGCAGATTATGAATCAAACAAATGTTTGGCTGTTCGTGACTCTTCCCCCTTTTCTGAATTTGAACCCCAGTCACCCAATGACCGATTGTAGCTGGTTTGAGGCCTACACTGTTAACAGAGTAAGAATGGCAGCAATTTAAATATTCCCTTTGAAAATCATTAGTTGAATTTTGATTGGCTGTTGTAGGCTCCACCCACTTTCTTGAATATTAATCCCAGTCACCCAGTGACCAACTGTGCTAAGTTTAAGACCCCTGCGATTAGCCAGTTTAAGAATGCAGATGACCTTTTTCCATTTAATGTGAATGGCTGAAATGTATATGGCTGTTTTATGCTCTGCCCACTTTTTTTTTTTTTTTTTTAACCTCGGACACCAAGTGACCATCTGTACCAAGTTTGAGGACTCTAGCTTTATTACTGTGAGAATGGCAGCCTTTTACATGTTTCCCATTGACGTGAATGAGTAACATCTGATTGATTGATTGATTGATTGATTGTGGCTCCATTTAAAATTCAGGAGATTGAATCAGGAAACCAGAATTCTCCTGTACACCACCCTTCAACGCCAAAATAAATGGTCAGGGTCAAGGGGAGTTTACTTACTTGTGGTTCACGCCGCACATGACATGACATTAAAGAGACTCCTTTACCTATACCTGTTCTAATGTGATCTGGATTACTGCAGCCTTTTCTAGTTGCACTGTTTCTGTAATATATCTAATCTTCTTTTTTTTGTCAAGCTCTGTCGACCCAGGGAGGAATGGGCTGCCTCTGTTGTAATGAATACAAGTTTTGCACGCCCCCCGCAGGCTCTGTGTGCTTTGTTTACTCCTCACACTCTGCTTTGCAGTTTGTGAGGCTGAGCGGTGTGTGTATAATGAATAATATGTGAATAATTATGAACACAACTGTGTGTATATATATATATATATATATATATATATATATATATATATATATATATATATATATATATATATATATATGTGTGTGTATGTATGTATGTATGTATGTATGTATGTATGTGTGTATATGTATATAATATATATATATATATATATATATATATATATATATATATGTATGTACATGTATGTACATATATATGTAACCGGGGAGTACTTCCGGTTTAGTGGTGATGCAGGGGAGACGTCACCAAGCCTGTGCGTCTCACCTATGCTGCTGATGCCGCTTCCTTGCGCTCCACCTGGATCTCTGAATGAGATGATACACAGTATCACTTTATGGAAATCGGTCGCGGTATTGGAGTATGAACGGGGCGCCCCTATCATTTATCCATACATCAGATCCAATGGATTGACATGTTTCGACTGTCTCAGCATTGGATTAGCAAAACCGGTGGCCATATTTATATTAAAAAGGCTGGATCTTTATTCCTGCTGACGATCATTTAAAGGGATAGAAGAACAATTGGGACACTATCCCTTTAAATGATCGTCAGCAGGAATAAAGATCCAGCCTTTTGAATATAAATATGGCCACCGGTTTTGCTAATCCAATGATTCTGAGGAAGACTGCTGAGACAGTCGAAACATGTCAATCCATTGGATCTGATGTATGGATAAATGATAGGGGCGCCCCGTTCATACTCCAATACCGCGACCGATTTCCATAAAGTGATACTGTGTATCATCTCATTCAGAGATCCAGGTTGAGCGCAAGGAAGCGGCATCAGCAGCATAGGTGAGACGCACAGGCTTGATGACGTCTCCCCTGCATCACCACTAAACCGGAAGTACTCCCCGGAGACCAGCGTGGACTACACAGGCGGCATCCGAGCGGTATACAAGTGACTGACACCGGCTCACTGCCGCATAGGAAGATGCTGTCCGGAGAATCCATCAATACAGACCCGGGTTGAGGCTGAAAACTACACGGAAAAGGTCTGGTGAGCATATCCTTATTGATTAGAAACAGACGGAATAAATTGTAATCTTCAATTGTTTTGTGCATCCTGCATAATAAGGTGAATAGTGTTACAATATTACCATCAGTGGTGTCTATATAGTGAGGAACCACTCCACAGGACGGAACTTACTGTGACTTTGCACAAGAAATAGAAGAGAACTTTATATATAAGGACATTTTTTTGAATCCTATTTTTTCCTCTGATGTTAATTGCATTGTTTTTTTATGTGCGCACAATTCTTTGCAATTTTAATATATTTGTTATGGTTTCATATATAGTCGACTTATTTTTTTATATTTTTTAAAGGGAACCAGATCTCCTATGTGTGTATGAGTGTGTGGAAGATTGTTGCAATCATTGATATTGATAAATACAATTTTATTTCATACTGTGACATGATATAGATAATTTACTATATAATAAAGAATTTTTATCTGCAAGGAACTGTAGTTGGTGATAATCAATATCTATTATTTTTCCTAGCGCACCTATTTTTCTATATAATATATACAGTTGTGTTCATAATTATTCAAACCTCAATGCTGTAGAGGGTTTTAGGGAATTTAGTGTTCAGAATGAAATCTAACAAGGACTTTTTAAAGAACTAAATACAACTAAAATGACATCAATTGTTTTTGTAATACAGTATTAACATTTTTTTTGTGATTTCTTCATTGACAAAATTATTCAACCCCTTAAAGACTACCACTCTTAAAGGGACTCCGAGCAGTGCAGAAACTATGGAAAGATGTATATCATTTTAAAGCTCTCTTTCTCCTCTTTCCAATGATATATACACCGCCACCCTACGCCTTTTAGTTTGCGCTATATTCGCGCTAGTTTCTGCACTGCTCAGAGTCCCTTTAAGAACAGAGGTTCATTCAAGTGTTTTTGATCAGATATTGAAAACACCCATGGATGTTAACAAGCAGCAGTCAAGCATAATAAGCACCAATTAGGCAGATTTAAAATGACTGTGATAATCAGCTCCTTCTAGACATTTACTGGTGTGTTTACAAACATGGTGAAGTTAAGAGAATGGTCCAGGAAGATAAGAGAAAAGGTGATTTCTCTTCACAGGAAGGGCAATGGCTATAAGAAGATTGCAAAGGTGTTAAACATACCAAGAGACACCATAGGAAGCATCATTCGCAAATTCAAGGCAAAGGGCACTGTTGAAAGGCTACCTGGTCGTGGCAGAAAGAAAATGCTGACTTTGACTGCTGTGCGCTACCTGAAGCGCAAAGTGGAGAAAAGTCCCCATGTGACTGCTGAGGAACTGAAAAAAGATTTGTCAGATTCGGGTACTGAAGTTTCAGCTCAGACAATAAGGCGCACACTGCGTAATAAGGGCCTCCATGCCAGAACTCCCAGGTGCACCCCCTTGCTGTCTCCAAGGAAAAAGAAGGGTCGACTGCAGTATGCCAAAAGTCATGTGGACAAACCACAAACATTTTGGGATAGTGTTCTGTGGACTGATGAAACAAAATTAGAACTGTTTGGGCCCATGGATCAACGCTGTGTTTGGAGGAGGAAGAACAAGGCCTATGAAGAAAAGAACACCTTGCCTACTGTAAAGCATGGCGGGGGGGGGGGGGGGGTCAATCATGCTTTGGGGCTGTTTTGCTTCTGCAGGTACAGGGAAGCTTCAGCGTGTGCAAGGTACCATACATTCTCTTCAGTACCAGGAGAGATTGGATGAAAATATGATGCAGTCAGTCACAAACCTGAGGCCAACAGGACAATGATCCCAAGCATACCTCCAAGTCCACTAGAGCATGGTTGCTGATTAAAGGCTGGAACATTTTGGAGTGGCCATCGCAGTCACCAGACTTAAAGGGAACCAGAGACATTGGGGGAAAGCTTTTATACATACCTGGGGCTTCCTCCAGCCCCATACGCACGGATGGCTCCCACGCCGCCGTCCTCTGCTGGCTGGATCCGCCGGTACTGGGTCCCGTCATTACCGCCAGTCGGCCGGCAGACACGGCCAATTGTCCACATCACACGGGGCTCCCTCCATTATACGTACGCGTGAGGCTGCCTACTGCGCAGCCGCATGCGTACGTGTATGGAGGGAGCCCCTGTGATGCGGACAAATGGCCGCGTCCGCCGGAAGTGACGGGACCCGGTACCGCCGATACAGGAAGCGGAGGATGGCGGCGTGGGAGCGATCCAGGCTTATGGGGCTGGAAGAAGCCCCAGGTATGTATAAAAGCTTTTTCTATTTTTTAGGAACGTTCCTCTCTTGTTCCCTTTAAAGCCGATTGAGAACCTCTGGTGAGACTTAAAGGACTTACGAGGCGAACACACAAAAAAAAGTTAATTACTTCATGGCCATTGCAGTGCTCCTAGCAGACTATCAGCACCTGGCCTGTCACTGTGTGCCCCTCTGTCAGCATTATCCAAGCTGTAGTTCAGGCCCCGACCCTGCCCAGGGTCGCCCTATCAATTTGCGATCAAAAACGCAGCTTTAAAAAAATCCTGCATCTGCGCAGTTCTTAGCCGCTAGTGCGGCTGCGCAGGTTCTCTTGCCTGTCACCGGCCCGTCCTCGCTCCCTTCACTCAGCTCTGTACGTCATGTGGGCGTGTCCGCACGGCCACCCACATGACTAATTGAGGGACATGCTACTAATTAATGCACCTGTGCGGGTGGGCAAGGGGGGTTAATCTTACCCATCAGCCGTCTTCTTTGCTCGTCCTTTGGCGACTCCCACGATGCGTTCCAATCCGGCGTCATGTGATTACAAACACTTCCTCCTTCCGGGTTGAAGGGGGGAGTGTATAGTCACATGACGCCAGATTGGAATGCATCATGGGAGGCACGAAGGACGAGCGAAGAAGGCTGCTGATGGGTAAGATTAACCACCCCTCGCCCACCCGCACATGTGAATTAATTAGCAGGATGAAATCCGAATAACATGTCATATGAACTCGTTATTTGAAATTTGAGCATCCCTGTATGTATGTATGTATGTATGAATGTATGTATGTATGTATGTATGTATCTATATATATATATATATATATATATATATATATATATATATATATATATATATATACATACATACATATACACAGTGTGTGTATATATATATATATATATATATATATATATATATATATATATATATATATACATATATATATATATATATATATATATATATATATATATATATATATACATCACTTCATGGTTAGTGGCCATGTTTTGTGTTTGTAAATGAACACTGCCTAAAACTGAATTGAAAGCCAGGGTGGGGAGTGGCGGAAATGGCAAAGAGGGATACGAGATCACAGAGACTCGATTGGTATGTTTTTTTATTTTTATTGTACAAATCGGACAGTACAGATTCTCTTTAATGCTTCCTCCTTCCAAACCTTGTGAAGAAAGAAGCAAAGCAAACATTTAATAGCTCTGTCCTACTTCGGTCGTGCGCCATTATGTTTCCTACCTCATCTTTTAGGAGTCCTATACAGTCATCCTTTCTCTTTTTTAAGTTGATATACTTGTAAAACTTCATTGGAATTGGATTTTATTTCATGTTCCTAGTAATTTGATTTTCAGCTTCAATCTTTGCCAGTCTAATTTCTTTCTTACAATTTTTATTGCACTACTTATAATTGCTAAATACAGCCACTATCGGCCGATTAAGCATTCCTTTTCAGCTTCATGTTAGCTCTAACTTTTCTATTCAACCATAGAGGTCTTTTTTTCCTAGATATTTTCTTAAACGTGCCATTTCCTTTCAGTGTTCTTCCCTTGAAGCATACTGTCCTAGTCCACCGAACATAGTGTGTTCCTGCATTGTTTAAACTTTGATTTTGTACAATTCATGGTTTTAGATGTTCTGCTGCTCCAAAAGCTGATAATCGCCAGATCAAACATTATCAAGTTGTAATCCTTATTCTCCAAATGTCCTTGAATCAGCACATTTGATACATTATCTGGTCTAGTTGAAACTAGCAAATTTAGTAGCACATTCCTTTTAGTTGATTCAAATGCCATTTGAGCCCAGAAACTGTCCTGTAGAATTACTAGAAATTTTCCACTTTTACTCCAATGAATAACTTCAATATCCCAATTGATTTCTGGATAGCTGAAAGTCGCCCAAAACTATGACCTCACTTATACGGGCAGTGTAACGATTGTGGAACTTTTTCCGTGATCAGCGCACAACGCGTGCGCTGACACGGCGGAAATCCTCCACAAGCGTATATTTGCAGGCACCCAGCAAAAGGTGCTACACACCTGTAGAGGGAAATTCCTGTCGGCAGATGGCGCTGGGGAGTGCAGAGGAACCAATCCTCTGTACCTCCACAAGTGCCAGACAGGAATTGTACGAAGCGCAGAACGCAATCGCAAGAGAGGCGATTGCGAATGAGATTGAGCAAAGGGATAGGTTGTATGTGTGTGCGCCAATCCAGTCGCCACCCCGCGACCGCGCACACACAACAGCAGATACGAAATAGGAACACGATCGCGAGAGGTGCGATTGCCAGACGTGACACAAGGCAGATCAGAATAGAATACGAGGGTAGCAAAGGCACAGCAAATACAATAAGGAGATACGGAAAATAACAACGCTAGCTAACCGCGAACACCGCACTCATTCGCAACAGTGCACGCGGTTATGCGCGATCTCCACGTGATAAGCACAATAGAGACAAGCACTCCTAACTAACCATTAACAGACAAACATGAAACAGAGGACGCGAGCGCTTGCTTAACGGTTACCTCACCGAGCCTGCAGCAAGCGTAGCGGACAAGACAGACACACGAAAACAGGGACAAACGAGAGATAGGATCCACAGCACTAGCGAAAAGTAGCTAGCGCGATCCCAGAAGACAGAACAGAAGGATCCCCAGCGCTAGCGAAAAGTAGCTAGCGCGATCCCAGGAGACAGAACAGAAGAGATAGCTGGTAGCAACCGCTGCACCAGCTATACTCCAAGAACAGAGATCAGAACCATTTCCTGTCGACCACCATTGGGGCAGGGCAATGGCAACAGGCAAGACAAGACAGAACAGGCAATACAGATAATACAACCTGACTGGGCTAGAAGGGGAGCCTAAAGCAACCCCCAAGAATTAACTATACTAGATAGCAATGGCTGACACTCCAGCAGTGTCCATCAGGAACAGACCATGGAAAGGAAATGTCCAGCAAAGCATTCTGGGAACCATAAAGCTCTTATAGTGCCAGTCATCAAAGAAGGCAGGTAGGGGATTTGCATAACGAATGTATGCAAATTCCCCAGCAAGAGAACAGACCAGAAACTTGCAATGGAAAGACACGTCTCTGTTCCAGAGACCTGCAGCCCACAGACTAGAGGAATGGACAAACAGCTGTCTGCCTGTGCAGCCAGCTGAGCGGATCATCACAGGCAGCTTTTCCAATATGCTGTAGTAGTTGTAGTTCTGCATTATCATGGCTATGTGGCGTCTTATCGCACATTCCAAAAACCGATTGTTATCTTTTATTTCCACCATGAATATTTTCCCAAACCAAGTTCACATCTTCACAATTGTCATCCAATTCTTCATTTATGGCATCTGTAAAATAATTTTTACAGATGCCCCCCCCCCCCCCCCCCCCCATTTTCTGCCTGCTCTATCCTTTTTAAGGACATTGTAAATTTGTAACCATCTACGTTTTCTATCCAATCATCGATTTAATCCATCCATGTCTCTAACCAGTCAACACTAAAAGTGTGTTAACTAGAAGGTCTGATACTACTATTAAAACCCAAATACTTTAGTCACTTAATGAGAAGACCAAATTCTTTGTATAAATCCTTGATGAAAAATCCTTGGAAAAATTGAGGACACAAGAAGAAGAGGATGATGGAGGCTAAGATGGGTAGACATCATATGTAAAGATGTGAACATGCCTATGCAACAGCTGAAAGAAACAGTAATTAACAGAGACATTTGGCGTGCAGAAGTACATATGGTCATAAAGAGTTGGAGTCGACTGAATGAGGAGGAGGAGCTATTGTTCACCCAAGATAAGTAGGCATTTCATAGATGCCTTACCTTTCTTCTCCTTTGCCATGCACAGGCACTATCGGTGGATGCAGGAATGCATGCTCAAATTACAAATTCCATAAAAAAAAATCTTCTTTCAGCCATTAGTCAGTTAATATAACACAACTGACTGATGGATGATGGAAGCTTTACTTTAACGCACACAGTGGCTTGCAAAAGTATTCGGCCCCCTTGAAGTTTTCCACATTTTGTCACATTACTGCCACAAACATGAATCAATTTTATTGGAATTCCCCGTGAAAGACCAATACAAAGTGGTGTACATGTGAGAAGTGGAACAAAAATCATACATGATTCCAAAATTTTTTTTACAAATCAATAACTGCAAAACAGCTCCAGCTCAGTCAGATTAGATGGACAGTGTTTGTGAACAGCAGTTTTCAGATCTTGCCACAGATTCTCGATTGAATTTAGATCTGGACTTTGACTGGGCCATTCTAACACATGGATATGTTTTGTTTTAAACCTATTTCATTGTTGCCCTGGCTTTATGCTTAAGGTCGTTGTCCTGCTGGAAGGTGAACCTCCGGCCCAGTCTCAAGTCTTTTGCAGACTCCAAGAAGTTTTCTTCCAAGATTGCCCTGTATTTGGCTCCATCCATCTTCCCATCAACTCTGACCAGCTTCCCTGTCCCTGCTGAAGAGAAGCACCCCCAGAGCATGATGCTGCCACCACCATATTTGACAGTGGGATGGTGTGTTCAGAGTGATGTGCAGTGTTAGTTTTCCGCCACACATAGCGCTTTGCATTTCGGCCAAAAAGTTACATTTTGGTCTCATCTGACCACAACACCTTCTTCCACATGTTTGCTGTGTCCCCCACATGGCTTGTGGCAAACTGCAAATGGGACTTCTCATTCTTTTCTGTTACCAATGCCTTTCTTCTTGCCACTCTTCCATAAAGGCCAACTTTGTGCATGGCTAATAGTTGTCCTATGGACAGATTCCCTCACCTGAGCTGTAGATCTCTGCAGCTCGTCCAGAGTCACCATGGGCATCTTGACTGCATTTCTGATCAGCTCTCTCCTTGTTCGGCCTGTGAGTTTAGGTGGACTGCCTTGTCTTGGTAGGTTTACAGTTGTGCCATACTCCTTCCATTTCTGAATGATCGCTTGAACAGTAATCCGTGGGATGTTCAAGGCTTTGGAAATCTTTTTTGCAGCCTAAGCCTGCTTTAAATTTCTCAATAACTTTATCCCTGACTTGTCTGGTGTGTTCTTTGGACTTCATGGTGTTGTTGCTCCCATTATTCTCTAAGACAACCTCTGAGGCCGTCACAGAGCAGCTGTATTTGTACTGACATTAGATTACACACAGGTGCACTCTATTTAGTCATTAGCACTCATCAGGCAATGTCTATGGGCAACTGGCTGCACTCAGACCTAAGTGGGCTGAATAATTATGCACACCACACTTTGCAGTTATTGATTTGTAAAAAATGTTTGGAATCATGTATGATTTTCATTCCACTTCTCACGTGTACACCACTTTGTATTGGTCTTTCACGTGGAATTCCAATAAAATTGTTTCATGTTTGTAGCAGTAATGTGACAAAATGTGGAAAACTTCAAGGGGGCAGAATACTTTTGCAAGCCACTGTGCATTCTTAAGAAATGGAGAATATTGGAGCATAAACTATTGTAGCAGGTCACTTTGGAATGTTGGAGTTGAGAGAAAATTTAATTCACCAACTTAGGAGTTTTTCATCTGGTATCTAATATTTTCCCACTGTGCGCAGAGATAGTCAATGATGGCATCTATCTTTTTCATGTTACAGATAAAATTGCTTCCTGATTTACCACCATCATCTAATGTCTATTTCCAGGAATATAGTGGAATATAGTAATTTGGCTTTAAAACCAAATTTAATCAACACAACCACTGGAATGCCTAACTTAAAAAAAAAAAAGACAACCTCATTTATATGCGATGTGTTTTGAAATTATGATATGGGCACTTTTCTTATGAAACTTGGCTCAGATGTGCAAGCAGTGAAGCAAAGCAATCATTGCACAACAGGCACACTCTGTGGAAGCCACTTCAGTCCGCTTTCTGTACACATTATGTATTACCATCCCACTGTATATACTCATGGCCGTTATGTTTGGATGGGCGCTGGCTACTAAATGGTTCAAACATTGTAGTACTTATAATACATAATTCACAAAAATTCTCTAAAAATACCCCTTGATCAAAATGCTCATCATGATTAACATGATTAATTGTACCCTTTTGGCTACTTATCATAGGTACATTATTGACAAATGCAGGTAGCAACCATGTGAACAGTCCTTTTTATAAGTATTAGAGCCTCTAACTGTACTTGTTTATATTGTTTGTTCATTTGTCTTAATTAAAGAGAGTCTGAAGCGAGAATAGATCTCGCTTCAGACCTCATAGCTAGCAGGGGCATGTGTGCCCCTGCTAAAACGCCGCTATCCCGCGGCTTAACGGGGGTCCCTGTCCCCCCAAATCCCCTCCGTAATGTGGGGAAGCGCTTCCGCATTGGGGCAGGGCTAACCGCCGCAGCCCTGCCCCACGCGCATCTGTCAGACGCGTATCTCCGCCTCTCCCTCGCCCCTCTCAGTCTTCCTTCAATGAGAGGGGCGGGGGAGAGGCGGCGATGCGCGTCTGATAGATGCGTTGGGAGGCAGGGCTGCAGCCGTTAGCCCTGCCTCCAGGAAGAAAAAAAAAGCGACCAAGTCTGCGACCAAGGTTTGCGGGGGGTGGGTTGGGGGTGAAGGGACCCCCGTTAAGCCGCGGGATAGCGGCGTTTTAGCAGGGGCACACGTGCCCCTGCTATATATGAGAGCTGAAGCAAGATTTAGTCTCGCTTCAGTGTCTCTTTAAGGAGGTGCTTTGTGATCCTGAAATGTTGGAAACTTAATTTTGCAGGTAAATCAAATTGTATTGTTTTTTTCTTACCTTGATTACCTGTTGGAGTTCACTACACTTCACAGATTGTGATGGTGGCGGTGCCACCCTCCTACCCAGTGGCATAGCAATAGGGGATGCAGAGGTTGTGACCACACCAGGGCACTTGGACCAGAGGGGCCCACTAGGGGCCTTTCCTCAACTGCAGCATTAGCTTTTAAATAGTGCTATTGTAATACACGAGGCAGCTGCGGCGAACAGCACCGCCGCCGCAGCTGCCTCCATGCGACCATCCGTCCGGCATCTAGGACGGCGAGGACGGAACATTCACTTGTGCAGGGGGTCGCCGTCTCGCGCGGGCGCGCACACAGACGGGACCTTTATGCGGGGAGGAAGCCTGTCAGCTGACCTGCTGGTCGGCTAATGTCAGAGGAGTCACACGGCGCCCAGGATTGCCTGATGGAGGGGGGCGTGCCAGTGAGGCCTCCTCTGCTTCTTAAAGAGACACGTGAGTCAAACAAAAAAAAATGAGTTTTACTCACCTAGGGCTTCCAATAGCCCCCTGCAGCTGTCCGGTGCCGTCGCCGTCTCCCTCCGATCCTCCTGGCCCCGCCAGCAGCCACTTCCTGTTTCGGTGACAGGAGCTGACAGGCTGGGGACGCGAGTGATTCTTCGCGTTCTCAGACACATTAGCACCCTCTATGCTGCTATATGGTATATGATATATGCTATAGCAGCATAGATGGCGCTATTGTGGCCAGGAACGCGAAGAATCACTTGCGTCCCCAGCCTGTCAGCTCCTGTCACCGAAACAGGAAGTGGCTGCCGGCAGGGCCAGGAGGATTGGAGGGAGATGGCGAGGGCACCGGACAGCTGCAGCGGGCTATTGGAAGCCCCAGGTGAGTAAAACTCATTTTTTTTGTTTGCCTTAAGTGTTCCTTTAAGCCTCCAGGCTTCATTCACACGCTGTCTGTTGTTGTGAATACTTGCGTGTTAGCGCTCAGACCTTAGACTAGATCCCAGGTGTTGATGCTAAGGACTTCACACCTAGTCTAGGATATTGCTTCATTGTTACTGTTTATTTGTTAGACTAGTTCCCGGGTGTTGATGCCAAGGACTTCACACCCAGACTAGGATATTAGTACATAGCAAGGAAATGAACAGCGCTACTTAAAAACAGGCAAGTGCCTACCTGCAAAAGAGTGCAAGCCCCACTTGTGGGATATAATACACACCGAGCATACACATGACCTGTCTACCACTGGAGGAGGATGTTAGTTTCCTGTAACAGCTTGCATGCAACCTATTAAGTACTTGTCCCTCCCACTGCGAAGAAGTCGATCCTCCATGGGAGGGGCCTAACTAACTAAATCCTAACCTATGTATATGTGTAGCCTGGGTGCGGCTAATCAAATAAAATTGAAAATTGCGCAAAAGGTGGATCAGCGCAACACCAGGCCGCCTCCGAATGGCCTCCAATCAGAGATGCGCTGAGCCCCCCCAGAAACTACAAACGCACCTTGAACCCAAACAGAAGCTCTGCATATACACCAAAAGCATGGCTGTTAAGTGGGAGCAGCTGACCAAAAACGAATTAAATTAGTACATAGCAAGGAAATGAACAGCACTACTTAAAAACAGGCAAGTGCCTACCTGCAAAAGAGTGCAAGCCCCACTTGTGGGATATAATACACACCGAGCATACACATACACATACATACGCATGCAAGCTGTTACAGGAAACTAACATCCTCCTCCAGTGGTAGACAGGTCATGTGTATGCTCGGTGTGTATTATATCCCACAAGTGGGGCTTGCACTCTTTTGCATGTAGGCACTTGCCTGTTTTTAAGTAGCGCTGTTCATTTCCTTGCTATGTACTAATTTAATTCGTTTTTGGTCAGCTGCTCCCACTTAACAGCCATGCTTTTGGTGTATATGCAGAGCTTCTGTTTGGGTTCAAGGTGCGTTTGTAGTTTCTGGGGGGGCTCAGCGCATCTCTGATTGGAGGCCATTCGGAGGTGGCCTGGTGTTGCGCTGATCCACCTTTTGCGCAGACTAGGATATTGCCTATTGTATTGAACTCCTGTGTATGACTCTTGACTATTCCTCTGACTCTGATTCTGCTTTCCGATCCTGTACCTTTGCCTATCTGCCTTGTTAGTTGCTGAGCCTTAGCCTGATTACCGACTACTCTCTTGTCTCACGATTCTGTACCGATACTTACCTCTCTGTTGCCGAACCTGCCTGCCAGACCTTTCTACTCACCAGTGGGCCCTCGCCACTGGTGAGGTGTTAGCTTCACCAGCTCCTCTGGGGAAGTTATTCATTAGTGCAGTACTGTTTGTATCTCCTGCTCCTAGGCTGCAGTACAGTCTGAGTCACCCGCTCCTCGGGTGATCACTCGGCTGCAGTACACTCTGACTCACCTGCCCTTCGGGAGACTCGGTCTCTTCAGTATTGTATCTCCAGCTTGCTGGAGCTTGAACCTGATTACACGGTCAGTGTACTGATAGTACCTCACCAGCCTCTGGTGAGCTCTCATTAAACTATTAAAGTTACGGTTGCACCAAATCACTATACACTCAGCTCTTTGTCTCCTATACTGGTATTATTGGTGATTCTGCAGATCACACATAATCTGGTATAGCGTCTGCATTATTGGTGATTCTGCAGATCAACACATAATCAGACATCTGAGCTACGACACAAGACCGTTACAGCTATGCTGGCAATGATATATATACACAAAATGTTCCTCTCTTCTGCTTACACCTGTCATACTCTGGATGTCCTTGGCAGGTTTTGTTGCACCATATGAATTATGTATAGAATGTTTGGAGGGCCAGAATGTGAAAGTTGCACTGGAGCCCAAAGCTCCTTAGCTACGCCACTGCTACTCCCCCTTTTATGTGTACCTATGATTAAGCCACTGGGAAATTTGGGCTCAGGGTAAAGCCAGTAAACAGCTCACCCTGCTCCTGCGAAAGTCCCAGAAGCGTTAATTATTATTCCCCCTCCAGGTCACTGTGAATAGTGGGGAAAAACATAATTCGGCTGCCAGCTATAGCTGTTTTTATAGTAATTTGTGCTCCATCATTTGATAGCACCTAGATTACTGTTTGAGCACCACTTTAGCCGTAAATCCCATTATGGTCTAGTTTGACTTTGTGATTTGGAAAACAGGAATGCTCTTGCTTTGCTAAATATCAAAGAGACATATGGCAGAGCAGCATCTCAGTCTTCAAGGTTTTATTCCAGGATGTTAATGCATGCATCAGTAATGCACCCAAGTGGGCATTCTCTAACAGAGGAATGAAAGCAGCTGGGTGTCCAGTGGCTGAAATTGAGAGGGGGGGGGGGTTAAGGTAGATACTGATCCAGAGGCTTTTCCTATTCTTCTCCACCCAAACAATGCTGGCCAGGACCCGGGTGTGGTTTGTGTACAGGTGCGGCTGTACTGTGCAGGTGCAAGTATGGGCTGTGCAGTAGCATGGAAGAGCAGCTGTGAGAACATATTCAACAAGCTCATGGATTCCTGCACTAGATCAGTGGGCACCAGGAGGTTCTGGGAAGCCTCTGGGCTATCCAAAGTCTTCCTATTACTGAGGTAAGTATTCCATTGTCTGTCTTTCCTTCTTTCTTTCTTTCCTTCTTTCTTTCTTTCTTTCTTTCTTTCTTTCTTTCTTTCTTTCTTTCTTTCTTTCTTTCTTTCTTTCTTTCTTTCTTTCTTTCTTTCTTTCTTTCTTTTTTGTTGCTAGTTAAATGCTTCAGGTATCATTTAACTTAAACCAAAACTCCACTTTCACTTTAACAATTACATAAGTATAGATTGGTGCTGCAGAAGTCTATTTATATTTTAATGTTATTAAAAATTGCATCCTTCCATTTAACGTTGTAGCCAGCAAAAAATGTTTTAAAGCTAATGGGAACCGATATAAAAAAAAAAAAGTCAGATACTCACCCAAGGAGAGGGAAGGCTCGGTCCTAATGAGCCTTACCTCTCCTCTACCGGTGCCCGGTCCCGCGCAGGATCCCCCGTAGCAGTATTTGACCGTTTCGGTCAAATATTGCCACTTCCGCCGACGAAGGGAGGTTTCGGAGGTCTTTGGGAGAGCTCAGGCTCCCGAAGACGGGCCACTGCATACTGTGCATGCGCGAGTGCCCTCTATGACGCACTCGCGCGCATCTCTGATGCACTCGCGCGTGTGCAGTATGGAGCCACCGGCCTTCGGGAGCCCGAGTGCTCCCGAAGACTTCCGAAGTCCCCGCGGCGGCGGATTTGCACGGAGGATTCACCGGGCATCGGGAGAGGAGAGGGTAGGCTCATTAGAACTCAGAGCCTTCCCTCTCCTTAGGTGAGTATCTGCCTTTTTTTTCTTTTTTGGACATGGGGTTACATTAGCTTTAACCACTTTACCTCCCCCCCCCCAGTGCTAACTTTCTCCGTCCCTCTGCGCACCGCTTCACCCCCAGGGACGGAGAAAGGCGCACTTGTTTGTTTACTGGCTGGGAGTGGCAGCCCGCACAGCAGGTGACTAATTGGACTTTAGGAACAAGCGTTCCTAAATCCAATTAGCCTCACCGATTGCGAATAGAATGAAGACGGCATCAAACAGAAGCCGTCTTCATTCATAACAATGAAAAATAAACAAACGTGCAGCGCGCGATCGCGCGCCCCTGCGGCCCGCTTTCTGTTTCAGCTTGCCATGCTGAGAAACTAAGAAACCCTGACAGGAGTGCAGATAATTCACTGGTCATAAAAATGTGTAGTATACTGTAACATGATATATATATATATATACACATACATCACTTCCTGGTTAGCTGCCATGTTTTTTGTTTGTAAACACTGCCTAAAACTGGCGATTAAAAGCCAGGATTGCGGCGGGTAGTGTCAGAAACGGCAAAGAGGAATCCAGGAGATCATAGTGACTTGATTGGCATATTTTTTATTGTACAGATTGGACAGTATAGATTCTCTTTAGACTGAGAGGAAGCTCAATTTTTTGCATCTACGCCAAAAGTTCTCCCCTTGGAGCACAGATGGCCAGAAATGTCATTCCTACTGCATAAATTAGATGAGCAAAAGTGAAACCTCTATCTACTAGTTTCTACTAGCATAATCATGGAATAGTTATGCTTTACATGCTCATAAAAACAAGTAAGCAATTTAAAATAATGCATTAAATCTTGTCAAAATTTGAGTTGAATTAAAACTTTAAAAGTGGAATTTCAGTTTACTTGATTCAGAAGGAGATGTGAGTCTGTTGCTCATGATGGAACAATAGTTTGTGATACTGACAAAAGCAGCATACTGTAAATTACTTCTTTCTTAAAGAGGAACTTTACAAAAAAGGGGAAAGAATAAATTAATACATTGAGTGAGAAGTTAAAAAATAGAAGAAAGATCAAGAAATGATGGTGATATTTACTATTTAATTTGCTCACATTGTTTGATCCACAGTCAGCCTGCACAAAATCATGTCTATTGGCAGACACAAAAAAATGACAGACAGCACCAACTGCCATTGTCTATAAACACACCCTCTAACAATGCGATAAGCTAAAAGGTGTTTTTTGTTGTTGTTTTTTGGTGGTGTTTTTTTTTTTTTTTTTTTTTTATAGATGTGCATATACACAAAGTGAAATACTGGTTGCTTGGCAGTTGGAAACAGCTGTTATTTTCCACAATGCAACAAGTTTTGCAGAAAGGAAATTGTCAGGACCATGGTCATGACATCACACTGTAGAAGGTGTTTCACCACAATATCAACCATACAAAGCCCTCTTGAAGATCTACTCGAGAAAAGGCAAATATTTATAATGGGAAACGGGGTATCATCTACTAAGTGAGATGAAGTTCAATTCTAGGTTACAGTTCGTCTTTAAAATAACAAATATTTAGTTCCCTCATCCTTCTTTGATAACAGTGGCTTATCATCTGGTAATTTCACTGTTGCCATAGCTACAAAGAGAATGATTGCCCCTAACAGTACACCCTTCTGCAATATTTGCTTCAACCTTCAATCATCACAAGACATTTTTGCATTTCCAGATTTGTTAACTGTGGTGAAAGAATATGCTAAGACCAGTTGTGTTAGCTGGTTGTAATTTCTGATTAGTATTTTTATACCCGGCATTAGACGTGGTTTTATTATTAACAGCTATGCCATTCTAAATTAGTTTTCCCCTTAGAGTAAGAATAAAAAACATTTGCCAAGAAAGTTTTATTTAAATACAGCTGAACTTGCAGTTGAACAAAAGATTACAGCTTCAGCCCTTTGAGTTTTATGGTTAGAAAGTAGCACATGGTTCTCTATTTGCATGATCTGGTACTAATTACTGAACATGACAGATGGCTTCCTTGAAAAGAAGTTACAGTGTCAGTGTTTAGTATAAATGGGTACACCTTTTCAGGTGAAATGAGCAAATCACAGTTCCTTAGGTCAATGTAACAGTTATAATCATTAGGAAAACACTGAATAAATGTGCAACCAGAGTGTGGATCCTTGTGTCTTATAGGAATATTGATCACATTGAATGTGCACTGCCTTGACTATGCTTTTAAATAAAGTTTGAGTGCACAGGAGTTTTAGTGTAGAGACATATCTATAATGTTCCAAGCGTTCTTATCGTCCAATCAGCAAGATTTGTAATAATAGCAAGAAATATCACTTCAGCCGGGATAAATTGTTATAAAGTCAGTATAAGTAAATAGCAACTTTAGCATAATCTACTTGAATGTGAGGTTGCAGCTTGGCTGGTGAGGTGTCAATGGCATGTCTGGCATCAGCTGACTCCATTGGGCATCTTGCTGATTGGATGATAGAACACGTGGAACATTTTAGATATGGCTGTACACTAAAATTCCATATCCAATGTTTTTAAAGTGGACCTGAACTCTTGCACAGGACAGAAGGAAAACATAAAGAAATGTACCCTGTATGTACAGTATTTAGAGAGTTTAGCTGGTCCAATTCCCCCTCATATGTGTCTAATCACAAGTTGTAATTTAATCTCTCTGCTGTATTAACTGACTGCCATAGCAGATAAGCTTATTTAAAAGCACAGGATGTTAACAATATGTCTGCTTCCATGAAAGCAGGAAGAATAAACTCTGCAGATTTACTGTAGGATATGAATCAGCTGTAACAAAGATGTTTTTCCTTTAAATGTTATTATGATGTTGTGTATATTTTTAGAGCAGAGCGGAAGTTCTGAGTTCAGGGCTGCTTTGACTACTCTTTGTCACAATCTGTGAACTTGCAAAATTATGCCTCTGAAGAAGCGGCCATGCTCAAGGCCATGAAATGTGCGTTAGGCTATTTCATGTTGAAGTAAATGTGATCCAAGGACTCTTTTATCATGTTGTCTTATTTGACCACTATTGAATATTGTAATCAAAAGCTACGTTTTATACTAGATTGTTATTACTGAGCCCATAAACCCTCTTGAACCCCCTGGTGGTGGGAGCATGATAAAGTTCTTTAGTAAATGTAAAATGTTTAATGATACATGTGTAAAACGACTGCGCCTGCGTGAATGCCGCTGTCAATCACTAGGACGTGGTGTGAATTATACTGTGCAGGCGCAGTAGTTCTGCACCTGCACAGTACATTTACAACTTACACTTACGTAAGTATGTGTCCTTTTTTATTTCAGCTCGGACATTCCATTTGCAGATGAATTCAGGGATGTGTAGCTGGGAGAGCTTGCTGTGTAGCTTGCTGTATACTGTGTAGCTCTGCTGGGAGAGCTTGCTGTATATTTGTTTTAGCAATCTTACTGTATTTCCATACATTTCAGTAATGTTTTGCCAGATAATTGCTATGTGCTGCAGTAGTAAATGAGAAAAAAGTAGTATCAGAAACAACGTTCCATCAAGAGTAAAATAGCATATTGCAACCCCTTTGTACTTTGTTTACTCAGTCTTTAGACATAAAGTAAATAGGCAGAAGAGCACATCTGATCACTCCATTATTGGGGTGGTTGGATAGAAAAAAAAGAGAACATTAGATATGTGTTTTAAGTGCTATCACTTCCCATATGGATGGTATGTGTTTTTCCTCAAATTTAGGTTCTCTACCAGAGTCCGGGGGCTTGAAGGATCTGTACAGTATTTTAGCTGTTCCAAGCTCTGCAATTTTCTGGACAGAAGCTCAGTGGCATAGCTAAGGAGTTATGGGCCCTAGTGCAAGTTTTACCTCCCCCCCCCCCCCCCCCCTCCAAGCACTCTATACATAACAATTGATATGTCACACCAAAATCTGCCAAGGAGTTCCACAGTGTAATGGGAGCAAGTAGGGGATGGGAAACAGTTAATGATTACTAATATTTAAAGCATCTATAGAAGTGATTATTACCAGCACAGGGCCGATAGAGAGCTAATATTGTGCTTGAGGGAGGGCCCCTCTGACCCAAGGGCTCAGATGCGGTCGTTACCTCTGCAACCCCTATTGCGACGCCACTGCAAAAGCTACTGAAGTTGTTTCTGTAATTTGTTGGAGACACTCCTCCAGCTTAGGAACCACTGCCCTGATTGCTCTTACCACTAGGAACTCTTTGGCCTTCACTTTCTACACCTTTTTTGATTCCTTTTTTAGGCCCTCTTACTCAATTATCCTTATGTTGTTCACTTTTCACTACTATAGCCATTACCAGTACTATATTCACATAGTTATCTATAACCACAATGGGCTCTGTTAACAAAATGTCTCATAAATGACTTATTGTTCACCTAATTGATACAAATAACCTTTCAGCAAATTTCCAAGCAAAATAATCACTCAAAGTAAGTTATTCCCGATTAACTTCATTTCAATATTACTTTTCTTAACTTAATTATATTATATTGTTGCTCTTTGGAAGCTTAAACATGTGACATAGTTAAATGAATACTATCGATACCCAAGTGTTCTAAAATGACAGTGTGCAAATAATGTCTAAGCAGCTGTGTAAACATTTTCCTACTTTTCATGTTAAATATCAGAGGCAAAAGCTGTAATTTTATTGAGGGTAGGATTTAGCTATATTGGGACAAATCAATTGCAGAAGGGGTGTCTGCTTCAATGCACAGGCAGAGTTGCATATCAGACTACAGAAAGCAAATATCAAACATATCAAACTCTGAAAGTAAAAACAGTATGAAAAAGCTGTGACAATTAGTTACATTTCCTCTGCTCTCTTCAGACAGGTCAGTCAGAAACACAGGACACAGGAGCTGCAGCTGTTGGGAGCTCTCTTCTCTGTCACACACAGAGCTACACATAGGGCTTGATTCACAAAGCGGTGCAAACTGTTTAGCGCGGGTAGCACGTGAAGTGCTTTCGCAGACTTTTGCGCACGCAAAATGCAGTGATTTGCGCAATCGCGGACTTTTGCGCTCGCAATTTGCCGCGATTCGCGCAAATTGCACGCGCAAAAGTCCGCAATCGCGCGATTCACAGCACTTTGCGCACGCAAAAGTCCGCGAAAAGCACTTCACGTGCTAACTGTTTAGCACTCCCGTCGTAAACTGTTTGCACCGCTTTGTGAATCAAGCCCCCAGAGTTAACTGATCAAGTGTGAGGGGAATTTCCCCTCTCCTCATGGCTCAGTCAGCCATCAGTTTTGGCGTCAGTAAAGTTTGAATGTATTTTGATAACAGTAAACAAAGAAGTTGCTACTAAAATGTATACACCAGTACTTAGCAGCACTTCCCAAACAATTCCTGTGTCAATTGAAAAAAATATGTGAATCGATAGTATTCCTTTAAGGTGAAAACAGAGGAAAACCGGTAAAAAAGCTTTATGAATCATGCCCGATGTCCAACCGTGTAGATTTTCCTATAGCCAGTTCCCGCTATTTAATTGTGCCATTACAAGGCACAGTAAAATAGCCTGTGCCAAAAACAAAACAAAACTTAGTTTAGTGATTCTCCACCCCAAGTAAGCTGGATACAAGTGAGACAAAGAAATACGTGTGGATATTACAGTACCTATAGAAGTAGAGATTATTTGTTCTTAAATACTATGACATTTTCAGAGGCAGTGATTTGTGGTGAGCTGAGCTTCAAAATTCTGTTTAAGGGATTATAGTAATGCAATGGGCTGGAAATGTATTTTCCTTACAATTGGAAAAGCTTCTTTCACCTATAGTGAGTGAGGGTGCCGTGGAAAGGGTGAATTTAAGCTGATGCAAAAACTTTAAAATTACCCTTTTCACACTGCATCAGTTGCATTGCAGAATATTTCCGCATGCTAACGCCCTGCCCATGCAATTCTATGGGCCTGTTTACATTTTTGCGTTGTAATGGATTTCCTTCCTTCCTTCCTTTCCATATAGGTTTGGAGGTAAAACATGTCTGTAAGACTGTAATAAGTACAAAACATAAATTTTCTGCAGACTTCTTGACATTTGACAAAATCTGTATGCGGACTTTGGAAAATAAAAAGGACCTAAGCATACTAGCAAGGTCAGCAATGCTCACAGGGTTTGGAGAAATTGTGACTTTTATGTGACCGCTTTGCTGAGATTCTTAAATTCTTTTCTAGAAACAAGTTTAAAAAAAAAGATATAAATAGCAGCTCTGTAAGCTAGGAAATAAGTAATGCCATTTAATGCACAAAGTCTCCTGAGTTTGAATTGAATAGGCATGATCAATGAAATCCTGACACAGTCAAATTCACAGGGCAGGAGGCTATTGGGATTATTTGAAAATGTTTGTTTCTTGGAAGTGAACCAGTTGTGAGCTGACATTGTATGTGAGCTGCAAGCACTAGAGCTAACTCTATTTTGTAAAAGCTGTTAGCTTACTGGTTAAAATGCTCATCCCATTTGCCATCTCTTCCATTGCAGAGTGAACAGAGTGCCTCAGTGTGCCCAGTCACCTTTCCCATAGCCTGCTTGTCACTACTACCAGCAATGAGAGATCTTAAAGGAATACTTTAATGAAAAGAAAAGTTTAACTTACCTGGGCCTTCTCTCCCCCCCGCAAACTTTGCATGCCCACGCCAGGAAAAAATAATCCCCCGATCCCCTGTTACGGCTCGCAAGCTACTGTGCCTGCACGTCCACTCTCCTGCTAACGGTACAGGGAGCTCCTTGCACCACCCCCTGCACGCCCCTTGCCACGTGACATTATCCCTGCTGGATAGGAAGCAGGTCACTGGGATTCCCAGGTTTCCCCATCGTATTCTTGTCATTCGGTACATGCGAGCTGTACTGCCAGTCTGCCACAGTCAACATATTTAAAATTTGTTAAGTCGAAAGAATCGCACACCTGTAGTAGAGCAGTGCTTGTGCTGGAACCCGTAGCAGCAATAATCCAACAGTCAAAGGAGGGATCCGCACACAGTCTTCAAGGAACAACGTGCTTTTACTGTTCCAATGCACACGTATAATACACACCGAATTGTCTCAGCCAACAATTGTTTCGGGGCCAATCAGGTCCCCTTTATCAAGGCATAAGGTATATGTTGTCTGCTTATGCCTTGATAAAGGGGACAATAAAAGCACATTTTTCCTTGAAGACTGTGCAGATCACTCCTTTTACGGTTATATTTAAAATTTGTGTTGCCCAGTGATTTACATTACTTCCACCACCACTGTGTCACCACAGAAAACACACTGTTGACTTTTCAATGACTGATTGAACATTTCTGGTGCAAGGCATCGCGGTAAGTGCTAGACCCTGTTGCCTTGCTTTGTTTTTGTTACCCTGCAGTAAAACAAGGTAACGCAATGCACACGTACAAAGCAAAAGGGGCCTAAAAGGGGTTGCACAACCCTTAGGTGCTGTAGAATGAATGAGAGGCAACACAAAGGACACTGTCAAAAAAGTAGCAGGCAACTCAATTGATATTCACTCTTTACTTCAGTTCCTCATTGTTATGACTGTAGTGAAGAGTCAATAAGTATGTACTGTTTATATTCACTTTCAATAAAGATATTTTATAGCAAGAAGAGTAGCAGGCAAATTTCTCACACAGGTCCTTTGAGGAATTTGCACTAGGTTTTTGACAGCATGGGTTGCAGGGAATGTCAGCTGTGTGATATAATTGGGCTGGGTGGGTTCTTATTGGCTTTTGCGATCTCTTGTGATGAGGAGGAATTTTTTTTTTTGGGTGATCCATTTTTGATGGTTTTCAGGTGAGGGTTTAGGGGGTGTTTTGTATTTAAGGTATGATATTTGGGCCATGAATTTTCCAGTCTGAGCGCTTCCTTTTTTTAAGGTGCGTGCACATCTTTGATGGATGTCGCCCATCAGGAATCACTACCTGATTCCTTTGGGGGACATCCCTGTGCCAGGCTGCACACATATGTGCCAGCTGTGTAGCTACATGGCAATGAAAGGTGATATCTAGAACTATTGGCAATTCTATTATTTTTGCCCACATCCAAAATGGGATATCTTTACATACATATATCACTAGAGATGTCCAGAACGGTTTGCATGCGAACAACGTGGATTTGAGTCCGCAGCCGAATGCAAACGTATGCGAGTTCGACCCGCACACTATACTACATCATTGGGCTAAATGTTGACCCTCTACATCACAGTCAGCAGACACATGGCAGCCAATCAGGCTACACTTCCTCCTGGAGCGCCCCCCCCCCCCCAAGGCAGCAGCGTCGGCCATGTTCTCACTCTGTGTGCTGCAGTATTAGTGAATGAAGGGAGAGACATTGGAGAGATAGAGAAAGTGATAGTTAGGTCTGTTAGTTTGCTCCTTGCTGATATTTGTTACTGAAAAGAACCACTAAAACAGCTTTCAAAATGTTCTTGTGATTTTTATTTTTTTTTGTGTGTGTGGCCTGTGATGGATGATATGGAAATCGAGATGATTAGCGATTCTGTATCGTTCCGCAAAGCAGAGCAGAATGACATTGTAACGCTGGGGGGGTCATACTTTCTGACCAGCTATCAATGAAACTACAAACGACTGACTAACATATGTATATATCGGCGATGAACCGATATATTACATAAGCAAGGAACACTGGCTAGGATAAGGAGCAGTACAGCGAACGAGACTAGGCAATACAGAATCTCTATACTAGAAGGAATATGTCCCCATGGGAAATATATAACGTAGCTCCACAGGAATAACTGAACTAAGACAAGGAATATATTTTACAATAACAAGGGACCCAGAAACAGCTTAAACAGAGCTGAAACTATGATGGGCGGAGCACGCTTGCAGGAGCAAACCTTTATACTGAGGTCATCCAATGAGAGCAGAAATGCAAATCTCCACACAAGTGAATGGTAATCAGTCACAAGCTGACAGCCAGAAAAGGCAGACAAAACTATGCAACCTGCATGAAAGTAACTGCAACTCAGCAGCAACAGACAATGTTTGAATTCATAACAGCATCCCTAGCTGCCCAGAACTGCAGAGCAATTACAAATGTGACTCACTGCAAATGCACAACCGAATGCAGACTGAGAAACCAGAACTGTCTATTTGTGGCTCCACCTGCAATGGACCAAACACGTCACAGGAGGAATCCTAACAGACATTTTTTCTTTTTAAAACGTACAACAGATGTCTTTTTCTCTCTTCTGAGTGAAAGCAAACCCATCACCCACATTTCATTAACTGACCAGTGACACAGAGGTGTGAAAGCTCTTCAGAAGTAACCAAATGGCAAGTGTTACTGCCTTTTGAAGAGACAGGATAAACTCAGCACGAGACCAGACTGCCTGACTGACAGAAGCAAAGCAAAAATGAATGCTGTATATGATTTTTTTGCCTATTTACGGAATATAGTATCTAGGATAGTTATGAGAGTTGTATCATTGGGTTTGTAGTGTCTTGCTGAATCTTTTGATACCAGTCTTGAGAGGCAAGGGGTACGCTACCACCAAGTTATTAAACTTCTCAGGAACTGGACCCTCTACCCTAATCAAGTCTGATGCAATAGGAATTATCATAATCTGAGAAATATAAATCTGCTATTCATCCAAATATGACATTTATAGTTTGAGTTAGAGTTTTACAGTTTAGGCTCAACATCCTCCTAGGAGGAGGTGGATGTCATTGGTGGGTAATTCAGAGGGGGCAGGCGTTGCCACATCCTTAAACCAGCTTCATCAAAAGCACATTGCCAGCAGGTAGACTTCAGTCCTCCATTTTAACTTCATCTGGATTACAGCTCGACCTGCTGCTGGGCAGAGGACCCCCAGCAGCCATCTTGGAACTGTAACATTTGCTTGGATTACAAACGATACTTAAACGCCTATGTTTCTGAAAAAAGAATTTGCATTTCTTCTCCCAGAAGGAAATATCCCCACACAGACTGCATTTCGGCTAAGTAAACCTTTTCACAATTATTCCCTTTTATTTTAAGCTTTGTGTGTATATCTTAATTAGTGTATGTAAATGTCTGTACTGCATTTTTGTTATTAAACGTTTAAAAATCGTTTAGCGGTTATGACCTGTTGCCAAATATACACAATCGTACTTACTCCTCCGAAAACTTTACCTTGTGTTCTAGAGTATCTTGTATTTCTAACCCGTATGCTTGAATCGGGCACAGATAGACAGATCTGGTGCCGATCCCTGAATATAGATAAGGGTTAACTTACAGTGTTCGCAGTGTGTAAATTTATTTACAGTCCTGTGCTGACTCACAGGTGGTGGCAAGCTTTTGAATTGTATGAGTGTGGTGAATCCTTTGGAGTCAGGACGCTCCTCTCGGCTAGTCGGTTCATAGACTGTCAATCCACATATGGGCATCTATGAGCAAAGCGACAGCGAGACAGAGTTTCTGACCCGAGTGATTGACCCGATCAAGGACCGGCCCGTGCGGTCTATGACATGGCCCACTGACACTGCATATACAGCCCTGTCTGTCACAGCTGGTTCTTGCTAATTGTTATACTGTGCCAGGCCCAGCACCTTTTCACTCCACCTGTATGTGTGACAGCTGCACATTGTATTGTAATACCAGTCACTGTATACCTTTCACTGCACCTGTGTGACAGCACACAGTTTTATATACCAGTCACTGCATACCTGTTCACTGCACCTGTGTGACCGCACTGTTTTATATACCAGCATACCTGTTAACTGCACCTGTGTGACAGCTGTACATTGTATTGTAATACCAGTCACTGGATACCTTTCACTGCACCTGTGTGACCGCATGCTGTTTTATATAGCAGTCACTGCATATGTTTCACTGCATCTGTGTGACTGCACGCTGTTTTATATACCAGCAGTCGGTGCATCCATTTTCACTGCACCTGTGTGACTGCACATTGTTATACCAGCAGTCACTGCAACCTTTTCACTGCACCTGTGTGACTGCACATTGTTATACCAGCAGTCACTGCCACCTTTTTAATACACCTGTGTGACTGCACATTGTATTAAAGTCAGTGCATACCTTTCACTTCATCCACCCCAATATGGACAAAATAAAAGGCAGAGGCAGAGGCAGAGCCAGAGGCAGGCCACCTGGCAGGTCTGTTTGAGGTCGTGCTGACATGATTTTGTTTGGCCCTGGACCAAAGTACAGTGTTCAGAAGGCACGTGCCATCAAGTCCCAAGATTGCCAGGACATAGTTGACTATTTAACACAGAACACCTCATATTCCGTACGGAACAATGACATATCTAACTCTGCAGCCACCACTACTACTACTAGCACCACATCAGCTCCATTTGACACTTTGCAGGAGTTATTTGGGGGGGAATTGACTGATTTACAACCATTATTGTTACAGGATGACACCACCACAGGATGACACCACCACCTCATATGTTTGAGTTAGGCGCCAGTATGGCCGTAAGGTGTGAGGAGGATGAAGAATCTGTTGTTGGTGCAGTTTTGGAGGTGTCTGATACAAGCAAAGCTGTGGAGGAGGAGGATGATGATACTGCCATGGATGTCATGTGGATTCCCAATAGACAAGATGAAAGGGGAGACAGTTCAGAGGGTGAGTCAGACAGGAGTAGGAGGAGATGAGTTGATGAAAGAAGCAGGGGAGCTCGTCATCAGAAACAGCCAACAGCCAATGTCTGCCAGACACCCCCTTGCCTGGGGTCTGACAGCTGGCTTGGTGGAACTGTTAGCTCGCCAGCTGTTACCATACCAGCTGGTGGACTCTGAGGCCTGCCGAAAGTTTGTGGCGATTGGGACACCACAGTGGAAGATACCAGGCCACAATTACTTTTCTCAAAAGGCGATACCCAAACTGTACCGTGATGTTGAAAGGCAAGCAGTGTCCTCTCTGGCACACAGCGTTGGGTCAAGGGTCCATCTGACCACGGATGCCTAATCTGCAAAGCACGGTCAGGGCAGGTACATTACTTATAAGGCACATTGGGTCAACCTGGTGACTGCTGGCAAGTGGGGAGTATGTGGCTGTGCAGCGGACCTAGTTGTGACACCTCCACGGCTTGCTGCCACCTCCTCTCCTTCTCCTCCTACTCCTCTTGCTGCATCCGCTTCGCTGTCGTCGTGCCTCTCTACTGGTGCTGCGATCTCCTCTCCAACTACACACCCCCCAGCTCCCCAGGACCTATGCTGCATGCCAGGTGCGACGGTGTCATGCCATCTTGGACATGTCTTGCCTCAAAGCCGAGAGTCACACTGGAGCAGCTCTCCTGGCTGCTCTAAACAAACAGGTGGATCAGTGGCTGACCCCGCACCAACTGGAGATCGGCAACGTGTTGTGTGAAAATGGCAGCAATCTCATTTCGGCTTTGAGTTTGGGAAAGTTGACACATGCACCCTGCAAGGCACATGTGCTGAATCTTATAATCCAAAGATTTGTGTCTAAGCACCCAGGCTTACAGGATGTCCTGAAGCAGTCCAGGAAGGTGTGTGGGCATTTCAGGTGTTCCTAAATGGCCATGGCATGCTTGGCCAATATTCAGCTGAAAAACAACTTGCCGGTGAGGCGCTTGATTTTCGATAGCCCGACAACAGGAGAAAGCCGTCAACGAGTATCTGTGCAACTGCAGTGAAAGGTCATGCTCTGGGGAGCTGGGGCTTTTCTGGCTGAAGTACTGGACACTCAGGCGTAATGCCTGCAGGCTCATGCGTCCGTTTGAGGAGGTGACAAACCTGGTTAGTTGCAGTGAAGGCGTCACCAGTGACTTGATCCCATATCCTTTCTTCCTGGAGCATGCCATGCGTAGTGTGGAGGATCAAGCTGTAGAGGAGCGCGATCAGAAAGAGGAGGAAGAGTTGTGGGAAACATCACCTGCGGCATCACAGAGGAGTTTAAGTACAGCTCTGCTGCTGATTGCAGTGCTGTACTAACAGTAAAGATGGCGCTTTCACAGTCAAACCAGTCTCCCAAGACTGAAGGCGGGGCGGAGCTATGCCCCCCCCCGAGCAGGAGATGCGCGCGCAACCTGCGTGGATCTACTGCACACTGCTGCCCCCCAGGTCTTTACACCGATCGGCGTTAGGCAGTCCTGGGGCTGCCACCGCAGCAACGCCCATCGGCGTGACGCGGTCGGCAAGCAATTAAAGCAGAAGGTATTTGTGATTATTCAGGTGTGAGTGAATATATGAGGTCTCCCACATTACATCACCACTAAATATGCAAATCATCCCTTTGTTTTCCCTGATTGCTAAATGCAAATCCAGAACTACACATTTCGGTTTTGCATTCTTAACAACTTCCACACTTCTAAGAGTCTTGGTTCACCATGAGCTTGCTGGACAATATGAAACATGTAGAGCTATGATCTTATGATCATGACAGCTATTTACACTTTTATTTCTTCGCCCTATGGGGACATGACACAGTCCACAAAGCTCCAGGGTCATTGATGTTTGCATTATCTAACTATATTAGACAACAAACTAGACACAATATACCATGGATTTGTGTATTTTTAATAGATATAAGTTTATGTAAAATTAAGGTAAATTGGTCATATAAAAAACCATCGTAAGTTAATTATTAATCACATCATGCCATCGGCTGAAGGGTTTAAAGGGAACCTAAACTGAGAAGGATCTGGATTTTTCCTTTTAAAATAATACCAGTTGCCTGACTCTCCTGCTGATCCCGTGTCTCTAATACTTTGTCACAGCCCCTCAATGAGCATGCAGATCAGGTGCTCTGAGTGAAGTCGGACGGATTAGCTGCATGCTTGTTTCAGGTGTGTGATTCAGCCACTGCTACAGCCAAAGAGATCAGCAGGACTGCCAAGCAACTGGTGTTGTTTAAAAGGAAACATCCATATCCCTCTCAGTTAAAGCAGTAGAGTGTTGTACCGTGTTAGCCATGAGTAAAAGCAAGTAGTTTTGAATCAGGATGATACCATTTATTGGCTAACTTAGAGATGGATAAACAGTAAGCTTTCAGCTTATAAAAAGCCTTTGTCGGACTGGTTCCTGACCAGAACTGAAAAACACAGCTTATATACACTGACATACAGAGGAGAAACATTCTTTAGCAAACATAAATGTAATTAGATGCCTCAACTGTTAGGCCTAGTGCACACCGGAGCGGCTCCGCTGCGGTTTGCGATCCGCTTGCAGGTGCGGATCCGCTAGGGTAATGTATTTCAATGGGCTGGTGCACACCAGAGCGGGAGGCGTTTTGCAGAAACGCATACTCCCGAGCTGCTGCAGATTTTGGATTGCGGATGCGTTTCTGCCTCAATGTTAAGTATAGGAAAACCGCAAACCGCTCTGAAAAACGGCACTTCAGAGCGGTTTGCCAGGCGTTTTTTGTTACAGTAGCTGTTCAGTAACAGCTTTACTGTAACAATACATGAAATCTAGTACACCAAAACCGCTACACAAAACCGCAAAATGCTAGCTGAAACGCTACAGAAAAAGAAAAAGCGTTTCAAAATTTGCTAGCATTTTGCGGATCTGCTAGCGGTTTTTGGTGTGCACCAGGCCTTACTGAGGAGGCTTTCCCAGGCATCCTGGCTAAATTGATAACATCAATAGTTCCCTCAACATTCAACATGAGTTCCCTCTCAGTTAAGGTTCCCTTTAAATGCATGCGTACATCGACAGAATGGATGTTTATACAAAAGTCTTATTAGCTTTAATGGTGCACAAATAGGATGTTTATTAAGATACATTTTTCAGAAAGTGGTTGATAATTGTTTTATGAATTTATTTTTATTTGGCTGGAGTTAGGTTTTGAATCTATAAAGCTACTTAAAAGTTGCTTTTTGACTGGTGCTACCCTTAAAACAAGAAATTCGCAATTTCTATTTGTCTTTCTTGTCAAAATTGTTTTACCAACTTCCAATTGACAATATGTCAAACTTTGAAGTGGTGATTTATGCTGCCATGCTCTTTGCAACTTATCTTGTAGGAATGGAAATACAACTGAAAGTGTAGACCAGTGGTCCTCAAACTAAGGCCCGCGGGCCAAATGCGGCCCCCTGAGGCTTTTTTACCGGCCCCACACACACAAAATGTATTACTTATAGATGCAGTCAGCTGCATCTTTAATTATTGGTTGTCCACATATACAATAGCCAGACATCCATATGGAAGCCAGAAAGCAGTTATTCGCTGGTTTCCAGTCAAATTCCACATCAGGTGACACTGCTGTCCAATTGGATTGCAGGGTGTCACCTGGCTATGCTTCACTGTCTGGCCCACAAAGACTTCGACATCATTTTATGTATACTCTGGCCCCCCAGCAGTCTGAAGTATGTTGACCCGGCCCTCGACCCAAAACGTTTGGGGACCCCTGGTGTAGACAGTTTTGACTTTTGACTTTTTTTTGTTTTTGTCCCCGAACCTATATGTTTGGTTTCTTGTCTGAAAAATCCCAAAACACAGGTGTTTAGGTGTTTTGTGAAAAAATACATGTAAAATAACTGTAGGTTTTAGCTTGCTCAGGAAAAGCAATCAAAAAGTGACATCATGCGAAAAAAGAAGGCAAATGATACACTGATCATGTAGATTACCCACTTAATGTCAAGCTGACTTATAAAAACGTCCTGCTGAGCCTCTGAATGGCTCCAGGACGTTTTTATAAGTCAGACAGTGCTGCTGCCGCTGTGCACGTGAAAATAGTGAAAAAAAAAACACCATAGAAAAAATGCACCTTTATTTCCAAATAATATATTGTCACCATACTTTGTACTAGGGACATAATTAAAAGTGATAACCAGGACAAATGGGCAGATAAAATGTGTGGGTTTTATGTACAGTAGCAGTGTTTATATTAAAACTATAGGGGATGAAATTGGAGAAAGTGTATTTTTTCATTTTTCCTTGTTATTCCCTTTAAAATGCATAGCAAATAAAGTAATTACTGAAAACCAATATCAACCCAAAAAGCCCAATTGGTGGTGGAAAACAAGATCTAGATCATTTTATTGTGATTAGTAGTGATTAAACTATTGGCAAATGAAAGGGATGAGCACTGAAAGGTGAAAATTGCTCTTGTCCGTTAGGGTAAAAACCCCTTTGGGGTGAAGTGGTTAAAGTAAGAAAACATGCAGCCCAAAGGCATGTATACATCACACACATAGCACCCATGATGTCATATTGGAATTTTCAAGCTGATTCTGACCACTGTTACTACAGAGCTCTTTGTTAAAGGACAGGTCATGACTGCTTTGATCAGCAGCACAAATATATCAGTGCTGCTTTGAAAACATGGGTTTTGGCAAGGGTCATGTTCATAAAATAGCCTTTGAAGCCCCAAGCGCACACATACAAGTTTGTTAAGAATAAAAAATAGCCCTTATTTAGCTTCCCTATTCCACAATACAAGGTTTAGAGACCATGAATGTGAGGACAGAAAGAATAGGACCATTACCAACCCCCATGGTTTTTAGCATTAGGCTGTGTTCCCACTTGACGTGCGGCGAACGGGAGTGGACAGTGTAGTGTCTGCTCCTATGGTCCGCTGTGGTTCGGCTGGAGCCCAGGGCAGATGTGTTATCCCCATATTATATGGGGAAAACATCTGCACTTTTTGGATTATGGCAGACTGCACGGAAGTGTGGCCTGCTTACTGCAATGGATCTCACAGATCCATTGCAGGCTAATTGTGAATGGATTGGCTCCTATATGTGGAAGAGGAGCCATTCACTGTCACTCAAGTGGGAACACAGCCTTAGAGAGTACTTTGCAAGTGGGCTGGCAAAACTTACATTCATGGTAAGGCACCTGGACCACATATTAAGACCCCCATCTTCCAGGAACAGGAGGAGGTAACACAATAAGGGGGTATATGGTGCTGCTTGATATCTCCCTTAATCTCCCAAAAAAATGTGCCCCCACCCCCTTGTGCTTATTTATTGTAATAAATATTTGTTGGATGCTATTGGCAACAACACTACACCTTCGTTCGGCACCATATCACAGGTAGTGTGACAACTTGACACTCCTCACAGCAAACAGCATAGGAGAGAGAACTTCTTAGACCTCGTCAAAGGTTCAAGAGTTTATTTGTTAAACAAATATACAGATGTGTTCATCAGCAATCTTATATGACCTCGGAAAAGCAAATGGTCTGTAGAATCTTATGAGTTCCATGCAGACTCGATCTATCCCTAGTGAATAGAACAAAATACATATATCCAGGCACATCGCATCTAGTTAGGACATTAAATAAGTTAAGGAAAGGGAGGTGCTGAAGGGGGTGTGGCTAGAAAACAGCAAAAATGTATTAACCCTTCGCACTCTCACATGCAAATGTTCAAGCAAATGCATTCACAGATCCACTCATCCAGGCACAACTGTTATCCCTACAGCTAAGTTAAAAGCCGGGGTTTTAGTTCACAGAAGAATGCATTCTTATGCTTAGTCACCAATACTGCGCAGAAGTACCCAGGTAAACATAGGTGTCCTAACTCTGGCCCTGTAACATGCATAGTGCAGACATGCAAACACATTCATTGCATCAAACCTATCAATGGATTAGGAGCACACTTCCTGACGCCGTAAGGCAGATCGGCGATCCCCGGCCAATCAGCGGCCGGGGATCGCCGCCATGTGACAGGGGACGTCCTGTCACTGGCTGCACAGGACGGATAGCCGTCCTGTGCAGCCCCGATCACCGGGGGAGGCAGCAGGTAGGAGAGGGAGGGGGGAATTTCGCCGCGGAGGGGGGCTTTGAGGTGCCCCCCCCCGCCACCCACAGCAGGCAGGAGAGATCAGACCCCCCCAGCACATCATCCCCATAGGGGGGAAAAAAGGGGGGCAATCTGATCTCCCTGCCTGCACCCTGATCTGTGCTGGGGGCTGCAGAGCCCACCCAGCACAGATCAATCAAACTAGCGCTGGTCCTTAAGGGGGGGTAAAGGGTGGGTCCTCAAGTGGTTAAAAATCCTTGCAATACTGCACATGCACCAAATCTAAAGATACAGTAATATGCATGTAGACGTGCACATTCTAGCATAACTGCTACATGCAAACATGCCTCTTTTATGTATGCATGTATCCCTGTATATGAGGCAGAAGGCTTTGGCCCCTAGAAGTTACATTGCTAGTATACTTTAGGAGAACCCGCGGGAATCCCCATAGTTTAGCGCTTCTCAGTCACTATAACATTAATTGCACCGCTTCTGCTCCATTGAATTGGCTCTAGTCTTTGGGGATTCCTGGTGGGTCTCTAATGCTACGTACAGACATGCGATAACGATCGTTCGTAAGCAACGACGAACGATCAATTAAAGAGAGAAATGAAAAGGTCGTTAGTAAAGAGGTGTTGAAAGTGGCAAACGATCAGATCGTTTCCGAACAAACGATGCGGAAGTGACGAACGTATGATGCAGCGCATCTATTATGCTAAACGTTATTCAGATCAATGAACCCGGAACGAACGTCATTGTTAATGGCCAGTAGGAAAGAGGAAGTTGCGTACAGATATATATATATATATATATATATATATATATATATATATATATATACACACACACACAGAGAGAGAGAGATATAGATAGATATATCTCTATCTATGTCAACATATATCTATATATCTATATACATCTATCTACATCTATATATACATATATATATATCTATATACATATATCTATATACATCTCTCTGTCTCTCTCTCTCTGTCTGCGCATGTACGGTACTTAACGAACGATCGTTTTTGTAACGATCAGCATACACACGTACTTTTGCTAACGATCGTCGTTACAAAAAATCCGCCAGGACGGATTTCCAGTTTGCAACGACTTCAGTCGCTGATCGCTACCCTTAACGATCGTTAGCGGTTATTTTGTAACGATCGTCGTTATAAACGATCGTTAGTCGTTCGTTACCAACGACTTTAGTCGCATGTCTGTATGCCCCTTTAGTTTCTGCGAAGCAGAAATAATATGGATTGCATGCTGCAGATTTCTGCACCATGAATCCATTTCTCATGTAATGATTGCTAGATGTATGTGAAAATTTGCATTCAAATTTACATAAAAACGTGGAAATTCACATATGGGAAAAACATAGGCAAAATTTAATACCCTATGGAAAAAGACCATGAAATAGTGCCCCTATTCAATTATCATGGCTGCTAAGGGAGCCTATTACAGAAGCTTGGAGCCTCTCGAGCGTACCATCGAGCGTACCATCAGCAGTTGGCTGATGGTGTAATGGTTAAGGGCTCTGCCTCTGACACAGGAGACCAGGGTTCGAATCTCGGCTCTGCCTGTTCAGTAAGCCAGCACTAATTCAGTAGGAGACCTTTGGCAAGTCTCCCTTACACTGCTACTGCCAATAGAGCGCGCCCTAATGGCTGCTGCTCTGCTCTGGCGCTTTGAGTCCGCAAGGAGAAAAGCGCAATATAAATGTTATTTGTCTTGTCTTGTCTTGTAGGTCTGTAACCCTGTCCACATCTGTCAGTAGCCTCATTTTCTCCATTAATGTTTGCCCTGGGTATTCTTTAGGGTGTGGCCTGATTAGCATAACATTGCAATGCAAAAAATAAGTGTCATCCCGGCCTTAATGTTAAAAGGGTTGATATTGACTGGTGGGCTGAAGGGCTTAATAAGAGTGTGTGTGTGTGGAAAGGGGGCGGGGGGTGGTATTGGGGGGGGGGGGTGCTGCGCATTGCATTGCATGGGGGGGTAAATGACACAGCTAGCCTGGAGGTGATTGCTAGCAATGCAATGGGAGAACATGGACGCACATCCACATTTCCCAATTCAGTTCAATGGTGTTAAACAGGGCTCCTGATGTGCAACAAGCTGTGGTAGTTCACAATTCCCTGCACTCTGCATCTGCATCCCTTTGGTAGACAGGAGGATGCAAATGTATGTCACCCAGCAATCGCTGCCACAGGCTTATATCTGATTACACTAAAGAAAATAAAGTATTGTAATGCACAGGTTGACAGGATCTGAGGCCTGGCCACACCAGCTGGCTATTGTGCCATATGTGCCTCTTTTGCTTCTTTCTTTTGGACACCCACTTTATTTTTTCCTTGTTCTTTGACCTTGAAAAAGACACATTTTGTCTAAACAGTTTAAGGGTAACCTCAGATTGTTATACAGATTTAAATATAGGCTGGCCTGCATAAAATGCTGTCATGCAGAAATCAGGCAAATGTAAATAGACAAAACCAGATGTTCACAGCATGAGCCAAATCTTGCTTCTACAAAATGTTAACTGTAATGTGATAATGCTGTAAACACAACTACTCCCCCAACAAGAAACTAAAGGTACAAACACTGAAGTAAATATGTTACAGAATCAGATATTTAGGTGAGAGGATTAAGGTGGCCACTGATGATACAATTTGCTGAACGATCGATTACGAACAATTTTTGGTATGTAAATGAACATTTGGGACCACTAATGGACAAAAATCTAACCAATCTGGTTAGATTTAATGAAATCGATCTGAATTTTGGTTCAATCCCATCAATCCGATTGGTTAGGAGATTTTTGTCCATGAATGGTCCCAAATGCTCATTTACGATCATTTGTACAAACAATCATTCGTAATTGATCGTTCAGCAAATTGTATCATTACTGGCCACCTTTAACCACTTAAGGACTGCAGTCTTAAAACCCCTTAAGGACCAGACACTTTTTTTCCACTCAGACCACTGCAGCTTTAACGGTTTATTGCTCGGTCATACAACCTACCACCTAAATGAATTTTACCTCCTTTTCTTGTCACTAATACAGCTTTCTTTTGGTGCTATTTGATTGCTGCTGTGATTTTTTAGTTTTTATTATATTCATCAAAAAAGACATGAATTTTGAGAAAAAATGTTTTTTTAACTTTCTGTGCTGACATTTTCCAAAAAAGTAAAATTTCTATATACATTTTTGTCCACATTTATTGTGCTACATGTCTTTGATAAAAAAAAAAATCCATTCAGTGGATATTTATTGGTTTGGGTAAAAGTCATAGCGTTTACAAACTATGGTGCAAAAAGTGTATTTTCCCATTTTGAAGCATCCCTGACTTTTCTTAGCACCTGTCATGTTTCATGAGGTGCTAGAATTCCAGGATAGTATAAATACCCCCCAAATGACCCCATTTTGGAAAGAAGGCATCCCAAAGTATTCACTAAGAAGTATGGTGAGTTCATAGAAGATTTTATTTTTTGTGACAAGTTAGCGGAAAATGACACTTTGTTTGCCACAGACTCACCATGCCCCTCTCTGAATACTTTGGGGTGTCTACTTTCCAAAATGGGGTCATTTGTGGGGTGTGTTTACTGTCCTGGCATTTTGGGGGGTGCTAAATTGTAAGCACCCCTGTAAAGCCTAAAGGTGCTCATAGGACTTTGGGCCCCTTAGCACACCTAAGCTGCAAAAAAGTGTCGTGTGGTATCGCCATACTCAGGAGAAATAGTATAATGTGTTTTGAGGTGTATTTTTACACATACCCATGCTGGGTGGGAGAAATATCTCTGTAAATTAGATTTTTTAAAAAAAATTTTACACACAATTGTCCATTTACAGGGATATTTCTCTCACCCAGCATGGGTATGTGTAAAAATACACCCTAAAACACATTATACTAATCCTCCTGAGTACGGCGATACCACATGTGTGACACTTCTTTGCAGCCTAGGTGCGCTAAGGGGTCCAAAGTCCTATGAGTACTTTTAGGTTTTTACAGGTCATTTTGAGGCATCTGGTTTCTAGACTACTCCTCACGGTTTAGGGCCCCTAAAATGCCAGGGCAGTATAGGAACCCCACAAGTGACCCCATTTTAGAAAGAAGACACCCCAAGGTATTCTGTTAGGAGTATAGTGAGTTCATAGAAGATTTTATTTTTGTCACAAGTTAGCGGAAATTGATTTTTATTGTTTTTTTTTCACAAAGTGTCATTTTCCACTAACTTGTGACAAAAAAAAAATCTTCTATGAACTAACCATACACCTAACAGAATACCTTGGGATGTCTTCTTTCTAAAATGGGGTCAATTGTGGGATTCCTATACTGCCCTGGCATTTTAGAGGCCCTAAACCGAGAGGAGTAGTCTAGAAACCAAATGCCTCAAAATGACCTGTAAAATCCCAAAGGTACTCATAGGACATTGGGCCCCTTAGCGCACCTAGGCTGCAAAAAAGTGTCACACATGTGGTATCGCCATACTCAGGAGAAGTAGTACAATGTGTTTTAGGGTGTATTTTTTCACCTACCCATGCTGGGTGGGAGAAATATCTCTGTAAATGACAATTTTTTGATTTTTTTTTTACACACAATTGTCCATTTACAGAGATATTTCTCCCACCCAGCATGGGTATGTGTAAAAATACACCCCAAAACACATTATACTACTTCTCCTGAGTACGGCAATACCACATGTGACCCTTTTTTGCGGCCTAGGTGCGCTAAGGGGCCCAAAGTCCTATGAGTACCTTTAGGATTTCACAGGTTATTTTGAGGAATTTGATTCAGTGAGCAATGCACTGGCGAGGTGATCAGGGGGGGGGGGGGGTCTGAGATCTGAGGGTTTAGGCGAGTAAGTGGGTGCCCGCAAGGGGCAGATTAGGGTCTGATCTGATGGGTAGCAGTGACAGGTGGTGACAGGGTGATTGATGGGTGATCAGTGGGTGATTAGAGGGGAAAACAGATGTGAACAATGCACTTGGGAGGTGATCTGACGGTGTGGGCGGGTGATCAGGTGCCCGCAAGGGGCAGGTTAGGCGATCTGACGGTGTGGGCGGGTGATCAGGTGCCCGCAAGGGGCAGGTTAGGGTCTGATCTGACAGATGGCAGTGACAGGTGGTAACGGGGTGATTGGGTGAATGACAGGTGATCAGTGGGTGATTACAGGAAAGAATAGATGTATACAGTACACAGGGGGGGGGGGGGGGGGGGTCTGGCGAGGATCTGAGAATGTGGGGAGGGGGGGGTCAGGAGCCCCCAGGGGGCACTTTAAGACCTAATCTATAGGATAGCATTGACAGATAGTGACAGGGGGTGATTGATGAGTGATTGGGTGCAAACAGTGGTCTGAGGGGGTGATCGGGGGGGGGTGAGTTGTGCTATGGGCGATCAAGGGCAGGGGGGGCAGGATCAGTGTGCTGTCAGGGGGGCTGCCTCCTGCCCTGGTGGTCCCTCGATCACTGGGACCACCCAGGTAGGAGGCAGCCTGTATAATACACTTTGTATACATTATAAGGGTTGACGTCTCGGGCGGAGCCTAATGCCGGTGGATGCGTGCGCATCACAATTAGTCCCCCAGGTGCTGCTGCTGATCGGCATTACGCGGTCCTGGGGGTGCCACTTTGCCGCCTCCCATAGGTAGTGGGCGGTCGGCAAGTGGTTAAAGGAATCATTAGGCTAAATATAAGAAATAAGCTTTACTCACCTGGGGCTTTCTCCAGCCATGTAATTCCATCAATCTGATCAGATTGGTTTGAAGATTTGTCCCTGTTAGTTGTCATAAACGATCATTTCCAATGGATCATGTGAATGATTGGAAATAAATGATCGTTTGGAGATTTTTATTGTAAGTGGCCACCTTTACATTGTTGTATAGTGCATGATTTCAAGAAAACCACAGGAATATTAAATGTTCTCAAAATAAAGTGCATGCATTCTATAACATTTAATAATAATTGATCTGTTAAAGATACAAATAGTTGTCGAAACTAAAAATGCAATCATTGCTTTTACTCAACAATATAAATAAAAAGGTTTTCCAGCTATTGCTGATATCAGTGACTGTTCAGGCTTTCTCCCCTTCCTCAGGTGTTCTGTTATTGACACTATTATTAGTGTGTGTGTGTGTGTGTGTGTGTATGCATGTGTGTTTGTTAGCCCTGAAACAGACAAAAAAAAGGAAAAGGAAAAATGAGTGAACAGATGCACACCACCCAGTTTAACAGCCTGAAGATGAACAAACCCCATGATTCCTAAAGACAGCCAGATGGCTCAGTGCCCTTTTTTATGGTGTTGCTTCATTTTATTAATGTATCTATTTTGGACTATAATAAACACACAGACACATACATGCATGTGTTTGTGTGTGTGTGTATATATATATATATATATATATATATATATATATATATATATATATATATATATATATTCACAAGTGTGAACAAGAATTTCATAAAAATGTATTTGTAAGATCAAACACAGGTACAATGTTCTGATGTGCAATTGGGGTGCTTACTTGAAAGATATACTAGTACTAATAAGGAGGGGTCACTTGCACTTCCCAGCTACAGGGTTTCCGAGCAGTGAGCAGGCGAGCTCTGCGGCTCCCCGGGTGATGGGGACATGGGGGGGCCTCCCCGTGGCGCCCCTGGATAGTGCTAAATGTTGCACAAACGAATCCCCGCAGGTCGACAGTTTTGCGGTAAATTAGTTTTAGACCCTGCATATTATGACATGTGAAAGTAAATGCAAATTTGCATAAGCAATGTCTCATGATTAAAGGGAACCTTAACTGAGAAGGGATATGGATGTTTCCTTTTAACCACTTCGCCGCCCGGGTACAGTATATCTACGCTCCTTTGGACTTGAGTTCCCCGCCCGGAGTGAAGATATACGCACCCCCCACTGCTGCCGCCACTGTCCGTGCTCCCGCTCACCCATGCGCGCGCTCCTGTGCTCGTGCACACCGCTGGCCGCTCACCCGGAAATCAATGAATGGGTGAAAACCATTCCCGTTCGTTGATCTCTGCCCCCCATCAATGATCGGCTGCTTCTATCAGAAGCAGCGCGATCATTATGAGAAAAAAAAGTTTCCCAGCCTCCCTGAACATCCTGTAAGCGTACTTCCTACGCTTACAGGACGCATTCCCAAAAATGTACTGTAGCCATCTTGTGGCCAAAAATTTAAACTACACCCAAAAACATTTTTCATATACAAATACATTATTCTACAATATATATTAACTAACTCCCACACTCCCCAATTGTTACCATTTTTTTTTTGTAATAAAAAAAAATTGCAATTAAAAAAAAAAACATAAATAGTTAATTTATGGACTGAACTCTTTAAATATTTATATCAAGAGGGTATAACACTGTTACTTTATAAATTATGGGCTTGTAAATAGTGATATATAGTAGCAAATATATCGGCGCCAAGGGACAATGGAACCGCCGCTGAGAAGAACAATGTCCAAAAGTTCAGAAGTCAGGCATACATCAAAGGTCAGCGCAGGTTTAGAAAGTCATTGTATGTAGGGAATGGTAAATTCTTCACCACAATATATCAAATGCTCAGAGGTAGGTATCCGCCAAACATCAAAACTAGAAAAGGCTTACCAGCTCCCAACAACCCACATTATAAGGTTGTGAAATGGCTCATGTCACAGATAACGTCCAGGGAACATCAGACGTCGTGAAGATCCAGTGGACATCCGTGTGGAGGTAAAGTTTCAGGAATTTATATAGGAAAACAAAAAACGGCAATATCTAAGCGTAACCCGTTTATTTAGATAAAATTTCTTTAAAAGGCAGTAGACATAAAAACGATAACTCACATACGGGGCCCATAAACAGGGAACCCCAGAAGATTAGCGCGCATGTAATGGTCAATCGAAGATCAATAGACAATGGTGCCGCCTGTTACCTTCCCTTGTAAATAGTGATGGGCGCAAATTTAAAAAAATCACCTCTATTTCAAAATAAAATATCAGCACTATACATTGTGATAGGGACATAATTTAAATGGTGTAATAACCGGGACAAATGGGCAAATAAGTTACATGGATTTTAATTACAGTAGCATGCATTAATTAAAAACTATAATGGCCTAAAACTGAAAAATGATTTTTTTCCCAAATGTTTTCCTATTTTCCCATTAAAACACATTTAGAAATAAATAATTCTTGGCATAATGTCCCACCTAAAGAAAGCCTAATTGGTGGCGAAAAAAACAAGATATAGTTCATTTTGTCCTGATGATGCGCCACGTTGCATAGGCGCGAAACGGCTGTTGACCTACTCTCTGCCTGTAGCTCTCTCCATGTCTATTTTGCCTTGGAAATGTTTTTAGTGGCTCTGGAATAAATGCTATGTTTTAGCCGGATGTGCACTACTGCTTTCTTCTATTTGCATTCAATATATAGTTCATTTCATTGCGATAAGTAATAATAAAGTTATAGACGAATGAATGGAAGGAGCGTTAAAGGTGAAAATTGCTCGAATGCTGAAGGGGTAAAACCCCTCAGTTGTGAAGTGGTTAAACAATACAAGTTGCTTGTCAGTCCTGCTGATCTCTTTAGCTACAATAGTGGCTGAATCCCACACCTGAAACAGGTGCAGCTAATCCAGTCTGACTTCAGTCAGAGCACCTGACCTGATCTGCATGCTTGTTGAGGGGCTGTGGCTAAAAGTATTAGAGACACAGAATCAGCAGGAGAGTCAGGCAACTGGTAATATTTTTAAAGGAAAAATCCAGATGCTTCTCAGTTTAGGTTCCCTTTAAGCCAATTAGGCCAAATTTGCAAAGCCATACATATCAGGTTTTAACTTGGTGTTTGATGCACACATTCCTCTGCTGCTCTGTTACTAATAAGGATCAGAGCCACTGCAAGTGTACAAGCGACCCATGCAATGGCTTGCGGCCTCAGAATCTTCAGGGGCTTCGGGCTGGGCTGCCCTGTGCTCCGTGGACCCCTTCTGCCATAACTCACATGGCCCTGATTCAGCACCAAATCTCACCACTCTTCTGTCGCTTTTTGTCTGGTCACTATGGTTACTTCTGGCTGGCGCCTCTCATGATATCAGATGAAAATAAACACATGAGGTAACTTCAAATGAACATTACACAGTTACCTTGCCATCAGTTCCTTTCAGAAGCTCACCATTTTCTTCTGACAATAATCCCTTCCAGTTCTGACAATATTTTGTCAGATCTGAAATATATCAGTTGCTGTCAGTTATAGCTGAGAGGAAAACTGATGTACCAGGTAATGTCCATGTTTCCCTATGGCTCAAGTGGGCGATGTTACAGTTTAACCGTGTGCTGACCAGAAAGCTGTTGTGGGTAATGGCCATTTTCAAAATGGAGGATGGAAAATTCCCTTGATCACAGTGAACAAACAGGATTCGGGAGAGGAGAAAGACACTGAGGAGTAGACTACATGGAAGGTAAGTATGACTTGTGTATGCTTATTTTGACTTTTAATTTTCAGTTCAGGTTTTCTTTAAAGCTCTGAAAGCATAATCCAGGAACTCCTGTGCATCATGTGACTTTAGTGAATTTTTTGACCTATGAATGTTCAGGGCTAAAGGCATATCACGTCCTGTAGATTCCTTGTCCTATTATTTTAAATGTTCCTGTTATCACTGAAAGCTGCTGGCTGACTGAAGGCCAAAATGTGGTGTGGTGGAGATTGTTCTCCCACAGGGAACAAGCCACTCCACCTCCATATAAGATAACTGTAAAAACAAAACAGAGGACACCAAGAGCCCAATAGTGCAATATTGTCTGGTAAGCTCAATATATAATGTAATGTCAAAGGTTCTTATACTCACAAAGGTGGGTTACCATCAGGTAACCACTTGACAGGCAGGTGGGGAGTATTAGTACCTGACCCCACTCAGGTATAAAAGTCGCTTTCTGTAGATAGGAAAATGGAGAAAAAAGACTGTCAGAGGCGCTCACACGCTTTATGGACCTGAACCAGTTTTATATGCTCCTGTACTGCCTGATGAAGCTGGACTGTTGACCGCGAAATGCATTGCGATTTTATGGAGCTGTGAATAAATTGTATATTTTTTACTCTGCATTTGAGTATATGTCCACTACCAGAGGGAGGTAAGTCCACCTCGACTTCCCTCTTTTTATCATTTTTAGAGCATTGTTTTACTCTGCTTGGCGCCTCTGTTCATACATATTACAGCACATATAAGATAACTGGTATGAGTTTACTATAGGTATACAGTGTAGTAGAGTAATTGTAATGTTCTTTATTACTACACAGGTGTGGGAACTGGCTCCATTCCAATGATAAGCTCAATTCAAGAAGATGGATCTGCTCAACATCATTAATTATTGCTCAAAAGGTTTGTGTAAGGATTAGGCCTATTTGTGGAAAACTTATACCCGGGGGCATATGCTCTATACCAGTTTTGCTCAGGATAAGTATGGTGCTTAATAGGGATGACCAATGAGATGCAAATATTTCTGTGTTCATGCATATTGATGTAAATTTGTATGCAGATATTTGCATAAAAATATATAAATCTGCATGAACTCAGAAATATTTGCTTCTAGGGTGATCATCCCTAGTGCTAAATGGTTTTTATTTGTTTCAGCTTATTCTATTGTTTCTAGGTGTACTAGTATTCTCTTCATTTGCTGAAGATGTGTTACAAAGCTTTCCGCTGCTGCCTTTCCATGATAGACTCCATGACTTATTATTTCCATGCCTTTCCTGAATCCGCACACACAAATAAAACAAACCATAGATAAAAGTTTTTGAGGAAAAAAAATCTCACATTGCCTCATATTAGCAACTATACTAACTTTTTGTTGAAAAGTAATGCTAGATCTAAAGCCTGGTACACACCTTCATATATGAATGTACAACGTTACCACCTTCATATAACATGTAAACTTACCTACACAATCTGTTCATAGTATTTAAAATGTATTGGCCCTTCTACTACATGGAGGTGTTAAAATTGGCCAATCATTTGCCAATCAAAATGGAAGGAGCGTATCAGGCTTAAAAGTATCTGCTAAGTACACAAACATAATGGAAAAACAATGTTTGTTAGCGCCATTGTTGTCCTGTATGTATAGTCAGCTGTATTGTAAAAGACCATCCCTAGATATGTTCTAATTTTTATCACAGCAACTACAAATCTAATAGGTATAGGATTAGATGAATGTTGATATCAAATACATCCTTCTTCACTCCAATACTAAGTTTTCATTGTGCTTGTATAATAAAATGACCATTGACACTGAGAGCAGCAAGCTGATGTCTCTAAATGGCGTAAATGTCGGATGCTACGGTTACCTCTATTATCCTTGCCATTTTAAATATTCTTTCACACAATGCTTTCAGCCTTTTCTGATGACAGAATAATAACCAGTAGTCAAGTAATCATAATGTTAATTAGTAAATCAAATGATATTGTGCTTATATTGTATTGTAAAATAACAAGAATACTATTATGTACCGCCTCAGTCAAGAGTAATAAGAAAGTCTATCTGCTCCGTGTCTAAATATAATGGAGATATCAAAGGGAAACCTTTCTTAATTGTCAGAACAGAACAACTTCAAAAGACATCCCGAAGCATCTAGTAATATAATTCCGACAAGCTTCTTATCTATTCTGAGTTGTCGAATTAAACTATCTTGTCAAGAATTCTAGTCTCCACTATTATAAATCAAAGGCCTGACACACTTCTGATCATTGAGCTGTTACAGTTAACATCACTATAGCAGGTACAAGACAGATCACATTCACAATGTACCTCTTTATTATCTAAGTGCTACAGTGTCAATTGTTGCGTATAAAGCATCTAGCAGTGTGTGTATTCATTAAAACCTAAACCTTAAACAAACCATGCCATTATACAGTGTGCCAATGTTAAAGTGAGGTTAACACACACACGTGTGCGCGTACATGTACACCCACACGCACGCATGCACACACACACACACACACACACGCACGCATGCATGCATGCACACACACACACACACACACACACACACGCACACACACACCCACGCACGCATGCACACACGCACGCATGCACGCACACACACGCACGCACACACACGCACGCACACACACACACACACACACACTTTTTATGTATATCTCCCATGCATCATATCAAAATATTTTATTTTATGGATGCAATAGCAGAAACCCTTATTTTACCCATGGCGCCTGAAACTAACTACCTAAATGCAATACTTTCAGGTCAGGTGATCAAAATGTTAAGCCAGATTTTTTAACTGCATTAGCCTAACTGCATTAGCCTCAGTATACACAAGGTAACAAAAGAGAACTCTGATAACTAAGCTATTAAAGTGAACCTGTACTCTAACAAAAGAAAACAATAACAATAGATGCTTTTCTAAGTAGAGGGAAGCCTCTGGATAGTTCAGGGGTTCCTCATCTCCTCCTTGACCCCACTGTTGCTGCGCAGGAACCCTGTAAACATACGGTGCAGCGCCACCTGGTGGTGGAAGAGGAAGAGTCTCTTCCATCACCCCTCTTCCACCACCGAGTGGCACTGCACCACTGACACTGTCAGAAGAGGATGCTGGGAGTGCAGTGCCGCGGGTGGATAAAGAGGAGAAGCCGATCCAGTGTCTGGAACGGGTAACTATAAAAATCTCCCTGCGCCACTCTGCATAGTCAGCCTAGCCTGCCAGGCAGGGAAAGCACACTTCCCCGGCAGCAGAAAAAAATGGCCCTGCAGCCACATAAAGTTTTACATTATGTGGCTGCTAAAAGTTTAATGAAGCTTAGAGGCATGTATTGAAAAAAGGGGCTTGTAGAAGGTACAGTAGTTTGTAGATTGTAAAAAAAGCCACCAGGGTTACATTTTGCTATAAACATGTAGCAGTGCTGCAGTGTATAAATCATTTTGTGATTCAACATTATTAAAGTTCAGCTTTCCATAACAAGTCACAGCTAGCTATGCATTTGCAAAACTTATTATAAGCAAAATGTACAATTTGCTTCACTTTTAAACATATAACCTGTACTCTTTTGCAATGTAAGCTGCCAAGGTATTTTCCTCTTCTTGCATGAGTAATCGCTTACATTGAGCAAGGACTGGTATTGCCTTTATTTCTATTTCAACTTTTTAAATTGTTTTTTATATAAGGAATACACAACAAACAAATTGTAGCTTACAATGTAATACATGTGCTTCTAATCCAAAAGTGTAAAAGAAAGTAAACTTCTTGGTGTGTCAAACAGTATGAAGTAACAGTGCATTTGCGTACAGAGAAAAGAAAGAAAGGAACGAAGAGAAAGCAGTAAATCGAAAGCATAAAGTATAAGCTTGATAGAAAAAGATGGAAAAAAAAGGGGGGGGGGAGACCTTGAAACAGAGTGACATGTATATGCAGAGACGGGACAAGGTCCTCCAGCGCCCAAGACAAAAAAGTGTGCCCGCCCCCCATACTTCCCACTCCAGTTGTCACACACTGATTGCTATTAGACTAAGAGGCTCCCCAGGGCCCCCAACCCTCCCAACTCCTTATTCTCTAGTTATGTGGCTTGCAGTTACTGCCATGTATCCCCTTTTCTTTTTTCTCTCTGCCTCAAACACAATAGGAGAATGATAGCTGACAGAGTTGTGCACCTCCTCCTACACTGCACCTTGATGCTGGAGCCTCTCCCGCCTCTGCCTCGGCCTGACCCTTTGTATATGGAGGTCCAGATAGGGGACTTCCACCTATGGCTTCACTCCAATGGATTGCTCAGTCTGTGGCAACAAAAGCTTCATTTAAAACTTGATCAATTGCCATTTCAGTCAAACGGATGGAAGTTGTTTTTAAACAACAGTTATAGTTTTTTGCCTCAGTGTAAAAAAAAACATGGTTTGTCTAAGATGCAACATTTAGTGTCCAGGGTTGGTTGCGTTTTCCTTTTCCATGTCCCCCAGGGCAACAAAATGCAATGCCATGATGAAATGCCAGAAACCAATGCCAAACGCTTTTCTGCTCAGTAAAAGAAAAGCATTTACCATGCCTAAACTAGCTGCCCCCAGACGTCCCACAGAAGCCTGTCTAAACCAGCTCTTAGGGCATTCCTATGTACCTCACCCATGTCATCATCTTGTATTTATTTTGCACAATGCTTGTTATTCATTCCTCAAATTGGACTGTGGAAGTGCATTCCAGGTGTCTTTATGGATAGCAATATAGAACCAAGATTCCAGCATGTACCGTGAACCAAAACATTGTCAGCCCATGACAAATGACCCATATTTCCCAGGGTCATCTTCAAGACAGCACCCTAGAGAGAGAGAGATGATCCTTCCACTCACTGCCGGACAGGAATAGGTTCTGTTCTTGTCCATGGATGGATAAGTTGTGTAACCTTAGTTAAAATCTCCATGTCAGATGGCATGGCCTAAGGCTGGGGATCCCCCTTGAATGTGACCAGCCAGTGTGGATTGGCATGGGGAAGCTCTGGTCCTGGATGCTACAGACCTCAAAAGACGTTGAGTGTTTCAAGTCCTGCGCCTGGATGCACACGCTTCAGAGGATGCTGACTGGGTCTGATTGGCTCTCCTCAGTCAGCTGATTAAGGAAAAGAGGCACTCCCCCTCTCTGGTATGTAGTCCCACAGTGTAGGATCTATATGTATGTATGTATGTATGTATGTATGTATGTATGTATACACTTACCTAAAGGATTATCAGGAATACCATACTAATACAGTGTTTGACCCCCTTTCGCCTTCCGAACTGCCTTAATTCTACATGGCATTGATTCAACAAGATGCTGAAAGCATTCTTTGTTGGCCCATATTGATAGGATAGCATCTTGCAGTTGATGGAGATTTGTGCGATGCACATCCAGGGCACGCAGCTCCCGTTCCATCACATCCCAAAGATGTTTATTGGGTTGAGATATGGTGACTGTGGGGGCCATTTTAATACAGTGAACTCATTGTAATGTTCAAGAAACCAATTTGAAATTATTTGAGCTTTGTGACATGGTGCATTATCCTGCTGGAAGTAGCCATGAGAGTATGGGTACATGGTGGTCATGAAGGGATGGGCATGGACAGAAACAATGCTCAGTTAGCCCGTGGCATTTAAACAATGCCCAATTGACACTAAGGGGCCTAAATTGTGCCGAGAAAACATCCCCTACACCATTACACCACCACCACCAGCCTGCACAGTGGTAACAAGGAATGATGGATCCATGTTCTCATTCTGTTGTTTACACCAAATTCTGACTCTATGAGACTCATCAGACCAAGCAACATTTTTCCAGTCTTCAACTGTTCAAATTTGGCGAGCTCGTGCAAATTGTAGCCTCATTTTCCTATTTGTAGTGGAGATGAGTGGTACCCGGTGGGGTCTTCTGCTATTGTAGCCCATCTGCCTCAAGGTTGTGCATGTTGTGGCTTCACAAATGCTTTGCTGCATACCTCGGTTGTAGCGAGTGGTTATTTCAGTCAACGTTGCCCTTCTATCAACTTGAATCAGTCGGCCCATTCTCCTCTGACCTCTAGCATCAACAAGGCATTTTCGCCCACAGGACTACTGTATACTGGATGTTTTTCCCTTTTCACACCATTCTTTGTAAACCCTAGAAATGGTTGTGTGTAAAAATCCCAGTAACTGAGCAGATTGTGAAATACTCAGATGCCCGTATGGCACCAACAACCATGCCATGCTCAAAATTGCTTAAATAACCTTGCTTTCCCATTGTGACATTCAGTTTGGAGTTCAAGAGATTGTCTTGACCAGGATCACACCCCTAAATGCATTGAAGCAACTGCCATGTGATTGGTTGATTAGATAATTGCATAATGAGAAATTAAATAGATGTTCCTAATAATCCTTTAGATGAGTGTATATGTATGTATGTATTGATCAGGGCTGTTTGCTTTTATTTTTAGCCCAGAGGTGATAAAGCTGAAAATAAAGCTGAAAAAATGAATGGAAATTCAAAGAAGCCTCCTAAAACAACCTACCAACTTAAGGAGCAACCAAGTTCAAATAAATTTGTACTTCTGCTTAGTGGCCAATCCTTAACCCCAATAAGAGGGCGGTCCAGCAGAAATGAATACAGAAGCACTGTGCATTTTTTGAGTGGATGAGTGGATTTTAAGGAAAGGTAACAGGAAGGGGGCAGGGGTTAGCATTATGCATCAGGAAGGCGGGTTTTAGGGTTAGGTGTCGGAGGGGGGAGGGTTCTGTGTGTGAGGAAGGTTAGGTTTAGCTGTAGTAAAATATCTGTAACATTTACCAATGTTTTAATATTGTTATGGCCACTGTAAATATTTATTCATATTTATTTATTTTTTGTTCACCCCGTGCCTATTTTTCCTTGTGCCCCTATTTCATGCACATCCATTGCAGTCTACACTCATAACTGGAAACTTCCTGGTTATAATCAGAGACCATTACCATGTTTACTGCACTTTTTCTTATGTTCTGCCTGTCTGCAAACATCTACAAGTTGCATTGCAATATGCATCCTCCCAGGGTACCACACTCCATATTCATTTCACCTGCTCTGCTTTCCTCACCTTACTCAGCTTCTCATGAACTGTTAGCTCTCCTGAAATCTCTCTCTCCCTCCAGCAGCTCAAAAACCTCACAAACATTTAAATCCCATTCACATTTGCCTCCTACTCTTACTTGCAGCTGGTGATATATCACCCAATCCTGGGCCACAGCCTGCTGCCAGACAAGCATCCCCTGCTGACCTGCTTCATACACTTCACAGCCCTCTGTCCACAAATAACCTCAACACCCATCCTCGCTCCAACCTTATTTCCATCCATCCCACCCACAAACACATACTCCCCCCTACCCTGCGGTCTCTGGAATGCCAGATCCGTCCACAAAAAACTTACAGCAGTCCACGACCTCTTCCTCTCCAAATCCCTCACCATCCTCGCACTCACTGAGACATGGCTCACCCCCTCTGACTCTGCCGCAGAGGCTGCCCTCTCCTACGGGGGGCTTCACCTCAGTCACATCCCCAGACCAGACAACAGGACCGGGGGAGGGGTGGGTCTGCTCCTCTCCCCATCCTGCACCTTCCGTGTCCTCACCCCACCTACCTCTCTACAATTCACATCATTTGAGGCCCACACCATCCGCCTCTACTGCCGCCTCCCTGCCATTGTCGTGGTCTTATACCGCCCCCCGGGCTCCAACCCCACAATTTCTCGATGACCTTGCCTCCTGGCTCCCTCACATCCTCTCCTCTGACCTTCCCACCATCATCCTTGGGGATTTCAATATTCCCATCGATGAAGCCCAGAGCTCCACTGTGACCCGCCTACTCACCACTGCCAACTCACTTGGACTAGTACAACACGCCAACACCCCCACTCACACTGCAGGTCACACTCTCGACCTTATATTCACTAAATCCCTCACCATTACAGACCTTGACATCGCACCCTTTCCACCCTCAGACCATCACCTTCTCACCTTCAACCTCCTCACGGAAGGCACCTCCAAATTACCTGGTCGATGGCAGCGAGACCTACGCAAGCTCAACCCGCTGACCCCCTCCATGCCCTCTCCTCCACTCTCCCCACCCTAGTCTGTCCTAATCTTGCTGCAGCTCAGTATCGCCAAACTCTCTCATCAGCCCTAGAGAAAGCTGCTCCACCAATATTTCGCCGCAACCGATCCCCTAACCCCCAGCCCTGGCGCACTACCCATACTGGCAACCACCAGAGGAAAAAACGCGCCACTGAATGGAAATGGAGGAAAACTAGACTTAACCAGGATTTCCTACAGTACAAGACCAACCTGCTGCAGTTCCACACTGCCCTTGCTCATGCGAAGCAGGAATACTTTACCAAGCTCATCGGAGCACAAGCTTCCAACCCCCGGCGTCTTTTTGCCACTTTCAACTCCTTGCTTAAACCCACCCCCCCCACCCTCCGTTTCCTCCCTCGCTGCCACAGATTTAGCCACCCACTTCACCAACAAAATTGTCTCCATCCACCAGGAAATATCCAATCTCCAATCTTCACCTCCCACCCCCTCCCAACCAGCTCCTCCTCCACCCTATCCTCCCCTCACATCCTTCACTCCTACTACCACCGAGGAAGCCAACCACCTACTGCAGACTTCCCATACCACTACTTCCCCCCTTCTGATTTACTCCAGCCTCACTTCACAGAATTGGCCCCAGTCCTCACTACCCTGTTCAACATCTCCCTATCCACAGGCACCTTCCCCTCAGACTTCAAGCAGGCCACTGTACTACCCCTGCTCAAGAAACCCTCCCTCGACCCCTTGCTACCCTCCAACTACCGTCCTATCTCCCTCCTCCCCTTTGCCTCAAAACTCCTTGAGCGTCTGGTTCACAAACGCCTGACCCAGTATACCTCAATGCCAACTAACTGCTAGACCCACTGCAATCTGGATTTCGACCTGCCCACTCAACCGAAACTGCTCTCACCAAAGTGGTCAACGACCTTGCCTTAGCTAAAGCTGAAGGTAAATACTCCATACTCCTCCTCTTTGACCTTTCAGCAGCTTTTGACACAGTGGGTCATCCCCTACTCCTCCAGTCCCTCCAGTCCTTGGGCATTCACGATCTCTCCCTGTCCTGGCTTTCATCCTACCTCTCCAACCGCTCCTTCACGACCGCCTTCAATGAGTCCTCGTCCACCCCCAACCACCTCTCAGTGGGAGTCCCCCAAGGTTCGGTCCTTGGCCCCCTACTGTTCACCCTATACACATCCTCCATTGGCAAGGTTATCTCCTCCATGGCTTTTAACTATCATCTGTATGCAGATGACACCCAGATCTACCTCCACACCCCTGACATATCCACCACTACCATGGACAAGGTCTCCTCCTGCCTATCAGCCATCTCCTCCTGGATGTCCGCTAGGTTCCTGAAACTAAATCTAGACAAAATGGAATTTATGATCTTCCCATCCCGGCCATCCACGAACCTCCCAGATGTGCATGTCACTGTTAACCACACTACCATTCGCCCTACCTCTCAAGCCCGCTGTCTGGGTGTCACCCTGGACTCCACACTCTCCTTCACTTCCCACATCCAAAACCTCACAAAGTCCTGCAACTTCCACCTTCGTAACATCTGTAAGATTCGCCCTTTCCTGACTTCTGCCACCACCAAACTCCTCATCCATGCCCTCATAATTTCCCGCCTTGACTACTGCAATGCCCTGCTGTCTGGTCTCCCTATGACCCGAACAGCCCCACTGCAGTCCATCGTGAATGCGGCAGCCAGAATTATCCACTGCTCCCATCACTCCACCATGGCAGATCCCCTCCTAGAATCCCTCCACTGGCTTCCTATCCAGTCCAGAATCAGATTCAAGATACTGTGTCTGACCTACAAATCTGTCCACAAAACCTGTCCAACCTACATTTCCGATCTTACTCAGAGGTACGCACCTAGCCGCTCACTCCGCTCTTCCAATGAACTTCGCCTAACCGCCCCCCGCATCACCCAGTCCCATGCATGCCTCCAGGACTTCTCAAGAGCTGCTCCAACACTATGGAACTCCCTACCTCCACCCATTAGGGCAGCCCCCTCCTTCAACATCTTCAAGAAAGCCCTTAAAACTCACCTTTTCTCTCTGGCCTACTACCCCTCACAAGTGCTCTAAACCTACAGCTGAACTCTGGTCCCCTACCGTTCGTGTCCTTACCTCTCCCTCTAGATTGTAAGCCTTTGGGCAGGGTCCTCCTCCTTTTGTGTCCTACCTGATCATGCACCTCCATTACTGTGAACCCATGCTATGCATCTGAGTGAACCTAACTTGCCTAATCACCATGCTCCATCCAGTCACTGACTAAGCATTACCTGGTACTCATACTGTGCTGTGTGATCTGGTTTTCTTGTATTCCTGTATTGTCATATGGCTGTATGTCACCCCTAAATATTGTCTGTAACCTAAATTAATGTTCAGCGCTGCGTAATATGTTGGCGCTTTATAAATACAATAAATAAATAACGTGTGTTATGCAAACATGGGCGTAACTAGAGGGGAGCAGCACCTGAAACCCCCTGTGCCAGAGCTGCATGGAGACCCCAACTACCAACCTTCCCTTCCTCCGATACAGTGGACTATACTTCAGATTGGGTGTTTTTGTGGCTAAACTTGTTATTGGTGTGAAGATCATTATGGCCACACTTGTTTTATGACCCTTGTGAGATGGGCCCCAAGAAGAGGAAAGGGGTGTGAACACTGGGGGGGGGGGGGGATGCAATGCAATGTCCCACTGCAACCTAGCCTGGGGGTCCATTTGCCATGTGAAAATTGATGTTAGTACTGAAAGCATTGCAATTTCATTGAAACAAAACAAAACAAAACAAAAACAAAAAAAACTGCAGGCTGCAGATTAAGTTTTTCATGTAATAATTGTCAAATTTCCCTTGACGCATGCAAGGATTGGCATAATTTTTTTTTCTTGTTTTTCTACATTAAAGGGGCACTATGCTGAATAATTGTAAAATTTAAAATCTGTACAAACATAAAATAAGAAATACGGTTTTCCATAGTAAAATGAGCCATAAATTACTGTTGCTGTCACTTACAGTAGGTAGTAGAAATCTGACAAAAGCGACAGGTTTTGGACTTGTCCATCTCTTCATAGGTGGATTCTTAGGGGTTTTATTTTCAAAATCACTTAGTGAATGGCAGTTGCTCTGACTAACTGCCAAAAAACTGTGTAGCGAGCAGGGAGGCTGGCTAGCATCATTGTTTAAATCTTTTTTCGGGGAATATCTTTATAAAGAATAAAAGCCTTGCTGGGAATCCCCTAGGAAGAGATGGACTAGTCCAAAATCTGTCACTTCTGTCAGTTTTCTACTACTTACTGTAAGCGACAGCAAAATAGGAGAAAAGTAATTTATGGCTCATTTTACCCTGGAAAAAACATACTTCTTATTTGTCTGTTTGCACATATTTTTAATTTGAATATTTTTCGCCATAGTGCCCCTTTAAATAGCGCAACAATCTGTAGACCGAAAAATGCATGTGAAATTTAACTACCTAAAGACCGCCCCATGCCAATTACCTGACGCCAGGACCTGACGCCAATTGGCTGACATCCCTGGCTGACACAGCCCTTCCTCTTCCAATCCTTACATCGGTGAGTCCTCTTTGGTGCACTTGCTGTTTGGTCTTATTGACCACTTACATTTCTTTTTTCCTCACCTTGTTTACCTTCCCTACTTTTTGGGTGTATTGCACTTTTGTTCCAGTGCTGCTATCTTTACTACACTGTGAGCACTTTGGTACCATTCCTGTCCATTCTATGTTCAGGAGTGGCTTTTTATGCACTTTAGCACTTGTCACTTTCTCATCCTTGTTTACTACCGAGGAATTATTGTGGTTTGAGTAAAGGGTTGGGCTGTATTTATTTATTTATTTATTTATTCTCTATATTACACAATATTATAGCCATTGGCTGTATGAATTATTTATTTAACGGTGTAATAACCGGTACATATGGGCAAATACAATACGTGAGTTTTAATTATGGAGGCATGTATTATTTTAAAACTATAATGGCTGAAAACTGAGAAATAATGATTTTTTCCATTTTTTTCTTATTCTTCCTGTTAAAATGCGTTTACAGTAAAGTGGCTCTTAGCAAAATGTACCCCCCAAAGAAAGCCTAATTGGTGGTGGAAAAAACAAGATATAGATCAGTTCGTTGTGATAAGTAGTGATAAAGTTATAGGCTAATGAATGGGAGGTGAACATTTCTCACGTGAAAACCAAGGAACCTGAATGGGTTTAACCGCCCCATGCCAATGGGCGTGGACGCAGTGGCAGCCCCAGAACCACCTAATGCCAATTGGCGTCAGGTCCTGGAGCCGGCTACTGAAGAAGATCGCGCGCAGGCTGCGCACGCATCTCCTTCTCGGGGGTGGAGCTGCGCCCCACCTTCATTCTCCGAGCGGCAGTCGCCGCTCGGGAGTCTTTTAGATGGTGTAATTGCCGTCTATTTACATGTACAGCGCTGCGATCGGCAGCAGCACTGTACTGGGGACAGCCGTGTAACACGGCTGTCCCCTCCATAGGCTGAACAGTGATCAGCTGAAGCCTATGACAGCTGATCACCCTGATTGCCTGGCGGCGGAAGGGAGGAAGCAGGGGAAAATAAATTTTAAAAAAAGGCTATTTTTATTTTAAAAAAGGGAAATAAATATTTATATAAAAAAATAAACAAATGTGGAACGATCAGACGGAGGGATCACTCCTGTGCTGTGTTGTGCGGTCCTGCAGCTTGGCCTTAAAGCTGCAGTGGCCAATTAGGGAATAAACAGGCTGGTCTTTAGGGGGGGTTTAACACTGTGGTCCTCAAGTGGTTAATAAATACTCCCAGGGTCCCTGCAAAGTGTGACCAAGGTCTAGTCTTAAGCCCATAAAGGTTATTATACTGTAGTTAAAGGGAACCTTAACTGAGAGGTATATGGATGTTTTCTTTTAAACAATACCAGTTGCCTGGCAGTTCTGCTGGATCTCTTTGGCTGCAGTAATGGCTGAATCACACACCTGAAACAAGCATGAAGCTAATCCAGTCCGACTTCAGTCAGAGCACCTGATTTACATGCTTGTTGAGGGGCTGGGGCTGAAAGTATTAGAGACACAGGATCAGCAGGAGAGTCAAGCAACTGGTGTTATTTTAAAAGGAAAAATCCATTTTGTTCTTAGTTCAGGTTCCCTTTAGAGGTGTAGCGCCAGCGAACGGTTCCAGGCGAACTTTGGGGGTTCTCGTTCGCCTGGACCAAGCGAACTTTTGCGGAAGTTCGATTCGCCCCATAATGCACTATGAGGGTCAACTTTGACCCTCTGCATCACAGTCAGCAGGCACATTGTAGCCATTCAGGCTACACTAAGCCCTGGAGCCCCACCCCCCCTTATATAAGGCCGGTTTGCCGGCCATTACACCTACTCGTGTGCCTGCTAGAGACAGACTAGGGACAGCTGCTGCAGACTTGTTCTCCTAGGGAAAGATTAGTTAGGCTCTTGGCTTGCTCCTGGCTGATTGTAATTGCTAAAATAGCACCCCTTAACAGCTCTTTTGAGAGCTCTAATGTTTTCCTAATGTGTTTTTTTTGTGTGTGTAGCTCACTGAATTATATAGCCCTATCTGTTGCAGCTGGACCTTGGTAATTGTTATTACTGTGCCAGCCAGGCCCTGCCTAACTATCTATACTGGGACACCTACCTATGCCTACCTAACTACTGGGGCACCTACCTACCTATACGGGGACACCTACCTACCTACCTATACTAGGGGACCTACCTATGCCTACCTACCTATACTGGGTCACCTACCTATGCCTAGCTAACTACTGGGTCTCCTACCTATGTCTAGCTAACTACTGAGGCACATACCTATGCCTACCTACCTATACTGGGACTTCTACCTATGCCTACCTACCTATACTGGGACTCCTACCTATGCCTAGCTAACTACTGGGACACCTACCTATGCCTAACTACCTATACTGGGTCTCCTATCTATGCCTAGCTAACTACTGGGAGACCTACCTATGCCTACCTACCTATACTGGGTCTCCTACCTATGCCTAGCTAACTACTGGGACACCTACCTATGCCTACCTACCTATACTGGGACTCCTACCTATGCCTACCTACCTATACTGGGACTCCTACCTATGCCTAGCTAACTACTGGGACACCTACCTATGCCTACCTACATACAAGAAGATATTAAGGTCGTTGCTTCATTGTGGACAGACCAAATTTGATCAGCTGGACAGTCACTGTTGTTCTATCATTGAGCTACCACAGCCCGGCGACCATATGGGCTTGAAAACCGCCACGGCCTACACTCTCGCCATGGTGCGCACCAGTCCAGCATGGCCGTCACTACGCAAACAGCTGGTTGCGGTGCGTTGCACAGTGAGTTTGGTGCGTCAGTGTGAAGCAGAACTCTAATTACACTCCCTGATTGATGTATACACATGCAAGATGTTTTTAAGCACTTTAGGCCTGCAATTTAGCATTCAATGTAATTTCTGCCCTTAAAACGTTGCTTTGCGTCACATCCAGATTTTTCCCTGGGACTTTGGGCATGTATCCCACTCCGTCATGCCCCCCTCCAGGTGTTAGACCCCTTGAACATCTTTTCCATCACTTTTGTGGCCAGCATAATTTTTTCTATTTTTCAAAGTTCGCATCCCCATTGAAGTCTATTGCGGTTCGAGAACTTTTCGGCGAACCGAACCTTCCGCAAAGGAAAATCGGAGGTTCGCAACATCTCTAGTTCCCTTTAAACTTTTACAGCGGAGAGAAAAATGAGATTAGTTTCACTTTAAGGATTTAGAAGCTCGATGAAATCGGAGATGACATCTACTTTTCAATCATTTTAAAAATCTCTCTATGGCATCAGTTATGCCATCTGCTCTGTGAATAAGCCACCATCGACGGCAAAGAGGAAGAGCATAGGAGTATCAGATTTATCTGAGGAAGAAGCCTCAACTTTTGAGATGTCTTCTTCATAAAAGAAAATACCGTATTTTTGGGACTATAAGACGCTCCTGACCATAAGACGTACCTAGGTTTAGAGGACCTGTTTGTACCTCATGCCCCCTTGTACCTCTTGTGTCCCCCTTGTGATCTCCTCTATGCCCCTTTGTGTGTCTCCCTGTGTCCTCTGTTTGTACCCCTGTGTCATCCTCTACATGGGCAAAGTACAGGGAGTCTCCGACATTGCAGCGGGATGGAGGTTCATATTGGCAGTCGTTCACAAGTCAGGAACTCCCTGCATTTGCACTATAAGATGCATTGACTCTTTTCCCCCACTTTTGGGGGAGAAAAAGTGAGTCTTGTAGTTCAAAAAATATGGTATATAATCCAAGGCCCAGAAAATTGCTCCTTAGGTAAAAGTAGTTACTGATGGGATGGGACTGTTGTGTCTGGTCACTTACTCAAAAGGAACTTTTTAGAAATCCCTTGTAACATCCGTAAACTTGGCGGCTGCGGATACGCATGCTATACCCGCAGCCGCCTTTGTTCCCTGTTCACAGGCCTTACTCACCCTGGCGGCGTCCAGCATGCCGGGAACGGCATTGTCTCTTGCTCATAAGGTCTCTGTGTCGCGCGGGCGCGCACAGAGACTGGACCTTTATGCTGGAAGAAGGCGCATCAGCTGACCTGCCGGTCGGCTGACGTCAGGAGCTGATTGCTAGGGGGCGTGGCGCTGGGCTCTCCTCAGCTTCTTAAGCCTTCACTGATCATTGGCAACTCGTCTGCTGTTGCGAATACACTCGTGTTAGCGCTCAGACCTAGTGAGGTTCCTGTTGATGATAGATGTATATGCAGTGTTTGCAATATACAGTACATCTATCTATAGTTAGTTATTATTACATTGTATTCTGATAACCTGTGTATGATTCTGGCTACTCTCTGACCTTGCTATTTCTATACGATTCTGTATCTCTGCCTTTCTGACTTAGTTGCTGAACCTCTGCCTGATATTAACTACTCTCTTGCCTGCCAATTTTGTACTATCTCTGCCTGCCTGTTATCGAACCTAGCCTGTCTGACTACTTTACTCACCAGTGGGCCTTTGCCACTGGTGAGGTGCTCTTAGCTATTAGAACCTACCAGCCCCTCTGGTGAGGTTCCGACCTATTTATATAGTTCCAGTCAGAGCCGGGACAAGGTCCTCCAGCACCCAAGGCTGGGACACCAAAGTGTGCCCCTCCATCCCTCCCACCCCAGCCGTCACACACTGATTGCTATTAGACTAAGAGGGCCACAGGGCCCACAACACCTTAATCTCTAGTTATCTGGCTTGTAGTCACTTCCATGTATCTCCATTTCTTTCTGCTTCAAACACAATTAGGAATGACAGCTGAATGAATTGTGCGCCCCCTCCTACACTGCGCCCTGAGGCTGGAGCCTCTCCAGCCTATGCCTCGGCCCGGCCCTGGTTCCAGTGACTGATAGTATCTTGCCAGCCCCTCTGGCAAAGGCCTATTGTTACTTGTGTTGGTAGACCCTCCAGCTCCTCTGGAGAAATCTATACTGTTGCACCAAACACCACACCTTACTCTCTGTTAGCTATACTGGTATTATTGGTGATACTGCAGATCACCACATGATCAGGTATAGCATCTGTATTATTGGTGATTCTGCAGATCACAAATAATCAGACGTCTGAGTTGCAGCACCCAATCGCTACATCCCTGTGTTGTATGTTCTGTTTGAGAACTTACTTTGTTTTGTTTCTACACAGTGACAGTTTTCTGTATCCCAAAGTTTTTATAAAGGAACTATTGATCTTTTTGCTCTATCCTTTGCAGTCAGAGGCTGTTCTCTGCCAGAAAAGAACATTATGGTTGTAATCCTTTAAGAGTATTGCGGTTTAGTCTGACTAGGGTCCGAACTGGAGAGAACCTGTCAGTTCCATAATTGAATGCTCTTTAAGGCAGAATATGTAGAAAAAGAACACAGCTTACTTCGTTGTTGCTTGTCACTGAACAGGCACAGGTCTATCTTGTCAGGTTACAGATCACTCAAGGTCCCCTTTAAGTGCCATGTATACAACCATGAGGATTATAGAAAGGGGGTCTCTTTTAGCCCTTGGCAAAATGTATCAGAAGCTGCCAGACTCTCAAGTTGCTCATATCCCACATAAAGGGTTGAAAATATGATTTAAAGGTATTGGGACAATCTTGAAGCATTGACATCCATTCCCAAGTTTTACCGCTTTCTGTCTAAAATATCTTGTAAATCCATGGTGGTCCATCAGAATTTCACTGGAGGACATAATAATTGTCAATTTGCAATTGACAGCATTCCTGTTTGTATCCCTCGCCGTCTCCCTGTGTGGCTCCGGTCCCCGGCAATTCAGCCCAAAAGCCTGGCCAAGTCTCGCTTCATCGCGCATGCGCGGCCCAGCCAGGCGTGCTCCCATGACGTCCTCCTGTCCTTGGGAGCATTCTGTTCTGCTCCCAGGGACAGGAGCGCATCTGGCTGGACCGTGCATGCTCAACTCGGCCAGGCTTTCAGGCTGATTTGCCGGGCATCAGAGTCACCCGGGGAGATGGTGTGGGACAAGTGGCCGTAACCCCAGGTAGCCCCAGGTAAGTATGGTACCTGAAACACTTCTCATCTCAGGTTCCCTTTAATGTTTTATCCGGTAATTGGTCTGTGTAGTTTCTTAGTGAGTTAGGCTGACACTTTTCAATTTTTTGTTTTAAGAAAACTTTTTTAACGTGTTGCCCACAGTCAATGATGAAATAAGGATTTTGGGGGGTAGGGAGAAGACAAATGCACAGCTAATGATGTTTCCTAAACTGTCACCAGTTGAAGCTCATGCTACAAGGGTAAGGTTTGTTTGTTTTGTTTTTTTGTATTATTTAATGCACTTCTCTCGGTTTTTGTGCATGGAAAAATGTATTAAAAAAGTTGGCATATAGAGCAAAGTACATGCTCCTATGTACAGAGTCCTAGAAATGAGCCTGAGGCCTAGAACCCACTAGGAGAGCATTTCTGACCACTTTGTGAAAAGCTCTTGCTTGTAATACTTTGGGTGTGATCCCACTTGAGCGATGCGATTTTATAAAAATCCCCCATAGCATTGCATTAGCAAGAGCTTTTTTCAAATCACTAGTGCTTAGAAAAGGCTTCTCAGAGCCAGATTATTCACCAGGCAACAGAGGCAGTTGTGACAGGTCACCCCTGTCCATGTAACTTTTTTATGTCCGTTAAAAACAAAGTCTGCAGGAATGCTCTCTGTAACAGAGATAAGACTCATACAGTGTTTCTCTCCCTCCTGGACCCCCCTCCTTAGTTTAGTTGTTAGACACACGCTGGGGGCTGGAATGACTAATATTATCTGTGTGATCTCTGTCCAGCATTCAAACAGCAGAAGCTGCTTGCTAGCCAGGAAGGATACAGGTACATCTGTAGTTAACTTTTCTTCCATAATAGCATCATCATTTAGACAAACTTCTCTGCTAAAAAGCTTTTGGCTGGCAGCAACCTTGTCTGTCCGTTTTCTGTGTGCGCTTTTCTGCATGTGTTTTTTACACACCGTGTGTCTGTATGTGGGAAAACACAGGCATTTTTTTTTTGCAGAAGCTACTTTAATTGATATAGAAAATCCACAATTTGCTTCACTGCTGTCAAGGTTTTTTTTTCTGGAAAGGAAACACACCTTGACGTGTGCACTGGCCTGCCATTGATTTACATTGGTTCTCAGTTTTCCTGGGCAGAAAACACAGACAAGTGTGCTCCCAGTCTAGAGTTCTGGTTGTGATGTTTACAGTTGGTTCCTGTCATTGCTGAGCTAATTTGCCTTAGTTTAATCACCCGAGTTATACCTGACATTTTGTGGCATTACCCAGCAGCAAAAAAAGATGCAAAAGTGTGTGAGCAGAGAGGAGCAAAGTGTTTATTACCTCTCCAGGTTCCCGTGCCACATCTCGGTGTTCAGGTTCTCCTCAGTGCTTCTTAGTGTGTGTTTTCTATGGCGACAGCTAGGGTTTCTTATCGTGTGACCCACCTTTGAGAAACTGGCTGGGAGAAATTTGGATCTGGTTACCTCTATTGGGGGGGTCGTCTGGCTATCCATACTGAGGGGGTATCTGGCCACCTATACTGTGAAAATAGCAGGCTGCCTGGGTGGGGGGGACATCTGGCTACCTATACGGGGGGGGGGTGACATCTGGCTATATATACTGGGGGGTCACCTAGCTACCTATAGTGGGGGGGGGGGTCCCTTGGCTACCTATACTGGGGGAACATCTGTCTACCTTTACTGGGGGGTTGTCTTGCTATCTATACTGGGGGGACATCTGGCTATTACCTATATCATGCCAACAAATCAAACAACCGCCACTCAAAAACTGTATGCCAAAAATGTTTAATTATAGAAAAAGCATGTGACCCCGATCCCCCTAGAAAAAGAACCCCTAAATACAAGACGTGGGCTTCCACAAACCAAGGAGTACTCCTGATTCACTCATACATGCCGACACTCTCTTCACATTCAAATCCGGATCGGCCGATCCTCACTGCGTGCGTGTGAAACCTAGCTTCAGAGATCGCACTTAATTTGCACTGTCAGTCTCTGCGGGTTTCTTTACTTCAAAATGGGCTGCCGCAAACTGGCTCCCTTAATGCAACCACAAAGGTCCCTGCATTGTGTCAAAGTTTTCCTTAGAATTTTCCACATGTTCGTACATCATAGGAGTCAGTTACCTCTATCTTGCCGAGATCCAAGCAATCCACCACGGCTTCCCGTGGCTAACAGGTACCTGTAAATGTTGTGGGCTTGCTTTCCGCCGTCGGGCTCACCGCTTGGGTATACGGCATGTAACATTCCAGGCTTCTCCTCCGGCCCAATGTCTCCAAGCCCTGCCCACATACGTTACACCCACTATCACATGGAAGTGGCTGTTGGAGAGCATGGATACAGGAAGGAGCCCAAAGCGAGGCTTGGCTGTACAAGTAAAAGGGAGGAAGACCTGCCTCAGCAAGTCACCATCGCATTATCACACTGAGGAAGCCAACAGTTTCCTGATTGATTACCTGTGTTTGACCTCTGGCTTGTTCCTGACCATTGCTTGTACTCCGCCTGTACCTACCCTTGTAGGCTTGTCTCATGATTACGCTTGTCTGCTGCCTGTCCTGACCTCTGGCCTGTCTCACAATTACACTTGTCTGCAACCTGTCCTGATCCCTGGCTTGTCTCATGATTATGCTTGCTTGCAACCTGCTCTTCTACAAATTTCCACAACGTGGTGTCAATTGTTCTCCAAACCGCTGTTCGGGTCTCTCTGAGTGCACTAGGCAGCGAAGTCCAGCATTCCTTGCGGGGCATCTGGTGGTCACTTAGGCTCTGGGCTCTGGGAGGCTCTCACCTCAGAGGGGAGGTCAACAACACACCTGAAGAATCACTAATTAAAAGAAAACGTTTGGTGCACAATGAAATAAATAACAGACCTACAAAGCAGCTGTAATCCTTATTAGAGATGAGCTTGAATCTTCTTGCAAAAGCAAGATCCTTCTGCAGTGTGTGGCAGACGAGAGCTGTGTATCGGGGAAGGTTCACTCACCTAACCACCACCTTCTGTCTGGTGCATTCTATGCTGCATTATTTCTTCTTACACTTCTGCTCACATACTCAGTTTTTGCCTCCTGTGCACTACAGTACTATCTCTTGCGAGAACTCCCTCACTCATCCCTAATATTAAGCAAGATCTAAGCAATTTTGCATTTGTTACAACACATTTAACAAGTGCTATTAAAAAATAATGATCCAATGCTGTTAAATATGCTCTTTTTCCAACCTTTTAGAAACCTGTTGCTAAAATCATACTCAAAATGTACACATGCTCTATAATTTAAAAAACTAAAAACAAACTATTTTTCACTTTGAACATTTGTTATTTTTCTTTATATTATTTTCAGTTAAATGTAGGATTTAAATGATTTTCAAATAATTGCATTCCTTTTTGGTGTGGTGTATGAAGATAAGGGAATTGGATATATGACTATCCAGTTCTAGGACATTATATGACTATACAGTTGGCTGCAATGTGAACTATGTTAAGCTGCAGTGATTTTTAATACTAAAGTAGGGCAGCACACGTCTTTGAATCACCTCACACCTGCAACAGTCACAAACTGAGTTACTTCGCTGTGAAGGTACAAACTGAATACATGCCTCTAGGCAAAAAAAATCATAAGAAGCACACGTGACTACGTTATTTTAGTACAATAGTTTGATAAGAATTCCTTGTAGTCATCAAGAAAATCAGAAATTCCCTACAAGAACACATTTATCCCCTGGCACTTCTGATGCAACCTGTATTGAAATGTACAATACAGATATACCCCACTGATGAAATACTCATAGCTACGTTGCACTTTTTCAAAGCTCAGACGCCAGCTAATAGATTTAGGCTTGAGTTACATCGAGTTACATCAAGGAAAAGTGAGTGAGCTGATTTTTTTTTAATGCAATGTCAAATAGGCACAGGGGACAAAGCCAGTTATGGATGGTCAATCTTTCTTCTTTTTCATCAATCCAATTGTGTCTGGGATCATTTAATTTGCTTTACCAGATGGAAAGCTAAATGTCCTAACATTCTACCATTTGAAACCATATGGTCACATCTGCTCATTGCTGTGATTGTTTAGCTACAGACCCTGTCACTTATTTTGCTTGCAAAAATGACATTTCTTTCCAAGATTCTTATCTGAGACAAAACTGTTTTAAAACAGAATTACTTAAAGGCCAACTCCATCATACTACAAAGAATCATTATAATTACTTAACATTTATTTAGAATTATTATCATTATTACTATTTTATTTAGCAACATCATTTTCCATGATGCACAACAGACTTCACATAGTACATTGATATGCATGAATAATGAGGGGATACAGAAAAGGCACATTTAAATATAGACGTGTCAATTATACAGAAACACACAATGAAATTGGTTTGTAAAATATACATAGGGGTGGAGAAAAGATCTACTCATTTCACAACAGGATTGGAAATGATGAGCCTTGCCCTTTCAAGCTTGCAATCTAAGGGGTTAATGGATAGACACAACAGGTAAAGGAAGTGGAGTAAATTGTAATAGTGACCAACTAGAGTCTCTTAATTCAGACTGTATGTTCCCTGTAGATTTGGGTTTTCAGGCTGTGCTTAAAGTACCTAAAGCATTTAAAAAAGAAAAATGTAGATACTTATCTCGGTAGCGGAAAGCCTCTGGATATTCCAGATGTTTCCGGAATCTTATTACACCCCACCGTTCCAGTGAAGGGTTCCTTTAAACTTGTTTGACTGGAGCAAACCTTTCTGCATTGTGCAGGCATGTCTTAACACTTTTATGCAATATCCCTTCTTACTCCCGTCCATGTTCCCCATTCCTTATCATTCCTTTTTGTTACTTTCACCCCATCGTGTGACTGCATTAGTAGCCCAAAAAAAGTATTCGGGAACAAATATATATATGAGAAATTCAAGGTACTGTACAGTCATGACATTCAATAGTAGAAATACAAATACATACATACAGTAGTTCATGTGTAATTTGAGATATCTCTAAAGTTGGTACATGCGCATATGGTAAATTACAGCACTATGAGAAACACTAGGAGGAGGTCCTTGCCCTTACGAGCTTATAATCTAGATGATAGTGCTTACAATCTAGAGGGTAGTGCAGATTGTTGCACTTGCTTTGTAACCCTATTGCGTGTGGAAGTTTTGCTTTCAGCACCACCACCCCCTATGCTTGATCAAGACAGTGGCATTCACTTCAGGCATTTAGGTGTGGGAAAATAATAGTCATACTCACAGTCTGATGGGTCCTGCAACATCCCCTTGATGACGGTCATCAGCAATGCCTCTTCCTGCCAACGGGTATACACAACATCACGTGGCGCTACAAGCCAGGAGCTAACGAGCAGGGGCGTATCTGGGTGACATAGCGCCTATGGCAAACAATGAAATTACGCCCCCCCTTACCCCATCAAACCACCTTGTCCCATAATAACAGCTTATTTTCTTGCAATGATACAAGTCTCCCCACTATAGGCTGCTAGAGTTAACCCCCAAGTAAAGGTAACCAGAGGTAGCACCCTAGTATAGGTAGCCAGAGGTAGTTTACCCAGTATAAGTAGACCCATGTTTACATTGCCCTCCCAGTATATGTAGTTAGAGATGTCTCCCCAGTATAAGTGTCCTTCTTTAGCATAAGTGGTAAGAGGTATCCCCCCAGTATAAGTAGTCCCTCAGTATAGGTAATGAGGTTCCCCTCAGTAGTCAGTATAAGTAACCCCCTCAGTATAGATTTGGCAGGTGCCCCCCAGTATAAGTAAACCCTCCCAGTATAGGTAGTGAGAGATGTCTCTCAGGTAGAAATGCCTGAGTGGAATCCTTCAGTATGGTGCTGAAGCATGAGGGAGGAGAAGGCAGCCATGGTGCCCATGGTGCTGTGGCGCCCATGGCACAAGCCATGCCTGCACCCCTCTAGATACGCCTCTGCTAACGAGACTTCAAGCGATCACAGTACTTTGCACGAGAGTCGTCCGTGATCTTAGCCATCTGATCCGCCATGATGGTCATTATTGCAGCACGACGTTCGTGTGGTCGTGCGCCTGTGCCATGTCACGATATTGTGGAAACCAATGCTCGGCACTCCAAAAAATCGATGGTCATCAGCAAAAATTGTGACGTGAGTACGTAGCTTTAGACGCCAGCATGGGAGTGATCTGTACAGAGAGGGCTTGGAGGAATCCCCTTGTATGTTTAAAACTTTTAGTCCCCTTTGTCTCAGGTTCCCTTTAAAGCAGCATTAAATGTCCCTCCTAACTGATACAAGGACTTTCCTACTTTTTTATAGCACAAACAAGGGCCTTTTTTATGCTATTTTAGTTGCCTTTGGCTGCTGTGAAAGTGTTGCAGAGTGTTCCAGATACTGGAATGCAAACCAGAATTGTTCCTCCATTTTACTTCAACGGGATTTAAACTCATCCCCTGAATGAGCCTATGGAACAAATCTTGGTAATCCATTGTCAAACTGAACCGAGGGAAATTCATGCAATACTATCTGTGGCATTGTGCATTGGAGAAATGTAAAACGGACCTTGTGATATTGAATTGCCTGTCTAGTAATGTATTCACTTGCATTACATATGGAAAATGTATCAAGATAAATATTCTATAACATTATCTTGTATAAAATATCTAAAGAATTGTCAAAGGACAATTGTAGATGTGCCTTTAAATTAGCCCAAGCACATTAAAATGCATTTTCTAGGTAGTAAAGGAAAGTACTGTCGCAACACATTTTTATTCTTTGAATTATTTCCATCATCACACCTTTAAGAATCATGGTATTTTTCATACTATAAATCTGTTCACAGGCAGATATTTTCCAGTATATCAGTTTATGATCACACAGAGCAGCTGATAACTGCTAAGAGACCTCAAAAATTCAGCCTTGTCCTTTTTTTTCTCTTTTTTTCCATTGATAGATTGAAAGGAGTGTAATTTTGAATTTATATCATGCTGACATTTTAGATAGAAAGTGTTTAGCAGAGTTCCCCTATAATTGAAAGATCAGGTTAGTAGTAAGAAAACTCAGTACAAACCAATAATATTAATGCAATCTCCCTTGCTGCCTGTTGTGTCTGTCTACATTACTTCATTTCATTGTTGGAAACAGCAAGTGCATTTGATTAAGCGCCCTTTAGTTCCCAATGCTTACTAGAAAACACCTTTTATTCTGGATGGAGAATCACAGGTAATTTAAGGAATATAATAGAACATTCGTTCCTCCAGATCTGACATTAGACAACCAGTTGACAATCAACCTTCACCTTATTATGTGCCTTTGGGTTGAACCAGTAGAACCTGATATATTGCTCACATATTTTATCGCTCCGATACAGTGATAGTTTGCAACAAATAAAACTGAAATAAATTCTCAGTTAGATAGCGCTGTTACCTGAAATTATAGTCTGTGCAGTCGATTTACCTTTCCGCAAGATAAAATGGTTGTTGGCAATTTCACCGATGGGCTAGGCAATGAGATGTATCACACCATATACTTTTATTACTGATACGATGACATTATTGAAGCCGTAAACAATGCACTTGCTTCTGATATCTTGGACACTTGTAATTTTATTCAGCTTAAATGACAGTAAACAATACTGGGGAAAAAAAGATTTGCTTTTCTTTGACACGTTCCATTATAACTATGCAGTACTGCCTTGCTGAGTAGCACATTTAGAAGAGTAGCCTCATTTGATTTAGAAAGTATATTTATCCTCCGGTCCTAAGACGGTCACTTGGGTATGATGGAAGGGCTATAAAGGGGGTCATATAGCGTGCCTCGGGGTCACTGTCATTCCAACAATTGAAGGCCACTGCTAATAAGCAGGGGAAACCTCTCACCATGGTGGCTATACAGAATGCTGTTGCCAGTGTCATGACCATCAAACTTTGGGGGGGTTTCAACCGATTGGTATAATTAGAGTATCATGATACTGTTTCAGGAATCCTGTATTATCAGAAACATGGCCAGGTCTCCATGGTTTTTCTGCAGTGACCCAGAATTAATGATCAGTTTGATAAAGTGATATATTTGTAAGGCTTGGACTTGCTGGTTACATCGTGTACTAAAACAGAGATCATTGCAGCAAGTTAGAGCTTTACAAATCTATAAGCTAATCAGTCTGATCATATGTTTCTACAATAATTCTAGTACACATGATAAACACTACATGAGGAAGCATTTAGGCCATAAATGCTAAAAAAAAATGTTTTAATTAAACAAATCAGGACAGTGTGTGAGGAACTCGGCTATAGACCACTGCCTGTACACCACAGGGAGCAGAGGATGCAGAGACCAGATAGCAGTCGGAAGGAGAGAAACTCTGCTAACCATGTGGTAGTATAAAAAGGTACAATATTTATTTAATGGGAACTTAAACCCTTTAAAAAATGAGTTTCACTTACCTGCCAGCCCCCTGCAGCCATCCTGTGCTCTCAACATCACTCCTGGATCCTCTTGTCCCCTGCCGCCAGCTAGTTTTGTTTTTGACTACTCAGAGTCAGCGGGCCACCACAGCATATCATTGCACACATTACTGTGATTACAGGACGCTATAGCAGGTGTCAACGTGTATCTTTGTACACTTTGCACCTGCCACACCACAAGGATTCAGTGCGCTGTATTTTCTGACTTTTAGCCTGCCCTCCTTCCTTACTTCACCAGGAAAAAAAAATAAAGGATGCTAACTCACCAGACACTCAAGCTAAGCCATGGGAGTGTGTGTTTGGTGGGGTATAGTTTCTTCAAGCTTGCTAAGGAAAAGTCAGCTTCAATGACCCCTACCTCTGTCTCCTGTTAAGGGGAACTCATACATACAATTTGTTCAAGCGTTTTACATTGCAGGGAGTGGTGTAGAGAAACTGAAGTTCCATGGTGAACTCCTCAAGGGCTATAATAATATTTTTGTATTCAACCTATTTGTGTCCTCTGGTCCCCTGCCGCCAGCTAGTTTTGTTTTTGACTACTCGGAGTCGGCGGGCCGCCACGTGTATCATTGCACGCATTACTGTGATTACAGGACGCTATAGCAGGTGTCAATGCGTATCTTTCACTGCTTCAAGAGATTTAAGAAGTTAGGTTGCTGTTCAGCTCAACAGTGCCCGCTTTTATCAGAATTACCTAATTTGAAGCATTCTACAATGTACAAAAATAATGCAACTGTGAAATCCATCTTATGGGATTTTCCAGTGAAACCCTGCCAGTAAACATTCAGCAGATAAACATACAGATTGAATCAGGTTAGTACCTTTCTTTCTTGGTTTAGGTTCCAGCTTGTTATTGGTAAATAAGCCCAAAAGTATATGGTTAAATTAAGAATCTAAAAAAGAAATACATGGATGCCATGGATCTCTTACAGCACAAGTACTAATGGAATCTGTTTGTGATAAATCAAATCTGGAAGCAATATTTATGTATTTACTTATACTGTTTCACAAACCAATTTAAAACTTCTCTACTTAGACTTATCGCTAATTCAATTTCCCTACCCCTTCTGCAAACCAACCACTACTCTGACGAGTCTAAAGGAATAACAGTGGCCACTGAAATCTGATATTTGAGATTCAGACAACCAACACTTTAAACAAGGTAATCTAATGATTCTTCCCAGCACAGTTAATTATCAATTGTTTAACAATAAAATACAGATGAATGTGGGGATCTCTTACATCTTCAAGTTAAATTTAAGTAGACTATTCAACACCATCAGGATATCAATTTCTAGTGCTTTCCATAATGTGTAGAAGAAACATATTAAACATAATATGCTTTCTGAGGATAGATGAAGACCCTGGGAAGACAGAAAATAAAGACTGCATTTACTTATGTACAGGTTTCTTGTATTTAAAATGTAACCCATTCGGGACCGCATGTAGTTAAAACTATACCTCACTCATAGCTGCTTAAGCCTGATGCACTGTAGTTTTAACGTCACCAGCTCCGGTGCATGGGACATAATAGCACATCGCCCATACAAAAATCAGCTTAAAAAAAAAACTGCTGAACTCTGTACTGCGTTCTGAGCCAATTTTATCGGAAAACTTATTTTTTTCTGCATATTTAAATTACATTTATCAGTTCTTTAAAAAAGCATATATTTCATGTTACATATTTTTTTTAGCATGATTTCATTGCAGATGCATTACATTACATAGCTAATACAAACAGTCTGTCCACATTTTAATAGGGATGGTAGGAATTGTCGATTTCCGATTCTGCTGAAATTCCGATTTCCGACAATGCCGATTACCGATTTGATGGATTTCCGATCGGTTTCCGAGTTCGGATTTCCGATTTCCAAGTATTTGGTTTTTTGGTAATTTTTTGCATTCTCTGATTGGCCAAATACTTCTGAGTTGACTACTTTCTCTGATTGGTCCAATACTTCTGAGTTCTGTGATTGGGCTAAAATTACAGAGTTGTGGTAGTGCAGCATTTCTACAGAAATCCAATTTCCGATCGGTTTCCGATTTCCGAGTAGTGTTATTTTTTTATTTTTTTTTTACATTTTTTGCATTCTCTGATTGGTCCATTGATTTTGAGTTCTGTGATTGGGCTAAAAGTACCGAATTGCAGTCATGCAGTATTTCTGCAGAAATCCAATTTCAGAGTACCGTTTTCCAATTTCCGATTTCGGAAATTTCAATTAAGAGAAATCCGAATGAGCATCCCTACATTTCAACATATTCCAGCTTATATACATCCACCAATCAAATACAATCATTAAAGAGGTAAGATAACCACTCATAGGATAGATGTATCTTTGCATTGAGCTTGACACATCTAATAGACCTATGTAAGAAGTTGGTGAAGTATGTCATCTCTAGGTCCTTTTCCCATACACTCAACATACTCCATAATCAGGGGGCGGGGGGGAGGGGGGGCATAATCAGCATGAAAAGGATCCTAGGGAGTTCATTCATCTGAAGAATACTAATGTGCCCAAAACAGAAGAGACCATCTCGACATTTTCAGCAATATCATATTACAAAGTAAACGAAAGTAAATCCTTAATGCTAGAAGTCAATATTTCCCAAATGTTGAGGAAACAAATTTCAGCCACGTATCCCTTCATGTGGGCCAAAAAGTCTATTCCCTATTTAGGGATCAAACTCCCCAACTCAACATGCAATCTCTATGAAGTCAATTATCTACCACTACTGTTATCCATCCCCAAAGAACTAGAATTAATATCCAAAGTTGAACTCTCTTGGTTTGGGAAAATTGCTGCTTTCCAAATGAAAATCCTCCCAAAAATACTTTATTTGTTTAGGACAGTACACATTCCTATTCCCCAGGGGCGTAGCAATAGGGGGTGCAGAGGTAGCGACCGCATCGGGGCCCTTGGCCTAGAGGGGCCCCGAGGGGCCCACCCTCAACCACAGTATTAGCTCTTTATTGGTTCTGTGGTGGTAATAATCACTTCTATAGATGCTTTGATTAGTGGTAATCATTAACAAACTGTTCCCCATCCCCTTCTTGCACCTCTGACACTGTAGTTGCCATTGACAGGTTTTGGTGTTTTGTTATGTATAGAGTGCATGGGGGGCCCCATTGTAAAACTTGCATCGGGGCCCACAGCTCCTTAGCTACGCCACTGCTATTCCCAATAGCTTTTTCACCAAATTACACAAAATAATTTCTAAATACCTCTGAGGTAAGTAAAAACAGAGTAGCCTACGCTAATCTGTCTGCTCCAAAAAGTTCTGGGGGTGTTGGAGTACCTTGCCTAAAAGCCTACTATTATGCATGTATATTAGATGCATCCAAAGACTGGTGGAAACTAAATTCCCCTAAAAAATGGATTCACATTGAAAACTCAGTAGCTCACACCAACTTACTTCTCCTCCTAACACTCCAATTACTCAAAGCACAGCCCAACAAATCACCATATCCCACGATTCAGGCTTCCTTCCTTGCTTGGGCACATTTCACCAAAATCTCTAAACCCAACTCTAAACTGTTAGTAAAACTCCCTATTGAAGCCCTCTCCCTTATGACACCTGACTTAGGCACCTGATCTAAAAAATTGGACCGCTGCTGGAATCTCATCAATAACAGACTTATTCCCACCTGACGCATCAGACATAATTCCATTTCCTGAATTAAAGAACAAATTCGATATCCCCTCTGGAGAACTATTTAAGTACCTACGTATTAAACATCTCATGAAAGAAAAGAAAAACGACTTACTCTCAGCTTCTAAACATATTGCCTCTTATCTATCTTCACCTACCGAATCCAAAGGTGGTATCTCTTTATGGTACAAAGAACTAACAAGTAATAACCAGAAGCAGTTACTCAAGTATGCACGATCCTGGTCAGATGATCTAAAATTCTCAATCCAATTATCAGACATCGTAACTTCTTCTAAAATGATCCACCAATTATCGGCATGTATTAACCATAGAGAAAATTTCCATAAAGTACTGATGAAATGGTACCTCCCACCTAGGAAATTAGCTAACTTCTCCAAATGACATGGACTCCACAGTTAGCACTTCTACATATTGGTATAATGTCCATCCCCCCACACTTGCGTCTAATAATCACACATATCTTATGCGCAGCTAGATGTTTAATCACTGCTAAATGGGGAACTGACACAATCCCCATTCTTCATCAATTAAAATGTCAGGTCGACCTTAACCTACAAATGGAAAAATCCTTTAGATTTCAAAAGCCGAATCAGAGAATATTTTATAAACTGGACGTAGACTGGCCAATTGTTAAGGTTATGACTAGAGATGTCGCGAACCTCCGATTTTCGGTTCGCGAACCCTGTTCGCGAACCTCCGCGAAAGGTTAGGTTCGCGAAAAAGTTCGCAAACCGCAATAGACTTAAATAGGGAGGCGAACTTTGAAAATTTTAAAAAATTCTACTGGCTAGAAAAAATGTTTCAAGAGCTCTAATACCTGGAGGCACACCTGATTGAGTGAAATACACATCACTGCTGGAGGACCCACCCTCCCTTCCTCTTCCAAATAGTATAATTCCCTGGCAGAAGAGACCCTCCTCCCTCCGGGAGGAGGGAATAGGTAGAAGGGTAGAAGGGGAGGAGGGAGGAGACCCACAAGAGGCTAATTAAAATCTCCCTAGCAGAGTGTGTAGCTGCTGTCCCATAACTAATTAGTGTAGGCAGACAACTAAGTCAAATGGTATAAGGACCTTGCTTGGAGGAGGGAGGGTGGGTGGGCTTACAGCAGTGAGACCAGTGTGTTTGGCAATAATATGTCTGCTGACAGTGATATGGAGGGTCAAAGTTTTGCTCAATAGAGCATTATGGGGCGAATCGAACTTCCGCAAAAGTTCGCCTGATGCAGGCGAACGCGAACCCCCAAAGTTCGCCTGGAACCGTTCGCAGGCGAACCGTTCACAAAATCTCTAGTTATGACTAGTGTTGGGCGAACAGTGTTCGCCACTGTTCGGGTTCTGCAGAACATCACCCTGTTCGGGTGATGTTCGAGTTCGGCCGAACACCTGATGGTGTTCGGCCAAACCGTTCGGCCACATGGCCGAACTAAGAGCGCATGGCCGAACGTTCCCCGAACGTTCGGCTAGCGCTGTTATTGGCTAAATGGGTCACGTGGTTCGGACCCGAACGCGCTCTGATTGGCCGAACTGTCACGTGGTTCGGGTAAATAAATACCCGAACCACGTCATATCTCCGCCATTTGTCTGTGGGTTTAGCTTTGGGTAGGCAGGCAGGGTAGTTCGCGCTCCAGCCACGCTAGCCAGGGTCCCCCCAGTCATTGTGTCGCTGCTGGGAATAGTAGTACACCGCTCGCTCAGCCACACTATATAGCATTGTGTTTACTGCCACTCTGTGTACCTCGCTCAGCCACACTATATAGCATTCTGTTTACTGCCACTCTGTGTCTGCTGGGAATAGTAGTACACCGCTCGCTTAGCCACACTATATAGCATTGTGTTTACTGCCACTCTGTGTACCTCGCTCAGCCACACTATATAGCATTCTGTTTACTGCCACTCTGTGTCTGCTGGGAATAGTAGTACACCGCTCGCTCAGCCACACTATATAGCATTCTGTTTACTGCCACTCTGTGTACCTCGCTCAGCCACACTATATAGCATTCTGTTTACTGCCACTCTGTGTCTGCTGGGAATAGTAGTACACCGCTCGCTCAGCCACACTATATAGCATTCTGTTTACTGCCACTCTGTGTACCTCGCTCAGCCACACTATATAGCATTGTGTTTACTTGCCACTCTGTGTACCTCGCTAAGCCACACTATATAGCATTGTGTTTACTGCCACTCTGTGTCTGCTGGGAACAGTACTACACCGCTCGCTCAGCCACACTATATAGCATTCTGTTTACTGCCACTCTGTGTCTGCTGGGAACAGTACTACACCGCTCGCTCAGCCACACTATATAGCATTGTGTTTACTGCCACTCTGTGTACCTTGCTCAGCCACACTATATAAAATTGTGTTTACTGCCACTCTGTGTCTGCTGGGAACAGTAGTACACCGCTCGCTCAGCCACACTATATAGCATTGTGTTTACTGCCACTCTGTGTCTGCTGGGAATAGTAGTACACCGCTCGCTCAGCCACACTATATAGCATTCTGTTTACTGCCACTCTGTGTACCTCGCTCAGCCACACTATATAGCATTCTGTTTACTGCCACTCTGTGTCTGCTGGGAATAGTAGTACACCGCTCGCTCAGCCACACTATATAGCATTCTGTTTACTGCCACTCTGTGTACCTCGCTCAGCCACACTATATAGCATTGTGTTTACTGCCACTCTGTGTCTGCTGGGAATAGTAGTACACCGCTCGCTCAGCCACACTATATAGCATTCTGTTTACTGCCACTCTGTGTACCTCGCTCAGCCACACTATATAGCATTGTGTTTACTGCCACTTTGTGTCTGCTGGGAATAGTAGTACACCGCTCGCTCAGCCACACTATATAGCATTGTGTTTACTGCCACTCTGTGTACCTCGCTCAGCCACACTATATAGCATTGTGTTTACTGCCACTCTGTGTCTGCTGGGAACAGTACTACACCGCTCGCTCAGCCACACTATATAGCATTCTGTTTACTGCCACTCTGTGTCTGCTGGGAACAGTACTACACCGCTCGCTCAGCCACACTATATAGCATTGTGTTTACTGCCACTCTGTGTACCTTGCTCAGCCACACTATATAGCATTGTGTTTACTGCCACTCTGTGTCTGCTGGGAACAGTAGTACACCGCTCGCTCAGCCACACTATATAGCATTGTGTTTACTGCCACTCTGTGTCTGCTGGGAACAGTAGAACACCGCTCGCTCAGCCACACTATATAGCATTGTGCTTACTGCCACTCTGTGTACCTTGCTCAGCCACACTATATAGAATTGTGTTTACTGCCACTCTGTGTCTGCTGGGAACAGTACTACACCGCTCGCTCAGTCACGCTATATAGCATTGTGTTTACTGCCACTCTGTGTACCTTGCTTAGCCACACTATATAGCATTGTGTTTACTGCCACTCTGTGTCTGCTGGGAACAGTACTACACCGCTCGCTCAGCCACACTATATAGCATTGTGTTTACTGCCACTTTGTGTACCTTGCTCAGCCACACTATATAGCATTGTGTTTACTGCAACTCTGTGTCTGCTGGGAACAGTAGTACACCGCTCGCTCAGCCACACTATATAGCATTGTGTTTACTGCCACTCTGTGTCTGCTGGGAACAGTAGTACACTGCCGCTCACTCAGTCACCCCATTACTATATAGCATTGCTGGGATCTGTAGTACTCTGCTCACCCACCCATACCATTGTACTGCCAGTCACTGTGTATATTGCTGGGATCTGTAGTACTTCACTCATCGTCAACCACTATATAGCATTGCGTACTCTGCCAGTCAGTGTGTATATTGCTGGGATCAGTAATACTCCACTCAACGTCAACCACTATATGAGCTCACCATGAGTTCCTCAGAGACCTCCGCTGTGTGCAGCACTCCCAACAACAGCAACAGCCAACGCCCCACGCAAGCTATAACATCCACCCCAGCAGCCAGTGGTCAGCAGCAGCCCTCCCCGGAGGAGAACGTTGTGTCCATCGGTCCGGCGCCAGAGCGATTATTGAGGGCTGCCATTGAGGAGATGATGGGGCCTGATGTGGAGGAGGAGGTCGGGCTCAGGCCAGAATCCCAAGTTAATGTTGAGGACGATGAGGGGTCTGTGTCTGGGGATGTTGGGGTGGCAGAGGTGGTGGGTGGGTCAGACTCAGGAGAAGAGTTGTATGATGAGGATGATGATCGGGACCATCTGTATGTGCCTCAGAGTCCGACCCCGGAAAACATGTTGTATCGTGTGTTTAGGTACTAAAATCTGCGTTCCCACTTCCCAGTACTGCCCGGGTCCACGGATCCATATAATTTTTTGGGCAGCACTATCAAACTGTGGTACTATGAGTGAGTTGCCATGGTCCTTCTGTGCTGTCACACTCACCGTCTGTCTGCAGATGGATTGTTCAACACAGCTACGCCATCTGACATGTAGTCCTTGACCATCTTCTCCAGGCAATTGGTGTTGGAGGACGTGGAACTGCCCGATTGCTGTTCTGTGGGCTGCTGCATGGGTGTCAGAAAATGTTCCCACTCCAAGGACACTGCCAATACCATTACCTTTTGGGCACTAGCAGCAGCTTGTGTTTTTTGCTGCCCTCCTGGTCCTCCTGGGTTTGCTGAAGTCAGTCTGTTGGCGTACAACTGGCTAGAGAAGGAGGAGGATGTCAATCTCCTCTCTAAAGTCTCCATCCTCAAGGGCCTGCTGGAATTGTTCCATTTTTGACCTGTCTGACACTTTCTTCAATCAGTTTTTTAACATTGTGTTTGTATAAACTGGGTATAAACCCAGTAATTGGTGTTGTCCAGAATAATGAATAATAATGAATAGTGAATAATGCGCGGGCTGCGTTCAATGCAGTCTAGCATGAATTGAGCCATGTGTGCCAGAGAATCCTGCCAGACTCCTCTGTCTTCATGTTCTTGTGAGCGTTGTGATTGTTGTGATGCACCATATTCGTCACCAGCATCACTTTCTTCCTCTTCTGCTGTCCATTCCCGCTAAATTGTGGAAGTCCAACGTGCACCGCTCTGTCCCTCGGCAGTGGGGGCATCCAATTCCTGCTCCAACTACAGCTGTTCCTCGTCCTGTTCTTTGTCATAGCTGGGACCAGCGTTTCCTGAGGCAGGTTGCCTGATGTTGGTATCATCACGCTGATCGTTTTCATCTTCAGATTCCCCCACTTGCATCATGCCAGCGGTTTCCATCTTCAACATTGATTTCTTCAGTAAACACAGCAGTGGCATTGTAATGCTGACTGTAGAGTTGTCACTGCTCAGTCACAAGCAACGTGGATTGCTCAAAATTTTGGAGGACTTGGCAGAGATCCAACATGGTGGCCCAATTAGATCCACAGAAGCTTGGTAGCTAACTGCTGGAATGCGCCTCGGCTAGCGTGCTAGCATGTGCAGCGTAGAATTCCAGCGCGTAGTTAGGGACATCACCCAGCGAGCGATGGTGCGCTAGATTGAAGCGCTCCTGCATCTCTTGGTGAGTCCTTCAGAAGCGGTACTGGACTTTAAAAAATGTTTTTTTTCCTTCAACAGAAGATCTGCCACGTTGGAGTGAGGAGGACGCCGCCGACCCCGACACCAAGCTGAACCCCGGCGAACTCCAAGCAGAGGATCTTCAGGAACCCTCAAGGCTTTGAGCAAGCTGAGGAGGATCAGCAGTCCCGACGAGACCTCTCCTCATATGTGACTGTGTGCAGTGGAGTAGAGCTCCCCAGAACAACCTCTCACTTGTCACTTTGTCACTGGTCACTTTGTCACTTTGTCATTTTGTCACTTAGTCACTTTGTCACTTGTCACTTTGTCACTTGTCACTTTGTCACTTGTCACTTTGTCATTTTGTCACTTTGTCACTTTGTCAGTCACTTTGTCACTTTGTCACTTTGTCACTTTGTCACTTTTCACTTTGTCACTTGTCACTTGGTCACTTGTCACTTGGTCACTTGTCCAGATGATCTCGGTACACCTCCTGCGATTCAAATTCCTGCACACATTGCTCTGGGATTTGGGTGTGATGAAGGATGCATCTAACTGGCCACCGGAGGCAATTAAGGCCTTCAAAACATTGAAAGCAGCTTTCTGTTCCGCCCCCATTTTGCGTCATGTTGAGTTGTTGACTTCATGTTCATCCTCGGCCTCGCCTTGCATTTCAGTGCGAGGTGCATTTTCCACAGAAAAAGGTTGTGAATCCGGGCACAACATTTGTGGCTGTTCCATTGACCTTTCACAGGTAGAAGATTGTGGGGGTGGGAATAGCTCCTACGAATAGCCCATTGTGTCCTGAAAACTACTCATTGCATTGCTTTGCGCACGCATTTGTTTGTCCTCATGCAAGGCCTGAGTTGCGCCTGAAAGCGTGGCCTTCTCCTCCTGCGCCTCCTCCTGTTCCATCACGTCTGCTGCTGCTGGGTTAGCATTGCCGCCCGGTCCCTGTTTATTGAACCTCTTATCTTTATTACATTTATGACTGCATGGCGGTACAAAGCATGCTATCCGCACGCTTCTTGTCCTCATGCAAGGCCTGGGTTGTTGTGTCTCAAAGCGTGGCCTTCTCCTCCTGCGCCTCCTCCTGTTCCATCACGTGTGCTGCTGCTGCTGCTGGGTTAGCGTTGCCGGTCCCTGTTTATGGAACCTCTCATCTTTATTACATTTATGACTGCATGGCGGTAAAAAGCATGCTATCCGCACGCTTCTTGTCCTCCTGCAAGGCCTGGGTTGTTGTGTCTCAAAGCGTGGCCTTCTCCTCCTGCGCCTCCTCCTGTTCCATCACGTGTGCTGCTGCTGGGTTAGCGTTGCCGGGCCCTGTTTATGGAACCTCTCATCTTTATTACATTTATGACTGCATGGCGGTAAAAAGCATGCTATCCGCACACTTCTTGTCCTCATGCAAGGCCTGGGTTGTTGTGTCTCAAAAAGCGTGGCCTTCTCCTCCTGCGCCTTCTCCTCCTGTTCCATCACGTGTGCTGCTGCTGGTGCTGGGTTAGCGTTACCGGTCCCTTTTCCTGGAACCTCTTCTCTGTATTACATTTATGAGTGCATGGCGACAAAAAGCATGTTACCTGTGCAAAGAAACATGACATTTTCCACATTTAAAAGACAGTTTTTCCTTTGAAACTTTACAATCAATTTTCTCAAAAACTATAAGCTCTTTTTCAAATATTTTTTTTCCTCTTGTACCCACTCCCAAGGTGCACATACCCTGCAAATTTGGGGTATGTAGCATGTAAGGAAGCTTTACAAAGCACGAAAGTTCGGGTCCCCATTGACTTCCATTATGTTCGGAGTTCGGCGCGAACACCCGAACATCGCGGCGAACGTTCGCGAACCCGAACATCTAGGTGTTCGCCCAACACTAGTTATGACCACTCCCGAATTTAGTAATTACAAGCCCTGATACCTCAAACTACCATAGTGTCCCCCCACCACACGCACCTTATGGCTGGATTTCTTACATTTACCATATTGTACTGCAGATTATCTACTTAATATACTCCATTTACTAACTACAAAACACTGCCGATCTGTTATCTTTATCCAATACTGGACTACTACAAATGTCCTTCTTTGTTGTTTAACCTCCTGAGCGGTCTGGACGAGCTCAGCTCGTCCATCACCGCCGGAGGCTGCCGCTCAGGCCCTGCTGGGCCGATTTTTATCAAATAAAGTGCAGCACACGCAGCCGGCACTTTGCCAGCCGCGTGTGCTGCCTGATCGCCGCCGCTCTGCGGCGATTCGCCGCGAGTAGCGGCGAAAGAGGGCCCCCCTAGCCGCCTGAGCCCTGCGCAGCCGGAACAAAAAGTTCCGGCCAGCGCTAAGGGCTGGATCGGAGGCGGCTGACGTCAGGACGTCGGCTGACGTCGATGACGTCACTCCGCTCGTCGCTATGGCGACGATATAAGCAAAACAAGGAAGGCCGCTCATTGCGGCCTTCCTTGTTTATTCTGGGCGCCGGAGGCGATCGGAAGATCGCCTCCGGAGCGCCCTCTAGTGGGCTTTCATGCAGCCAACTTTCAGTTGGCTGCATGAAATAGTTTTTTTTTTATTTAAAAAAAACCCTCCCGCAGCCACCCTGGCGATTTAATCAGAACGCCAGGGTGGTTAAGTTTATAGAGTATCCTTATTTTTATTTCTGTATAATTTGTTTTATTTTATTTTATTTTTTTCCTCAATTCTAAAGTTGTACTCTATGAAACAATTTATGTACACGTTATTCTGTTTTGCATTTAAATTGAATAAAAAACATTTTATGATCTAATTAAAAAAAAAGACCATCTCTGTTCCATTGTTTTAGGTCTTTAGTAAGCGCTGGCAGAAGTAGCAGGAAGTTAGTTATAGAGTTGCACCAAATCAGAAGGCAACATTACCTGTAAGTTGTGAAGAGCTTTTTCCTTGCATGGAAAGGAGTAATTGCTTAAAAAGATCTACTTCCTCTGGATTCGAGCAGCTTGGCATAAATTCTGATTTAGTCATGTTTGTTTTAAAATTAGATATTTTCTCTCTTGGCAGTCTATTTGAGTGCTTATTACCGTATTTTTCGGAATATAAGACGCACTTTTTCTTCCCCAAAACTAGGGGGAAAAAGTGGGTGCGTCTTATATTCTAAAGGTACGGTATTTGGGCCCCAAAACATACTTACCGGTTCCTGCAGCCGCGATCCTGTCCTCCTCCGTCTGACTGCCGCCATCCAAGGGTCATCCGAGGGTCCCAGCTGTGGTCATCTGAGGGTCCCAGCCATCCCATCCAGAATCCCGGCTCTTTAGTGTCCCAGTCGCCAGATCGTCTTCACTGCAGACAGCAGCCATGCGGTAATCACGCGCTGCTGCCTCGCCGACATCCTCCATGGTAACGGCGTCCTCTTCCTAGTTACGGTGCCCCCTTCTGTGTGACGAGCGGCGCATGTGCGCCGGGTCACGCATGACTTCAGGCGCACGTGCGCCGGGGTCACGCATGACGTCAGGCGCACATGCGCTGCTCGTCACACAGAAGGGGGCACCGTAACTAGGAAGAGGACGCCGTTACCATGGAGGATGTCGGCGAGGCAGCAGCGCGTGATTACCGCATGGCTGCTGTCTGCAGTGAAGACGATCTGGCGACTGGGACACTGAAGAGCCGGGATTCTGGATGGGATGGCTGGGACCCTCAGATGACCACAGTTGGGACCCTCAGATGACCCTTGGAAGTCGGCAGTCAGGCGGAGGAGGACAGGATCGCGGCAGCAGGATCAGGTGAGATGCTGCAGGGGCAAAGTGTAGTGTAGTTTGTGTTGGGTGCAGGATTTAGTTAGTGTAGTGTAGTGTAGTTTGGGTTGGCTGCAGGGGTTAGTTAGTGAAGTGTAGTGTAGTAGTGTAGTGTAGTTTGGGTTTCTACAGGGGTTACTTAGTGAAGTGTAGTGTAGTTTGGGTTGGCTGCAGGGGTTAGTTCGTGTAGTGTAGTGTAGTGTAGTTGGTGGGGGCAGCAGGGGTAAGTGAAGTGTAGTGTAGCAGGATTTAGTGTAGATAAGCAGTTCAGCTTAGATAGAGACAGTTTTGGGGGGTTTAAAGGTCCATAAGACACCCCTGCAACATAGACGCACCTAGGTTTAGTTTTTTTTTTTTTCCTGATTTTTGCCTTCTAAATCTAGGTGTGTCTTATATGCCGGAGCGTCTTATATTCTGCAAAATACGGTAACTGGATCCTTTGGTGCTCTAATTCTGGACTTATTTGGATTTCCCAGTCAAGAGCATAGTTTAATGGATTTTGCAACTCTGCTGAGTTGCCCTCCTTGTGCTTGCCCTTTACAACATGCATTATAATTCTTTTTTTTTTTTACTTTACTTTCATTTGGTTTTTTGTTTTAATTTTGCTGGTTCAAGGTGTCCTTTATGCACCCCTATTGTGTATATATATGTACATAGGCTTATGTTTTGTAATACTCACGCAGCACACATTGTGCTTGCTTTACATGATCTATCCTTGGAGCCCATTTGCACCTCCTCCCACTTCCTGAGATTTTATTGCCCTGATCGTGTGCAGATAGCGGTTTGCATTGCCTAGCAATGCATCACCTGGCCTGCAGTGTGTGGCCCTGCTCTACGTACTCCTAGAGTCCTGCCCTCCCGCTTCATTTCCCTTCCTATATAACGGGCTCCCGAATATCAGACAGTATGCCCTGGAAGAAGCTACTAGGCAGCAAATCGCTATGACATCTGATGGGGTCTGGACTTGTTGATACCTTAGGCTCCCCTGCACACTTTTTCCTCTCTGTTCATCTTCTTTTCTCACAGCGGTCAGATGCCTCGTCTGCATGGCAATACTTTCATTTTTACTGTGCTCTGAACAGTGTTCACCGCATTTCCATTCATTCTTTACTGTGCTGCTTTTCTGTGTCTTTCTCTTATTCACTGCTCTTTAAATTGCACTTATTGTTCTTTGCATGTGGCACTTTACTTCTTGACTACACACAAAATGGATGGTGATAATGATAAATTAGAAACTAGCTGAATGTATTTCCTCAATTTTAAAATCTTCTATATCTCCTTTACATTCCTTTTTTTTACTTGATAGCATCTCACAGATTATTGAATATGTTGGTGTTTAAAGCCCTGATAACAAACAATCTCAATCTTCTCCAAGTACCACACAATAACACCGTCCAACCTCCAAAAGACAATAACCATCCTTTACCTTCCCTGCTGAAGCAACAACATTGAATATTTGGGAGAGGAGGAAAGAATGGACCAATCACCATGTTTTCACATTGGGCTTTGTTTTTTGTTTCTGACTCAGTGGTGAGTTTCAAAAAAAGTGGAATGTTCTGGGTCATTGTGAAAAGTAGTCAAACTAAACATAATTGTTTATGTTCATCAGTTTTTGACATCACTCAACATTCATGGTACCCAATAAGCTGTGACTTTTTTCATCTCTAAAGAATCAGTAAAGATTAACTGAGCAGTGTAGACGAAGATGCCTAAAGGCTCAGCAATACACCAACAGTCATTCGTCACTTGGACATAGTTGATGTTTTGTTTCATGATAGATGTTGAACTGTGTTCTCAAGCAGTCCACACCTTCAGTGAATTTATGCTTAGGAGAAATATGTGCAGTATGTTGGTCTCCATTGCCCAACGTCAGCACCATTTCAGTATCAGCCTCCCATATGGCAATCTATTCAGAGAGACATAACCAGACCACACTTCAGATTTCTTAAATTTTTAACCAGTTCAGCAGCCAGGATGTGAAACTCATGTTCTGTTTTTCCTATCATGCCACAAGGACACAAGTCTCATGTTCTTAAAGAGACTCTACAGTCTGAAATGCCATTTCCATTTGATGGTCTGATCGTCTTGTCATTTGAAAATTATAGTTACCTGCCAGCTTTGTTCATCCAGAAAACCTCCTAGAGCTGCATGCCCATCATCTTCTGTCACGTAGTCCCATCCCTTCCTGATCAAATGTTTTTTTTTCTACTTGAGATAAAAAACACCAAGGCCTTTTTTCAGCAGGGGGACAGGGCTACACGAGTGAAGCCAGAAGCCATGTGGCTCCAGAAGTTTTTCTGGAGGAACAGAGCTGGCAGGTAACTATAACTTTTAAATTACAATCAAACCATCAAATGAAAATGACATTTCAGGCTGTATAGTCACTTAAAAGTGTACCTGAGACGAGGGGCATAAAAGTTTTATACTTACCTGGGGCTTCCTCTAGCCCTTTCTGCACAGATCGCTCCCTCGCTTCGGTCTAAAGCCTTTTACATTTTAGTAGCCCCATTCTCCGCTTCCAGTTGGGGCCAGTTGGTGCAGGCACAGTGCAGCCAAGCGCACCCCCTGTCTCTCTCCCACGTAGAATGGAGCGGGCATGCCTGGCTGCCTGGGCCCGACTGGCCGTGAAGAATTGGACTGCTATGGGAGAATCTAAGAGGTTTTAGACCACGGTGAGGGAGCGATCTGTGTGGAGGGGGCTGGAGGAAGCCCCAGGTATGTATAAAACTTTTATGCCCCCTTGTCTCAGGTTCACTTTATCCTTCCAAGCCTAACTCGTCCTAAAAAAAATAGCTGCAATTGGTAAAGACAAGTCAGGCTCACTCAGTTATTACAATTACTCATCTGCAGTGTTCAGTGGCTTCCCTGCAAGCATATTACGGTCTTCTTCTCCATGATCCTTGGCAGCGATCTCCTCTTTTTCCTCCTTTGTCACTTTCTGTCCCTCGGTGATCACCTCCCACAGCGTTTCCCTCTGATGATGCTGCGTGCACCCCTTGTGTTGGGTATAAGCAGCATCATCCCATCAGGCAGCAAATTCCAATTATTTGTATTAGATTAAATACAAACATATTTCTTGGATCCAATATAAAAAATTCTAAGTGTAAAAAAAAAAAAAAGTTATTGGCAGCACTACTGCCCATAGCAGCAAATAATAAAGTAAAAAAAAATGTAAAAATGTTTTAATAAAAAAATTTTTAAAAGTGCTTTTTTTATATTGTATGCATGCTTCCGTACAGCTTACAAGTCCGCAACTTGCAAGCAGTCTTCAAAAATGCTTACAATATAAAGAAATACGTAAAAAAAGTACTGTTTTTGGTCACGGAGGTTACATTTTCCCTGTTGCAGTGCCTCCCAGGCAGCTCTGATTGGTGCAAGGGAACATATGTTCCCTAAGCTATTCTGTAATTGCTGTTACAGCTGCCAATGGACATCCGAGTCTAACAGTGGCAAAACTGTGATCACAGCAGGAGTGCACTGAGGCGAGATATGGAAATCTACGTCCTGACAGAGATAAGGAGGCTGAAAACAGGGCACAGATTTCTAATGTGGATCCAGTAGCGGTTAATCAATATAAGAAATACCCTTCAACCAATTCCATTTCTGTTTGAGAGCCATCCTTTCAGCAACATAAGTCACTACTCTCACACAGATGGGGTTTTCTAAGTATAGATTTTAAAACTTTATTGTTGCAATGTACAAATGAGGTTGGTATATGGTGGTCTTGCTGCTTGTTAGGGGAAGGTGGCCAATCAATTGATCAATCAATAATTGCTGTAAGAAGATATTCCAGTCATACATACATAAAATAAATGTAAACATACTTGCTACTCTATTCTACTATATCATATTACCTACACACAGAAATATTACATGTACCGTGCATGCCTATATTGTAAATAAACCATACATACACTTACATAGACCAATTCTTTTCTTCATAGTATGCATTTTACAATTTAACAAACTAGTAATGTATACATATTTAAAAATGTGCATATGCAAAGCCAACTCAAGCATTTCTTTCATAATGATGTTTAAAGTTTTTTTTGTTTTTTTTTATGGTAGGGCAAGCCTTAGGCACTTCAAATTCCTCTAAATATGTCTGTGTGATCTTTTTAAAGACAGTCACATTTCAAAGCTAATATTTCTAATTCTTTACAACTCACTCCCTTTTAAGGCATGATCTCATTCCATGATGAAAGTGGCCGATTCCACCTGACTTTCCAGATGCCAAAGATCAAAAAGGGGCTGAGTAGTTCATCAACCTTTCAAGAAAAAAAATGTAGAAAAACTGCAATCGCAGTAAACAAATAATTAAAGAATAATTATCTTTCACCTTGAATAGTATGTTACTGACAGAATGAAAATAGATAAAATAAGATTGGTTGCAGTTTTTATTCCTTTAATGCCTATTATTCTTACAATGATAACTGTACAATGATTAAAAATAAAGCTTAACAATGCTTTCTGGAATGGACATAAAGCTGTCAGTCATACCCCAGATCCAGGGCTAGCTATGGGATGGGTCACTTCAAACTGATGGTATGTTAGCTTAGTCATCAATCACAGAGGAATATGAAGGTCAATCAAGCCCAAAAGTTCCAAAAAGACACAAAGGTTGCTATGCAACTTCAACAATATATGCATACAATAGCTTAGAAACAGAACGTCAAATGTTTCAAGATCTAAGAATTGTCTAAAAATAAACATTAAAGCAGGAAACCTGCATTTGAAATTTTGCTCATAGCAAAACATACATAGAATCAATTTGCCTTCTACAGATCTCAAAAAGAAGATATAGAGAGAATATTTCGGTAATTAGTGAAAGAGTGTACAGTCTGTTTTAATTTGAATAGCAAACAACAAGAGGGAAAATGTAAGGTTACTTTCAGATGTTTGTTTTAAATGAGCTGATGTTAATTTCCACATATTGTTACACAACAGTTTAGTTCTCTACTATCAGTGTTAAAGGGAATCTGAAGTGAAAATAAACTTAGGCTATAATGATTTGTATGTGTAGTACAGCTAAGAAATAAAACATTATTAGCACAGATATGAGTCTCATATTGTTTCCAGTACAGGAAGAGTTTAGAAACTTCAGTTATCTATGCAAAAGAGTTTCTGTGAGCTCTGGGACTTTATAAAGTCGTGGGCAGCACTGTCTTTTGAAGCACTTATCTCAACTGTCTCTCATTGTTTCTTCTTTGTTTATGGTTTTCTGCAGAGAAAAGTTCAAATTGGCTTAGTCTGCTCTGTAAAATTATTTATAATGCTGAATGTATTGTGGAAACTGCAATTATTAGAGAATGATGTAATGTTATAAAAAAAAGCAATATACCTGAAAATAAAAATGCAACACTATTCATGAGGTTTTTTTTATCACCTCAGTGTAACTTTAAAGGGAAGGTTCAAGCAAAAAAAAAAAATGATATTCACTTACCTGGGGCTTCTACCAGCCCCATGTAGCCATCCTGTGCCCTTGTAGTCACTCACTGCTGCTCCAGTCCCCCGCTGGCAGCTTTCTGACCTCGGAGGTCAGGGCCACATTGCATACATTTTTACGCATTCCAGCTAGTGCAGGAACAAAAATTTACGTGTTTCACCACTAACGCGTAAAAATGTATGTGTTAATGTTCCTGCACTAGCGGGAATGTGTAAAAATGTACGCAATTTGGCCCTGACCTCCGAGGTCAGAAAGCTGCCAGCGGGGGACTGGAGCAGCAGTGAGTGACTACGAGGGCACAGGATGGCTGCATGGGGCTGGTAGAAGCCCCAGGTAAGTGAATCTCATTTTTTTTTTTTTGCTTGGACCTTCCCTTTAAGGAGGAATGAGCAATGAGATGATGATTCTGAAGGGTTACCTCAGCCGAGTTCAGTCTAGCACGTGGATGAAGCTTAAAGGGGCACTATGGCTAAATTCTTTGTTTTTTGTGGCTGTGATATTTATAGCTGTATGTGGAGAATAGTTAGGAACATGCAATGTGGCAGATGATTTTTTTTTTTTTTTTTTTTACATTGACACCATCCTTGTGTAGGTTTAGAGTCGCGTCGGCACATTTACCTTACTGACGCGACTTAGGCTAATCCATTATGGTGCAGGAGGCATCTTTCCCTGCTGTTGTGCTGCCGTTGTGCTGCCGTTGTTGGTCTCCCCTCTCGGAAGCGCTGGTAGCATATTCCATCTTTCAACTGCACAATCGTGCAGTTACATAGCTCTCCCCATCAGCTGTAAAGTGTATCAATGTGCAGCCGTGCAGTGCGAGTGACACGCAACCTCCATCTGCGGTGGGAAGTAACCGCCGTGTAGAGAGGGACGCAGCCTCACTGATGATGCTGCCCGGCAAGGACCCCTGTAGCAAAGCTGGCAATGAAACGGACACCTATTGTTGTCCGTTTCTATGGTTACCAGCCTTCGCTGTTTGAAGTGCGCAGTGTAGCGGCGGCATGAGAGAGCAAACACAGCGCATCTGCTCTCTCATGCCGCCGATACACTGCGCACTTCAAACAGCACATTGATACATTTTACGGCTGATGGGGAGAGCTATGTAACTGCACGATTGTGCAGTTGAAAGATGGAATATGCTACCAGCGCTTCCGAGAGTGCTGTGATGCAAGGGATGGGATAGCCTCCCACGCTTGTTTGTTTATAAACACTACGTACAGCCGCTCTGAGTTTATTAGTGAAGGGGAGGGATTCACTCCCCACACCCCTTTCCCTCCCATATTGGGAGAAATAAATAACAGCCGTCTAAGCCGTCACGTCACCTGACGAAGGCGTGGTTAACGCCAAAACGCGTTGTGACGTCAGACGGCATTGGCGTAACGAAGCCCTGCCCACCAGACCCCGCTCCACATCACACCATCGCGCTTCTCGCTCTGGCCAAGCGAGAGAGCTAGGAGAGGAGCTGTCGGCAGGCTTTAAGAAACGCCTTATCTTCTCTTACACATTGTAAGTGTAATTTTAATGCACTTATTTTTATATTAAAACGTTAATGCACCAGAGAGACGCTCCTGTTTCTTCTCTCCACTGTGTCACACAGCCTTCTGCCCCAGTTCATTCTGGGAGACCAGAACAAACAGCAAACATAGTGGTGCACCTTGCCAGAAGTAAAGATAGCGCCATCTATAATACATTTAAAGAGACTCTGAAGCCAACAAAGATTGCTATTTTTACCTGGTAGTTCTCTTCAGTAGTCTCAGTAGATGTAAACCGCCACATCCCGCCGCAAAACGAGGGGTTTAGACCCCCCAAATCCCAGGAAAAACATCCACGACCATCTTGGTCGTGGATTGTGCTGCCGTGAAAGGCAGAGCTTTCAGCTGCATCTTGACATCAGTAGAGGCAGAGCTGCAGCTGAAAGCTCTGCCCCTTTCAGGAAGCGCTGGCCGGATTGCCCCCCAAGGTTTTGGGGGGTCTAAAGCCCTTGTTTTGTGGCGGGGATGTGGCAGTTTACATCTACTGAGAGTACTGAAGCGAACTAGAAGGTAAAAATAGCAATTTTTGTTAGCTTCCTTCTCTCTTTAAGAATATAAATCTGGTTGCGTACAAATTTTACAATTGCAAACAATGACTAACGATGACTAATGCATAAAATAATATTGTAATACGTTAAGCAATTTTATTCATTAGGTAGGTTATATTAAGTTCATTTGTAAAACTGTAATGATTTTATTGCAAGCTCGCTATAGAGTGAGGCATAGTGAAAATGTAATAGGTGGACAATAGCTTACAAAACACTTGTAACACTTGACCACAAATTTTCTGTTTGTAATGACATGCCGCTGCAAATGATTTTCTTATGATGTAACCACATCATGAAAAAATCCAAATTCAAGACACCTTTTTAGCTCACATTGAATTAAATCTGCTTTGCTGGTCTGAACAACTAAAGGCTCATACACACATCAGACTATAGTCTTTGGAAAATGAAAGATCACAGACCAATCTTACCACCCTTCATGTAGTATGAGAGCCATACTCTACACAGTCTTTTCTATGGAGCTGAACTCCACATCAGATAGAAATCTTTGCAAGAAGCTGCACACACAGATGCTGTACAGACACAAAAGATCAGTATCTGCAAAAGATCTGTTCCTGCCAAAAATCCATTCCTGCAAATTGCAATGATAGTCTATGAGATCTGCAGATCATCATACACACATGATTTAACTGACATTTATCTGCAGATCAAACAATCATCCGCAGATCTGAAAATCCATCCTGGTGGATCTGATCTGCAGATGAATGTCAGTTAAATCATGTGTGTATGATGATCTGCAGATCTCATAGACAATCATTGCAATTTGCAGGAATGTATTTTTGGCAGGAACAGATCTTTTGCAGATACTGATCTTTTGTGTCTGTACAGCATCTGTGTGTGTGCAGCATCTTGCAAAGATTTTTTTTCTGATGAGGAGTTCAGCTCCATAGAATAGACTGTGTAGAGTATGGCCCTCATACTACATGAAGGGTGGTAAGATTGGTCTGTGATCTTTCATTTTCCAAAGACTATAGTCTGATGTGTGTATGCACCTTAAGGCTTTCTCTTCTATGCAAATCTTTGCTACAAAAAATGACAATTTGTACACTCCATGTTACTATATCACTAGAAATGTCTGATAAAAATTAAATTAACTTGGCTTTTAGCACCAGCAAACAGCTCCACTAGTGGTTAGCAGGTTTGATTTGCTTTATCCTGTATGGAAGAAAAAAATAAAAAAAGCTGAAGTTGGACTCCAAATCTTATGAGCATTCCTAAAAAAGTTACCTAACAAAATGAATCTACATGATTTACAACAGCTAGTGCTGCAGGTATCTTTACTAGAAAAGTGTTTTTTATGTTTGTATTTCATCTTTATTAAAGAAAAGTCATATACATAAATGTTATTACAGTATATGACTTTTGCAGAGTTACCCAAAAATATTTTCAAAGAGTTAACTACTACATCTTCTTAAATGTTAGAGATTTCTCTTTTTATATCTTCTTATTGATTATTGGATTGACCACTTGCCCTATTACAGAATCAATATGCACCTCAGGTAGAGAAGGTCAGCCTTATGTAGAGGGTAATTATGTAAATTAAGTTACAGATATTTGAAGAGGATAATAGGGTCAGGAGTTAATTTAGAGGCTGTTTGTCTGACTTGTTCATATCAAAGAGCATTCATAGAAACTAGGGTCAGGCATCAATGGACCTTATATAGGAATACTGGTTTGCAAGACTTTTAACTATTATTTATAGTTTTATACTGTTGCATTTCAGCTAAACTGAAAGAAGTTCAATTTCTGTGACTGGAATCCAGAGGTTAAGGCAAAGAATCACTATTGTGAAAAATGTAAAATTTAAAATACATACATATACAATGTACATTTCCCCAGAGTGACATGCACTATACTATTATTTTTTCCTATTTTCTGCCACTTACAGTAGCCAGTACAAGTTTGCTAAATATGACAAATTTTGGACTAGTCCTTCTCCTTGTATGAAGTCTCAGTATTACCTTTCTTCTTTTCAAAAACATCCACTGGAAACAATCTATACAAAGATGACAGTCAGCTTCCCTACTTATTTGCACAGTATTTTGGCAGGTGGACTGTGCCACTACATTTCTGTAAATACTTTTGTAAATAAAGAAATATCTGAGAATTCCACGTCCCCTGCAGATGGACTAGTCCAAAACCTATCAGATCTCAAAATCTGTTTTTATGATTTGATTTTCAATGCCAACTGTAAGTGACAGCAGCAAAAGAAAATAATTTACATTGTATTTAACTTTACATTTAAAATTATTTAAAATTTACATTTTTGTGATAGTCCTTTAACAATGACACCCCTAATTCAGGGCTATGTTAGTAGCAAACATCGATTAAGCATGGGAACAATATTTAAGTAGGCGGCTGGTTATACAGTTAAATATACTATTACCTATATGGCAATTAAAATTGGACCTAAGAAATTTGAAAAAAAGATACATGATTTGCTGGGGGCAACACTGCTATTTTATATTACTTCAGTATTGTTCACATAAATGTCCAGCAGACCTTGCTTATTACATTGATCTCTGGACATGCTTTGGGTGAGCTATAACAAGACATTTATATATATATAAGCCCCTCAGAGCTTTGACCTTTATACTTGACCTGCTCACATATTAACCTTAAGCTTCAAGACCATTTTCTCTAAGACAAAGTGATGAACTGTGTATGAGAAAGTGTTCCTTAACCACTTGCCGACCGCGCACTCATACCGCGCGTCGGCAAAGTGGCAGCTGCAGGACCAGCGACGCAGTACTGCGTCGCCAGCTGCAACCTAATTAACGAGCGATCGCGCGGCTGTAGCCGCACGATCGCTACGTCACACTGTTGGGCACCCTTGTGACTTCAGCCCGCCGGCCAATCAGCAGCGCCGGCGGGCTGTACTTTTTCAAATTGGCCAATACAATGAGTATAATACAGTTTGTTTACGTAACAAACTGTATTATACTGCCTGCCTCCCGCTGGTGGTCACACTTAGCGATCGACCACCAGCGAGGAGAGCAGGCACAGTAAGAGTGCACACACACACACACCTTAGGAGCCCCACAGACCCCCCGATCACCCGCAGCACCCATCAGACACCCCCCTGTACCCCCCTGCAGCCCGCAGATCAGACCTAACCACCCCCCATATCACCCATCAATAAATCCCTGTCACCACCTGTCACTTCTATACATCAGAGCAGACCCCCAACTACCCCTTAGGGGTATCTGATCACCCCCCACACCTCCAGATCTCCCCCCGACCCCCCCCCCCCCTTGTATACTGAACCTATCTATCTCCCCTGCATCTGTCTATCTCCCCAGCGATCAGCTGCCAATCACCTATCAGTCACCTGTCAATCATCCCCTGTCACCACCTGTCACTTCTATCCATCAGAGCAGACCCCCAACTACCCCTTAGGGGTATCTGATCACCCCCCACACCTCCAGATCTCCCCCCGACCCCCCCCCCCCTGTATACTGAACCTATCTATCTCCCCTGCATCTGTCTATCTCCCCAGCGATCAGCTGCCAATCACCTATCAGTCACCTGTCAATCATCCCTTGTCACCACCTGTCACTGCCCCCCATTAGATCAGACCCCCAACTGCCCCTTAGGGGCTTCTGATCACCCACCCACCCTTTCAGATCCCACCGAGACACCCCCCCTGATCACATCAGCAGTCCATTGTTTACATCTGTTTTTCCCTGTAAACACCCACTTATCACCCGTCAATAACCCATCTATCACCCCCTGTCACCACCTGTCACTCCTATCCATCAGATTAGACCCCCAACTACCCCTTAGGGGTATCTGATCACCCCCCACCCCTTCCGATCCTCCACACACCGTCCTAGTTCATTGATTGCGTATATTCTCCCCCCTGCCACTGTGTATCTTATCTCCTGTCTGTAAGGCTTGATTGTGCTTTGTTTGGCTACAATTGTCTCAATTGCACTGTGATTGGCATCGATTGTCGTTTGATTGGCTTCGATTGTCACGTAATTTGTTTTCGATTGTCGCGTGATTGGCTTCAATTGCCCGTAATTGGTTTTGATTTTGCCAATTACCCACTGATTGGCTATTTTGCCCTGTGATTAGCATCGATTGTCGTGTGATTGGCTTCAATTGTCACGTAATTGATTTTTGATTGTCGCGTTATTGGATTCAATTGGTCCGTGATTGGCTTTGATTGCGCCGATTGCTGTAATTGTGTTGTAATTGTCTCGTGATTGTTTTTGATTATTTGTGATTGCTCTCTGATCCCCAACCCCCCCCCTCACCATCACTATCCTAGTGATCTAAAAACTTTTTTAGTATCACTAGTGGTAACAAACAGTTAGGCCAGTTAGCTAAGCAAAAGGGTTGTTAGTGTCAGTTAGTGCTCAGCCCACTGCACCACAGTCACTAATTAGCGTCATCACTGTCGCTAATCAGCATTGGTACTATATAGTATCTGTAAGTGATTATTAGTGATCACAGTCAGATCTATATTAGGGTCTCTAGGATCCACAAAAAAACGCAGTGTTTGCCCGATCAGACCTGATCGTTCGCCTGCACTGCGTTCAGCCCGCCCCACCGCAGTGACAGAATTTTTTTTTTTCTGATCACTGCAAAAAACACTGTACACAAGCTGTGGCACTGTAAACATCAGTTTTGATTTTTTTTATCTAAACTCAGTGACCACAGCTTTCTACCTCTCAAGTACTCCCTTTCGCTAGGTAGGTGCTCTTTTCCTGGGTAGTCTCAGAGGAATACCTCCTAAATTTAGCAGGCCACCATGGCAAAAAAGAGGTTTTCCAATGAAGACATCTACAGGTACATGGACCAGTCGGATGAGGATGATTGGGTCGACTTATTCGACGAATCTTCGGGTTCAGAGTACGATCCTGTAGACAGCAGTGGCTCTCTGACCGATAGTTCCGATGACGAGGTTGAGGTCCCGGCTAGAGCTAGGCGTACCACACCCCATGTCACTGGACTGCAGGTGGCGGAAGATCAGTCTCAAGGGCAGCAGAGTGGCGCTGATCTGATTTTTCTTGGTGAGGCATGCACCAGCAGCGCAGCATCTCCTGGACCTATCAACACCAGTACTTCCGCAGAAGACCCTGATGAAGTGGCGGACACCATCCTGGAAGTAGAAACTGGTTCGGTGGTACGTGAATTAAGATCCGATCCGCAGCCACCAAGTAGACGGGCCCGTACTCCCATTGGTTTTCCAGAGGTGCTGGCAAACCCTGATTGGCATTCCCCTGATCCCGCCGCACCCATACTGCCCCCTTTCACCGCCCAGTCTGGAGTCCAGGTGGAGACAGTTGAACTAGGATTGGCCCTAGACTTTTTTGAACTGTTCCTCACCCAGGATCTCCTTGACTTAATTGTGGCTGAGACCAACCTATATGCCACACAATTTATAACCGCCCATCCGAAAAGCTGCCACGCCCAGCCTTTTCGGTGGAAACCACTCCAAGTTTCCGAACTTAAAATTTTTTTGGGCCTTCTCCTCAACATGGGTATTACTAAAAAAAATGTATTGCGCTCTTATTGGTCTACACGCCAAATACATAACATGCCCGTGTTCTCTGCTGCCATGTCCAGGGCGCGATTTGAGATCATCCTGCGCTTCCTGCATTTCAATGACAACGACACCTGTCATGAAAGAGACCACCCAGCTTATGACCGGCTCCACAAAATTCGGCCCCTCATAGACCACCTGTCATCCACATTTGCAGATGCTTATACCCCTGAACAGAACATCTGTGTAGATGAGTCCCTCGTACATTTTACCGGGCGCCTTGGCATCAAACAGTACATCCCAAGCAAGCGCGCCCGGTATGGGGTGAAACTGTATAAGCTCTGTGATAGAGCCACAGGCTATACATCTCGTTTTAGGGTCTATGAGGGAAAAGACTCAAAATTGGAGCCGGTCGCATGTCCTGACTACCTCAGGAGCAGTGGAAAGATTGTGTGGGACTTGGTGTCACCCTTGTTCCAGAAGGGGTACCATCTTTATGTGGACAACTTTTACACAAGTGTGGCCCTCTTTCAGCACTTAAAGTTAGAAGGAATCCGATGCTGTGGCACCGTGCGGCCTAGTCGCCGGGGCTTCCCCCAACAGCTCGTTAACACCAGACTTCAACGGGGGGAGAGGACCGCCTTGTGTACCGATGACTTGCTCTTGGTGAAATGGAAGGACAAGAGGGACGTTTACCTTCTGTCTACCATTCACACAGACACGACAGTACAAATTACACGGGCAACAGAGGTCATTGAAAAGCCCCTCGCCGTCCACAGCTATAATGCCAACATGGGAGGGGTGGACTTCAATGACCAGATGTTAAGGCCCTATTTAATTTCCCGGAAAACCAGACGCTGGTATAAGAAAGTGTCTGTGTATTTAATTCAATTGGCGATGTACAACAGCTTTGTTCTCTACAGTAAGGCTGGGAGAACTGGATATTTCCTTCAATTCCAGGAAGACATTGTTTCGGCACTCCTCTATCCAGAAGGTGCCAGAGCCCAACCCCCAAATGCAACTAGCAGGCTGCATGGAAGGCATTACGCCTACCCGATTCCCAGTACCCAAACTCAACGCAACCCGAGAACAAGATGTCGTGTCTGCAGCAAGGCTGGAATAAGGCGTGACACCCCCGTTTACTGTCCCCGCTGTCCTGACCAGCCTGGCCTATGCCTAGGGGAGTGTTATGAGAGGTACCACGAGAAGACACACTTTTAGAACCTAGGGAACTACAGACACAGCAGTAGGCACACAAGGGTCTCTCAGTGCTATTTCACACTGGCGCGATGCGTTAGGGCAAATTGCCTAGCAAAAGTCACACTTTGCGGTCCCCCCCTACGCCGGAAGTGCTTGACTTAACGCTAGTGCATGCCTACGTTACTGCGTGGCTTCTGCGGCAATTTGGGTCGGCCCGGAAGTCATGTTAGTCTACGGCGACGCAGTTAATTACTAGGCCGAATGCTACTCTTGTGGTATTCCCTGAAGATCTATTTTGGGCGAGACGGTGCGGCGGGCTCGACCGACCGGATAGGCCAGTATGCAGTGTGAACCCAAACATCAGGTTTTGAGAGATCCAAATACACTGGCCTGCCAGAAACCTCTCCTTTCACTTGGGACAGAATGCATAATGTACTTCGCCACATATCTGTGCGATTTGCACTTTGCACATTGACCCATAGGGGAGGAGAAGTTTATCCTCAGCTCGCAGGTAAAAAAAAACAAAAAAAAAAACAGGTAAGCAAAAAAGTTAATATTTGGTTACCAATGTTATTGTTTGGTTTGAACATATTTAATAAAGTTTAAAAAGTTAATGTTATTGAAGTGCTTTGCTGCTTGCTTTTTTTTTTTTTTTTTTCTTCTTCTCTCTTTTTTTCCAACCGACCAATCAGCTGCAGCACTGATGATGCATCCTGACAGAAGCATTGTGCTTCTGTCAGGTTACACAAAATCGGTGCATGCAGCGCTGTAGGACGAGATTTCTCCTCCACAGTAAAAAAGATACGTTTGCCGAGGCATATGGGCCAAGGTGTGGTGTTGGGGATTCATATGCTTTGGCAAGCACTTTGTATCAAAAAAGAACTCAAGCAATGATTTCTTCATTCACATCGATCAATGTGGATGAATAAATCAGGATTGCCTGGGCATACGAGCTGGTGGGTTTGGATTTTTGGGGTGGCAGCTCCTATGTCCAGGCGGACGCCTTCCCCTCCTTTTTGTTTTGTTTTTTTCGTTTTTCTTCTCTCTTTTTTCTATCCAGACCGACCGACCGACCAATCAGCTGCAGCACTGATGGTGCATCCTGACAGAAGCATTGCGCTTCTGTTAGGTTACACAAAATCGGTGCATGCAGCGCTGTAGGACGAGATTTCTCCTCCACAGTAAAAAAGATACGTTTGCCGAGGCATATGGGCCAAGGTGTGGTGTTGGGGATTCATATGCTTTGGCAAGCACTTTGTATCAAAAAAGAACTCAAGCAATGATTTCTCCATTCACATCGATCAATGTGGATGAATAAATCAGGATTGCCTGGGCATACGAGCTGGTGGGTTTGGATTTTTGGGGTGGCAGCTCCTATGTCCAGGCGGACGCCTTCCCCTCCTTTTTGTTTTGTTTTTTTCGTTTTTCTTCTCTCTTTTTTCTATCCAGACCGACCGACCGACCGACCAATCAGCTGCAGCACTGATGGTGCATCCTGACAGAAGCATTGCGCTTCTGTCAGGTTACACAAAATCGGTGCATGCAGCGCTGTAGGACGAGATTTCTCCTCCACAGTAAAAAAGATACGTTTGCCGAGGCATATGGGCCGAGGAGCGGTGTTGGGGTTCATATGCTTTGGCAAGCACTTTGTATCAAAAAAGAACTCAAGCAATGATTTCTCCATTCACATCGATCGATGTGGATGAATAAATCAGGTTTGCCTGGGCATTTGAGCTGGTGGGTTTGGATTTTTGGGGTGGCAGCTCCTATGTCCCTCTTTCTTTTCTTTTTGTTTCACATTTTTTGGCAGATATTTGTTCATCCACATTGATCGATGTGAATGAAGGGATGTTTGCCGTTCATTTTTCCTTTCAGCCCAGAATGCACTAGCTGTATGCCCAATATAAGGAGTATAGCAGAAATACTGGCCATACATGTAATGATTGCAGAGGCCCTAAAATGCCAGGACAGACCCCACAAATGACCCCATTTTGGAAAGAGGACACCCCAAAGTATTCCATGAGGTGCATGGTGAGTTCATAGAAGATTTTGTTTTTTGTCACAAGTTAGCATAAATTGTTTTTTTTATGTTTTTTTTCACAAAGTATCCTTTTCTTCTAACTTGTGACAAAAATAATTTTTTTTATAAACTCACCATGCCCCTCATGGAATACTTTGTGGTGTCTTTTTTTTAAAATGGGGTCATTTGTGGGGTTTGTTAACTGTCCTGTCATGTGGGGGGGGGGGGCTAAATTGTGAGCACCCCTGTAAAGCCCAAAGGTAGTCATTGCACGTTGGGCCCCTTAGCGCAGTTAGGCTGCAAAAAAGTGCCACACGTGCTATCGCCGTACCCGGGAGAAGTAGACCAATGTGTTTTAGGGTGTATTTTTACACATACCCATAATGGGTAGAAGAAATCACTCTGTAAATGACAATTTTTTTATTTTTTTTACACACATTTGTCCATTTACAGTGAATATACAAGGCTGCGCTGCCCACTCAATCCTATCGCAATTTGCAACACCAATCTCCCAAATCCCCTTCTCAGTTATTTGTTTCTTATCAGTCCAATACTGCAGTTTCCAGAAACAGTTCCTGTGTCTCAATATTTAAAGTTCCACAGATTGATATTCAGAGCTTACTGCAGCCAAGTTCACTATAATTTGTGGTGGGATCGCTGTATCAGGGTTCCAGATGTCAGAATATGTCAAGTAGATGAACTGCGCTCTCCACCTTCCTATAAAACAACAAACAAATTGCACATAGCGTGACTCCATACACATGCACTTTGCCACATACAGTCAATCACCACTGTGACAATTGTGCTCGTGTCGCACTCGTGTATCCACTCCCAATTTAGATTGCGCTCACCAAATAGCAGCCACCTCAGAATCAGGTGGGTCTAGCGTATTTTTGACACACAAACTCCAGGCATATTTAAAATCTTCAATGATCTGTTTTAATGTCGCTTTGATCCTCTCCGGAATCATGAAAATGTAAAACACATAAAATACATCATAGTGTAAACTGCATAAAAAAGCACGATAGCCCGCGCAGTGAATGCGCACTCACTTATATCTTCTTGCCATATAGCACATCATATAGGCGGCAGCGAGATCTGTCCTGGCCTCCGGGCATGGGGTGAACGGCGTCCCGTATCCCCCCTGGTGACCCTTTCGCCTGGTCTGCGCTGACTCGCGTCCTCCTCGCTAAGCTGTTCCTCAAACCCTTCCTAGTGCAGTGACGTCAGACGCGCCGGCCGTAGCTCCGCCCTACGCGTTTCGTCTAGTCAGACTCATCAGGGGCTGACGTCACTGGCGCGCTCCGTCCTCTTATACTGCACTCCTAGTTCTATTGATGGAAACTTAGATGGAAAATGTGTCCCCAGACTTAGGACTCCACAAACATGGATGCCGGCATAAGTGGCCATCCTGATTCAAGAAATCAAAATTTCAATGTTCAAAATAACTAAGCTAATTCCTACTTGTCTATATGAATGCTCCCTCAGTGTTTCATATTGGGCTAATATTTTAAATTACGCTCTTACCTGTTGGATCACTAGTTTGTATTAATCCCTGTGATAATGGGATCACTCTAAAAAACTGACAGCCGTCTAAAAACATATTCGCCCGGAGGGTGTGACAAATCGCGCTGTCCCCCCCCACACAGCTGTGCCTCATACTATACATCCCCACCCCCCAAATCAAAATACACCCCCCCCCCCCCCCGTACTCATTATTAAACCGCAAATCATTCTTCCCATGGTAACTTTACTAAATAATGTTTACACTGCCCTCCAGTGGCACATCTATACATTTTGTGCTTCCATTTGTTACATGTTAAATCATTATTTCCATGGTAACCTCAATAAATGATATTTGCACTGCCCTCCAGTGGCCAATGTATACAGTTTATGCTTCTATTTGTGACATGTTAAATCATAATCCCCATGTGCTGGGGAGGAGGAAAGGTTGATGTTAGGGCATCATTTTATGTTGAATCCCCAAACAGCCACTAGAGTACCATGGCCCTTAATTTGTGGCAATGGGCACCTATTACATATCTCACTAAGCACAATTAAATGCACAGCAGGTTGTAAATACAGGCCATATTAGACCATATATTATTTAACATGTCAAAAATAGAAGCATAAAATGCACACAATGGCCACTGGAGGGCGGTGCAGACATTATTTATTAAGGTTACTATGGGGATTATGATTTAACATGTCACAAATAGAAGCATAAACTGTATACATTGGCCACTGGAGGGCAGTGCAAATATCATTTATTGAGGTTACCATGGAAATAATGATTTAACATGTAACAAATGGAAGCACAAAATGTATAGATGTGCCACTGGAGGGCAGTGTAAACATTATTTAGTAAAGTTACCATGGGAAGAATGATTTGCGGTTTAATAATGAGTACGGGGGGGGGGGGGGGTGTATTTTGATTTGGGGGGTGGGGATGTATAGTATGAGGCACAGCTGTGTGGGGGGGGACAGCGTGATTTGTCACACCCTCCGGGCGAATATGTTTTTAGACGGCTGTCAGTTTTTTAGAGTGATCCCATTATCACAGGGATTAATACAAACTAGTGATCCAACAGGTAAGAGCGTAATTTAAAATATTAGCCCAATATGAAACACTGAGGGAGCATTCATATAGACAAGTAGGAATTAGCTTAGTTATTTTGAACATTGAAATTTTGATTTCTTGAATCAGGATGGCCACTTATGCCGGCATCCATGTTTGTGGAGTCCTAAGTCTGGGGACACATTTTCCATCTAAGTTTCCATCAATAGAACTAGGAGTGCAGTATAAGAGGACGGAGCGCGCCAGTGACGTCAGCCCCTGATGAGTCTGACTAGACGAAACGCGTAGGGCGAAGCTACGGCCGGCGCGTCTGACGTCACTGCACTAGGAAGGGTTTGAGGAACAGCTTAGCGAGGAGGACGCGAGTCAGCGCAGACCAGGCGAAAGGGTCACCAGGAGGGATACGGGACGCCGTTCACCCCATGCCCGGAGGCCAGGACAGATCTCGCTGCCGCATATATGATGTGCTATATGGCAAGAAGATATAAGTGAGTGCGCATTCACTGCGCGGGCTATCGTGCTTTTTTATGCAGTTTACACTATGATGTATTTTATGTGTTTTACATTTTCATGATTCCGGAGAGGATCAAAGCGACATTAAAACAGATCATTGAAGATTTTAAATATGCCTGGAGTTTGTGTGTGAAAAATACGCTAGACCCACCTGATTCTGAGGTGGCTGCTATTTGGTGAGCGCAATCTAAATTGGGAGTGGATACACGAGTGCGACACGAGCACAATTGTCACAGTGGTGATTGACTGTATGTGGCAAAGTGCATGTGTATGGAGTCACGCTATGTGCAATTTGTTTGTTGTTTTATAGGAAGGTGGAGAGCGCAGTTCATCTACTTGACATATTCTGTCCATTTACAGAGATATTTCTCCCACCCAATATGGGTATGTGTAAAAATACACCCCAAAACACATTGTACTACTTCTCCCGAGTACGGCAATACCACATGTGTGGCACTTTTTTGCACCCTAACTGCGCTAAGGGGCCCAGAGTCCAATGAGTACCGTTAGCATTTCACAGGTCATTTTGAGAAATTTGGTTTCAAGACTACTCCTCACGGTTTAGGGCCCCTAAAATGCCAGAGCAGTATAGGAACCCCACAAATGACCCCATTTTAGAAAGAAGACACCCCAAGGTACTCAATTAGGAGTATGGTGAGTTCATAGAAGATTTTACTTTTTGTCACAAGTTAGCGGAAAATTATTTTTATTGGGTTTTTTTTACCAAGTGTCATTTTCCGCTAACTTGTGACAAAAAAAAAATCTTCTATGAACTCACCATACTCCTAACGGAATACCTTGGGATGTCCTCTTTGTAAAATGGGGTCATTTGTGGGGTTCCTATACTGTCCTGGCATTTTAGGGGCCCTAAACCGTGAGGAGTAGTCTTGAAACCAAATTTCTCAAAATGACCTGTGAAATGCTAACGGTACTCATTGGACTCTGGGCCCCTTAGCGCAGTTAGGGTGCAAAAAAAGTGCCACACATGTGGTACCGCCGTACTCAGGAGAAGTAGTATTATGTGTTTTGGGGTGTATTTTTACACATACCCATATTGGGTGGGAGAAATATCTCTGTAAATGGACAATTGTGTGTAAAGAAATCAAAAAATTGTAATTTACAGAGATATTTCTCCCACCCAATATGGGTATGTGTAAAAATACACCCCAAAACACATTGTACTACTTCTCCCGAGTACGGCGATACCACGTGTGTGGCCCTTTTTTGCACCGTAACTGCGCTAAGGGACCCAGAGTCCAATGAGTACCTTTAGCATTTCACAGGTCATTTTGAAACATTTGGTTTCAAGACTACTCCTCACGGTTTAGGGCCCCTAAAATGCCAGAGCAGTATAGGAACCCCACAAATGACCCCATTTTAGAAAGAAGACACCCCAAGGTGCTCAATTAGGAGTATGGTGAGTTCATAGAAGATTTAGCTTTTTGTCACAAGTTAGCGGAAAATGATTTTTATTGTTTTTTTTTTACACAAGTGTCATTTTCCACTAACTTGTGACAAAAAATAAAACTTCTATGAACTCACCATACTCCTAACGGAATACCTTGGGATGTCCTCTTTGTAAAATGGGGTCATTTGTGGGGTTCCTATACTGTCCTGGCATTTTAGGGGCCCTAAACCGTGAGGAGTAGTCTTGAAACAAATTTCTCAAAATGACCTGTGAAATGCTAATGGTACTCATTGGACTCTGGGCCCCTTAGCGCAGTTAGGGTGCAAAAAAGTGCCACACATGTGGTACCGCCGTACTCAGGAGAAGTAGTATTATGTGTTTTGGGGTGTATTTTTACACATACCCATATTGGGTGGGAGAAATATCTCTGTAAATTGACAATTGTGTGTAAAGAAATCAAAAAATTGTCATTTACAGAGATATTTCTCCCACCCAATATGGGTATGTGTAAAAATACACCCCAAAACACATTGTACTACTTCTCCCGAGTACGGCGATACCACATGTGTGGCACTTTTTTGCACCCTAACTACGCTAAGGGGCCCAGAGTCCAATGAGTACCTTTAGCATTTCACAGGTCATTTTGAAACATTTGGTTTCAAGACTACTCCTCACGGTTTAGGGCCCCTAAAATGCCAGAGCAGTATAGGAACCCCACAAATGACCCCATTTTACAAAGAGGACATCCCAAGGTATTCCGTTAGGAGTATGGTGAGTTCATAGAAGATTTTATTTTTTGTCACAAGTTAGCGGAAAATGACACTTCGTAAAAAAACCCAATAAAAATAATTTTCCGCTAACTTGTGACAAAAAGTAAAATCTTCTATGAACTCACCATACTCCTACTTGAGTACCTTGGGGTGTCTTCTTTGTAAAATGGGGTCATTTGTGGGGTTCCTATACTGCCCTGGCATTTTAGGGGCCCTAAACCGTGAGGAGTAGTCTTGAAACCAAATTTCTCAAAATGACCTGTGAAATCCTAAAGGTACTCATTGGACTTTGGGCCCCTTAGCGCAGTTAGGGTGCAAAAAAGTGCCACACATGTGGTATCGCCGTACTCAGGAGAAGTAGTACAATGTGTTTTGGGGTGTATTTTTATACATACCCATGCTGAGTGAGAGAAATAACTCTGTAAATGGACAATTGTGTGTAAAAAAAATCAAAAAATTGTCATTTACAGAGATATTTCTCCCACCCAGCATGGGTATGTGTAAAAATACACCCCAAAACACATTGTACTACTTCTCCCGAGTATGGCGATACCATATGTGTGACACTTTTTTGCAGCCAAACTGCGCTAAGGGGCCCACAGTGCAATGACTACTTTTAGGCTTTACAGGGGTGCTTACAATTCCGCACCCCCCAAAATGCCAGGACAGTAAACACACCCCATAAATGACCCCATTTTGAAAAATAGACACTTCAAGGTATTCATTGAGGGGCATGTTGAGTCCATGGCAGATTTCATTTTTTTTTGTTACAAGTTAGCAGAAATGGAAACCTTTTTTTTTTTTTTTTTTGTGACAAACTGTCATTTTCCGCTAACTTGTGACAAAAAATAAAATCTTCTATGAACTCACTATGCCTCTCAGTGAATACTTTGGGATGTCTTCTTTCCAAAATGGGGTTATTTGTGGGGTATTTATACTATCCTGGAATTTTAGCACCTCATGAAACATGACAGGTAGTCAGGAAAGTCAGAGATGCTTAAAAATGGGAAAATTCACTTTTTGCACCATAGTTTGTAAACGCTATAACTTTTACCCAAACCAATAAATATAGGGTGAATGGGTTTTTTTTAATCAAAAACATGTTTGTCCACATTTTTCGCGCTGCATGTATACAGAAATTTTACTTTATTTGAAAAATGTCAGCACAGAAAGTTAAAAAAATCATTTTTTTGCCAAAATTCATGTCTTTTTTGATGAATATAATAAAAAGTAAAACTCGCAGCAGCAATCAAATAGCATCAAAAGAAAGCTGTATTAGTGAGAAGAAAAGGAGCCAAAATTCATTTAGGTGGTAGGTTGTATGACCGAGCAATAAACCGTTAAAGCTGCAGTGGTCTGAATGGAAAAAAACAGCGCTGGTCCTTAAGGGCGGGGTAAAGGCTGAGTCCTCAAGTGGTTAAAGATACCAATGGTTAAAGTGTACTTTTTGCATGAATTAACATATTATACCCACATCTTCGTATTTGTGAGCAGCCATATATTTGCAGTCAGACAACAGCTAAAAATATAACTGAAAAAGGAACTACACATATAAAATTACAGAAAATAGGCTTTATTTGTGTATTTCTGTGGATAAAAGGTGACGATTCCACTAATGTGCTTTGTCGTAAAGCTTTCTCTGTCTCTGCAGGAAGCAAGTAAGTAGCAAAATGCTATAATATGAGTTCATCAAGTAATATAACCCTGTTCTGCAGGGATCATGTTCTTTAGTGGTGTGATGCAGTTTGCTCAGTGTGTTAGTTCACTTTCAGTCTTCCCCTAAACAAAGCGCATCAATCATGTCTAACTGTGGAATTATTCCTCTAGCTCAAACCTGTAGTGCACACTGGAGACCATGCTGATACTATCAAACTCATTTCATTTAGGACTTCAGGCTACATCCCCGAAGAGAACATATACAAACGTTATCTCTCATGCCACCCAGTTTTTCTTGTGCTGGAATAGATTGTAGGGAAAAAAATGATGCCTTCGTTTTTAACGCAGAGTGGAAAAGACAATGTCTACTTTTGAATTACTGAGATAATGCCAGATACATCAAGAGTGTGGTGCCGGATCTCTTAAAATCCAATATGTGGAAAAGTAAATGTCATCGCCCTGAATAAGTAGTGTAATTGGTCTCTGTAGAATGAAGAGTGGCTTCTGTAACAATTATGTAATGATGCTGACTATATCCAAAGGAGAGTGTAATTCATGGTCTCTAACGAGGAAAAAAAGAAAACAGAAGCACAAAATGAGCTGTTAACGAAATACAAAAGCAGCCAAGGCACACAAGCTTAATTTTAAAAGTCGGCCATTCATTGGCCTATTTATCTACCACTAGGGTTGATTCACTGTACAACAGTAAAATTGTACCTCACAGACTGCGAATGGTAATTTTATCGGTATCTATGCAAGTTGTATAACACAGGATTTGCAGATAGTGCAACTCGCTAGTATAATGTGAATTATGTAATTTATGTAATGCAAATAGAAACAACACGTGCATTACCTACACTACATAATGCAGGATGAGCATTACATCACCCGCTATGTCACTTGCGCAAATATGGTTAAAATTGTCATGTATAATAAAACAATCCCAAGGTAATATTTACCATTACAATATGATAATGAAGCAGAATTATTAGAGCTCTTTCAGTTCTTTAAACTCTACAGTAAACCCATCATTCCCTATTCAAATAAAAAAACACACTGCAGAATTCTAACTACTGTTAAAGTAATCAAAAACTTAGTGTGGACTTGTCTTGTATGTTGGCCAAACAAGGCACAATTCAAAAGCAATATTTTTGAATGATTAATGTCTTTTCTTTTTATTGAAAGGGAAAGAGAGAGTTAGAAACTAGGGCTGGGTCTAGAATTTTTGCAGCCTGAAGCAAACATTGTAAAGACCCCCCCCCCCCCCCCATCCTTCCTCCAAACATTTGAAATGCAATAAGTACCCTACATATGACACACAGCAATCACCCTACATATAAACTGCAACAATTTCCCACACGTATCATCACTGGTGTCAGTGGGCATTATAGATACAAAAAATACCTCAACATGCTGTGTATTATCCCCCCAACCAAAGTGCAGTCACTGCCCCTTGCCATCATTGTTGTTCAGTGGGCAAGTATGCCTGTTCCTCACCATTCCTGTTCATTGTGTGTGGGGGATGGGAGAGAGTGACTCAAAGGATACCAAACCAAAGGGTATCCCAGGATGTTTACTCATATACAGCAGTTTAGTAACCAGAGCTTCTAACAGAATCAATTAGCACAAGAAAGCAAATAGTTCAATTAGATTGAGAACAATTGTTTTTCTTTGAACTTACTGAGCCATTAAGCCCTGCAATAGCTACATGTATTTGACTACAAATCGGCACTTATCTATACCACCCTGCCCTGTACTTGTTTTTAAGGTTTTATTTTTTTAGGATACTTCCATAAATCAAATGAACAATTTTTGGTAGTTCCTGGTGTTTATATTTATGAAAGTGTCCATGCATTTCTCAATATTTCCTGTAGATTACAGGCAGATCTGATCACTCTGATCTCCAGACATGTAATACAGATTGCTCTTACCCTCTCCACTGTGTCCATACTCAGACACCATAAGGTCACTAGCCTGTGTGTGAAACTGAGGAATGTCTTCAGAGGTCTGGCGGGATAGGGGCAGTCTACAAGTTTCTTCAACCCGTGACTGTTCTGCCTGTAACTTTGTACATGAAGTCATCATAACTTTGCTTTATGAATCCTGGGGAGCAGCTACAGTGTACAAATTCAAAAGTTTGTATAATACCGTATGTGTGGTTGGCATATGCAGCCATAAGAACAATGGTACAGAGAGCAGATGGGTTGATTTTTTTTTTTACTGGACCCTTAATTTTTATGGGACCCCTTATCAGTTCACCACCTCTAGAAAATGCCGCTCAGAAATATTAGTTTTAGGTTGCATCATGGTAGATCCAGCAGTGGGTAGGAATCCACTACTGCAAAGGAATACGACCGAGATTAGCTGCACTCTAACCTGGGATACTAATTTTTTGAGCATAATCTGTCTCAGGAGATAGCAGAGGCTTGAACAGATATAGGATTGTGCCCGTCTATGTTTAATACAGGCAAAATACTGGACACACTGTTTCACAAATGGCCTAAAGAGCGGTAAGCTCACTAGTGACAGCTAGCCAGACTGGTCAAAGCAGCACAACCCCAGGATAACATGGTTTAAAAGTCAGAATGATTTGGCCAAATTCAGGATTAAGGTCTTTGTTTACAGAGAACACACAGAGCCTGCTACATAGAGATACTAGAAACAGTATTAGAATAAGCAGAGCCCTTCAAATACACCAAAGGTGTTTTAAAATACAAAAGTTGGATCCTGGTAGGTTACATGTAAAAAGGGCACGGGGGAATTTGGGCACCCAGAAAACCTGGTATTAGTGAAAATGACAATAGTAAAATATCAGTATTCAACCACTTCGGGACCGGCCGCCTACCCCTCTTATGGACCAGGGCATTTTGTGGTGGAGGGTGGTGCGCGCGTTTGGGGGGGCGGATCCCATCTGTGGCTGGCTGGGCAGTGTCCCCCCCATGGTGGCAAGTGTCCCCCCTTCCGCCAGCAGCAATCACTCACCTTCCAGGCTCCAGCGATGAGCCGCAGTAGCCCCCTTCTTCTCCAGCCGGCATCTCTGCTCCAAATGACGCTCAGGTCGGGTCGCGGCTTGATGACGTCATCAAGCCCGGACCCGGCACTGACGTCACACGGAGCAGAGATGCCGGTCAGAGCAGAGGGGGGATGCCGATTGTTGCTGGAACAGCAGGGGGATGAGTGGATCCTCTTCTTTTCCCCCCTGCTGCCGCCGCTGTCAAAGTGGTCGCTACGATTCGACGGTGATCGTAGTGATCACGTGATCAGCAGCCATATGCGATGGCTGCTGATCACTGAGGGGAGATGCCAACTGTCATATGACAGCTTAATCTCCCCTCTTGGGTGCGCACGATCGCGTCGGGACGGTTCTTTAGCGTGGACGTTGAATCAACGTCCGGTCAGAACTGTACCACCACCTGCTGGATGTTGATTCAACCTACGGCGGTCCCCAGAAGGTTAATACTGATATTTTACTACAGCTGGATCTAGGCCTGAGCATATTCTCATACTGAACCCTCTTACTACCAATGCCTAATCTTAACCACTCCCCTGGATACCTATCCTTAACCCCCCACCCCCCATGTCTAACCTTAACCACCCCTATGCCTAACCTTAACCACCCACCCCCCACAACTAACCTTAACCACCCACCACCCACACCTAACCTTAATCACCCCACGACTAACCTTAACCATCCCCATGCCTAAACATAACCAAGCTTAACTACCCCCACCTAAACATAACCAACCACTATGCCTAATCTTAACCACCCCCCAACCTTAATTGTCCCCACCTTACTGCCAATCACCATAGAAAATGGAAAAACCACAATGTTTTCGGTTTCACCATAGGTCCCCATTGTAATACCTGCATTGAGGGGAAATTTGGACACCAATGAAGCCCAAATTTCCCCTCAATGTCTGTCAATATTACAGTGGGGGCATATAGCCACTTCCAAACTGCCGCTGCTAGTGGGCGTCTAAATTTTCTGTTCCTGCTAGTAGAGCCCACAGTTCCAACACAGGGTCCTTCTTAATCATTTGCCTGCCGTCCGAGACATGGTTGAGTGCGTCCATCCAGAATGGGCATTAGAAAGTACATTCTTTAATATGTAGAGACCCCGTACTGCAACGGTGGGCTCAACCATGATCCAGGAAAACCGTTTTATCATCCTCTAGAAGCTTCCCCTTATTGAAGAGAAGCTTGAACAGAGGTGCCAGAATAGAGTAAAAACATTTAAAAATGATTAAAAAGGGCAGCAGTGGTGGGCTTATCTCCTTAACAAGTAAAACACAGACTATGTTGATTAAAGTTCAACAAAGATGCCGTTTATTTAAATACTTCACAATGCAACGCGTTTCACAGGTTCTATCCCGCTTTATCAGGCAATCAAAGGAGTAAAAACTAATACAAGTCTGGGTCCAAGTCAAACGCCTCTCTCCCATTACTGAGGTGAGTATCTGAAAAAAAAAATGAAATACTTCATGTGTACTTTCAAGTAAAACTGAACTGAAAAGTCAACATAAACATACATGTCAGTCATACTTACCTCTTGTGTAGTCTTTCTCCTCTCCGAAGTCATGCCAGTCCAATTCCTTTGAAAGTATGCTTCACTTTCGGGGTTTAAGTGGTTTTAAGTGCAAGTGCAAGTTGCCCGGTAATGCACTGCAACGCAATGCATTACCATGCCAGGATCCACTGCATTGCAATCACTGCTCCTGTGACAGGATAGGGTATTTTTGTGCAACGCACTGCGTGGTAATGTAAGAAGTGTAAAAGGGGTCTTAACTAGTTAACATTCCAGGACATTGGCCTCGATTCATCAAGACTTATCGAATTGGTTAACGACAGTTTGGTAAAATATCGAATTCGTTAAGTTGATTTCAGGATTCATCAAATTTATCTACAGCTGCATTTGGTAATAATTCGGTAATAATTCGTTAGTGATGCGTTAAAACGGAAGAAAGTGCAATTCATGAAAATGAAAGTGGGTGTGGTTTATCGTTAAATTTAGGATTAGTTATCTCCTTCACTGCTCTGTCGTTATTCCTGTCAGATCATTGCTGACAGAGAAGATGGAGCCATTTGAAGTGGTTATGTATCAGCTGAGAGTGATTCAAAGGTGCAGAAGGGCAAGAATAAGGTCTAGAACTATATCAATTTGCAAGAGAATAGATATATTTGCTATAACAGGACATCTGCATTTCTCTTGAATCATCTTGTAAGAGAACACAGGCAGTGCCAGGGTTAACTAATTTGCTAGCTGCACTATATTTTTTTTAGAAAAGGCTCTGATCAAATTGTGGTATTGTCCCAAGCCACTTACAGAATCCTGGTCCAGGTGTTAAGCCCTATTCAGAATGTTGCTACGTAGTGTTCAAAGGACTGCCTTTTACCCACAATTCCATGGGAATCTTATGGCTTTGTGTTAAATTACCGCTGTAAAATGGAAATATCGACGCGTTATCGAATGGTTACCGAATTGTTATCGAATTCACACCGAATGAGGAAAAACCTTGATGAATACAACTAGAAATCGCTAAACTTCGAATTCGGTAATTTAACAAACTGGAAAAAGTTATCTCAAAGAGAATGATGAATTGAGGCCATTGGCCTTGATTCATCAAGACTTATCGAATTGGTTAACGACAGTTTGGTAAAATACCGAATTTGTTAAGTTGATTTCAGGATTCATTAAATGTATCTACAGCTTTTAGCGAGCATTCGGTAATAATTCGGTAATCATTCGTTGGTGATGCGTTAAAACGGAAGAAAGTGCAATTCATGAAAATGAAAGTGGGCGTGGTTTAGCGTTACATTTAGGATTAGTTATCTCCTTCACTGCTCTGTCGTTATTCCTGTTAGATCAGTGCTGACAGAGAAGATGGAGCCATTTGAAGTGGTTAAGTATCAGCTGAGAGTGATTCAAAGGTGCAGAAGGGCAAGAAAAAGGTCTAGAACCATATCAATTCGCAAGAGAATATATTTATTTGCTATAACAGGACATCTGCATTTCTCTTGAATCATCTTGTAAGAGAACACAGGCAGTGCCAGGGTTAACTAAATTGCTAGCTGCACTATATTTTTTAGAAAATGCTCCTATCAAGCCGCAACTGGCAAAATTGTGGGATTGTCCCAAGCCACTTCCAGAGTCCTGGTCCAGGTGTTAAGCCCTATTCAGAATGTTGCTGCCTAGTGTTCAAAGGACTGCCATTTACCCACAATTAAATGGGAATCTTATGGCCTTGTGTTAAATTCCCGCTGTAAAATGGAAATATTAACACGTTACAGAATGGTTACCGAATTGTTATCGATATTTTATCGAATTCACACCGAATGCGGAAAAACCTTGATGAATACAACTAGAAATCGATAAACTTCGAATTCGGTAATTTAACAAACTGGAAAAAGTTATCTCTAAGACAATGATGAATCTAGGCCATAGATTCCACATACTAATTAGTGCTGCTGTATGTTTTAGGAGGTAGAATCTATGTCCAGCATTGTAATCTGTCGTGCATGTAACCGCATGGTCCTGTGAATGGTTGTTGCTAGCTAATAGCAGCAATCATTCAATAAAGTTAGGACAAAAATAAAGTTTGAAAAGTAACAAAAAAAAGTTACATCGTCCAAATGAAATAAAAAGGGTTTTTGTTTAATCCCCAGTTAAATTTTAACCCCAGCCTAGCCTATTAACCCATTGCTAACCCCTCCAAATACCTATACCTGTTTGTAAACTATAAATGACTTCCGCATCACCACGGACGGTGGTTTTCTCTGGACGTTGGTCCACCTGGTGTTGGTCTTCATATCTCTACAGATTGTGGTCTGTGGTCTTCTTTTGGATCCACATGTGATGTACATGTATACTGAATGCCTCTGAGGAAGCGATCTTTGATCGTGAAACACGTGTCAGGCAATCGGTTTGGTTGTTATTGAGAGTTCTGGAAATGATGTCTACCTGTGTGTCCGTTACTGTGAAGACCTTTTTGATATGAAGAAATAAAAGACGAATATTTGTTCATTTAAAGCCCCAATTTGTCGTGTTTACAATTGGGTATAAATGACTACTGCCTGTAGTGATCGGATGCTCTATAGATAATGTTGCTCTGCCATTGCCTGTATAGCACTATAGCCCCCGAACTTTCACCCTAGTGAATGCATCCGCTGGCCACAGTGGCGCAGGCTGGGGATAACGGTCCGCCGCATGCCCAACTAGTAATAAAATATGGCATTGTGCTAGTCAATAGAGATGGCCCGAACCTCCAATTTTTGGCCTGAAAACGTTCGCGAACATGCAAACTTTTGCAAACCGTAATAGACTTTAATGGGGAGGCGAATTTTGAAAACTAGAAACACTTATGCTGGCCACAAAAGTGATGGAAAAGATGTTTCAAGGGGTCTAACATCTGAGTTTTTGCATGGATGAGTGGGATAGATGCCAAAAGTCCCGGGGAAAAATCTGAATTTTACGCAAAGCAGTGTTTTTAGGGCAGAAATCACATTTCATGCTAAATTGGAGGCTTAAAGTGTTTTAAAACATCTTGCATGTGTATACATCAATCAGGGAGTGTAATTAGAGTACTGCTTCACACTGACAGACCAAACTCACTGTGTAATGCACCGCAAACAGCTGTTTGTGCTGTGACAGCCGTGCTGGACTGGTGCGCACCATGGCCAGAGTGCAGGCGATAGCGGTTTTCAAGCCCATATGGTCGCCAGGCTGAGGTAGCTCAATGACAGAACAACAGTGACTGTCCAGCTGATCGAATTTGGTCTGTCCACAATAAAGCAACGACCCTATTATCTTGTGTGTGCCACCCCCCGAAACACTCATATAGTCCTCGGTCATTGCTTCATTGTGATATGCAAGCCCCTTCACCGCGGCAAGGTATTGATCACGAAGGGGAATTGACACATGTACATGCCTTTTGTTTTGTTCATGCAGCCGCAGTGCAGCCAGAAAAATTAGGCAGGAATGTACACGCACCAGAAAAATTATTATAGTGGCCGCTGCTAGCAGCGGCCTTAAAAATTCAGAAATCCGCCTGGAGTCCTGGACCCTGTTGGTGGTGGAGGAGAAGGCAGTCAAGCGTCCTGCAGGCTGAGATGCTGTGTGGGGAGAGACTTAGTCATGGGGCAGGCAGTCACATGGCGTGCACACAGAGATGCTGTGTGCGGGGACTGACTTAGTCTTTGGGTGGGCAGTAGCCCTCCAGGATCCATGCCTCATTCATTTTGATAAAGGTGAGGTACTGAACACTTTTTTTGACTTAGGCGACTTCTCTTCCCAGTGACGATGCCTCCAGCTGCGCTGAAGGTCCTTTCTGACAGGACGCTTGAGGCAGAGCAAGAAAGAAGTTGGATGGCAAATTGGAACAGCTCTGGCCACAGGTCAAGCCTGCGCACCCAGTAGTCCAAGGGTTAATCGCTGCTCACAGTGTCTACATCCACACTTAAGGCCAGGTAGTCGGCTACCTGCCGGTCCAGGCATTGGTGGAGGGTGGATCCAGAAGCGCTAAAAAGAGGCGTTGGACTAAAGAATGTCCGCATACCCGACATCACCATGAGTTTGCTGGAGTGTCCTTTCCTTGCCTGCGTGGACATGGGAGAAGGATTACTGGCAGTGGTACCTTTATTGCGTTGTGCTGTGACATCACCCTTAAACGCATTGTAAAGCATAGTTGCCAGCTTGTTCTACAAGTGCTGCATCCTTTCTGCTTTCTGGTGATTTGGAAACCTCTCCGCCACTTTGTGCCTATACCGAGGGTCTAGTAGCATGGCCACCCAGTCCAGCTCATTCACCTTGAGTTTTTTTATATGGGGTCCCTCAAAAGGCTGGACAGCCATCTGCACAAAGTTGGATCCAGACGTACTATCCATCTCCTTTTGCTCTTCCTCAGTGATGTCAGCTAAGTTCTCCTCCTCTCCCCAGCCACGAACAATACCACGGGAAAGTGGAGCAGCACAAGCCCCCTGCGACACCTGCTGCGGTTGTTCTTCCGCCGCCTCCTCCTCCTCCAAAAAAACACCTTCCTCATCATCAGACTCCTCTTCCCCAAACGACTCTTCCTCCTCCTCCTCCTCCTCCTCCCCCCTCTGTGCTGCCACAGGTGTTGAGGAATCATCTGCTTCTGCTGAGAATTAATCCCACAACTCTTCCTCCCGTTCCTGTTCACGCTCCTCCACAGCTTGCTCCACCACTCTACGCACAGCACGCTCCAGGAAGAAGGCATATGGGATCAAGTCGCTGATGCCTTTCAACTTCATGGTTCTCTGCGACTCACCAGGTTTGTCATCTCCTCAAACGGCCACATGAGCCTGCAGGCATTTTGCGTCAGTGTCCAGTACTTCGGCCAGAACATGCCCATCTCCCCAGACTGTGTCCTTTGACTGTAGTTGTAGAAATACTGTTTGATGGCTTTCTCCTGTTGTAGCAGGTGGTCAAACATCAGGAGGGTCGAATTCCAACGAGTCGGGCTATCGCAAATCAAGCGCCTCACTGGCAAGTTGTTTCTCCGCTGAATATCAGCAAAGCGTGCCATGGCCGTGTAAGACCACCTGAAATGCCCACACGCCTTCCTGGACTGCTTTAGGACGTCCTCTAAGCCTGGATACTTACACACAAGTCTCTGAATTACGAGATTGAGCACATGTGCCATGCAGGGTACGTGTCAACTTTCCAAAATTCAAAGCTGAAATGAGATTGCTGCCGTCAGCAACTGATCCACCTGTTTGTCCAGAGCAGCCAGGAGAGCTGCTCCAGTGTGACTCTCCGCTTTGAGGCAAGACATTTCTAAGATGGTGTGACACCGTCGTACCTGGCATGCAGCATAGACCCTGGGGAGCTGGGGCTGTGTAGCTGGAGAGGAGATCACAGCACCAGAAGAGTTGAACTGCCACTCAGCCAAGGAGAAGGACGACAGCGAAGAGGATGTAGCAGGAGGAGAGGAGGTGGCAGCAGGCCTGCCTGCAAGCCGTGAGGTGTCACTATGTCCGCTGCACAGCCACATACTCCCTGCTTGCCAGCGGTCACCAGGTTGACCCAATGGGCTGTGTAAGGGATGTACCTGCCCTGACCGTGCTTGGCAGACCAGGCATCCGTGGTCAGATGGACCCTTGACCCAACACTGTGTGCCAGAGATGACACCACTTGTCTCTCAACTTCATGGTACAGTTTGGGTATCACCGTTTTGGAGAAATAATTGCAGCCTGGTATCTTCCACTGCTGTGTCCCAATGGCCACAAATTTTCGGAAGGCCTCAGAGTCCACCAGCTGGTATGGTAATAGCTGGCGGGATTACAGTTCCGCCAAGCCAGCTGTGAGACACTGGGCAAGGGGGTGACTAGCAGACATTGGCTTCTTCCACTCAAAGATTGCCCTCATGGACACCTGGCTGCTGCTGTGGGAAGAGGAGCAGGAACCGCTCAAGGTGAGAGGCGGAGTGGAGGAGGGAGGCTGTGATTGTGAAGGTGCAAGGGAGAAAGCAGCTGAAGATGATGCACCTTAACGAGCAAGAGGAGAAGGAGGGTGGCTTTGCTTTTGTGTGCTGCTTTTCCTCAGGTGGTCTTCCCATTGCAGTTTGTGCCTTTTCTGCGTGTGCCTTCGTAAGGCAGTTGTCCCTACGTGGGTGTTGGCCTTTCCACGGCTCAATTTTTGGAGGCAAAGAGAACAGATGGCATTGCTCTGATCTGAGGCAGACACACTAAAAAATTTCCAAACCTCTGATCCTCCCCTGGGGTGATGGCATCAGCAGTTGACGTTGAAGGGCATGTTGGCTGGCTGTACATAGGTGGCGATACATGACGCCGGACACTGCCACCAGCTGTTTCTGACGACGAGCTCCCCCTGCTTCTTTCAGCAACTCGTCTCCTCCTACACCTCTCTGACTCCCCCTCTGAACTGTCCCCTTGTTAATCGTGTCTCTTAGGATTCCACGTGGCATTCATGGCAGTGTCATCATCATAATCATCCTCTAAAGCTTTGCTTGTATCAGACACCTCCAAAACTGCACCAACAGCAGGTACTTCATCATCCTCCTCCTCCTACCTTACATCCATAGTGTCGCCTAACTCAGACAAATGAGGTGGTGTAACTTGCTTAGCGCCTTCATCTTGTTGTAACAATAATGACTGTGAATCAGTGATTTCCCTACCAAATAACTCCTGCGAAGTGTCAAATGTAGCGGATGTGGTACTAGGAGTAGCGCTGGTGGATGGACTTGGAGTAGCGCTGGTGGATGCGGAAGATGGTGTTCTGTCAACCACGTCCTGACAATCTTGGGAGTTGATGGGACGTGCCTTCTTCTGAGCACTGTACTTTGGGCTAGGGCCGCACGAAATCACGTCAGCACGACCTCGAACAGACCTGCCGGGTGGCCTGCCTCTGGGTCTGCCCCTGCCTCTACTTGTTTTGTCCATATCGGGGGGTATGAAGTGAAAGGTATGCACTGACTTGACTAATACAATATGCATTCACACAGGTGCAGTGAAAGGTAGCAGTGACTGGTATTACAATACAATGTGCAGCTGTCACACAGGTGCAGTTAACAGGTATGCACGGACTGGTATACTAAACAGTGTGCGGTCACACACGTGCATTGAACATTGTATGCATGGATTGGTATTACAAATGTGCAGCTGTCACACACAGGTACCGTGAACTGGTGCAATGACTGGTGGTATATTACACTGCTTGCGCTCACATAGGTAGGTAGGTAGGTGCACTGAACAGTGAACAGGTGCAGTGATTGGCATTACAAATGTGCAGCTGCCTGTCACACACACACAAAGCTATCCTGAACAGGTGCAATGACTGGGTGGTATTAACAATGCGTGTGGTCATGTAGGTATAGGTAGGTAGGTGCACTAAACAGTGAATAGGTGCAGTGATTGGGATTAAAAATGTGCAGCTGCCTGTCACACACACACAGGCAGGTACCCTGAACCAGTGCTGCTCATCAGGATTCTGGATATCCGGTTAACCCGGATATCCAAACGTTTTTCCGCTATCCGATTCAGATTCCGGATTTAAAAAAAAAAAATCTGGTTAGCTATCTGCGGATATTTGGGCGCATAACGCGGATATTGCGGATATCCGGATCCAAAATACTGAAACTAAGGAGATGACGTCCTGGAGCCAATCAGAGGGCTTCCAGTAGAAGCCCTAGCAACCAATCACAGAGGGGAACCCTGGCCAACCGCACCTGACCTCATTGAGCCAATCAGAGAGCTCCTAGCCTAAACCCTGGCGCACAATCACAGAAAGGAACACTGGCCATCCCCCCTGTATAATAAGGAGGGCTGCCATGATGAGACATTTTGTCTTGGCTTGCTAAATGCTCACTGAGAGACATGCTCCAGTGCTGGTGGCCTAGCAAGGGCTGTACACAGTTATAAACCTAAAGCTGTTCAGTGATTAACCCCTTCACTACTATCACTACACTATTGTTACATCGTTAATTAGCTTGATTGATGTCATAGTGTGACAGTCAGAGTGTGTGCTCCAGTGCTGCTGTCCTAGCAAGGGCTGTACACAGTGATAAACCGAAAGCTGTTCAGTGATTAACCCCTTCACTATCACTACACTATTTTTAAATCATTAATTAGCTTGATGTCATTTGTGGGACAGTCAGAGTGTCTGCTGCAGGCAGCTGCTATGTGTCTGTGTGTGTGCTGTTCACAGACCAGGCCAGCTGCTGCCTGCTGGCCAGCTATTAGCCTTAGGTATAGGTTAGGTTAGAGATTAGGGGATAGGATTACTGTGTTATTGTGTAGTTAGTACTGTAGTAATGCAGTCAGTGCTAGTAGTTGTTAGAGTAGTAGTACTACTGTGTTAGCTTTCTACAGAACTGCTGTGCTGTGAGCAGTGCCAGTGTGACAGTTAGTGTGCACTAGTGTCTTCTCATCTGTTGTCTGACTGTCACTCGACACTTGGCATGTGTCACTTGCCACGTGACGTGACACGTGGCAAGTGACACGTGACACGTGGCAAGTGACACTTGGCAAGTGACACATGACACGTGGCAAGTGAGTGACACGTGCTAAGTGCCAATTGCCATGTGCCACGTCCGGCATGCTCCTGACACACATTACACCTGCTGCTGCATTGCCCTTCTCCTGCTGCCTGTGCAGCTCCCACCGGCGGGCCAGGGTGCCACATGCCACTGATACCACCTATATTTAACCCAAAACACAATTGCTGCGTAATTTTTTTGGAGGTGTCTTGGCTGAAAACTGTCATATCCCAGTTGTGCGGTAGGACTTTGGACACAATGTGGGCTGCACGACCGCTGTCTGGAACCTAGGCCTAATGTTAACTGACAGCCATTTCTTTTTTTTTGGTGGCGGGGATTTTAAGTCCCCACATCATCAATTAGTTTTCCCCTTTACAAAATAATGATGCGACATGCCTCATATACCCTAAAAAATGTTTTAAAGCATTTTAAAGGCCACTTCCAGTTTTTCTATCCGGATGTCCGAATTTACCCGGATATCCCGGATACTAGGGTCGGATAACCAATTCAGATTCAGATCGGAAAATTTTGAACTCAGATATCCAACCTGGATCGGATATCGGGGTATCCAGATCCGAATCCGGATTTTGAAAAGGGGTATCCGAGCAGCACTGCCCTGAGCAGGTGCAATGACTGGTGGTATTAACAATGCGTGTGCTCACGTAGGTATAGGTAGGTAGGTGCACTGAACCGTGCGCAGGTGCAGTGAGTGGGATTACAAATGTGCAGCTGCCTGTCACACACACACAAGCAGGTACCCTGAACAGGTGCAATGACTGGTGGTATTAACAATGCGTGCACTCCTGTAGGTATTGGTAGGTAGGTGCACTGAACAGTGAACAGGTGCAGTGATTGGGATTACAAATGTGCAGCTGCCTGTCACACAAACAGGTGGTCACTGAATGTGCTGGGCCTGGCAGTGGCACAGTAGGAATTACCAAGGCTGTCTATGCAACACATGTGTCTGTGGGACACAAACACAAAAAAAAAATAGATCACAAGAACAAGATTAGCTCTCAAAAGAGCTGTTGAGGGGTGCTTTTTTATCAATAAGAATCAGCAAGGAGCAAGCTAACAAGCCTACAAGAGCTTAACTAAGCTTTCCCTACAGCTCTGTCTGCAGCAGCAGCTGCTCTCCCTTCTATAATTACTGCAGGCACACAAGTGAGTCCAATGCCTGATGCTACCTGCCTTTTATAGGGGGGGGGGGGGGCTCCAGGAGGGAGCGTAGGCTGATTGGCTACAATGTGCCTGTTGACTGTGATGTAGAGGGTCAAAGTCGACACTGCTGCACTATGGGGGCGAATCAAACTCTTGGAAAAGTTTGCGCTTCTCCGCGATCGTGAGCCCCGGAAGTTCACCGATTCCCGTTCGCTGGCAAACATTTCGGGCCATCTCTACTAGTCAACCAAGGTCATTTAATAGACACTGGTGTTGGGGAGTTTCAAAGACCATCAGACTTGCTTTGAACTGTGCGTTTTGCAGAAAGCAAAAAAGCACCTGCTGCCTATTCCCCATGTCAATATACACAGTATAATCTCGTTATAATAAACTTGGGTATAGTGAACATTTGGGTATAGTAGTAAACTACCTCTCCAGGTCCTGGCCAATCTCCATTATACGTCTATAGGAACAGCGCTTGGTAAAGTAAATCCAGATATAATAAAACTTCTGTTATAGTAAACATGGCTTTTGGTCCCTATGTGATGCCGACTCTGGATATAGTAAAAAGTGGGAGGTGCATGCATCATATCAGTGTGAAACAACCCATGGTCGGCTTGTAGACCTTGTAGTCCTGCAAATGTGCAACTGCTTGTACTGTACCTCCAATGGGAGGACAGAGTTGATCATTTGCAGCAGAGAATATACCAGGTCAAGCTGGGACAATTTCTGATATAGTAAACTACTGATATAGTAAACCACTTTTCTCAGTCCCTTTATTTTTTTTCTTCTTCCCATAATTTTCAAACATAAAAAGTGTAGGAAGTCACAGGGACAAATTCTACGCTGATTAACAAAGCATACTGCAATTTCAAGACATGAAAGGGAAAAAGCCCTGCTACTGCAATGCTTACAAACTAAAGGAATAGGCAAGAGACACAAGGTGGGGAAATGCATAGGGTTATTATGTCAGTGAGTCATGTTCAAAAGGGACACAGCTTGTCCAAAGGCGGGATGTCTTAAACAAGATTGTGTGCTAACCTGAAAAATGTGTTTTTAAGGTGTGCTTGAAGATTGACAGGTTTGGTGAGAGACTGATGTGTTTTGTAAGTGAATTCAAGAGGAGAGGAGATGCTTGTGAGAAATCCTGTATGCCTGAATGGGAGGTGATTTTATGGGAGGATAGCAGAAGGTAATTAAATGTCATTCAGGTGCCCTTTAACCTCTCTGGTGGTAACCCCAAGCTGAGCCCGGGGTAAGAAAAAATAATTAGGAGCGGTAATCCCGAGATTAGCTTGGGGTAAATAAAAACTGGGTCCCGCACTCGATTGGCACTGTCCAGTGGGACTCCAGGCTCCTATTGTCGGACACCGGGATCCTCTCTTCTTCCTGGATCCCGGTGGCCTGGCAATAAGTGGCGGTACAGAACGGCGTGACGTCCACGGGGGCGGCGCTTAATTTTAAAGTGGACCCGATCTCTCATACAGAGCAGAAGAAGAAGAAATACACCCTGTGGATTATGAAGAGAGTTTAGCCTGTCTGATACCACCTCTCTCCCAATCTCTGGCACAGCAGTGACAGCACATATAGGTAAACATAGAGAAATGCACCCTGTATGTTATAGAGCAAGTTTAGCCTGTCTAATCCCAACTCTCTCCTGATCTCTGGCACAGCAGTAACAGCACATAGAGGTAAACATAGGGAAATGCAGCGTGTATGCATGGAGTGAATTTATCCTGTCTAATTCCCCCACTGAACCCCAATCACTTACACAGGACACAAGGATTACATTGAGAAATGTTACCTCCGATTTTTGGTTCGCGAACTTCTGCAAAAGTTCGGTTCTCGCTAACTTTCGCAAACTGCAATAGACTTCAATGGGGAGGCGAACTTTGAAAACTAGAAACATTTATGCTGTCCACAAAAGTGATGGAAAAGATGTTTCAAGGGGTCTAACATCTGAGTTTTTGCATGGATGAGTGGGATAGACGCCAAAAGTCCCGGGGAAAAATCTGGATTTGACGCAAAGCAGCGTTTTAAGGGCAGAAAGCACATTGCATGCTAAATTGCAGGCCTAAAGTGCTTTAAAACATCTTGCATGTGTATATATCAATCAGGGAGTGTAATTAGAGTACTGCTTCACACTGACAGACCAAACTCACTGTGTAACGAACCGCAAACAGCTGTTTGTGTTGTGACGGCCGTGCTGGACTGGTGCGCACCCTGGCGAGATTGCTCTTCCTCAGTGATATCAGGTAATGTCTGACTGCCTTATCAACTTTCGATGGTTCTTTATCTACCATTGTTAAAGCTTACAACATTTATGCAGGCAGCATAAATGTTTCTAGTTTTCAAAGTTCGCCTCCCCATTGAAGTCTATTGCGGTTTGCGGACGTTTGCGCAAACCAAACTTTTGCGAAGTTCGCAAACCAAAAATTGGAGGTTCGGGCCATCTCTAGCCACAGTTCAAGCCTGCGCACCCAGTAGTTCAAGGGTTCATTGCTGCTCACAGTGTCTACATCCACACTTAAGGCCAGGTGGTCGGCTACCTGCCGGTCCAGATGTTGGTGGAGGGTGGATCCGGAAGGGCTAAGGCGAGGCATTTGACTAAAGAATGTCCGCATGTCTGACATCACCATGAGATCACTGGAGCTTCCTGTCCTTGCCTGCGTGGACATGGGAGAAGGATTACTGACAGTGGTACCTTTATTGCACTGTGCTGTGACATCACCCTTAAACGCATTGTAAAGCATAGTTGCCAGCTTGTTCTGCAAGTGCTGCATCCTTTCTGCCGTCTGGTGATTTGGAAACATCTCCGCCACTTTGTGCTTATCTCGAGGGTCTAGTAGCGTGGCCACCCAGTACAGCTCATTCCACTTGAGTTTTTTTATACGGGGGTCCCTCAACAGGCTGGACAGCATGAAAGACACCATCTGCACAAAGTTGGATCCAGACGTTCTATCCATCTCCTCTTGCTCTTCCTCAGTGATGTCAGGTAAGTCCTCCTCCTCCCCCCAGCCACAAACAATACCACGGGAAAGTGGAGCAGCACAAGCCCCCTGCGATGCCTGCTGCGGTTGTTCTTCTGCCGCCGCCTCCTCCTCCTCCAAAGAAACACCTTCCTCATAAGCGTACGGGATTAAGTCGCTGATGGTGCCTTCACTGCGACTCACCAGGTTGGTCATCTCCTCAAACGGCCGCATGAGCCTGCATGCATTTCGCATGAGTGTCCAGTTGTTGGGCCAGAACATCCCCATCTCCCCAGAGTGTGTCCTTCTACTGTAGTTGTGATGGCTTTCTCCTGCTCTAGTAGGTGAGAGAACATAAGGAGGGTCGAATTCCAGTGAGTCGGGCTATCGCAAATCAGACGTCTCACCGGCCGTTGTCACACACCACGTTGCCGATCTCCAGCTGTTGCGGGGTCAGCCACTGATCCACCTGTTTAAGAGCAGTCAGGAGAGCTGCTCCAGTGTGACTCTCCACTTTGAGGCAAGACATGTCTAAGATGGCGTGACACCATTTTACCTGGCATGCAGCATAGGCCCTGGGGAGCTGGGGCTGTGTAGCTGGAGAGGAGATGGCAGCACCACTAGAGTTAAACTGCCACTTAGAAAAGGAGGAGGAGGATGACGACATCTAAGAGGATGTAGCAGGAGGAGAAGAGGTGGCAGGAGGCCTGCCTGCAAGCCGTGGAGGTGTCACAAGTTGGTCTGTTGCACAGCCATGTACTCCCTGCTTGCCATCGGTCACCAGGTTGACCCAATGGGCTGTGTAAGTAATGCACCTGCCCTGACCGTGCTTGGCAGACCAGGCATCCGTGGTCAGGTGGATCCTTGACCCAACGCTGTGTGCCAGAGATGACACCACTTGCCTCTAAACTTTACGGTACAGTTTGGGTATCACCTTTTTAGAGAAATAATTGCGGCCTGGTATCTTCCACTGTGGTGTCCTAATGGCCACAAATTTTTGGAAGGCCTCAGAGTCCAGTATGGTAACAGCTGGCGAGCTAACAGTTCCGCCAAGCCAGCTGTGAGACGCTGGGCAAGTGGGTGACTGGAAGAAATTGGCTTCTTCCGCTCAAAGATTTCCTTCACACACCGTTAGAGACTTTAGGCGTGATAACCATTGCACCACGCTGGTGAAAAGCCAGTTTAGGTGTGATAAGTTTAGGCATGATAAGTTTAGGTGTGATAAGTTTAGGCATGATAAGTTTAGATAAGTTTAGATCGCGCACAAAGTCCAGCACGCAAAGCAGCGCCATTAAACTCTATGCCAAGTGCACCAGACTTTGCTAGCGTAAAACATTTTATCAGCTGTGCACTGCGGTGCTAACCCAGTTGGTGCTTAAACTTATCACGCCTAAACTTATCACACCTAAACTTATCATGCCTAAACTTATCACACCTAAACTTATCACACCTAAACTTATCATGCCTAAACTGAGTTTAGGCGTGATAAAGGGCTTTTCACCAGCGTGCTAACGGTTAGCACCGCTTTGTGAATCAGGCCCAATGGCTGCTGTGGGCAGAGGAGCAGGAACCGCTCAAGGCAGAGTGGAGGAGGGTGGCTGTGAAGGTGCAAAGGAGAAAGTGGCTGAAGATGCTGCACCTAAAGGAGGAAGAGAAGGAGGGTGGCTTTTCTTTTGTGTGCTGCTTTTGCTCAGGTGCTCTTCCCATTGCAGTTTGTGCCTTTTCTGCATGTGCCTTCGTAAGGCAGTTGTCCCTACGTAGGTGTTGGCCTTTCCACGGCTCAATTATTGGAGGCAGAGAGAACAGATGGCATTGCTTTGATCTGAGGAAGACACATTAAAAATGTTTCCAAATCGCTGAGCCCCCTGGGGTGATGGCACTATGGTCCGCACGAAACCACATCAGCGCGACCTCGCGCAGACCTGCTGGGTGGCCTTCCACTGGGTCTGCCTCTACCTCTGCCTCTACCTGTTTTGTCCTATGCAATGGGGAGAAAATGAAATGGCCGCGCATCTAACCAAGATGCACCTGATAGATATTCACTGCATAGGGCTAAAGAGCCTCTCAAAGGCACAAGTGTGCTAATTGCAGTGAAACAGGTGCATTAAGAACTAATGCATCTTACAATACAAATAATGGAAGCAAATCCATGCGCTACACATTATCCGGGGACCTTACCCTTCTCTTATTGAGAGAGACATCTGTTCCACGCTGCAGAGCATGTTAGCAGGGACGGCTCGTGCAGCCTTCTCTCGGAGTCCCCACCCTATCTAAGTTTAAAATCACCCTTACATTATTGGAACATGCTAGCAACATTGACTTGGGAGCAGCAGGCCATATAAAGGGGAAGGGGTGTGGCGTGGCCTGTTTTTTCAGTTTTGTCCATATTGGGAGGGGGGGGGGGGATTAAATAAAAGGTATTCACTGACTTGACTAATACAATGTGCAGTCACACAGGTGCAGTTAACGGTTATGCACGGAGTGGTATTTCACACTGCGGGCTCTCACATAGGTGGGTGCACTGAACACAACAGGTAGGTATATGCAGTGATGGTTATTACAAATGTGTACCTGTCACATACACACATAGGTACCGCCATGAACAGGTGCAATGACTGGTGGTATTAACAATGTGTGCACTCACGTAGGTAGGTAGGTAGGTGCACTTAACAGTGAACAGGTGCAGTGATTGGGATGGGATTACAAATCTGCAGCTGCCTGTCACACACACAGGTAGTCACTGAATGTGCTGGGCCTGTCAGTGGCACAGTAGGAATTACACCAAAGGCCAGCTGTGACTGACTGACAGGGCTGTATATAATGCAAGTGGGCCACACACACACAAAAAAAAAAAATAGATCACAAGAACAAGATTAGCTCTCAAAAGAACTGTTGAGGGGTGCTTTTTTTTTAGCAATAAGAATCAGCAAGAAACAAGCTAACAAGCCTACACGAGCCTAACTAAGCTTTCCCTATGAGAGTCTGCAGCAGCTCTCCCTTCTCTAATTACTGCAGACATATGAGTGAGTCCAATGCCTGACGCTGCCTGCCTTTTATAAGGGGGGGGGAGTGGCTCCAGGAGGGAGTGTAGCTACAATGTGCCTGCTGACTGTGATGTAGAGGGTCAAAGTTACCCCTAATGATGCACTAGGGGGGCGAATCGAACTTCCGGAAGTTCGCCGGCGAACCGTTCAGGCCATCTCTACACTCAGGTTGGGAGGTCAGAAAGGCAGATCTTTAACTTGTTCTTCATTACAGTAATAATTCCAAATGTTATATTTTTCCAATGTGCATGCAATTTCAAATTTAATGCAATTTGTATGCAGCTTGGAACTGGGCAATCCTATACACTTCCTGCCAAATTGCATTGGCTGATGCCAAGCTGCATAGTATTCTCACAAAATTTGCATATCAGGCAGAATTTTTTTTATTTATTTACCATTTAGTTAACGTTTCTAGTAAGCACTTGTTCACAGTTATGCAGTTTTGCTGAACAAATGCAGACATATGTCTGGCTGCTGTACTTACCGGGTAACCCATCTCTACACAGATACAATAGGAGAAAGTATTTATTCACTGTGTTCTGACTTTGCCAACTGAGAGTGTCTGCTGGTTTTTAATATCAACAGGATGGGACCAGGTGGAAATTAAATGATTGAATGCCTTTAGTTATACCCAAATACACCACAAGGTCCTTAGAGATTAGAGACGATCGCTTTGTAGAATAGAATTATGGAACAACAACAATAGGAACAAAGGAAGTAATAGTAATAGAACATGATGGGTAGGGTTAATTTATGATAACTGGAACAGGTTGTTGTGCTATAAACTACTAGTAACAGTGGCTAAAATTCTTTTATAGTATACGAGATAATAGCTTTATGCTTGCTGCAAAGCAGGGATGCAGATAGCATTATTATTGTAGATTTTTTTTATTTTATTTTAGAATTCATCTGCAATTTTTTTTTCTATTCCAATCACTTCTGCATGCTCTGAACCATAAAGGTTTAATAATTCTTTATGATGTGAAGAAGAAAGTCATAGTGAAAGCAGACAGTACACTCCTTAGCACTCATCTCAGCTCATTCTTTCCACAGTGTGCAGAACAAACTTTTTGCAGCTCAGAGGGATTATTAGATTAATAATTGATTTTGTATTCATTTAAAGATATGCATAGTAATGAGCTCATTTGTTATTTATGTCACATGAATGTGCAGAGGCATTATGCTGTGATTTGGTATTCAGAAAGAAACATTTAAAACGTCACATGCTTTAAATAAATTTCATACGAAATGATTTATGGGTTATAATCTTGTTTGTGGTGATTCGTGTTTATCTAATGTGCAGCTATGCAACGTACCAGTCTGCATCACTGACACATCACTCTGGCGGGCAGTACTGTTCAATGTCTCAAGGAATAAGCAACTTATTTAGTGCGCTGTATGTACCAAGGCTGCAATTTACATATAATTTGCAAAATGCGCATTTCTACCAAATAAAAAAAAAAATAAAAAAATAGTAGTAAAGAAAATGTGGGTAGTCAGTGATTCATAACAAATCATTCAGCATGAAATCGTTAATGATACTCACATTATGAACAACAAAAATCTTCCATCTCAGAGGAAATTCACTGTGTTTTCTGCACCCTTGGCTATCTTATCCCATTAATGTTTTTATCTACAGTTTCACTGTTATCCTTGCTTGAAAGCTATGCTACTTTATATTATTATTAAACTCAGAACAGATCCAAAAATAATATACAGGAATGTCTTGCTTCTGAAAAGTAGGACTCTATTTAAGATGTCCTTTGACTGTTCTATGGATAGGTCAATCTTACATCTCCAGAGTAAGAGCTAGCGCTACTTTTGCAATACACAGCTTTGGGTCCATTTTTTCCCTACAGTTTACTGAAATACATTTTACTTTTCTTTGTTGTGCTGTTGATCAGGTAGAGTGGTGGCTGCAGCAATGTAGGGAGTAAGAGCATGATGATTTTTTTTTTTATGGTCTGTTTCACACAACCCTGAACTGAAAATAAACTGTAAACATTGTGAACACCGGCCTGACATACAGGGCTAAGGGCCAAAATGCTGTGCACAGGAGGGAACCACATACAATGGGGAAAGAGGTGCCCAAAAAGTATAAAACAAAGTTAAAGGACAACTGAAGCAAGAGGCAGGGGCGTTCCTAGGGTCCTTGGAGATCGGTGGCACTTGGGGGCACTAAGTGGGGGGTATATGCGGCAAAAATGGGCGTGGTCATGCAGTGAGTGGGCGTGGCCATGGGTGGGGCCAATCGTACATTAGATTAGGACAGCGGTGGCGAACTTTTTGGAGCCCCAAACTGCAACCCACAAGTCACTTATCTATTGCAAAGTGGCAAAAGCAATTTAAACTAAATACTATACAAAAGTTTTAACACATACATGAACATTATGGAAAATCCAAGTTGAAAAACTGTGAAGATAAACAATTTCATCCATCCTACTGCTGAAAAAAATATATTCATTTTTTTAGAACCTCCCAGTTTTATTTTCTGTTTTAAAAAGCTAAAAAAAAGTAGGTTTAATGCTATTGTCTCATATGATGATGATTCAGCTTTTCCCATAGTCTCGCAGTTAGCAATCATGTGACCCCCAACAAGACAAATTCAGCAATCATTAGGCCCCCGACAAGACAAATTCAGCAATCATGAGGCACCTATCAAGACAAATTCAGAAATCATGAGGCCCCCAACAAGACAAATTCAGCAATCATGAGGCCCCAACATGACAAAGTCAGCAAGCGTGAGGCCCCCAACAAGACAAATTCAGCAATCATGAGGCCCCCAACAAATCATGAGGCACCCAACAAGACAAATTCAGCAATCTTGAGGCCCCCAACAAATCATGAGGCCCCCAACAAGACAAATTCAGCAATCATGAGGCCCCCAACAAGACAAATTCAGCAGTCATGAGGCACATAAATAGACAGCATTTCACATAAATAGGCAGAATGCCCCCTTAATATGGTACAACACGAAAAGTCCACAGCACCACGTCAGTAATATATAGCTCTTTTATTGTTTAAAAAGACAAAGAGATAGCCATAACAGCGACAGACGCTGTTTCGGACAAGGTCCTTCCTCAAGCTGTATCAGGCTCTCTCTGTCGCTGTTATGGCTATCTGTTTGTCTTTTTAAACAATAAAAGAGCTATATATTACTGACGTGGTGCTGTGGACTTTTAGTGTTGGACTTTACTTGACCCATTCAGGGCTACTGGGTCTATCCACTCTAGCACACGTCTGTCCCCATTTGGGTCCTGGTCTACCTGGTTTCTGCCCTTAATATGGTAGACACCTCTCACCTGGCTTCTGAATTCTCCTCTACTGGCTGCTGTGCCTGGCAATACTGTTTTGGCTGGATTGGGGATGATGTGTGAGCTTAACGGCCTGGCAGTGATGCTGCGGCCTGGCTGGCGGTGATGCTGTGGCCAATGTTGTGGCTGGGTTGGCTGGCAGTGATGCTGGGCTGTGCTTGGCTGTTTGAAGTAAATGCTGGCCTGACTGGTGGTGATGCTGTGGCCTTTTTGACAGTGATTCTGGGCTGGTTGGCTGGTGGTGATGCTGGGCTGGCTGGCCTGGATAGTTAAGGTAGCGCCAGGAGTACCCCAGTTTAGGTAGTGACAGGAGCCCCCCAGTTCATTTAGTGACAGGAGCCCCCCAGTGTATGTAGTGACAGGAGCCCCCCAGTTAGATAGTGAGTGACAGCAGGGACCCCCAGTTAGATAGTGAGTGAAAGCAGGGACCCCCAGTTAGGTAGTGAGTGACAGCAGGGACCCCCAGTTAGATAGTGAGTGACAGCAGGGACCCCCAGTTAGTGAGTGACAGCAGGGACCCCCAGTTAGTGAGTGACAGCAGGGACCCCCAGTTAGATAGTGAGTGACAGCAGGGACCCCCAGTTAGGTAGCAAGTGACAGCAGGGACCCCCAGTTAGGTAGCGAGTGACAGCAGGGACCCCCGTTAGGTAGTGAGTGACAGTAGGGACCCCCGTTAGGTAGTGAGTGAGTGACAGGGACCCAGGTTAGGTAGTGAGTGATAGCAGGGACCCCCATTAGGTAGTGAGGTGCCCCCTAGTTAAGGTAGCGCCAGGAGTACCCCAGTTTAGGTAGTGACAGGAGCCCCCCAGTTCAGGTAGGGACAGGAGCCCCCAGCTCATTTAGTGACAGGAGCCCCCCAGTGTATGTAGTGACAGGAGCCCCCCAGTTAGATAGTGAGTGACAGCAGGGACCCCCAATTAGATAGTGAGTGACAGCAGGGACCCCCAGTTAGTGAGTGAAAGCAGGGACCCCCAGTTAGGTAGTGAGTGACAGCAGGGACCCACAGTTAGGTAGTGAGTGACAGCAGGGACCCCCAGTTAGATAGTGAGTGACAGCAGGGACCCCCAGTTAGGTAGCGAGTGACAGCAGGGACCCCCAGTTAGGTAGCGAGTGACAGCAAGGACCCCTGTTAGGTAGTGAGTGACAGTAGGGACCCCCCGTTAGGTAGTGAGTGAGTGACAGGGACCCCCGTTAGGTAGTGAGTGATAGCAGGGACCCCCATTAGGTAGTGAGTGACAGCAGGGACCCCCAGTTAGGTAGTGAGTGACAGCAGGGACCCCCAGTTAGTGAGTGACAGCAGGGACCCCCATTTAGTGAGTGACAGCAGGGACCCCCATTAGTTAGTGAGTGACAGCAGGGACCCCCATTAGGTAGTGAGTGACAGCAGGGACCCCCAGTTAGGTAGTTAGTGACAGCAGGAACCCCCAGTTAGTGAGTGACAGCAGGGACCCCCAGTTAGTGAGTGACAGCAGGGACTCCAATTAGTTAGTGAGTGACAGCAGGGACCCCCATTAGGTAGTGAGTGACAGCAGGGACCCCCATTAGTTAGTGAGTGACAGCAGGGACCACCATTAGGTAGTGAGTGACAGCAGGGACCCCCATTAGTTAGTGAGTGACAGCAGGGACCCCCATTAGTTACTGAGTGACAGCAGGGACCCCCATTAGTTACTGAGTGACAGCAGGGACCCCCATTAGTTACTGAGTGACAGCAGGGACCCCTGTTAGGTAGTGAGTGACAGCAGGGACTCCCGTTAGGTAGTGATTGACAGCAGGGACCCCGTTAGGTAGCGAATGACAGCAGGGACCCCCGTTAGGTAGCGAGTGAGTGACAGGGACCCCCGTTAGGTAGTGAGTGACAGCAGGGACCCCATTAGGTAGTGAGTGACAGCAGGGACCCCCAGTTAGGTAGTGAGTGACAGCAGGGACCCCCAGTTAGATAGTGAGTGACAGCAGGGACCCCCAGTTAGTGAGTGACAGCAGGGACCCCAATTAGTTAGTGACAGCAGGGACCCCCATTAGGTAGTGACAGCAGGGACCCCCATTAGGTAGTGAGTGACAGCAGGGACCCCCATTAGTTAGTGAGTGACAGCAGGGACCCCCATTAGTTACTGAGCGACAGCAGGGACCCCCATTAGTTACTGAGTGACAGCAGGGACCCCCATTAGTTACTGAGTGACAGCAGGGATCCCCATTAGTTACTGACCCCCGTTAGGTAGAGTGAGTGACAGGGACCCCTGTAAGGTAGTGAGTGACAGCAGGGACCCCCGTTAGGTAGAGTGAGTGACAGCAGGGACCCCCGTTAGGTAGTGAGTGACAGCAGGGACCCTCGTTAGGTAGTGAGTGACAGCAGGGACCCCTGTTAGGTAGAGTGAGTGACAGGGACCCCTGTTAGGTAGTGAGTGACAGGCGCGCTCCTAACCCCCACCTACCTCGCCATGTCAGACCTCGCTGTCCTGCTCTGCCCTGCTCCCCGCTGCCATGTCAGACCTCAGGATCAGCGGGCGACCCGACCAGATAGAGCGGGCGTCGGGCACAAATATGCGGAAGTGATGTCATTTCCGCATATAAGCGGTGTCCGCTAGGTCCTAGAGCCCGCTCTATCTGGTCGCCCGGCACTGATCGAGGTCTGACGGCTGACGCTGCTGTGTGGCAGTGGGGACAGCCGGGGGGAGCGGCGGCCGTGAGATCCGTGGCACCCCAGGACAGATTGGGGGCACGGCCCCCCCCAAAATAGGGCTAGTGACGCCCCTGGGAAGAGGGATATGGAGGCTGCCATATTTATTCCATTTTAAGCAAATACCAGTTGCCTGGCTTTCCTGCTGATCCACCTCTGCCTCTAATACATTTACCTATAGACCTTGAACAAGCATACAGCAAATCAAAGCCCATATGCAATTCACTTTTTCTCCTCCGTTTTCTCGTAGGTGATATTTTCACATCTTGTCATAAAATGCATTTTCGAGCCATCAGCAAGAAAGAAAAAACTCCAAATGAATTTTGATAGCACCTTTACACTAACTTTTAGTTACTTTTTCAATTGTATAATGCCTAAAAGTTATCATAGAATATGAAAATTATCTCCTAGGCGATGACTCAGGAGAAAAAATTAATTGCATATGGGCCCAGGTGTCTCTAACATTTATTGTCAGAGCTGACAAGATTAGGTGCATGCTTGTTTCTGGTGCGAATCAGACACTACTGCAGCCAAATAAATCATGAGAACTGCCAGGCAACTGGTATGATTTAAAATGAAATAAATATGGCACCTTCCATTTTCTTCTCGCTTCACCTGCCTTTTAAAAACCCAATAAAATTATGATAAGGAGGTGACTTACTTCAAGAGGGCCTCAGAGCTTTGTGAGGTTATTGCTTTTGGCGTGAGCTACTGGTCTGAGGAAGTGGACACTAACTCACAAAACGTGTCACCTTTGTCTAAAGCCATTGTGTAAATAAGAACTTTTGTTTTGATATTACACATAGTGTCATCTTTGAGGCCAGCCATTGCTTTTTTCTTTCTTCAGTTATTTGTTTTTGAACCTTCTTTTTTTACTTTTTTGGCACACCCTTCCCCCATTGAATGTGCAAAAAATACTATATTTTAACAAAAATCTAAAATTAATTTAACATTTTAATTTATATCTCAATCCCATCCACATGAATTACAGAAGGAACGTGGAAGTGGAATACTGTAGACCAGGGGTCAGGAACCTTTTTGGCTGAAAGAGCCATAAACGCCACATATTTTAAAATGTAATTCAGTGAGAGCCATACAATAGGTTTCAAACTGGGAGAGTGTGCATGCGCAGCAGAGGGCTCACATCCCTGTTGCCACGGTGATGTGTATACAGCGGAAATGTCAGACACATCTTCAGCTTCTTTTGGACTTCAGCAACATCGGCAATTTCCCCGAGAGCCAGACAAGAGAAATACTGACTAACAGCTTGTACAATTAACTAGCTAACTTGGGGGTTGATTCACTTTGTAGGAGGAGCTCCCCGCACTTTGGCCCAATAGACTGCCTGTCAAGTGACAGACAGCCTATTGGGCCAATCAAAGTGCGGGGATCTCATCCTACAAAGTCACTGGACCTGACAGGATCCAGGGTAAGACAATTGTAGCCGCCAATCGTTTTGGGGTAGCACGAGTAAGTTAGTGGTGCATGCTACAGCAGTAGTGTGTCTACTTTGAAAATTTTATTTGCGCTGCCCCTACTGATTTGTATGTGAGCCAGATGTAGCCATCAAAAGAGTCACATCTGGCTCCCGAGCCATAGGTTCCCTACCCCTGCTGTAGACAGATAAGTTATTGAGTGTCAGGTGGCCCTACTGTAGGTGCTAGAGTAGCAGTAATGATCAAGCTGAAAACAAATACTACCAACTATTCACTTTATAGAGGTGTTGGTAGTTATTCAGATTCAGTAGACTCATAGGCTCTGAACTCCATGCCTAGTCTCCTTGAGAGATGAAATAAACTATTTAAGGTGTTTGTCACCAGTATCTCCCCAATGTGAATGCCAGTCTTAGGTGGACCTTCAAAAAACTACTTACGTAAAAAATCCCCATCAAAATGAGAAACTGCTATATTCTATTTTCCCTCAAAGGAGAATGATCCCAAAATACTATTAGGGATTCTACATTATTGAACACCCTGTTCAACTTACAGCTCTGTCAGTTGGCAGAAAGCTCTAAAGGTTCACATTAACTGGAACTCTGAGCAGTCACTGACAGCCAATTACAGCAGTGACAGAGGGCGTAAGAATGCAATACCATCATTTTTAATACGTTTTTATACTTCCAGCTGGGTTTCAACTGTTTTATTGGATGTTAATGGAAGCACTCTGGGTGTTTAAGAAGTTAAAAACATTTAATACAAAACATATAACTGATTCACTTTATTTATTTAGCTAAAGCACAGACACAACATTTTATTATGTAGGCTAATTGAATGCGTTATTAAATCAGGCAATGTTTTACTGGGCTGGATAACAAGCAGTGCAGCTGAAAATAGTTGTCTATTACCCAAAGCCATCATCATGTGCATGCAGTGGAGCAGGTCTGAGATTCATACAGGTCTTACGCTTGCACCATCTTTTCAGTGCTTGCTTGGGAATCCTAATTAGAAGAGTAGAGCAGAGCACATTACACAAAAACCCTAATTAACTGTATGTTAAAGATATTAACATTCTGCTGCTCTGAAAAGGTATGAATTATATCCTGCGTGCGTTGTATTTTATGTATGATGCTGTCATAATTTATAGGCCACTTACAATTTCCTAATTTCTAATATGCAAAGTGCCAAGCAGGAAAATTAGGGGAGATATTTCCTATTTCCTACAGTTGTCAGGAACAGGACATTCAGGCTGATCAAAATCATGTGTTAAATTTCAAGCTTATGAAATGTGCATCCTATCAACCGGGGCTAATAAAATATTTACTTTTTAATTTTCACTTTCCATTTTTTCTGATACCCGTCATAGGAGTGCTGTTAAATTTATAGCGGGTCAAAGCAAGGACTGATTTTGTGAAATGTACTACAGGAAATACTGTTTTATTTCCACGCTACTTAGCTTTGGTAATGATGCATAAAGCAGATCTTATTTGCATGGAAATTCTTGCAAAGGCTGAGGAGCGACATTATCTAGCAAATAGATGCTTTTTTCGACAATAACAAGGCAGACAAATAAACAGACTCCTTGCATTTTTGTTTTTATAGGGATCATTATTGTGTAGCTTTTTGCAATATGCAGACATCTCATCACAACATGTAACAATAACAGTGATGCTCTTAATAATAATCTTGCAGAATGCCAGACTACATACTGTACATTTTAGGAGTTTTCCTCTCTTCTTGAGAGCTTTTCTTCTGTAAAATTTGCATTTCATTTGCATTTGTATATTCAGTAGCATATTCAAATCTTGTAGAGCTATTATTGTTTGTAAGACATCATTATAGCAAAAGAACATTTCAGTGTAGTAATACAACGTTTTAATTATCAACACAGCAATAATACGAAGGCGATATAATGGCTCATATGTGTAGATTCAAAAGCTCTATTAATGTATAACAGACAATTTTAAGCGTTAAAATAAATACTATTTTTGTTAATATGGGGGCGCTCTGCCAAGGTGACGCCTAATCTGTTGCTCAGAAATGTGACCATTCCCTCTTTCTGTGATGTCTTATATTACGCACACATGATGGATATAAGTCTATGGAAACAACTGATGAACATCTGACTTTTCCTATATCATTTGAAGATCATAAGTGCAAATGATGGCTAAGGGAACGATAAACAGATAATTCTTCATCATCAGCAGTGTGTACAGAGATCATTAGTTTTCTAAACGATGTGTCCATGAAGACCATAACACTTTCCCCTACAGTCTATTTCTGCAATGTCTCATCCTGCATCATTTAAAATGTACCTCTAGAAAGAAAAAATGCCCCAAAGGGGTACTTACCTCAGTAAATGGAAGCCTCTGGATCCTCCAGTGGCTTCACAAGTTCTCTTCTGCTGAGACATTCCAGTGATATCCCCTCTGAAAAACCAGCCACAAGGGCTTTTGTCAGCAGCTCAAGCATGCGCAATAGTACTGACCTGATCGGGTCCATGGTACGGCACATGCACAAGCAGTCTATGCCTGCCCAGTAGCATGGACCTGAACTGACTTTTTTCGGTCAAGGATTAAGTAAATTTGTGATGCTGCACAGTGCAGCACTGGAATGGTTCCCAGAAGCTTCCCTCTATTAAGGTAAGTATTCAGATTTTTGTGTTTAAAAGCTCACAGGTTTACGTTAATGATATCGGTGTACAATTGTTTGATATTTGGTTTCAGTCTTCTGCTGTCATTAACATCATATCACTTGACATCTTCTGTACGTGATGGTGAAGCAGTCTGTAATTGGTCATTTCAAACAATGACTGTCTTCCAGTGTGTACAAGGCTTCATTGTTTTTTTATAATACTCCTGTAACGATTGGTGTCAGCAAGAACAGATTTTCTGATTATTGGTGATCTGCAGTATCACCAATAATACAGATACTATACCTGATTATGTGGTGATCTGCAGAATCACCAATAATGCGAGTATAGCGAGACACAGGACAACCAGATGTAAAGATAAGTGTTTGGTGCAACAGTAATACAGATAGAGATACCAACTCCCCCAGAGAAGCTGGTAGGGGGAGATATCTCTATAGAACACAGGGATCAGCACTCCAGCAAGCTGGATATGCAGAGGAACTAGTAATCAGTTCACCCGAGGAGCGGGTGGTGCACAGTAAGACAACGTATACTGATCACCCGTGGAGCGGGTGATTCAGACTGCACTGCAGCCAGTGATCAACTGAGGGGCAGGAGATCAAGACTGTACTGCAACTCCTAATCACCTGAGGAGCAGGTGATGAGGACAGTACCGTAGTTACTAGTCACCTGAGGAGCAGGTGATTAAGACTGTACTGCAGCTACTGGTCACCTGAGGAGCAGGTGATAAAGACTGTACTGCAGCTACTGGTCACCTGAGGAGCAGGTGATTAAGCTGTACAGAGAATCCCTCACCAGGGACTAGGCTCACTGGAGAGGGCAGGAGAGTCAGACAAGCAGATTCGGCAACAAACGGACAGATACGGTACAAAGACAGAAGGCTTAAATCAGAGTAGTGTTCAGGCTGAGTCGGCAACAGGATCAGATAGGCAGAAGCACAGAATCAGTAAGCAGAAGAGTAGTCAAGGCTAGCAGAAGGTCATAACAAATAATACAATTCAATTAGTACTTTAGCTATCAACAGAATCTGACTAAGTGTGGATCCCCAGCTCCTGCTGGTTCTAGCACACTTTGGGATCTGACTAAGGTCTGAGTGCTAACACGTAGCATTTGCAACAGCAGACAAGGAGCTACTGACAGGCAGGTCCTATATATACTGAGAGCACCCCACAGTGCCGCCAGAGTCACTCAACCAATCAGGAGCACTGCTGGAGTCAGCTGACTGGCCGATCAGCTGACTCCCCTTCTATTCACATAAAGGTCTTGTCGCCTGGCGCGCACGCGCGTAGCCCTCAGTCTATGTGCAACTGATGGACCAGGCAAAACTCCACGGCAAAGGCTGCCGGCTGAGACGCGGAGACAGCCGCCATGCCGATCACCGCTGCGGCGGCATCTCCGCTATCTATTACAGTACTTCCCCTCCCCCCCCCCTTGTGGAGTGGACCCCAGACACTTCTTACACGGCTTTTCAGGGTATAACTCATGAAACTCTTTCTTTAGATCCTCGGCATGCATGCGGCAATCCGGAACCCAAGTTCTCTCCTCCAGACCATACCCCTTCCAATGGACCAGGTACTGTACAGAATTCTGCACTAATCGAGAATCTAAAAACTTCTCGATCTCATACTCAGGTTGGTCGTCAATCATCACGGGGGGGGGGGGGGAGAGGTATCAACATGTACAGCAGGCTTCGACAAAGAAACATGAAATGATCTCACACCTCTATGCTGGCTGGGAGATCAATCACATATGTCACGTCATTAATCTTTCTGGACACAGGATATGGGCCTACAAATCTGGGTCCTAACTTAGGTGATGGTTGCTTTAACGCCAGATGCCGAGTAGACACCCACACCATGTCTCCTGGGGAAAACTTCCACTCAACAGACCGCCTTTTATCCACCTGTTTTTTTCTGCGTCTGGAAGGCTTTTCCCAGATTCCTTTTTACAAGCCCCCAAATTTCCTTCAATGCCCTTTGCCAATCCTCTAGGGCTGAAAAAGGGGAAGATGCCACTGGTATTGGGGAGAATTTGGGAGATCTCCCCGAAACCACCTGGAAAAGAGAAAAACCTGAAGAGAAACTCTTCAGATTATTATGCGCAAATTCCGCAAATGGCAGAAAGTTTACCCAATCTGACTGCCCCCTAGAGATGGCCTCTAGGGGGCATACAACCTGATCTTAACTCTATGGGACAGTCGAAGCTCCAGTGTGGCGGGAGTTTCTCTGCTGATTTTGGACAAAACACATCAGAAAATTCTGCGTACTGCACTGACACCCCTTTCACCTGAACCTTGGTGGCGCAAACAGCAACTTTCTCCAAACAATGATGATGACAATGGGCTGACCAGCTCTGTAGCTGACCTGAAGCCCAGTTGATCTTAGGGGAGTGTAGTTGCAACCAAGGCATAATGAGGATTATGGCGGAGGTTGCCATTTGCAGGACAAAGAACTGTAGTTTCTCCTTATGTAGAACCCATATATTACACAACAATAAGGGGGTCTGGGAGAGAGGCTGTCTACACTGTAACGGAGAGTCATCTACCTCTGTGATCAAAATCTGACGGTCTAAAGGAAGTAAGGGAATCCCCAATTTTTTGACAAAGTCATAATCTATAAAATTAGCTGCAGAGCCTGAGTCCACGAATGCTTCTGTGGCCGTGGCCCGACCCTCCCAGGTAATGGACCAAGGGGGGAGTAAGCGGTTATTATCTAGAGGTAAACACGGCTCGCCTAGGGTATTACCTCTGACTACACCTAGGCGGCAGCGTTTCCCGACTTTTTAGGGCAATTCTGGACAATGTGACCCTCCTCAGCACAGTATCGACAGTCTTTCTGACCTTCTGCGATTCTTCTCCACTTGTGTTAACCTAGACTGACCGACCTGCATCGGTTCGTCCTGAGGTGACGAGGGTGGAGAAGAGGCGTAGGAAACAGATCTTACAGCATTTCTGCCACGGGTTTGTTTTTGATAGCGAAGGCAGCGATCAACCCGCACCACCAATGAAATTGCTTCGTCTAGAGATTTAGGCTCAGGATGACCTTACATCAAATCAGAAACTACATCGGATAGTCCTGACAGGAAACAGTCTAATAAAGCATACATTCCCCATCTAGCTGATACAGCCCACCTCCTAAATTCTGCGGCATAAACCTCCACTGGATTACGACCTTGCCTGAGAGTCTTTAGTTTCCTCTCAGCCGTGATAGCAATATCCGGATCATCGTATATAACGGCCAGACACAGGACAACCAGATGTAAAGATAGGTGTTTGGTGCAACAGTAATACAGATAGAGATACCAACTCCCCCAGAGAAGCTGGTAGAGGGAAATATCTCTATAGAACACAGGGATCAGCACTCCGGCAAGCTGGAGATGCAGATGAACTAGTAATCAGTTCACCCGAGGAGCGGGTGGTGCACAGTAAGACAACGTATACTGATCACCCGTGGAGCGGGTGATTCCGACTTCACTGCAGCCGGTGATCACCTGAGGGGCAGGAGATCAAGTCTGTACTGCAACTCCTAATCACCTGAGGAGCAGGTGATGAGGACAGTACCGTAGTTACTAGTCACCTGAGGAGCAGGTGATTAAGACTGTACTGCAGCTACTGGTCACCTGAGGAGCAGGTGATAAAGACTGTACTGCAGCTACTGGTCACCTGAGGAGCAGGTGATTACGACTGTACTGCAGCTACTGGTCACCTGAGGAGCAGGTGATTAAGACTGTACTGCAGCTACTGGTCACCTGAGGAGCAGGTGATTAAGCTGTACAGAGAATCCCTCACCAGGGACTAGGCTCACTGGAGAGGGCAGGAGAGTCAGACAAGCAGATTCGGCAACAAACGGACAGATACGGTACAAAGACAGAAGGCTTAAATCAGAGTAGTGTTCAGGCTGAGTCGGCAACAGGATCAGATAGGCAGAAGCACAGAATCAGTAAGCAGAAGAGTAGTCAAGGCTAGCAGAAGGTCATAACCAATAATACAATTCAATTAGTACTTTAAGCTATCAACAGAATCTGGCTAAGTGTGGATCCCCAGCTCCTGCTGGTTCTAGCACACTTTAGGATCTGACTAGGGTCTGAGTGCTAACACATAGCATTTGCAACAGCAGACAAGGAGCTACTGACAGGCAGGTCCTATATATACTGAGAGCGTCCCACAGCGCCGCCCCAGTCACTCAACCAATCAGGAGCACTGCTGGAGTCAGCTGACTGGCCGATCAGCTGACTCCCCTTCTATTTTCAGAAAGGTCCTGTCGCCACCCTCAGTCTATGTGCAACTGACTGACCAGGCAAAACTCCACCATGTAACTGCGCGGCGAAGGCCGCTGGCTGAAACGCGGAGACAGCTGCCATGCCGCTCACCACTGCGGCGGCATCTCCGCTATCTATTACAACTCCATTCTCACATGCTCTTTCACAACACTGTTATGAAAACTAGCATTTTCCAGTATTTTGTGCAAAGCATTTGTGCATTTGTAAGGGCTGCTTTGCTCAAAAAGAGTATGGCAGCTCACCCCTTAGAGTTGCTTCAAGCAGCACCTTTTTTATACCCCAATGGGCATGATTCACAAAACTTTTTCACCTGTTTGCCTCTGTTTTCTGTGTAGCCATGTTACATTTTTAAGCTTAAGAACAAAAAACAATATAAATAAGGTAAGAAAAGTAATATTGAAATGAAGTTAATCAGGAGCAACTTACTTTGAGTGATTATTTTGCTTATAAATGTGCCGAAACGTTATTTTTATGAATTAGGTGATAAATAAGTCATTTATGAGAAGTTTTTGAATAGAGCCCATTGTTGCCAAACAGAGGTAAACAATGTAATCAAACTATTGTGTGTTTTATTTAGTACCTTTAAGCTGGTTTTCAAGTGACAGAGCTCCAAGAAACAGCCAAGAGGTTGATTTGTGATTGCAAATTCACTCATGGAGCAACCAAGAGGGTTTGAAATCTCTGTAGGTATTCTTGAGTTAACCTCACTATTGGCGGACATTTTTTGTTCGATAAGCCAATTTAAGTGTCCCCAGCTGCTGCAATACATTTCCAAAGGTTGTCTATGGTCACCCAGGACTTTCTTTTTAATTTGTTCTTATTCCCTTTTTTAACTCTTTGTGGAAATGAGTAAGGGGCACATCAGTACCCCATAATCATTTTACCGGGGGGGGGGGGGGGGGAGGGGCAGGCATCTGGAGGTCCTTTTGTTAAGTGCAACACCCAGATGCCACCATCACCCCATGCAATGCCCCCACTACATCCAGGGCACTGGAAGTGAGGAAGCGTCCCTTGTCCATGGATTGGACAAGGGTTCAAAGGGAGAGGCCCCCCCCCCCCCCATACCATGGACCATGAAGGCTGGTATAGTTTCGCCTGTGGAGCCCCACATGGTCCAGGCTGCACATTTTGGATGTCCCAGCCTACATTAATGAAAAGAGGTTAAAGAGACTTGGGAGGGGGACCCCACGCTGTTCATTTTCATGAAACTCAGAACTCGGAATGCAGTAGAGTTTACCACAGCAAAATGTCATTATATCCAGTTTAAAAAACATTTTTCCTATTAAATTTTCTTTATTTTCTCAAAAACGACTTGGTCTTTTCACAAAATATCTCCCTAACATGTGGCAAATTTGGTGATAGCATGTAGTGGAGCTTTTGTTCTTAACCATGGAAGTTGGCATTATTGCCTTTAATGGCAGAATGGAATGCAGTACTTGGAACAGAATCATTTCTGATTTCTGTGTTTTTTTTTACTCAGAACTTCAGAATTTGATTGTGAAAATCGGAACTCTGAAATGTTATGATTCCCAGAGCTCATCCCGAATTGGTAGCTCTGAAGCAGCAGTGATGTTCAATTGCACTTTGCTTGGCAACACTTGATAGCAGCTTTAGAGATGCTACTTTTTTTTCACCGTCATCTTTAAATAAAGTTGTTAAAGTATGTACGGTGGCTTGCAAAAGTATTCGACCCCCTTGAAGTTTTCCACATTTTGTCCCATTACTGCCACAAACATGAATCAATTTTATTGGAATTCCACGTGAAAGACCAATACAAAGTGGTGTACACGTGAGAAGTGTAACGAAAATCATACATGATTCCAAACATTTTTTTACAATTAAATAACTGCAAAGTGGGGTGTTCATAATTATTCAGCCCCTGAGTCAATACTTTGTAGAACCACCTTTTGCTGCAATTACAGCTGCCAGTCTTTTAGGGTATGTCTCTACCAGCTTTGCACATCTAGAGACTGAAATCCTTGCTCATTCTTCTTTGCAAAACAGCTCCAGCTCAGTCAGATTAAATGGACAGCGTTTGTGAACAGCAATTTTCAGATCTTGCCACAGATTCTCGATTGGATTTAGATCTGGACTTTGGCTGGGCCATTCTAACACTTGGATATGTTTTGTTTTAAACCATTCCATTGTTGCCCTGGATTTATGTTTAGGGTCGTCGTCCTGCTGGAAGGTGAACATCCGCCCCAGTCTCAAGTCTTTTGAAGACTCCAAGAGGTTTTCTTCCAAGATTGCCCTGTATTTGGCTCCATCCCTCTTCCCATCAACTCTGAACAGCTTCCCTGTCCCTGCTGAAGAGAAGCACCCCCAGAGCATGATGCTGCCACCACCATATTTTAAAGTGGCGATTGTGTGTTCAGGGTGATGTGCAGTGTTATTTTTCCGCCACACATAGCGTTTTGCATTTTGGCCAAATCGTTCTATTTTGGTCTCATCTGACCAGAGTGCCTTTTTACACATGTTTGCTGTCCCCCCACCCATGGCTTGTGGCAAACTGCAAACGGGACTTCTTATGCTTTTCTGTTAACAATGACTTTCTTCTTGCCACTCTTCCATAAAGGCCAACTTTGTGCAGTGCACGACTAATAGTTGTCCTATGAACAGATTCCCCCACCTGAGCTGTAGATCTCTGCAGCTCATCCAGGGTCACCATGGGCCTCTTGATTGCATTTCTGATTAGCGCTCTCCTTGTTCGGCATGTGAGTTTAGGTGGACGGCCTTGTCTTGGTAGGTTTACAGTTGTGCCATACTCCTATTTCTGAATGATCGCTTGAACAGTGCTCCATGGGATGTTCAAGGCTTTGAAAATCTTTTAGTAGCCTAAGCCTGCTTTAAATTTCTCAATAACTTTATCCCTGACCTGTCTGGTATGTTCTTTGGACTTCATGGTGTTGTTGCTCCCAATATTCTCTTAGACAACCTCTGAGGCCGTCACAGAGCAGCTGTATTTGTACTGACATTAGATTACACACAGGTGCACTCTATGTAGTCATTAGCACTCTTCAGGCAATGTCTATGGGCAACCTACTGCACTCAGACCAAAGGGGGCTGAATAATTATGCACACCCCACTTTGCAGTTATTTATTTGTAAAAAAAATCTTGGAATCATGTATGATTTTCGTTCCACTTCTCACGTGTACACCACTTTGTATTGGTCTTTCACATGGAATTCCAATAAAATTGATTCATGTTTGTAGCAGTAATGTGGAAAACTTCAAGGGGGCTGAATACTTTTGCAAGCCACTGTATTGTTTTAAAGATAACCTTAAGTGAAAGGGATATGGAAGATTGCATTTTTATTTCCTTTTAAACAATACCAGTTGTCTTACAGCCCTGCTGATCTTTGGCGTCAGTAGTGTCTCTGTATCACAAATCAGGAACAAGCTGGAAGCTAATCTTGTCAGATTTCTGTCAGAAACATCTGATCTGCATTCTTGTTCAGGGTCCATGGCTTAAAAGTATTAGAAGCAGGGGAGCAGCAGTGCAACTGGGCAACTGGTATTGTTTAAAAGGAAATAACTATGGCAGCCTCCATATGCCTCTCACTTCAGGTTACCTTTAAGCTTTTATTAAAAGAGAGACACAAATGTAAAAATAATTATAGAAAAGGTTCTCAGACTGGCTCTAACAGATCAGTTGTATGATTTACAAGATTCAAAGAATGTGTATTGGAAAATAAACTATGGTAACTAGAAAGCAAAATGTAGCCGTACATTTAACAGCTCTACAGTCAGTGTGGACCTTTTGCATCACAGGTTCTAAGGTTGACATGACTGAATCACTTTAAATGAAAGAAACTTTAGAAAAGGCACTTTTTTTTTTTGTCTTCGAGAGTTCTCAGAATTTTGTTTTCATTCTTTTTGTGACAATGTTCAAGAAAGAATTCTCTTTAAACTTCAAAGAACCTTTCAAAAGCATTGAAAATCGTAGCAGCTATGCCCTGTCCTATTCCATTCTCAACCTATTGGCAATATCAAGAATAACATTTTGAAGGCAGCTCGGGTTATTAGATTTTTCATGTAAATGCCATAGACTATTGCAATTTTCAGTTCAATGCTTCCGTTGAACTGTATATACATTTGCAGAAAATGGATTTTATTGTCACATTCTGTGTTAAAATTCAAGATTGGTTAGCAACGTAACAGCAAACTTAGATTATCAAGGGTAAAAGGAGACTGCCTTTTTTAAAACATCAGCATTCATTGCAACGTTAATAGCAGATACAGACAAAATAACTATTGATGTGATTTTTTTTTATCAACCTTTATTGTATGTTTTCATGAGGTAGATAAGCAATAGAACGACATTATTCCTCTAAGTAAGTCGTTTTGTAAAAATCATTGCCAGCCTGCTATACAGTATTGCGTAGTGCTGATCAAAATAATGTAAATAAAGAACATTGTGAAGGACGGAGAACTCTGGTGAATTACAGTGTGTGACAAAAGCTACGGCAGGATTGTTCTCAGTGATTGTTATCCGAGACCAATGAGGGGTCTAGAAATGCATTAGCAAGACAAGACAGGACAAATAACATTTATATTGCGCTTTTCTCCTGGCAGACTCAAAGCGCCAGAGCTACAGCCACTAGGGCGCGCTCTATAGGCAGTAGCAGTGTTAGGGAGACTTGCCAAAGGTCGCCTACTGAATAAGTGCTGGCTTACTGAACAGGCAGAGCCAAGATTCGAACCCAGGTCTCCTGTGTCAGAGGCAGAGCACTTAACCATTACACCATCTAGCACAGGACAAAGCTTTATTTCTCTATTTAACAAAGGGCCATTATCTGTGGAAATTAGCACTACAGTCTAATAATAATACTAATAATTGAGTTTACAGCTGTAAAAAAAAAATGAAAGTAGCTGTTGCTGATTAGGCTCTTATAATGTTAGTATTGTCAGTTATCATACTGATCTTCTGGCTTCATTGGTATCTGATGGTACATCTGATGATCTTCCATCAATAAACCTCAGCCATAAATACCACAATGGCACTGAGTCAGTGACTTTGGGCCCCCTCCACACTGAACGAAGAGGCTAGCAGACAATTATTGTGAGGTTGCTAGTTTACGTCTGTGGCATGTGACGTCCAGCAGTGAGTTGTTAGATGGGAAGAATTGATACTCAGAAAACCGCTTTCCACAAAATGCCCCCATCAACTGAAGGGGCATTACAGACAACACCAATAAAACACCAGTTAGATCCTTGTGAAAACAGATTTTTATCCTGCACCTACAGCAAGTAACGTATGTATGTCAGTAATATATCAGTTGTTATGACAACTCTTTGACACTCCTTTATTAGAGCGTCCTATGGGAGAAAAGTGCTTTACAAATGTTATTGTATTGTATAGTATTGTAGAAGAGTGACTCAAAGAGAACTAAAAGAACAAGATTAACTTTGCACCAGGGCAACCTTTTTGTGAGATCAATAATAGCTACTCCTTTTATTTTGTCATGGAATATGTACTTTTAAAGGACAACTATTTTGAAAAAAAAATCAAAATATGTTTGTTGTTCATGTACAGTACATAGATGTAAATGTGTTCCAGAGTAAGATGCACTATAAATTACTTTTTGCTTGTCCTGTGTTGCTGTTGCTTACAATACATGTTATACAGTACATCTGACTGCTCTAAAAGGTTTTGGACTGGTCCATCTTCTTGTGGGGGATTCTCAAAGTTTCTTCTGTTCAAAGGTCTCCCTGGAAACGGTCTGTATTAAAATGCTGACTAGCCTCCCACTCACTTGCACACTATTCTGGCTGCTGGATTGTGCCACTATACCCCTAAATGAAGTATTTAAAAATGTGTCCCATTAGCCACTTACCCTTCATGGGGTCATGTTACTCATTAGTGTTACAAGGTCTCAGGTGTGAATGGGGAGCAAGTGTGTTAAATTTGGTGTAATCGCTCTCATACTTCTGCATATTGGTCACTGAAAGTTTGACATGCACCTCATTGAATGAAGATATGAAAACACGGTTGCTCTACATTAAGATGGCTTAGGCTATAAGAAAGTTGCCAGCACCCTGAAACTGAGCTTCAGCATGGTGGCCAAGACCATACAATGGTTTAACAGAACAGGCTCCACTCAGAACAGATCATCCAAAGTAGCTGAGTGCACATGCTCAGCATCATATCCATAGGTTGTTTTTTGCAAACAGCCTTATGAGTGCTGCCATAATTGCTGCAGAGGTTGAAGGGGTTGGGGGTCAACCTGTCAATGCTCAGACCATACACTGCATCAAATTGGTCAGCATGGCCGTCATCCCAATAGGAAGCCTCTTCTAAAGATGATGCACAAAAAAGCCCACAGTTTGCTGGAAATAAACCGATTAAGGACATAGATTTCTGGAACCGTGTCCTGTGGTCTGAGATAAAGATAAACTTATTTGGCTCAGATGGTTTCAAGCATGTGTGGCAGCAACCAGGTGAGGAGTAGAAAGACAAGTATCTTGCCCATAGTCAAGAATGGTGCTGGGAGCGTCATGGTTTGGCCTGCATGAGTGGAACCATGAATGCTAAGATGTACTGTGACATACTGAAGTAGAGGATACCAGTGGCAACCTGTGAAGCTCTAGTGAACTCCATGCCCAAGAATATTAAGGCAGTGTTGGTAAATAAAGATTGGGCACAGAAAATAATGGCACTTTGGGCACAATTTGACATCCTTTACTCACTTTGTTGCCAGCAGTTTAGACATGAATGGCTATATGTTATTATGATTCAACAGCAAATTTACACTGTTTAGGGATGCTCATTCGGATTTTGTGGAATTGAAATTTACGAATTTCCGATCGGAAATCTGAATTTCCAATCAGAACTCGGAAATTGGAAAACTGAGCTCGGAAATCGGATCTCTGCAGAAATACTGCATTACTGCAATTTAGCCCAATCACAGAACTCGAAATCAATGGACCAATCAGAGAATGCAGAAAGAACTCGAAAGTATTTGGCCAATCGGAGAATGTAAACAATAACCAAAAAACTCACAACTCGAAAATCGAAAAAAACGATCGGAAATCCGTGAAATCGGCAATCCGCATTGGCGGAAATCCACAATATCAGTCGCCCCCTGATGGTCTGTTTGTGAAAAGGAATAGATTGCTCATGTAAAAGGGGGTATCAGCTACTGATTGGGATAAAGTTCAATTCTTGGTTGGAGTCTTTAAGTGTCCCTTTATTGTAGAACATCATACAAGATTTTTAAAGACATAGGCCCTTTTTCAATTCAGTCAAGTTTTCCCCTAGGAGATAAATTTTCATCTCCAGTTTCAAATAACTTTTCAGCACTCTGCAATTGAAAAAGTGCCAAAAAGTCGCTGAAAAATACCTACCAAATATCTAAATATTCTCTTGTTTGCTGGTGGCTTCAAAGGCATTTCATCATGGTGTGAACATATCACCTAAGAGAAAACAAAGGAGAAAATGTTAATTGCATATGGGACATAAGTCATTGAAGGTATCACGTAAATACTTATGTTATTATATTTTTAGATCTCTGTACCTGACTACATACGACTGACAAATTTGTGAAGCATGGTGAACAAAATCACAACACGTTACATGAGTAAACTTTGGAATTATTTCAGTCGTGTGAGAAATGTTGCATGAATTTATATGAAAATATAAACAGTTTGGTAATTTTAGCATTATATTTTTACTACTTTAGGACCACAGTGTTTGGCTGGAAGGGCATAGATTTCAATCAGCCGCCACTGCGCGCATCCGCCGTTTCTGTCGCTTCTCGCCGCTAAAACCCGACGTCTCTCGCCGCAGCTCACTGACTCTTCTTGTCTCTATGACGGTAGAGCCATGTGAGCTGGTCAGGAGCCGATTTCATTGGCTCCTGGCCATGTCTATCAATGTAAGCCGCGCCCATAGGCTTACATTGATAGACACGGTCAGGAGCCAATGAAAGTGGCTCCTGACCGGCTCACATGACTCTGCCGTCATAGAGACAGCAGAGTGGATGTTAGAAGGATCCCGGTGTGCGGCAGTGATGGCGGTTGCAGCTGGTATGCACGGTAATTTGTCAGGATTTAGTCAGTATTGTACCAGCGGTCTCTGGTCCTTAAGGGGGCAGAGACTGCTGGTACTTAAGTGGCTATGTGCATGATAAATTACATAAACCAAAACTTGGAAGAAAAAAAAAGGCAAAGGAAGGACTTCGGCATTAACCACTTCAGCCTACAGTGTCGAAAATCTTACCCATCCGAGCAACGGTCACCTCACATTCATTCGCCAATAACTTTATCACTACTTATCACAATTAATTGATCTATAGCTTGTTTATTTTCCGCCACTATTTAGGCTTTCTTTGGGTGGTACATTTTGATAAGAATTTTTTTTCTAAATACATCTTAACAGGAAGATTAAGAAATGAAAAAAAATCATTTCTCAGTTTTGGCCATTATAGTTTGAAATTAATACATGTTACTGTAATTAAAATTCATGTATTTTATTTGCCCATTTGTTCCAGTTATTACACTGTTTAAATTATGTCCCTATCACAATTTATGGCGCCGATATTTTATTTAGAAATAAAGGTGCATTTTTTTAATTTTTTTTAATCACTGTTTACAAGCTTATAATGTAGCGGTTACCCATAGCAACAGGGGTAAGACAGTTCATAGAAGAGACAGCAGGCTTCCAATATTGTAAAAGTCAGGCTCCTGCCTGGTTTATTTATGAAAATTAAATAGTTGCCAGTGAGTACAAAACAGTTCATCAAACAAAACAAAACCTAGCTCGGCTGAGCAACTACCTGTCTCACTCCAGTCCCTGACTGACTATACATAGACAGGATTGTAGCAAAACATACCAACAACATGGCAACTTACATTGTACATGCAGAGTTTAGCCTTTCTCCCATATGAGAGCTCTGTTCCCTCCAGAGTACAGGAACCAAGTGAGCTCCTTCCTGGTCAGACTGGCTGACCTTTATTCAGCACCTGTGCTCCACCCTGCACAGGTGTAATACCTGGACTGGGCCAGGTGGCCAGGGAGCCCACCCACACTTCCCTGGCCAGCTCCAGGACCCTTAACCGGCTTTTGAAAAAGCCAAATTAGCACACACAGTTTTTTTTTTTTTCCTGGAGCTTTATTTGACCAAGCACCTTAAATGAGGTGCTATATACACACCATCCATAACCTTTCCTATAAGAGCCTGTGACACCCTGTCACAATAATTTAAAAAATATATAATAATATACTCTCTTGACATGCATATTTAAAAAGTTCAGACCCTTAGGTAACTGTTTGTTTGCTTTTTTAATTGTAATTTTTTTTTTTTATTAAATGTATTTGGGTAATTTTTGGTGTGGGAGGTAAACACCTAATTTTAAAAGTATTGTAATGTAATTATTTGATAAAAATGTATGTGGGTGTAGTTTACAGTCAAAAAGTCCTGAATGCGAACGATCTCACATCCAGGAACTAGAAAGAAGACTGGAAACCTTTTTTTTTGGGCAGAAATACAGTGGCCTCAGATAAGAAACCCTCGGTTTTTCTGCGGGTGATTTAGATTGATAAATGGGAACTATTCCCATTCACTGATCGGCAGGTTAACGGCAGGCAGCGGGAGCGCGCCTCAGGCAGCAGCTGCAGCACAGACTATCTGGACGGATATATCCGTCCAGATAGAACAAAGTGGTTAAAAATGCACTAAAATATAAAGCTGGCCTATGCATGAACCACATTAGGCCCAATACAATTCACCCTTTCTCCTAAGCTTTGCCTTGATCATATTTTCAAATTAAAAATAAAATGCCATGTAAGCCACCAGCAAACAAGAATATTCAGAATAATTTTGACTGTTCTTTTTCACCTATTGTGTGGTACTTTATCAAGTGCAGAATGCAGTGATTTTAAACAGATGAAAAATGATCTCCTAGCAGAAAACTTAGGAGAAAAAGTAAATCGCTCCAGGCCCACTGCTAGAACACAAAAAAAGTCTATTTGCAACTGCTCAGGCTGGATTCACAGTTAGATTTCAATTACTGTGCCACACAGACCCGTCACTACTGCCGATTGTGCTGCTCTCCTGCCACTGCAACCTACACACCCTGCTGACGGTATGGCAGCAGAGATCCGTGAGCAAGTCAGGAGCCAATTTGATTGGCTCCTGACTCTGATCATTGGCTCCTGGAACTGTAAATTGGCTCCTGACTGACTCACAGAGCTCTGCTGTCATACCATGGTGTGTGGGTTGCAGTGGTGAGAGCGCGGCACAATCGGCGGTCTGTGTGGGTAGTTAGGGCAGAGCAAGTGAGATTCAGCAACGGGGGAGCAGAGCGAATGGAGTGAGCGGTGGGTCCGCCTGACATGACATCGGTGAGCCCTGTTTTTTTTGTATCAGCAATCTCTGGTCCTTAAGCGGCCAGAGACTGCTGGTACTCAAGTGGTTAAGGAGTATTATGACTTATTGGATTGGTACATATTGGAGGTTCGTTATATGGATACAAGAAATATCTGAGCACTTTCCACTTTATCTAATAAATAGTGCTCATGCAAGCATAAAATACCAATTAATTAACACTACAATATTTCCAAATTGATTAAAATTGTAACAAAGAAAATAAAATTACTGCTGTCAGAAAGACAGAGATAGATTTAAAATTCTGAGACTAATTCAGATTCTGTTTATTAATGCTGCTAGAACGATGCTCAAAGACGAGCATTAGAGGATATTATAATAGAAGTCATGTCAAATGTAGCTTTTTCTTCTTACAAATGTACTTACTGTTGCATGGTATGGATTGTACCATTGTGTCTTTTTGTTTTCTGAAAGTGATTTTATTGATGCGTCTGAAGTACTATTGTGAAAGATTCCAATGAAGCTATTTGTTGCAGCTGTAGTGATCAACAGTCCAGAATGGTACACAGAAGCTGAGTGTGTGTGTGATGAAACACAGCTATGGTGTGAGTTACAATAAATCCATACAGCTGTATCTGTATGCTATATTTGTAACTTCATTTCTTGCACTACCTCTACAATGCAGTAAAAAGCAGAATGTAACAGAGGAAGGGCGACAGAAAATATGACACGAAAACACATGCATTTATAGATACGCAAATAGCAAAACAAGTTTATCATAATAGGAAAAGTGCCTTACAGAATGTTTGATGCAAATATACTATTAGTCTGTTATCAATGTAAAAACGATTAACTACAAAAGTTACAACATAAATGTTAAACTAGTCAGGCTGATGTTTACCATATATACTCAAACTGATTTAGTTTGTGCCCAAATATGACCTCGTATATCAAATCTTGTTTCATATCTGACTCATTGCAGAATTTTCACAGTGAAATGTCACTCTTAACTGACCTGAGAGTGTCCCTGGACATTTTCTGGCAATAAAGATAGCAGATTGAGCACAGCAGAGCACCCCACCTCCCTCAGGCATGTTTCTAGTGGTAGGCCAGGCAGCTCTAAGGGAGGGGGGCGCAGTGATGGAGGGGAGAGCCGCATCCACACTGGGCCCCCTCGGCCCGACTTCTCCCTCCCCCCGGGGCCCCCCTCCGTGCTCCCCCTCCACAGCAGAGTAAGCACAGAGGAAGACTCATAGGAATAGCTCAACCTCCCTTGCCACTGGTCACTTGCCACCTGTCTTCTTTGTCTGCATAGCTGCTTATACTCTCACTACTTCCTGCGAATCAGAAGTCGGGGCCTCCCTCCCCACTGCTGAATCCCAGTGTGACTGACTGGCCGTGGCTCCCCCCTTCATCACCTATTCAGGGGGCACCCATACCTGGGGCACCTATAGCTAGCCACCTACAGTATTCATTTTTCTAAAAATACATATTTTTAGTAAAAATACAATTAAATTAATAATAATAAAAAAACGCATGGCAGCAGCAATCAGATGCCACCAACAGAAAGCTCTGTTGGTGGCAAGAAAAGGAGGGCAGATTCATTTGTGTGCTAAGTTGTATGGCCGTGCAGCACACGGTTAAAGCTGCAGTGTGCTGAATTGTAAAAAATGGTCTGGTCACTAGGGGGGTGTAAGCCTGTGGTCCTCAGGAGGTTAACCCAGTATTGAACTTGATCCCAATCAGTAGCCGATACAGCATTTCTAGGATACATCTTTACCCTTTCTAGATTAGATCATCAGGGACATCTCTATGGCTGATATTGTGGTGAAACCCCTCCCACAGTGTGATGTCAGGGCCATGGCCCTGACAGTTTGCTGTATGTGAACCTCCTTGCATTGTGGGAAGTAACGGCTGTTTCCCACTGCCAAGCAAGCAGTATTTCCCTCTGTACTTAGAACTCTCAATATATTAACATTCACCTGACAGGACTAAAGACGTTTAAAATCAAGATTGACGGGGTCTCTACCTGGATTTAAAGGCTATAAAAGCTAAAATCTTTATTGTATCACAGTAGAAATGCACAACATTTTGGCATGAGGGCCTTTGTCAAGTGCTAACCCACCCAGGGAATGCAACCAATTTATTACAAACAATTAACATAAAACACACCCTCTACTCCCTAGCTGAAACTGCATCACAGGGAGGGGAGCTAGCACAATCTTAAAGGAGAACTGGCAAATAAAATTACAAAAACACTAAGTTTAAGTCTTCATTTAGACCATTTGGTGTAAGGGTATTCAACATATCGTTCATCGACTTTCTCTCCTAAGCATAGTAACTTTAGAGTCAACACCTTCCTTCACATAGCTCATAACACAAGGATATTTAAGAAAATTAAAATGTTCGTAGTTACGCACAAACCATTTTCACAAATTTAAATTTTGGTACGCTCCCTTGGATAGAATATGTGGCCGCCCCTCAGGATGCTCGAGACGTTTTGACAATTCATACCGGGAAATGTTACCCATTTTTTTGGAGCAAAGTGAATGCAGATGGTTCACTCCTCAAATTTGCCCTTACCAAGATATATTTTGGTCACTTTGAGAAACAGAGGAGCCACTGAAGTATAAAATGAATTAAAAACAGTTTAAAATTCGGGAGGGGGCGGGGGGTTAATGGTGGACTTAACTCCCCACAAAAGAAGACACAATAACGTGTAATATACAAATTACATTTATTTCTTACTCCAAAAGATTTGTAATGCATTGCGCGGGTCTCACACTTGCTTCCTCAGGCAAAAATAAAATAAGGAGCAACCCCCAATTTTAAACGTTTTTTAATTTATTTTATACTTCATTGGTGCCTCTGTTTCTCAAAGGGATCTATTATCTAACTGGTGGATGGGTGTTACTACTCTTTTCTATCTACAGAGAGCAACATCTTAGCCCAAGTGGGGACATGAAAAATTCACCATTGGTGAATTCAGTGGTTGCCTAGCTCAGCCACTTGTGTTTGTGAGTATACCATTCTATAAATTAATAACCTGTTTACCATCAATTTTACACTATTGGGGCTCCCGTATCTTCTTCTTTTTTTCTCTAAGATGTCTTTTAGATTCTTTACCTTTCGATATATAAAAGAAGGGTAATGAAGTAAAAATCTTGGATAGTAGAGGGTCCTCTTCTAATTACCACACTTCAAGCACACTTCTTCTAACGAAATGCAGAATGAGTATCAGAGGTAGAAATCAGCTGTATTTCTCTCACTTGATCACCTCTAACTCTGCCCTGTGATGCTGTTTCAGTTTGGGAGTGGAGTGTGTGTTTTATGTTAATTGTTTGTAATAAATTGGTTGCATTCCCTGTGTGGGATAACACCTGACAAAGGCATGCGCGCCAAAACGTTGTGCATTTATACTGTCAATAAAGAATACAATAAAGATTTGAGCTTTTATAGCCTTTAAATCCAGGTTGATACCCGGGCGTTCTTGATTTTACAAATGTTCCTCCTGCCTTCTCTGGGCCTAGGTGCTGACTGGTTGACTCCCCGGTGTTTTTCAACAATGGGCAAATACTGACTAAATAATTTATACACAAATATTGTAAAAGAAAAAAACTACACTTTCACTAAAGTGCCTCTTTAATATACAGGGGTGGAGGGAGGGTTTAATCATTCTCGTTTGTGTTTTGTGTAAGTAGGAGGTATACAGAGACAGGGGCCAAGAAAGATTTACACCTTAGTTAGGTTGGTTTTAGTACCCTAGATCTGTGTTTCTCAGGCTTTGTTTCCATTGCTGAAAAGCGGATAGAAGCAGACAGATGGAAACAAGGTCTTGGGGCTCGTTCACATCTACCTAACGCAGATGGCCGTGCGACCCGAACGCAGTGCAACCGATCGCACGCCATCTGCGCTGCTGATCCCATCCATTGAAAGTAATGGGATCAGCTTTGCGCTTCCGGGCAAAATGCAGGCAGCAGTACGCAAGCGCTTCCCAGCACATTGTACTGCTGCGCAGTGCAGTAGATGTGAACGGTAGAAGGGCAGTCTATGCCCTTCTGCCGTTCTGGCGGTACGCATGGTGTCAGTGTTGCACAGCAACGCTTAAAAGCACCTTAGGTGTGAACAAGGCCTAAGGGTAAAGACTGTGTAGAAGTGTTCAGTGTAAAAAAAAAATTGTGTCCAGAAGTGCTAAGGCTGTTACAGTAGGTAGGCAGGCTTTTCAGCTCAGCTACTACAAACTGTATTATATTGTGTAACTGTGAGAAGAACACTGTCACGCAACTCTTCACTGAACATTCACATAGGCTAGAACTGTGTGGACCAAAGGCGTGTGCATGAAAAAAGGGCGGCGTGAAAAAAGGGCCCGGCTGGATAACGAAATGGCGTCAGTCGATAACGAAATCTGATAACGATAAACATCGTTGTCAAATTTGGTTAACAATAAATACCGTTGTAAAAACAGACAGTAAATAATAACAAAAAGATATTAACATTACAAATTGTTACATAATTCAACAATACAGCTCAATACAGCCCTACTCTCACACAGAACCCTCCCCTGGTGGTGCCTAAACCTAAGCACTCCCTTGGTGGCACCTAACCCTAACCACGGCTCAGGAGGTGCCTAACCCTAACCACCCCTTTGGTGGTGCCTAACCCTAACCACCTCACCTGGTGTTGCCTAAAATTAACCGCTGCCCAGGAGGTCCCTAACCACTCCCCCTGGTGTTGCCTAACCCTAACCTCTCCCTCTGTCTTTTCTACATAGAAGCGATAATATCTTTGATAACCTAAAATCTGTACATACAAAGTAATATGATAAAAACTACAATGTTGCAAGCTTCCAAAATGATAGCATACTGTAAAAACTTTAATGTTCTAATGTTGATAACAATATTTATCGCGGCACCCTTTTTTCTGCTTTTTTCGCCGCAATAACGATAATTGCATTAAAGTCTACTATTATCCAGCCTCAGACGGCGCCTTTTTTTTTCTGCTACCCCGAAGGCATCTGTAGTCTTCGACACAGAGTGTAACTTAACAGACTGTTAACAACAACAGCATTTCTTCAGTGCCGCTGACGAGAAGTGTGTGTTTCACTATCTACTAGGTACTGCAGCTTGATCGATTAAGTACTATACCAACAACCACAATTGTCAATCCTGTCAATTGACTGCAAACTGCTTTAGTATTTATTCTATTGTGCTCATTTCCCACCCCCAATACAATTAACTCCATTTTATTCCATTGTGACAAACCATAACAACTTATAGCGTTCAACAGAGTTGCACCCCACACATTATTCCTCTAAAAGTTGCTCTTTCATTTAATATATTTGTGTGCTACGGACACTGACTTCTTGCACATATTTTATTGCACGCTGATTGTTGTGCAGAGTTGCACCTTAAATATCTTTGTAGTTTAACCTTTTTTGCCATTTGGACGTGACGTTCATGGTCAAAAGGCTGCTGGTCTGCTGCTGTGCGCATGCATGCATTATTTTAAACCTATAATGGCTGAAAACTGAGAAATACTGATTTTTTTCAATTTTTTTCTTAATATTCCTGCTAAAATGCATTTAGAACATTTTTTTTTTAGCAAAATGTATCACCCAAAGAAAGCCTAATTGGTGGCGGAAAAAAAACAAGATATAGATCAATTAATTGTGATAAGTAGTTATAAAGTTATTGGCGAATGAATGTGACAATGCATAGGGTGAAAAATGACTGAAGGCTGAAGTGGTTAATTATTTCATTGCTGCAGACACTGACCTCTTGCACAAATTTAAATCCACACCGACTGCCGTGCAATGTTGTGTCTAAAATATATTTGTGCATTCATTATTTCAACTTGTATTATCCCCTTCTGGGTGTAATTGATGATGCACTACACCTAGCTCATGCTCCTAACTAGCAATGTAATCTCCCTGGCGATCGCTAACCAGAAGCCACAGCATGCTACTGTTCTCGCTGACCCTGCTAGCAATGCAGTGACTGCTGCTAGTGGGCTGTGTTGACATGTAGTACCACCATTTCTGAATCTCAGGTCCTACCTCCATGTCTTAAAGGACCACTATCCCGAAAAATTGTAAAATTTAAAATACATGCGAACATGCCCAAATAAGAAGTATGTTTATTCCAGAGTAAAATGAGCCATACTCTACCTTTCTCCTATGTTCCTGTCACTTACAGTAGGTAGTAGAAATCTGACAGAACCAACAGGTTTTGAACTAGTCCATCTCTTCATGGGGGATTCTCAGCAATTCTCAACAACCTCTTTGTTGATGAATTGATCTAGTACAAAATTGCTGTAGTCCATTTTGGCAGCTAAGCTCCTCCATTTTTGCAACCTATTTGTTTTTATTACTACTAGACTTCCTGCTTGCTCAGAGGCGTAGCTAGGGCTTTCAGCGCCCGGGGACAAAGACTATTAATGCGCCCCCTAAGGTGAAGGGTGCGGCGCGCGCAGTGCACTGCGCCGGGAAAAGGGGCGTGGCCGCATATTAAATGTGGGTGTGGTGGGTGGAGCCAAATGTACAGGAAGTTAGCAGGCTCACGCTCACCCACTCTCCCTCAGTATGTACCTTCCAGCATGTTCCAAGACAAATTGAGCAATCATGAGCCCCCCACCAAGACAAATTGAGCAATCATGAGCAATCATGAGGCCCCCAACATGACCAACTCAGCAATCATGAGGCCCCCAACAAGACAAATTCAGCAATCATGAGGCCCCCAACAAGACAAATTCAGCGATCTTGTGGCCCCCAACAAATCATGAGGCCCCCAACAAGACAAATTCAGTAACCATGAGGCCCCCAACAAGACAAATTCAGCAGTCATGAGGCACATAAATAGACAGCATTTCGCATAAATAGGCAGATGCCCCCTTAATATGGTAGACACCTCTCACCTGGCAGCAGTTCCCCAAAATACACTTAATCTGACAGCAGTGGTTCCCCAAAAATAGGTAGCCCCAGGTCTATAGGTGTCCCCATAAAAGGTGGCCAGCAGTATAGATGTCCCCAGAATAGGTGGCCAGCGGTATAGATGTCCCCAGAATAGGTGGCCAGCGGTATAGATGTCCCCAGAATAGGTGGCCAGCGGTATAGATGTCCCCAGAACAGGTAGCCAGGGGTAGAGATGTCCACAGAACAGGTAGCCAGGGGTATATGTGCCCAGTATATGTAACCAGGGGGTATATGTGCCCAGTATATGTAGTCAGAGGGTATATATGCCCAGTATATGTAGTCAGGGGGTATATGTGCCCAGTATATGTAGCCAGGGGGTATATGTGCCCAGTATATGTAGCCAGGGGGTATATGTGCCCAGTATATATGTAGCCAGGAGGTATATGTGCCCAGTATATATGTAGCCAGGGGGTATATGTGCCCAGTATATATGTAGCCAGGGGGTATATGTGCCCAGTATATATGTAGCCAGGGGGTATATGTGCCCAGTATATGTGTAGCCAGGGGGTATATGTGCCCAGTATATGTGTAGCCAGGGGGTATATGTGCCCAGTATATGTGTAGCCAGGCGGTAAATGTGCCCAGTATATATGTAGCCAGGGGGTATATGTGCCCAGTATATGTGTAGCCAGGGGGTATATGTGCCCAGTATATATGTAGCCAGGGGGTATATATGCCCAGTATATGTGTAGCCAGGGGGTATATGTGCCCAGTATATATGTAGCCAGGGGGTATATGTGCCCAGTATATGTGTAGCCAGGGGGTATATGTGCCCAGTATATGTGTAGCCAGGGGGTATATGTGCCCAGTATATAGGTAGCCAGGGGGTATATGTGCCCAGTATATGTGTAGCCAGGGGGTATATGTGCCCAGTATATGTGTAGCCAGGGGGTATATGTGCCCAGTATATAGGTAGCCAGGGGGTATATGTGCCCAGTATATGTGTACCCAGGGGGTATATGTGCCCAGTATATAGGTAGCCAGGGGGTATATGTGCCCAGTATACAGGTAGCCAGGGGGTATATGTGCCCAGTATATAGGTAGCCAGGGGGTATATATGCCCAGCATATAGGTAGTCAGGGGGTATATGTGCCCAGTATATAGGTAGCCAGGGGGTATATGTGCCCAGTATATAGGTAGCCAGGGGGTATATGTGCCCAGTATATAGGTAGCCAGGGGGTATATGTGCCCAGTATATGTGTACCCAGGGGGTATATGTGCCCAGTATATAGGTAGCCAGGGGGTATATGTGCCCAGTATACAGGTAGCCAGGGGGTATATATGCCCAGCATATAGGTAGTCAGGGGGTATATGTGCCCAGTATATAGGTAGCCAGGGGGTATATGTGCCCAGTATATAGGTAGCCAGGGGGTATATGTGCCCAGTATATAGGTAGCCAGGGGGTATATGTGCCCAGTATATAGGTAGCCAGGGGGTATATGTGCCCAGTCTATAGGTAACCAGGGGGTATATGTGCCCAGTATATAGGTAGCCAGGGGGTATATGTGCCCAGAATAAGTAGTCAGGTGTGCCCCCCAGCAGGAGGAGAGCAGCGCAGTGGAGGGAGAGCTGTGAGCACCTTAGGGGGCTCTCCCTCGCTCGCTCTCCCCTCCAGGAGTAATGTCCGGGTGGTTGGCTGGCTGGCCCCCACCCCCCCTCCCCCCGCGCACTTTGGTCCTGGGACCAGATTCACCTGGGGGCTCCACGCACGCACGGCACGTCCACGCTGTCTGCGGCCTGCCTGGCCCTGTTTAGCCTCTAGAGGGATGGTGCTGGCTGGGCTGGGGCTCAGGGCAGGGGCCGGGCTGGGCTGGCTCGCTGGCTGGCGGCGCCTCTTCTGCTGACTTGCCGCTCTGCGCAGCGTTCCACTTCTATATGGACGCTGCGCGGTGGTGCAGCGGGCGACCATGATGTGTGACGTCAGTGACGTCACCCGCTGACTGCGGATGGGGAGATCCGGATTCCGGCCCGGGCCGGCTGGCGGTGAGCGCTGCGTAGCAGCGTGTATCGATTAAAATGTATATTAAAAAAAACACTGCAGCTGAGCTGGGGGCGCCCTTGGGAACCTAGCGCCCGGGGGCACCCGCCCTACCCCGACCCCCCCTAGCTCCGCGCCTGTGCTTGCTGTGTGTGTGTATTTTGAGTACAGAGATTTAATGATCATTACTAGGCTTGCATTTTCAATCTTCATCATCTACAATATATTATACAAGACTTAAAGAGACACTGAAGCGAGAATAATTCTCGCTTCAGAGCTCATAGTTACCAGGGGCACGTGTCCCGCGGCTAAACGGGGGTCCCTTCACCCCCAAACCCCCCCCCCCCGCAAAATCAACGACCAAATTGGTCGTAGATTTTGCTGCTCCTAGAGGCAGGGCTAACGGCTGCAGCCCTGCCTCCAGTCGCGTCTATCAGCGGCGCGTATCGCCGCCTCTCCCCCGCCCCTCTCAGTGAAGGAAGACTGAGAGGGGCGGGGGAGAGGCGGAGATACGCGCTGACAGACGCGCGTGGGGCAGGGCTGCGGCGGTTAGCCCTGCCTCAATCCGGAAGAGATCCTCCGCTGCTCGGAGGGGATTTCGGGGGGTCAGGGACCCTCGTTTAGCCGCGGGATAGCGGCGGTTAAGCAGGGCACACATGCCCCTGCTAACTATGAGCTCTGAAGCGAGATTTATTCTCGCTTCAGAGTCTCCTTAAGATAATATTTTTTTGCCTTTTTAGCCCGGGATCCTGAATCCATTTCCATAAACTGTATTATTGACTATTTGACATCAATATGTTTTCTTAATCCTGATTGCCCTTTTAACTCCTAGTTCTGACTATTTCTTGGATCTGTGATTTCTCCATAGGGTCTGCAAACCCCAAAGTCATCTGGATTCTTAGAAACAGAGAGCAGACGTCACCACCTTAGATGTGACAAAGGACAGCAATCTGTTGCACAAGAAAGAAACACAAGAAGAATAAAAAAGGTACAAAAATAGGAATAAGTACAATATTTAAATCATATGCACATATAAATTTAATGCACATGCAACAGTAATAACAAGATGACTGTAACCTAAGGATGTTGTATGAATATTCTGCAAGCATTTAATAAAATATAGTGCAGACATTTTACATTTTATTTGCTTCTCCATTTACTTTGAAGGCATGTTTAATGCACTATATTACACATACTGTATATTATTACATTATGATTGTCCTAAGAAAGGATATTTGTACATTATTTGGTAATCCAGTATCCCAGCTCTGCCATTTCACAACCGTATAAGAAATACTTATTGTGATTTCTCCAACTAATGCTTGTACAATTCCCTGAAGAATGTGGCCTTGTGGAAGAATTGGCATGTGTTCTACTTCTTTTCTTCATGTGTTTTGTAAGATGCTATTTTCTGAGAAGTTCCCCTGTGGTTCCCTATCACTTGTTCCTTAGGATGACTATAGTCTGCTGTATTGGTGAAGCATCTGCCATGTCTCTGCTCATTATGATCGCTTTGGGCAGTGGATAGAATGTTAAAATACAACTGACAGATGTACATGGAGAGCTACAGTAAATTCATAATAAGAGGATAAAAGAAAGTTTCTATGCTCCTAAAATCTGAATTCATTGTGCCTGCAAGTGCTAAATTCCAAAGCCTGCAAAGGCTTTAACGTTTCCCTGAGCTTTACTGACTCAGATCTGGTTACCGTCAGGAACATGTATTAATGTGTGATGTGACCCCGGAGAACAATATCACTATGGTGGGGGTATCATTTCTTTTCATCATGTATCTTTTCTTGTACCTTTCAACATGTTTTACATTTTAGCCTAAATATTTCCCTATATTTTATGCATAAAATACGCGTATAAAAGTGCTCTACTTTTGTGTGTATATATATATATATATATATATATATATATATATATATATAATATACCAAGGAATGAGCAGCACAAACCAAATTTTATGCAATTCTATGCAAAGCATGCATGCAGCACTGGAGGCTCCCAGACTCCATAAGAAATATACAGGATCTTCTCAAAAAATTAGCATATTGTGATAAAGTTCATTATTTTCTGTAATGTACTGATAAACATTAGACTTTCATATATTTTAGATTCAAATACACACAACTGAAGTAGTTCAAGCCTTTTAGTGTTTTAATATTGATCATTTTAGCATACAGCTCATGAAAACCCAAATTTCCTATCTCAAAAAATTAGCATATTATATCCGACCAATAAAAGAAAAGTGTTTTTAAAACAAAAAAAGTCAACCTTCAAATAATTATGTTCAGTTATGCACTCAATACTTGGTCGGGAATCCTTTTGCAGAAATGACTGCTTCAATGCGGCGTGGCATGGAGGCAATCAGCCTGTGGCACTGCTCAGGTGTTATGGAGGCCCAGGATGCTTCGATAGCGGCCTTAAGCTCATCCAGAGTGTTTGGTCTTGCGTCTCTCAACTTTCTCTTCACAATATCCCACAGATTCTCTATGGGGTTCAGGTCAGGAGAGTTGGCAGGCCAATTGAGCACAGTAATAACATGGTCAGTAAACCATTTACCAGTGGTTTTGGCACTGTGAGCAGGTGCCAGGTCGTGCTGAAAAATGAAATCTTCATCTCCATAAAGCTTTTCAGCAGATGGAAACATGAACCCACTTTTGAACCAGAAACAACGGCAGAAGCGCCTGACCTGGGCTACAGAGAAGCAGCACTGGACTGTTGCTCAGTGGTCAAAAGTACTTTTTTCGGATGAAAGCAACTTTTACATGTCATTCGGAAATCAAGGTGCCAGAGTCTAGAGGAAGACTGGGGAGAGGGAAATGCCAAAATGCCTGATGTCCAGTGTCAAGTACCCACAGTCATTGATGGTCTGGGGTGCCATGTCAGCTGCTGGTGTTGGTCCACTGTGTTTTATCAAGGGCAGGGTCAATGCAGCTAGCTATCAGGAGATTTTGGAGCACTTCATGCTTCCATCTGCTGAAAAGCTTTATGGAGATGAAGATTTCATTTTTCAGCACGAACTGGCGCCTGTTCACAGTGCCAAAACCACTGGTAAATGGTTTACTGACCATGGTATTACTGTGCTCATCTGGCCTGCCAACTCTCCTGACCTGAATCCCATAGAGAATCTGTGGGATATTGTGAAGAGAAAGTTGAGAGACGCAAGACCCAACACTCTGGATGAGCTTAAGGCCGCTATTGAAGCATCCTGGGCCTCCATAACACCTGAGCAGTGCCATAGGCTGATTGCCCCCATGCCACGCCGCATTGAAGCAGTCATTTCTGCAAAAGGATTCCCGACCAAGTATTGAATGCATAACTGAACTTGAAGGTTGACTTTGAAGGTTGACTTTTCTTGTTTTAAAAACACTTTTCTTTTATTGGTCGGATGAAATATGCTAATTTTTTGAGATAGGAAATTTGGGTTTTCATGAGCTGTATGGCAAAATTATCAATATAAAAACAATAAAAGGCTTGAACTACTTCAGTTGTGTGTATTTGAATCTAAAATATATGAAAGTCTAATGTTCATCAGTACATTACAGAAAATAATGAACTTCATCACAATATGCTAATTTTTTGAGAAGATCCTGTACAAATACAGAGGGGATGCAGCACACAACAGGAAAACAGTGACAGGGACTCTTGGATACGCTTTAACGCGTTTAAGCTCACCAACTGCGCCAAAGTGTCCCCCACTGTGCAATCCACTCATTTATATGCCCACCTCTAGCACAGTTAAGCATATAAATGAGTGGATTGCACATGATAAGAGAGTTCATTTGGTAGCTAGTGAAAGGTAAGGTGTTTTTAATTTCCTTTTCTCCCATTTATTTGACTCTTGGGTTTTTGGATTAGTTCCCACTAGACTGCTTATAAAAACTGGCATTTTGCATGGTAGAGTAGGACTCACCAGATTGGGGACACTTTGGCGCAGTTAGTGAGCTTAAGCGCGTTAAAGCGTAACCAAGAGCCCCTGTCACTGTGTTTTCCTGTTGTGTGCTGCAGCCCCTCTGTATTTGTACGTATATATATATATATATATATATATATATATATATATATATATATATATATATATATATATATATATATATATATATATATATATAGGTAGCTGAATGAACATTCTGTGTTACGCTTAGCAAGATTCCCACAAACTTACTGGCCAAGCTTGCCATGTGGCCAGCTTTTACATGAAAATGAGTAATTAGCAGTACAGCTCGGGGCAGTCAGGCAGGAAAAGATTGGGAAATTGTCACGATTGTGGAACTTTCCCCGTGATCAGCGCACAACGCGTGCGCTGACACGGCGGAGATCCTCCACAAGCGTATAATTTGCAGGAACCCAGCAAAAGGTGCTACGCACCTGTAGAGGGAAATTCCTGTCGGCAGATGGCGCTGGGGAGTGCAGAGGAACCAATCCTCTGTACCTCCACAAGTGCCAGACAGGAATTGTACGAAGCGCAGAATGCAATCGCAAGAGAGGCGATAGTGAATGAGATTGAGCAAAAGGGATAGGTTGTATGTGTGTGCGCCAATCCAGTCGCCACTCCGCGACCGCGCACACACACAACAGCAGATACGAAATAGGAACGTGATCGCGAGAGGTGCGATCGCGAGACGTGACACAAGGCAGAACAGAATAGAATACAAGGGTAGCAAAGGCACAGCAAATACAATAAGGAGATACGGAAAACAACAACCGCTAGCTAACCGCAAACACCGCACTCATTCGCAACAGTGCAAGCGGTTATGCGCGATCTCCACGTGATAAGCACAATAGAGACAAGCACGCCTAACTAACCATAAACAGACAAACATGAAACAGGGGACGCGAGCGCTTGCTTAACGGTTACCTCACCGAGCCTGTAGCAAGCGCAGCGGACAAGACAGACACACGAAAAACAAGAACTAGGCAGGAAGGATCCACCGCTCTTCCGCCAGAGCAAGTGTGATCCAAGCAGGAACATAGATCAGAAAGATCCACAGCCGCTAACGCTAGCGGCTAGTGCGATCTCAGCAAGACAGAACGATTCGCTATCAACCGCCGTTGGTGACAGCGCAATCGCGACCGACAAGACAGAACAGAAGGATCCCCAGCGCTCGCACAAAGTAGCTAGCGCGATCCCAGGAAACAGAACAGAAGGATCCCCAGCGCTAGCACAAAGTAGCTAGCGCGATCCCAGGAAACAGAACAGAAGAGATAGCTGGTAGCAACCGCTGCACCAGCTATACTCCAAGAACATAGATCAGAACCATTTCCTGTCAACCACCATAGGGACAGGACAATGGCAAACAGGCAAGACAAGACAGAACAGGCAATACAGATAATACAACCTGACTGGGCTAGAAGGGGAGCCAAAAGCAACCCCCAGGAATTAACTATACTAGATAGCAATGGCTGACACTCCAGCAGTGTCCATCAGGAACTGAGCAAGGAAGGGAAATGACCAGCAAAGCATTGTGGGAAAGACATAGTACTTATAGTACACGCCTCCAATGAATGTGGCCAGGCAATTTGCATAACAACGTATGCAAATTCCTCTGCAAGCACAAGCTGCAAAACTGACAGAAACTCTTCTTTCCAGAGTCCTGCAGCATGCAACTTACACAATGGTCAAAGGGCTGCCTGTCTGCACAGGCAGCTGAGCAAATCATCACAGTACCCCCCCCTCCAGGGTCGAATTCCAGACGACCCCCAAAACTGCTATTAGCAACAGACTCAAACTGAAGACTCATGAAGGTCGGGGCAGCCCGACAAGGTCCAATTCCAGAGTCAGTCCACCCGAAACCGACCTCATCGGAAACAGAAGCCACCGAAACATGCCCATCAGTACTACCAGTCTCAGTATAACACCCATCAGGACTGTGAAAGCCAGAGAAGAAGCCATCGACACCCTCCAGACAATACCCACCACCTTCCAAGGAGCGTCTGAAAATACCAAACCTGCCACAATACCTGTTCGAAGTGTCCCTTACAACACAAAAGCCACCGTTGATCTTATCCAGGGTACCAAGCAAAATTTCCCCCGGAATCTCCCAGAACCTTTTGAAGCTCCACAGAGATCCCAAGAGGGCAGAACAATCACCAGGCTCACATGGAGAATTACCAAGAACCCCCATGGAACCAATGACAATTCCGGATTCAGAATTACGAGGACCCCCATCAAGATCAAGACTTTCAGGGACCACTTCTGGGCATGCAAGCAGGCAGGCCATATCAGAGCATGTCTCCACCGAGCAAGCATCTGAGTACGCTGGTAACCGAGGCACACTTGGGCTTTCTGGGTCACAGAGCACACTGGGGTACACCAGCACAGGAGAAACCTCAGGACATGTCGGGGAACTGCCAACCTCAGAGTCCGACACGAGGAAACCAAAACCAGGACCGGGCAGAGAATCATCACGAGCAATGGTCTCAAGCACTGGACTTTCAAAAGAAGACTCGGGCTCAAATTCAGAAATTTCTGTGACTGCAATATCATCATTGACTACATATGAGTGAAGCTCCACCAGAGCTGCAAAGGTAGTCAGCAAGGCAGCAATGCCTACGGAAGAGGGTAACCCCTCAGAAGAACTTGGGGGGCAGGAGACATCTCCTACAAGTTCTGCACCCTTTGGGAGGAACTCGGAGACCTCCAGAACATCCAACAAGACCTCAGGAGCATCATTTTTCAAGTTTTCTAAAAAGGATTCTGAACTATCCATGTTACAGGGCAAAACTGGAACTTTATTTTGTGGACAGGGCAGATGTCCCAGGAATGGTTCCACCATAACCTGAGACTGGATCTCATCATCATGAGGGGAATGTACAGGTATATTTACTGGAACACACACTGACTCCCTAACTTCATTCTCACTGTACCCAGAATTCTGTGTGGCAGTCAAACTAGCTTGTAACTCCAAAACTGCAGAAAAACAAGTAAAAATAGCAGCAATACCTAGACGAGCCTCTAGGGGCAGGGCAGGAGATATTGTACAAGGCAATGTTGACTCATCCAGAGTACAGGGTGGAGAGTCAAAACTTCCCTCAGAGCAAGAAAGGGACTCACAAATGTCAGTGTGATTGGACATCATATTGTTATTCATGGTACAGGGCAGGTTCAGAGAAAGCGTCTCTGAATAAGGCAAAGAGGGTTCAGCATCAGATTCGCAAAACCGAAGCGCTGTCTCACTCTTAGATTCGGCTAACAATGTCGAATCCGAGGAATCAGAACGCAAAACCTGCGAATCAAAATTCACTTTAGGTTGTGAAACTGACGCTTCTATAGCGCAAACCTTCGCGATCTGCGGAGCAGACTGCAAGGCATCTAGGACCGAAACGCTGGAGCAACTGTCCCCAGGCAACGGGCCCTTACAGGTGTGAACAGGGTGAGACAGAGACTCATCTGCAGAAGAAATAGTGACATCAACAGGACAAGCTTTATTAGGCATATTAATTTTACTTTTGACGTTGCACAGTCGAGAAACTTTCCCCATAGCAGGGTCACAGACGGAAGATCTCAAAGATCTGGTTCTAAATGACAAAGGATCCCACACATCCTTGAGGAAACCAGCAGACTCATGCCGATCACAATCTGCAGGAACATCCGAGAAACAGGCATCAGATCGCACAGATTCAAACTGCACACTGTCAGGAGCGAATCCTTCAGGATTCGCACAGGAATCAACCACAGCGGCACACTCATTCATTTCAGATTGCACAAAGTCAAGACTCACATGCTTTACCCCAGAAAGGCAGGAACAATCATCCGACAACGATGTCTCTTTATTGGAATCAATTGGTTGGTGTGTGTGCAACTCATCAAAAATCGTTTGCCATACATAGATCACCAGATCCACATCATCCTTGTCACATTCATCGGAATCAATCAGAAGGTACATAGAGTCAAGACAAGCATTCAAGACATCTTTGCTTTTTGCGATGTAAAAATCGCAAAAGGCTTTCCAATCAAAATCGAATTCCTCCAGCAAGGCCCCAACATCCCAGGAAGCAAATGGGGGTTCAAACAGGCCAGTATCCAAATAATCTCCATAGGGGTGGAGTTCAGGAACAAGAACAGATTTTTTAACTGCTTTAATGTAGTGTGCGATCCTACCTATAGCAGGATCCACATAAGCTTTGGATTGGAGCAGAAAACCTGGAAACTGATCAGCAGATGCATTATAAACATCATTATCATACTGCATGGTTTTGCCCATTTCAGACTTGCCAGAAATAACCTCTCTATCTGTGGTTGCTAGGGGCAACGGATCTTTCCGCTGGGAAGCCTTCCTAGATCTTTTACGTTTAGACTTAGAGGCTTTGGATGGCTGCTTTATGGATGAAAGAGTAGATGGAACAGCTGATTGAGCTGCTGACAACAACTCATTAAGGGGGTATGGTAATTGAGGTAATCTCAGCCAATTGTGAATTAAAAAGGCCAAGAATTCCAGGGGTCTTTGACTCAGGGTGGTATGATCTAACACATCATAACCCCACATTGACATTTCGCCCCCCAACAGAATGTAGACCATTTGGGGGGCCCAGGTAGACACTGGGGTGCATTGGAATTCAGGGTTCGCTAACAGTTTCGTACACTCAGACAAAAATTCGTCTGCTGATTCAGGTTCAAGTTTTTTAAATCTCTTAAAGGTACAAGAGCCATATTCGACAAAATCGTACAAATCGGAAATTCCGTCTACACTGGGGTTTTGGGTTGGGCTGGTCATTCTGTCACGATTGTGGAATCGTCTCCGTGGTCAGCGCACCAGACGTGCGCTGACGTGGCGGATTTCCTCCACAAGCGTATTATTGCGGACACCCAGGCTAGGTGCTATGCACCCGCAGAGGGCAATTCCCACCGGCAGATGGCGCTGTGGAGTGCAGGCGAACACAGCCGCTGCACAGCCACAGATGCCAAATGGGAATTGTACAGATCCGGGACAAGGTACAATCAGGCAGGGCTGGATAGCCCACAGGGAACAGAGCAAAAGGACAGAACCAATGTGTGCCCACCAAATTAGTCGCCACCCAGCGACGGCGAACACACAACGGCGGAAACAAAGTAGGAAACGCAATCGCAAGAATGGCGATTGCCAATAGCGACACAAGACTGAGCAGGACAGAATAGAATACAAGGGTAGCAAAGGCACAGCAAATACAATAAGGAGATACGGAAAACAACAACCGCTAGCTAACCGCAAACACCGCACTCATTCGCAACAGTGCAAGCGGTTATGCGCGATCTCCACGTGATAAGCACAATAGAGACAAGCACGCCTAACTAACCATAAACAGACAAACATGAAACAGGGGACGCGAGCGCTTGCTTAACGGTTACCTCACCGAGCCTGTAGCAAGCGCAGCGGACAAGACAGACACACGAAAAACAAGAACTAGGCAGGAAGGATCCACCGCTCTTCCGCCAGAGCAAGTGTGATCCAAGCAGGAACATAGATCAGAAAGATCCACAGCCGCTAACGCTAGCGGCTAGTGCGATCTCAGCAAGACAGAACGATTCGCTATCAACCGCCGTTGGTGACAGCGCAATCGCGACCGACAAGACAGAACAGAAGGATCCCCAGCGCTCGCACAAAGTAGCTAGCGCGATCCCAGGAAACAGAACAGAAGAGATAGCTGGTAGCAACCGCTGCACCAGCTATACTCCAAGAACATAGATCAGAACCATTTCCTGTCAACCACCATAGGGACAGGACAATGGCAAACAGGCAAGACAAGACAGAACAGGCAATACAGATAATACAACCTGACTGGGCTAGAAGGGGAGCCAAAAGCAACCCCCAGGAATTAACTATACTAGATAGCAATGGCTGACACTCCAGCAGTGTCCATCAGGAACTGAGCAAGGAAGGGAAATGACCAGCAAAGCATTGTGGGAAAGACATAGTACTTATAGTACACGCCTCCAATGAATGTGGCCAGGCAATTTGCATAACAACGTATGAAAATTCCTCTGCAAGCACAAGCTGCAAAACTGACAGAAACTCTTCTTTCCAGAGTCCTGCAGCATGCAACTTACACAATGGTCAAAGGGCTGCCTGTCTGCACAGGCAGCTGAGCAAATCATCACAGAAATATTATTTTTCTTATCTGCCTAAATGTTTTACATTGCAGCCACAGTATGTTAGGCTTGAAAAAATGGGCAATTACCTACCTAAAACATTGTTCTTGCAGCCACACTGGAGGCCTGAAAAATTACCAATTACCTGCTGAATAAATATTTGAATGTCTGCCTTTGTATGAGACAGAGGCCAGAAACAGTTTTTTTCTTAGTTCCCTTTTTTTTGGATATAGAAAAAATGGGCACCTACCTGCCAAATAGAATAGCATTGAAGCCTGGAGTAACTGGCATACGCCAGGGTAATAATTTTCATTTGCCTGAAGAAGGGGACTAGATCCCAGAAAGCTTGCATCATTTAACTCTATTAGTTAGCCATTAAAAGGTATTATTTCTTACAAAACGTTTTTTTTTCTTTTTTTTTTCTACCTATATACATTTGGGTAAGGCCAATCAAAGTAGGACTGAATGAGCTACTGGGTGACATGCTGATAGTCGTGCAGGATAGCTGTGCCTGTGGCCAAGGTGGACATGAAGCCTGGCATAGCTGGCATCCACCAGGGTAATTATATGAATTTTTGTTTTGGTAAAGCCAATCGAAGTAGGGCCAAATGAGATACTGGGTGCTGTGCTGGTGCAGGATAGCTGAGCCTGTGGCTAGGGCAGACATGAGGCCTGGAGTAACTGGCATGCACCAGGGTAATAATCTGTAATGATCATATTACACTTCTGGGGTGTAACCCTCTGATATTGATGATCATTTTTATTAATGTGTGAATTTGTATAAATGTAAAGTAATCGATCACTGCTGTGTGTTAATCTTGTCTGTCATGACACCTTTAGCTGCACAGAATGTCTTTCTGACAGGACACTTGAGGCGGAGCAAGTCAAAATCTCCATGACAAATTGTGCCAGCTCTTGCCACAGGTCAAGCCTGCGCACCCAGAAGTCCAGAGGTTCCTTGCTCTTCAGTGTCCACAGTAATCATTAACTCAAGGTAGTCAGACACCTGTTGGTTAAAGCGTACCCTGAGGTTGAATCTAGGTTCACCCTCTTGATGCATTGCACAGAAAAAACTGACCTCTTATCAGACATGATTGGCACATCACCCTCAGCCGCAATTAGCCCTGTTCTTGAAGATGGGGGAGTGCTTTTGTTGGCACCTCTTTGGCTGTTAATGGCTCTTCCTGTACCACCCCCATGAAAAGCAGAATACAGCATCTGCCTCAGCTTGGTATGAAAGTGATGCACCCTCTGTGATTCTGGTAGCATCTCTACCATCTTCTGTTTGTACCGAGGATCTAATTAAGTTGCCACCCAGTACAGGTCTCTGTCCTTCATTGCTTAGATAATGGGGTCCTTTCTCATGCTAATGAGGCTTGTAGTAGTGGGCCCCAGCTTCATTTCCCCATCTAGCGCAGCATCAACCACCCTGGTTTGTTACCCCAGCCACAGACAAGACCAGGATCCCCTGAAAGGTGAGAAGCACCCATGGAAGACTGCACCTCTTGCTCTTCCCCAAGAAAGCCACCATCCTCCTCCTCTGACTCCTCTTCAGACACCCTGTCCCCAGGTACAGCAGATGATCCAATTTGCAAAAGTGTCAACTCCTCCTCCTGTTCATGCTTATCCAGGGCATGGTCAAGGACCCGTCACATGGCGCACTCCAGAAAAAAAGTATGTACGGCATAATATCACTGATGGTGCCTTCTCTGTGACTGACCAGTTTAGTAGTCTCCTCAAAAGGACACATCAGTCTGCTGGCATCTCGTTTGAGCTCCCATTGCCTGGGGTAAAAAATAACCTTATTTGCAAAAATAACCTTATTCAAAATAACCTTATTTTCTACAGCCCCACCTGAATTCCATCAGGTGGGGCTGTTGCAAATAAGGTGTTTCAAGGGCATTTTATATTGCTGCTGTATGTCAGAAAGGTGAGCCATGGCTGGAGAAGGAGAAAGCCAAGTGTGAAGGATTTTTGTTTTAGGATAACCACTTAAAGCAGTGTAGTTGAAATGTATGTTCCTTATTGACTTAGTATGACCCTGAATCCGTCCAAATGTCAAACTAAACTTAAGTTCTTTATAACACATTTATTTGCAAACTAGGGGTAATTTAAAATTAACACAATACATTATTGTATTACTCATCACTGAATTAAATTTTAGGTTCTAGTTTTTTGAATTCTGGCTGTTCCAACCTGCATGGGTGACAAGGGGATTAATTGGACTATTTAAATATATGGCGCTCTGAATTCGAATCCTGCAGTTTGTGTTTTGTATTTATTATCATTGGTTTATGATAGTATGTAGTTTGTATATCCCCTTTAACCACTTGCCGACCGCGCACTCATAGCGCGCGTCGGCAAAGTGGCAGCTGCAGGACCAGCGACGCAGTACTGCGTCGCCGGCCGCAGGCTAATTAATCAGGAAGCAGCCGCTCGTGCGAGTGGCTGCTTCCTGTCAATTCACGGCGGGGGGCTCCGTGAATAGCCTGCGGGCCGCCAATCGCGGCTCGCAGGCTAAATGTAAACACAAGCGAAAATAATCCGCTTTGTTTACATTTTTACAATGCTGCTTCAGTAGCAGCGTTGTAGTAGATCAGCGATCCCCGGGGATCGCTGTCACATGACAGCGGGGAGCCTATTAGAGGCTGCACAGGACAGATCCGTTCCTGTGCAGCCTCCGATCTCTTGGGCAGGGAGGGAGAAGAGGGAGGGGGAGAATGTCGCTGCGGAGGGGGGCTTTGAGGTGCCCCCCCCCCCCCCGCCACCCACAGCATGCAGAAGCGATCAGACTCCCCCCCCCCCCCCCCAGCACATCATCCCCCTAGGGGGGAAAAAGGGGGGGGGCGATCTGATCGCTCTGCATGCCAGCTGATCTGTGCTGGGAGCTGTAGAGCCCACCCAGCACAGATCTGAAAATACAGCGCTGGTCCTTAAGGGGGGGTAAAGGCAAGGTCCTCAAGTGGTTAAGCATCAACCCATTCCCTTTCAAGGATGTGTGGTTTGATAAGAAATGAGTAATGGCGTTTTTTTTTAGAGATGATCAATGAGAGCCATAAATGCTACTTGTTGTACCTGGGTCAATCCAAATCAGCAGTAATTATATTTGACTGGCCATTTGCAAGTTATGTATAATTTCAGTGTTATCACTGGAAGGGTATGGGAAGTGCTGACTATCACCATCTCCCTTTAACCACTTGACGACCGCCCACTACCGATGGGCGTCAACAAAGTGGCACCCCAGGACCACCTAACGCCAATCGGCGGTTGAACCTGAGGGACTAATTAGCCAGGGATCTCACGCATAGATGCGTGCGCATCAGCCGGCATTAGGCCCCGCCCACCCGTGACGTCAACCCGCCTGCTATTTAGAAGTGCTGGCGGATTGTTAAACCCCGATATGCCGCATGCAAAGTGTATAATACACTTTGTAATGTATATAAAGTGTATTATACAGGCTGCCTCCTGCCCTGGTGGTCCCAGTGATCGAGGGACCACCAGGGCAGGAGGCAGCCTCCCTAGTAAGCACAACAGAACACTGATCCTGCCCCCCGCCCCCTGATCGCCCACAGCACCCCTCAGACTCCCCCTGATCACCCCCTCAGACCGCTGTTTGCACCCAAACACCCCCCTAATCTCCCATCAATCACCCCCTGTCACTATCTGTCAATGCTATTTTTTAGATTAGGTCCTAAACTGCCCCTGGGGGCTCCTGATCACCCCCCCACACCCTCAGATATTCCCCTGTGCATTGTTTACATCTGTTTTCCCCTCTAATCACCCACTGATCACCTATCAATCACCCATCAATCACCCCCTGTCACCACCTGTCACTGCTACCCATCAGATCAGACCCTCATCTGCCCCTTGCGGGCACCCAATTACCCACCCACACCCTCAGATCGCCCTCAAACCCCCCTGATCACCTTGCCAGTGCATTGCTTGCATCTATTCTCCCCTCTAATCACACCCTGAAACTCCCATCAATCACCTTCTGTCACCACCTGTCACCCCCTAGCACACCTACCCATCAGATCAGGTGCTAATTTGCCCCGTGTGGGCTCCTGATCACTCGGCCAAACCCTCAGATCCCCCTCAAACCCCCTTCCGATCACCTCCCCAGTGCATTGATTGCATCTATTCTCCCCTCTAATCACCCCCTGAGACACCCATCAATCACCTCCTGTCACCACCTGTCACCCCCTAGCATTCCTATCCATCAGATCAGGCCCTAATCTGCCCCCTGCGGGCTTCTGATCACCTGGCCAAACCCTCACCCGCCCACCGCAGTGACAGATTTTTTTTTCCTGATCACTGCTGGTCTCTCTCTACGACTTAATTGTGGCTGAGACCAACCGCTAGGGGCGCCGCGAGGCATAAAGCGAACCAAGCGGCCGCTTGGGGCCTCAAGATCGTAGGGGCCTCGGAGGCTCAGTGACGTCAGGCTCAGTGACGTCGGCGTGACGTCACTGTTTTCCCGCAGCCCCGTGGAGCTGGCAGAGCAGAGCAGGGCAGCAGGGCTACGGGAAGATGGCCGCCGCCGAAGCCCTGCTCTGGAGACTATTTATGCCTCCAGTACAGGGCTTCGGGTGGCCATCTTCCCGTAGCCCTGATTCAATCAGCGCGGGAGATTGGAGGAGGGAGGGAGCTCCGTGGGAACTGCGCACCTGAGGAGCCGGCCAGGAGAGGAGACGGGGAGAGAAGACTTCTGCCAGTGCCAAGTGAGTAAATTCTTTTCTTTTTGCAGCTCTGAAAATGTGCCCTAATTGCGTTTGATATCTGCTGAACTGTGCCCTAATTGTGTTTGATTTCTGCTGAACTGTGCCCTAATTGTGTTTGATTTCTGCTGAAAATGTGGCCCTAATTGCGTTTGATTTCTGCTGAACTGTGCCCTAATTGCGTTTGATTTCTGCTGAAAATGTGGCCCTAATTGCGTTTGATTTCTGCTGAACTGTGCCCTAATTGCGTTTGATTTCTGCTGAACTGTTCCCTAATTGTGTTTGATTTCTGCTGAAAATGTGCCCTAATTGCGTTTGATATCTGCTGAAAATGTGCCCTAATTGCGTTTGATTTCTGCTGAACTGTGCCCTAATTGCGTTTGATTTCTGCTGAACTGTGCCCTAATTGCATTTGATTTCTGCTGAAAATGTGCCCTAATTGCGTTTGATTTCTGCTGAACTGTGCCCTAATTGCGTTTGATTTCTGCTGAACTGTGCCCTAATTGCATTTGATTTCTGCTGAAAATGTGCCCTAATTGCGTTTGATTTCTGCTGAAAATGTGCCCTAATTGCGTTTGATTTCTGCTGAAATGTGGCCCTAATTGTGTTTGATTTCTGTTGAAAATGTGGCCCTAATTGCGTTTGATTTCTGCTGAACTGTGCCCTAATTGCGTTTGATTTCTGCTGAAAATGTGGCCCTAATTGCGTTTGATTTCTGCTGAACTGTTCCCTAATTGTGTTTGATTTCTGCTGAAAATGTGCCCTAATTGCGTTTGATATCTGCTGAAAATGTGCCCTAATTGCGTTTGATTTCTGCCGAACTGTGCCCTAATTGCGTTTGATTTCTGCTGAAATGTGGCCCTAATTGGGTTTAATTTCTGCTGAAAATGTGCCATAATTGCGTTTGATTTCTGCTGAAAATGTGCCCAAATTGCGTTTGATTTCTGCTAAAAATGTGCCCTAATTTCGTTTGATTTCTGCTGAAAATGTGCCCAAATTGCGTTTGATTTCTGCTGAAATGTGGCCCAAATTGCGTTTGATTTCTGCTGAAATGTGGCCCAAATTGCGTTTGATTTCTGCTGAAATGTGGCCCAAATTGCGTTTGATTTCTGCTGAAATGTGGCCCAAATTCTGTTTGTTTTCTGTTGAAATGTTGCACAAATTGCGTTTGTTTTCTGCTGAAATGTTGCACAAATTGCGTTTTTATTTTCTGGTGTCTGGGGTAACTATTGCTGCATTTATTATTTAATGGTCATAGTTGGCTATATTTGCTGTGCTACGGTTAAGCTCCGCCCATACAATGTCATGGCCAAATCCATCTTTCGGCGCAGCGCGCTGCGCGCGCCTCAATCACCCCCACATCCATTTTCCCCGCAAACAGCCCCGTCCCAATCCGCCCTCCAGCTCCACCCACATGTCATGGCCACGCCCACTTATGCGGGATAGCCACACCCATTTTTGCCGCAGGATAGGGCCACTTCCTACAGTCCACTTGGGGCCACAAAAACCTTAGCTGCACCCCTGGCCACACAATACGCATCCGCCAATCCAAGAAGCTACCATGCCCAGCCTTTTCAGTGGAAACCACTCCAAGTTTCTGAACTTATCATTTTTTGGGGCCTTCTCCTTAACATGGGTCTAGTAAAAAAGAATCAAGAATGTATTGCGGTCTTATTGGTCTATGCACCCAATACATCACATGCCCATTTTCTCTGCTGCCATGTCCAGGTCACGATTTGAGAACATCCTGCGCTTCCTGCACTTCAGTGCCAATACAACCTGTCATCTAAGAGGCCACCCTGCTTATGACCGGTTCCACAAAATCCGGCCCCTCATAGACCACCTTTCATCAAAATTTCCAGATGCTTATACCCCTGAACAGTCATTTGGTTTCCAGACTACTCCTCACGGTTTTGGGCCCCTAAAATGCCAGGGCAGTATAGGAACCACACAAGTGACCCCATTTTAGAAAGAAGATACCCCAAGGTATTCTGTTAGGTGTATGGTGAGTTCATAGAAGATTTTATTTTTTTGTCACAAGTTAGTGGAAAATGACACTTTGTAAAAAAAAAACTATAAAAATCAATTTCTACTAACTTGTGACAAAAAATAAAATCTTCTATGAACTCACCATACTCCTAACAGAATACCTTGGGGTGTCTTCTTTCTAAAATGGGGCCACTTGTGGGGTTCCTATACTGCCCTGGCATTTTAGGGGCCCTAAACCGTGAGGAGTAGTCTAGAAACCAAATGCCTCAAAATGACCTGTGAAATCCTAAAGGTATTCATAGGACGTTGGGCCCCTTAGCACACCTAGGCTGCAAAAGTTTCACACATGTGGTATCGCCGTACTCAGAAGAAGTAGCATAATGTGTTTTGGGGTGTATTTTTACACATACCTATGCTGGGTGGGAGAAATATCTCTAAATGGACAATTGTGTGTAAAAAAAAATAAAAAAAATTGTCATTTACAGAGATATTTCTCCCACCCAGCATGGGTATGTGTAAAAATACACCCCAAAACACATTATACTACTTCTCCTGAGTACCGCGATGCCAGGTGTGACACTTTTTTGCAGCCTAGGTGCGCTAAGGGGCCCAACGTCCTATGAGTACCTTTAGGATTTCACAGGTCATTTTGAGGCATTTGGTTTCTAGACTACTCCTCACAGTTTAAGGCCCCTAAAATGCCAGGGCAGTATAGGAACCCCACAAGTGCCCCATTTTAGAAAGAAGGTACCCCAAGGTATTCCGTTAGGTGTATGGTGAGTTCAGCCTAGGTGCGCTAAGGGGCCCAAAGTTCTATGAGCACCTTTGGGCTGTACAGGGGTGCTTACAATTTAGCACCCCTGAAAATGCCAGGAAAGTAAACACCCCACAAATGACCCCATTTTGGAAATTAGACACCCCAGAGTATTCAGAGAGGGGCATGGTGAGTCCGTGGCAGATTTCATTTTTTTTGTTACAATTTAGTGGAAATGGAAACTTTTTTTTTTGTCACAAAGTGTAGTTTTTCCGCTAACTTGTGACAAAAAATAAAATCTTCTATGAACTCACCATGCCTCTTAATGAATACTTTGGGATGTCTTCTTTCCAAAATAGGGTCATTTGTGGGGTATTTATACTATCCTGGAATTCTAGCGCCTCATGAAACATGACAGGTGCTCAGGAAAGTTTCAAAATGGGAAAATTCACTTTTTGCACCATAGTTTGTAAACGCTATAACTTTTACCCAAACCAATAAATATACACTTATTGGATTTTTTTTTATCAAAGACATGTAGCACAATGAATGTAGACAAAAATGTATATAAAAATTTTACTTTATTTGAAAAATGTCAGCACAGACATTTAAAAAATATTTTTATTAACAAAATTCATGTCTTTTTTGATGAATATAATAAAAACTAAAAATCACAGCAGCAATCAAATAGCACCAAAAGAAATCTGTATTAGTGACAAGAAAAGGAGGTAAAACTCATTTAGGTGGTAGGTTGTATGACCAAGCAATAAACCGTTAAAGCTGCAGTGGTCTGAATGGAAAAAAAGTGTCTGGTCCTTAAGGGGTTTTATGACTGCAGTCCTTAAGTGGTTAAAGGCTATTTGGCCAAGCCTTGTAAGGGTTCTTTTTCCCCCTTCCCCAGGATCAACTGGGATCCGTGAACTTGATGGACGGATGTTTTTTTGTTTTTTTTTTAAACCAATCTATGTAACCAAACTTTATATGCCATTTTGTTCTTTTTAACAGATTCTAATATACTCATGGCTAGTGTGCTGATGACACAGATTTTCTGGACAACTATGTCATACTCAGTTTACTAGCGATATGATCTATATTTCAGGCTCAAGGTGGCTGGAAACACTTTTTACAATATCTTCACAATGTAATAATTAGATACTATAAGCAGTATAGTTGATGGTGTGATGAAGAATTAAAAGCCAGCCCAGCAACAGGATCAAATATCACTCAATGTTTTGTTGGGGGGGGGGGGGGTTCCCGGGTAAAGTCCACTATTTGTGTGAAATCACAAGCACAAATTATACGGGCCACTTGTGCCCACCCTATGCTTTCTTTATAGTACTTTCTAAATACAAGGTGGGCCATTTATATGGATACACCTTAATAAAATGGGAATGGTTGGTGATATTAACTTCTTGTTTGTGGCACATTAGTATATGTGAGGGGGGAAACTTTTCAAGATGGGTGGTGACCATGGCGGCCATTTTGAAGTCAGCCATTTTGATTAATCCAACTTCAGTTTTTTAAATGGGAAGAGGGTCATGTGACACATCAAACTTATTGGGAATTACACAAGAAAAACAATGGTGTGCTTGGTTTTAACGTAGCTTTCTTCTTTCATGAGTTATTTACAAGTTTCTGACCACTTATAAAATGTGTTCAATGTGCTGCCCATTGTGTTGGATTGTCAATGCAAGCCTCTTCTCCCACTCTTCACACACTGATAGCAACACTGCAGGAGAAATGCTAGCACAGGCTTCCAGTATCCGTAGTTTTAGGTGCTGCACATCTCGTATCTTCACAGCATAGACAATTGCCTTCAGATGACGGTGTGGTATATGGGGTACAAAGATAGTGGGGTCCGTCTTCATCAATGGAAACCTCAAGGCCACTGGATATGCAAAATTGCTACATGATGATGTGTTTCCCTCTTTATGCACTGAAGCTGGCACGTTCCCTGAGTTTTTCCAGCAAGATGGTGCACCACCACAATATGGATGTCAGGTCCGAGCATTCCTAGATGAACCATTTCCTGGAAAGTGGATTGGTCGTTGTGGATCAGTTGAATGGCCCCCAAGGTCTCCCAATCTGACCCCCTTAGACTTTTATCTTTTGGTTCATCTGAAGGCAATTGTCTATGCTGTGAAGATAAGAGATGTGCAGCACCTGAAACTACAGATACAGGAAGCCTGTGCTTGCATTTCTCCTGTGGTGTTGCTATCAGTGTGTGAAGAGTGGGAGAAGAGGGTTGCATTGACAATCCAACACAATGGGCAGCATATTGAACACATTTTATAAGTGGTCAGAAACTTGTAAATAACTCCTGAAATAATAAAGTTACATTAAAACCAAGCACACCATTGTTTTTCTTGTAAAATTCCCAAGTTTGATGTGTCACATGACCCTCTTCCCATTGAAAAAATAAAAGTTGGATTCAAAATGTCTGACTTCAAAATGGCCGCCATGGTCACCACCCATCTTGAAAAGTTCCCGGCTCACATATACTAATGTGCCACAATACAGGAAGTTAATATCACCAACCATTCCCATTTTATTAAGGTGTATCCATATAAATGGCCCACCCTGTACTTTCTAGTCACATTTTTTAACCCTTCTCCCTGGTGTCAGGTGGGACAGGATAGATCAAACTTCAGATCCCCACCCAGGCCACTCTTCTTCTTCTATAAAAGGCTCATTCCCAGCAGTCATTTTTATTCTGCGTTAGTCAGTGTAGGAAGAGGTGCTGCTGCAGATAGGGACAGTGAGAAATAGGCTGTTTGTTGGATGTTGTGCTGTGTAGCTGCCTCCTAGCTGCTCTGCTACTTGCAGTTCACCACCTAGGGAATCCCCAGTAGTCCTTTTGAGGACTCATCCTGATAACAAAAGTATTTTTGAGGACTGACATAAATCCTGCTGTGCTGATTTGTTGTTGTCACTACCATGCTATGGTAGTGTATTACAGGGAAAATCCTTACAGACAGGACCCCTGTGACTCATGCCAGCTCTTACAAGATGAGTGGAGGACAGCTACACGTCCACCACATATTACTACGAATCTTTCATGGCAACATGTCTTAGGCTACATTAGCATTGTTAAATTGAACAGCTGTCCTCTGCTTGCCTACATAGGGGTGTCATAAGTCACGGGTCCTCTTGTCCCTCTGATCAGCTTCCATAGCAGGCTATCTGACATTTCTAACTGTGGGAAATAAGCAGGGGCACAGACTAGGGTTAAACCAAATGTAAAGGAATGTTATTCTAGGATAATGGTACTCTGCAATATATTATGAAATGTATGCTTCCTATTTCTTAAAGAGAAATTGTGACCAATTGAACTTCCTCCCAATCAGTAGCTGATACCCCTTTCCCATGAGAAATCTTTTCTTTTTCTCAAACAGATCATCGGGTGGCTCTGAATGGCTGATATTGTGGTGAAAGCCCTCCCACAGTGTGATGTCAGGACCATGGTCCTGACAGTTTCCTGTCTGTGAACCTTGTTGCATTGTGGGAAATAACAGCTGTTTACAGCTGTTTCCAACTGCCAACAATGCATCATCTCCTTCCACTGACATCACCTGCTAGCAGTAAAAATATCACTATTTGATAACAGGGAGAGGAAAGATTTTATAATGGGCAAACACTGACTAAATCATTTATACATAATTGTTGTAAAAAGTAAGCACTTTTGTTCATTATGTTATTTTCACTGGAGTTTCTTTTTAAGTATGATCCAGGACTCGTGATCTGCCAGACTAAATATCCTGATGATTTCAAGACTTTTATTTTTTATTTTTTACGTAATTGTACGTGAACTGAAGTAAGCATAACAATATTTAATACAATAAATCATTTCTCATTAGCGAATAAAGTTTTATGTTGCAGCTTTTTTCACGACTGATATTCTTTAATTTGATCTTACATGTTTTCAGAAAACCTGTGATATTACAATTAAGCAGCAAGAGCTTGTATTTTGTATATATACTGTATATCATTTGTTTTGATTCTATTAAGATGACCCAAATGACTTGAATAAATCATAAGATTAACAGAAAACACGGACTGTGCTAATACCCTCTGAAGGGATATGAAGACAATGCCACCTGTATTATTTTAGGCTGGAGAGAGCCCAGTCTGGCATCGATAAAACACAGAAGCTTCTGAAGTGCTTCCTGATGGCATCTGAACAAGTTCTTGTCAAAGTAGAAAAACCATAAAGAAAGAAGGCACAGCTCTTCCTAAGGTTTAGTATTTCAGGTTACCATGGAAATGCATAGCTGCCAAGTTAAACCTCTACTTTTTATTTTTTTAACACAGGGTGGCTGTTCCTATTGCTACATTCAAACTGCTGACAGTAGCAATCATTTACACTGTTATTAGGCTGATATGGAAAGTATTGTGCATTTAGTATCATTTAAATGTGGAAAATCATAACAGGGAAATTTCTGTAAGAAAAACACAAGCAAAAAAGTTATCTTTGCGGCAGTAATGCATTGTATAATAGGTTATATAATATTTTCTTGCGTAAAAATATTCATTTTTATTTTAAAGTGTAATTTCAACTTTACTGGACACCCTAGTGTCCTAGTGACTTCCTGTATAAGTAATTGGCAGGAGGCTCACATCAAACTCAAGTCCAAATCTATTTTCTCACGCTAAATGTCCTGTTTTCTAAACCTATTATTAACCTTACTGCTGCACCTAACACTAAGTCACACCAGTCACTGTTTGTCACAATCTGAAGTATTTTGACACTTACCGATGGCTGCATCATGCTAAACAAATTAACATTGCAGGCTATGGGACTGCCAAAGTGCAAAGGTAACCATTGCATAAGTAATTATTTCACAGACACAACTGTACAAATAAATTGTGCTTAAAAATACTCTTTACATGCACTCTTTTTTTTATGCCATCTTAAATACAATTGTAATGAAAAAGACTAGGAAGAGGGCTGAACCATTCAATGTGAATGAGGAAAACCTAGCTATAGTAGAGGTAAAGCAATAGCGATGCAGACATAGCAGTTAGGTTCATGCAGGATAAAACACAAAGGCTATATAGAGACAGGAGGAAGTCCATGAGCAAGAGATAACTTTCATAGTCATGTCCCCATAACCAGTTTGTAAATAATACTTACAGAATAGTGAATTCCTAATTTATGGGTAAAAATGTTACACTTAAAGGGAACTGAGCACATTCTCTTTCAATGGAATCTCTCCTGGCATAGAAGCTGCCATGTCCCCACCTCCCCTTCTCACATTCCTTATTTACAGAAGTCAGAGATGCTATCTTGACACATTGACACAAACTAGGTCTTTGAAGAAACAGTCCTAATTACTAACCCACTTTGTTGTCTAATAGCATTGTTTACCTCTTGGTAATTAGCCCAATAAAACAATTAGGAACCTGAAAGCTCTGCGGCCGGGGACGGCCGGGCAGCCCTGCTGAAACAGGGTAATTAATCTACTTTGAATGTAAAATACAAGGTAAAATGAAAGTTTATTTTAATAATGAAACAGATTGTCGGCATGCATTTTTCATGTGCTATAGAAATTTCCTGAATGATAAAAAAGGTGCTCGGTTCACTTTAATAAATCATATGTAACCTAAACAGCATATTACTACTGCACCATGGCTTTATGCTGGGTTGCGCTCTATATTTGACATTACTTCTGCTTTAAGAAACAACCAGTCTTCAATTAAATGAAGTTATTAGGTACAAGATAAATTCTCACATACGTAAATATAATAAAACAGAACTTCGTTTACATAAAGAAAACAAAAGCAGATGGGATAATCAACTTGAAATTAATGCATAACTATATTTAAATAACATTTCTGATAAATGACAAAGTAACAAATGTAACTGAACTTCTTTTTTTAACTCTCCCTAGTTGCTTAGCAACTCTTGATAAAAACTATTTATTAACCACTTGGATGCTGGAAGTCCGAATCAAAATATGGACAAAACCTGTAATTAGCAACCCAAATGTATAATGTATTAATTCAAGTATTGTCTTTGCTTATAGAAATGTTTACTTGTTGATCAATTTGAATTGCGGATGAAGGATCTCTATCATAAAAATACCAGTTTTATCTTTACCAGATATTTACAGTAATTTGCAAACAATCAATTCATGTTTCCAATCATCCTCCATGACAGGAACCATGAGACTGACACTCCTATTTTTTTTTTCAAAAATGTTTTATTTCAAATTTTCCAGCATTTTTGTACGGAAAAAAGAAACTACAGTGGTTGGCTCTCAGAGACCAACCGTTCCACGCAGGGAACACAGTCGAACATATTCTGGTAATATAGAGACAGCCACTGTATGGTCATTTATGGTTGTTGATAAGCCTTAGAGGAAGGCCTTCCCATCCCCCCTCCCCCCTCCTTAAACCCTTAGCTTCATACGACCCTCCCCTTCCCCCTCTCCCATCCCCTTCTCTCTTGGTGCGAATTTCTCAAGCTGCAGAATACTTAAAGCATTCCTGGATCCTAAAGTAGAATAAAATAAAGTAAAGTAAGGGTCTACATAGAACATTAAACATTTTCATGTTGGGCTATTTTGCTAAAATCTGTCATTCTCAGCATTTTCCTGCTGTGACCGGGAGGCATGGCTTGGTTCTCCTGGTTTAAGCTCCAGGCTTCCTAGAGTTCCTCCTATCTGCTCTGGTAGATACCATTTGGTCCAAACAAAAGATCCCATAAGCAGATTAATTTCAGGTTGCGTAAAGGTTCCCTGGATGTATTTCTTCCAAACTTTAAAGAAACTTTTAGTCCTTTTGTCTTTTGCTTGAAATGTGTGCAGTTTTTCAATCAAGAAGAGTTGTGCTAGTTCCTTTTTTAGCAAGGAGATGGAGGGGTGTTGTGGAGTTATCCAGACTTGGAAGATAACTCTTCTAGCTGCTGCTAGGATGATATGATATAGTGCAGATGGTTTGGTGTTGCCATTATCTCCTTCTCCGCTATGATAGTTGAACAAGCATAGTTTCGCATCTTTGAGTAAGGTTTTCTCGCAGATGGCATTCGCATATGAGATAACTCTAGTCCAGAAATGATCCACCACAAAACACTCCCACACACAATGAATCAAACCTGCATCTGGGAATTTGCACTTTGGACAGGCAGGAACATAGTAGCTAGGGGATTACGATATTTGATGTTAAAAGCATATTTTGCTCTGTGTATAAACATTAGGTGTGAGGTTCTATGTACTTCATTTTTGATATTGTCTCTAAAAGTATTAAACCCCTGGATAATATGTTCCTCAATAGTTTCCTCATTAAAATCTTTTCTCCATGCCTTGTAGGTGGATTTAGTGTCCCTGGCCTCATCATTTCTGCTTAAGTTCACGTTAAATTCTGCTAGTGAGCGTATCGGGCCTCCTGGGTTAATTAAGTTGTCAAATGCATCTGGCAGGGCTACGTTTTCTATATGTGTTATATGGGACCGAACCAGCGATTTGATTTGCATGTATGGGAGAAAATCATTTTTATTTAAGTCATATTTGGCTCTAAGTTCACTGAATGTGAACCATTTTCCCTTCTTTATGTTTAGTAAATTTCCTAGTTTGGACACCCCCTTTTGATCCCAATCTGAAAATTGCTTTTGGGAAGTGCTAGCAGGATAATGGGGATTTCCCCAGATGGGCATATATTTTGATACACGGTAAGGGAGTTTTAGCAGTTTGCGTACACTCTTCCAGGTTATCATTGTGTCGCGGAATATTACATTTTGTTTTAGACGTACGGGTATTTCAGCTAGTTTTGAGTGTAGGAGGCCAAGTAGGGACCAGGGCTTGGCTATTTCTGTCTCTAGTGTGGTGTTTGAAAACCTACTCGTCCCCTTAACCCAATCTTGGACATGTCTCATTAAGGCTGACAGGTTGTATCTCCGCAGGTTTGGTAGGTTTAGACCACTCAAATCTTTAGGAAGTTGCAATTTTGTTAGTGCTATCCTGGGCTTTTTTCCTCTCCAGATGAATTTTTTGAACGCTATCTCAATGAGTTTGACATCCTTATGGCGCAAGAGGAGCGGGATTGTCTGCAGGGGGTACAGGAGTCTCCCCATCGTGGACATTTTTATAAGAGCTACTCTACCTGCTATTCCCAGGGGCAGTGTATTCCATTTTTCTAGTTGTGCTATAATCTGGCTAAAAAGCGGGGTATAGTTTAGGGTATAGAGTTGGGTGGGATCCCTTGGTATCTTGATTCCCAGGTATTTGATGTAAGTGGTGGATAGTTTTACCCCTGCCCAGGTTTGTACATTTGCTCGTTTAGATAGTGGCATGAGTTCGCATTTTTCTTTGTTTATTTTGAGGCCTGATAGTCTCTCAAACTCTTGAAGAATCTGAAAGACCTGGGGCATCTGTGAACGAGGGTCCCTTAGGAACAACAGTAGGTCATCTGCGAAAATTGCCTGTTGTACTTGCACTTCCTCTATTTTGATGCCAGCTATATGTGCTCGTAAGGTCATTGCCAAGGGCTCTAGGGCAATATTAAATAGTAAGGGGGATAGTGGGCATCCTTGCCTTACGCCTTTCTGTATTAAAAAAGGGGCTGATATAAATCCTATGGTTGCTATGCATGCTTTTGGTTCTTTGTACATTGCTCTAATTGCATTCATAAAGGTACCCTTAAAGCCCATATTGTCCATAACCCCCTGCAGCCAATCCCACTCCACGTTGTCAAAGGCCTTCTCGGCATCTAACATCAAAATTGCTGATGATTTGAAGGTATCTGGGTAGGCTCGGGCATGTTCCAGCAAGGTCAGAACTCTTCGTATATTAGTGACTCCGGATCTCCCTTTCATGAAACCTACTTGGCTTTCGTGTATTAAGCCGGGCAATACGCAGGACAACCTGTCAGCCAAAATCTTAGACAGTATTTTAATGTCTTGGTTCAGGAGTGAGATAGGTCTATATGCCCCTACATCACTCAAGTCTTTTCCTTCTTTTGGCAGGAGTTTTATGTACGCCATGTTCCCCGTTTCGGGGTAACTAGATTCAGTTAAGATTTTGTTATATACTTTTGTGAGAGGTTCACCTATTTCCAGCTGAAGGATCTTGAAAAATTCGGCTGTTAAGCCGTCTGGCCCTGGCGTTTTCTGGTTTGAAAGGTTTTTTTATAGCCTCTTTGACTTCCTGTGTGGTTATAGTTCTATTTAAATCTTCAATTTGTTCCGGGGTCAATCTGCATAGCGGCAATTCTGCCACTGCATCTGCTATGTTAGAAGGGTTAGTTAATTTTGATTTGTAGAAATCCGCGAAGTGGTCCCGGAACAATTTGTTTATGTCTGCTCTGTCGCTAGTGTACGTCCCTTGTTTATTTTTCATTTGTCGTGGCTCCTGTGTTAGTCTCTTCTGTCTGGCAATGTTGGCTAGCAGTTTTCCTGATTTTTCGCCAAACTTATGGAAAGTAAGTGCTGTGTATGGTTTCTGAAGATCTGCTTGCAGCTTAAACCACAGATCGCCCTTACGCTTAGCGTCTAGCCATGCTTCCCTATTTAGATTGTTAGGGTGTCGTAGGTATGTTTTATATTTTTCTCTGACTTTGGTCATTTCTGCCTGGTATTTCTCATGGGCTGTTTTCTTTCTGGCAGCCACATATGATGTGATCCTGCCACGGAGAACCGCTTTAGCTGCTTCCCAATATAAGATCGGGTTGGTCGAATGCTCCTTGTTGTCACTAGCATATTCCTGCCACCATATTCTCATTTTCTCTTCAAAGTCTTCGTTGCCATAAAATTTAATGGGAAAGCGCCATAGAAAACCTGTGCCTCTTTGCTGGTAGTCTTCCAGCTCTAATAAGACTGGGGAATCACTAGGTCTTCTATTGAAGTTTTTACTATCCTATATTTAAGGGAGATGTGAGTTAAGAAGACATCAAGTCTTGAAAAGGTTTTATGTTTTGGAGAATAAAAGGTGTATTCGTGGTCAAGAGGGTGGGTGTGTCTCCATGCGTCTATTAAGCCACAGGAGTCTAGTAGCGGTTGTAAAAATCTGTCTCTATTACGTAATGAGCGTTTTGGGTGGCTTCTATCTTCCCAAAAGTCTGGCACTGTATTCATGTCACCTCCCAGGATTATGGCAGCGGAGTCTTCCCGTAGGATTTGGTTCTGTAATGCTCCATAGAAAGGCCCTTGGTCTTGGTTTGGGGCATAAACATTATAGATTACGATCTTTTCACCCTGTAACTGGAGCTGCAGCACTGATCTTCTACCCTCTGTGTCATGCCACTGGTTTAGCACTTTATGCTCTAAGCGTCGGCTGATTAGAATTAATACGCCCGCCTTTCTGCCCACTGCAGAGGAGCCATAAACTGCTCCTACCCAGAATTCCTGCATTAGTTTAAATTGTTCAGCTTTCAGATGGGTTTCTTGCAGTAAGCAGAGATCAGGCTTGAATTTGCCCAGGTGCCTTATTACCTGAGATCTTTTTTCAGGAGTCTGTAGACCCTTAACATTCCATGAAAGGATTTTCATATTATGTAATTCCACTCATCGGGAGAAATCGTGTTGCAGCTCCGTTTTTTACAACGTTACAGACATGCGTAGCACACCAAGAGAGAATTTCCCCTGTCCTATCCCCTCCCTTACCCTTCCCCCCTATAGCATTTCCCCAACCCATTTCTACCCTTAGCAAATAATTGCAGCAAGGACTTCTCTTCTTCCCCGCACCAAACTCTAAACCGGCCGCTCCGAAGACCTATGCGTGGGTCCTGTTTCCCCCGGAGGACCATTGCTATACTTACAATTTTGCGGCTGTAACTGTTAAATTATGGCTAATTAATAAACATGTAATCGTGAGAAAGAAAACGTTCACCCCAACCCGGGAACATGGGTAGAGTATAAACAGGAAAGACAGGCAATCAGCATGTATTGTAACTCTTATATGAAAGGAAAGAAGAACCATTCTGAGTATCTCTGCCTTTTAAAGGGAGAAGTTCCTGAGGTTCTTGGATTCCAAAAAAAGTAGTAATTATGGAAAAAAGAAAGTAAGAAATGGGATCTTTATATGTCTTTGCCCGTAGTGATTCCGTTGCGGATGCGACTCAGGTGATCAGGCCACATCTTTGGGGCTAGGTGGGGCTTCTTCTGATCTTGGAGTATAGTGCTTTAAAAAGGACTGCACTTCGCCAGGCGTCTGAAAGGTGTGGATTTTATTTTCATGGTCAGTTACCTTGAGCACTGCTGGGTACATGAGAGCGAACTTCAGGCTCTTGCTATACAGTGAGTTACAGACCGTTGAGAACGCCTTTCGTTTCTGCGATACTTCAGCGGAAAAATCATTGAATAAACGAACTGTAGAGTCAAGGATCGTTAGATCTTGTGCTTGTGCTCTGTAGGCTGCCAGGAGAGAGACTTTATCTGCATAGTCTAGATAGCGCGCCATCACCATGCGGGGGTGTTTTGTTTACCCTTGGGTTTTGGCGGGCCCACACGGTGTGCTCTTTCCACTTTTAAAGGGCCAGGCAGGCCCAGCAGTGAAGGTATTTCGGATGCGCATAGGGCTTGTAGCTGCTCTGGTTTAATCTCCTCTGGTATCCCCACAAAGCGTAGATTGTTTCTGCGCGATCTATTTTCGAGATCCTCTATTCTGGAGTAAGCTACTGAGTTGTCGTGCTGCAGACTTTCAATTCGCTTGTTAGCGGTATTCAGGTCGTCCTCACAAGTGCTCAGTCTCTTTTCCGCCTCTGTCAGTCGCCCTTTTTGGTCAGCCAGGTCTTTCCTGAGAGCTCTAAGGGAGTTGGCCATAGCTTTTTCAATGGTGGCTTGTATGTCAGGGGCGAGGGCCTTCCCTACCTCGGCTGCCAGTTTCTTGTAATTTATATTAAAGTCTGCATCCTTACCCCTGTATGTGGATCTGCTTCCGTCCGAGTCGCAGTTTGAATACTCCCGTTGTGGGGATGGCGTATGTCTCCTCTCCCTTTGGTGAGCTGGTGTGCTGCCGCTTGCTGACTTGCCGCCCGCCATCTTAGTTTTTCTTGGGCCTGCTTCGCTTTGTCCTGCGGTGGTGGAGCGCGTCAGGTACCGGTCCATGCGACTTGTGGCAGACCCGCAAAAGTGCGGCGACACTGTTCGCCAAGTTTAGGGGCACTGGTGGGCGATTAGTTGGTCCTATCGGGGGTTGCGGGCTCACAGTCAGCCGGAGCTCTTCTCCTCCACTGCTTCCATGCGGGCGCCGGAACCGGAAGTCCTGACACTCCTATTAAAGGGACAGGAAGCACAATCAATATAAAAAGGATACTCCCACTTCCACCCCTCAGTGCTTTCCTGTCCCTTGGGATAGGAGGAAACTGATCTTATCTTAGCAATTGGCTAAAGTTATGTATAGCTAAAGCTTATGAATTATTGGGTCTGCCTGTTCCAACAGGCATTAAAGCACATTCCACTAGGGCAGTCTCCTCCTCTTGGGCTGAGAGGGCCTCTGCGTCCGTTACTCAAATTTGCAATGTGGCCACTTGGTCTAACTATAACACGTTTATTAACCACTCTAAGACCACTCCACGCCAATGGGCATGGCCGCGGCAGCAGCCCCAGGACCGCCTAACGCCAATTGGCGTCAGGTCCTGGAGCCGGCAACTGAAGGAGATCGCACGCACGGTGCGCACACATCTCCTTCTTGGGGGGCGGAGCTCCGCCCATCTTCAGTCTCCGAGTGGCTATTGCCACTCGGGAGGCTGTTAAACAGCGTGATCACGTCTATTTACACAGTACAGCGCTGCGATCAGCAGCAGCGCTGTACTGGGGACAGTCGTGTGACACGGCTGTCCCCCTGGGGGACAAGAGAGCGATCAGCTCTCATAGGCAGAAGCCTATGACAGTCGATCGCGTGATTGGCTGGCTGGGGGGAGGGAGGGGATTGGGGAAAAAACAAACAAAACAGAAATAGTAAAAAATATTTAAAAAATATGAACATAAATATTTAGAAAAATAAAAATAAACACAAGGGGGGGGGGGATCAGACCCCACCAACAGAGAGCTCTGTTAGTGGGGAGAAAAGGGGGGGGGATCACTCCTGTGCTGTGTTGTGCGACTCTGCAGCTTGGCCTTTAAGCTACAGTAGCCAATTATGACAAAAACAGCCTGGTCTTTAGGGGGGTTTACCACTGTGGTCCTCAAGTGGTTAAACATTACCGGTTAGATCTTCCTAATGTTCAGGAATTGGCTTTTGGATGCAAAGTGCTCTCTGTAGTTGTCCCATCCTGAGAGGGGAGTTATATTGGAAATCTCATGGTCCCTGTCATGGAGGATGAGTGGAGCTTATGCTTACCGGTAAGATGACGAGTTCCACAAAATCCTCCACGACAGGCCGTGAACCCACCCTGGTATGGTAAGTACACCTCTATACTCCAAGTAATATGTAAGCACTGAGAGGTGGAAGTGTGGTAGTATCCTTTTTATATTATTTGCGCTTCCTGTCCCTTTGATAGGAGTGGCAGTCTCTTGGTCCCTGTCATGGAGGATTTTGTGGAACTCATCTTACCAGTAAGAGTAAGCTTATACTTTTGAGCTGTAAGGTCCTGAGCCCATTAACGCAATTGTGTGCAGTTGTATCCGCTTTTCAGAAACACATCAATGTTACAGATTTTGAAAAGCGGACACAACTGCGTACAACTGCGTTAGTGGCCTCAGGCCCTCATGGATTCAACTCTGTGTCCAAAAATCAATTTATAATTTACAGGGATTAAACCATTAGGGAGCTTAGAAATTGACCAATCAAATTCATCAGTATTGCAACTGCAATACTCAATAAAACAACACACACACACAAACAAATAAATAAAATTAGTTTAGTCACTCTCAAGTATGACGTATTATATAAGTTACAGGCTAGTTTTAGGGGTGCATATTAATTCGGCGCCGCTCAGTTTGGCGCAGTGAGAGCCGAATGACGGCTCTCACTGCTGCCGCTAAACTCTGAGGCAGCGTCAAATACTATTCCCCCTCCGAGTTGTCGCAACTCGGAGGGAGATGTAATTCAGGGTCTGGTAGCTGCCAGAGCCCCGAATTACCGCTAAGCGTCCCGCACAGCGTAGCATTGCTGCTATGGGGCGCCCAGTTTCGGCGCTCGGCTCTCAGAGCCGCGTGCCAAAATCAGCTGATCCGTAGTTTTAGGACACATAGTAACATCTGTTTTAAAAACATGCATATACTATTCATTACATGAATCTAGTATTAATATAGTATTGATTGGCAAAATTATATGGTTTTATTTTTTATTTTTTATTTTGTGAACCTTGAAAGTGTTAGAAATGCAAATAGTTTTTATTTTAAAGTTTAAAGAGTAAAGGAAAACAAGATTTCAAAGTGCATAAAATGGTTTTTTAAGGCCCTTGGTGCTGGAGAAAACTCCTTTTTCTTCAGTTGTCTCATAAAGTTGTAAACTAAAGGGGTTTTAAGCTTCCTGGTGGTACTGTCTATCCATTCCTTATAGATGTAAAATAAAAAGCAATGGAGGCACCATCCGCTGCTTAAGAGATTTCATGTGCAACCAGCACCAGCACAGACAGTATAGCAAAGTAGGATACAGATACTGGCCTAACGGCTATTTTACAGAATGCTTTGCATCCTCAGAGACCACTTTGTATTTTAGGTTGATTCAAAGTGGTTTCTGAGGAAGTGGCACATTCTATGAAACTGCTGTTAAGGTGATATCTGTATCCTACTTTGTTGTACTGTCTGTGCTGGTTGCACATTAAATCTTTTAAAGAGACACTGAAGCGAAAAAAATATGATATAGTGAATTGGTTTTGTACTATGAATAATTACTAGAAGATTAGCAGCAAAGAAAATATTCTCATATTTTTATTTTTTATTTTCAGGTATATAGTGTTTTTTCTAACATTGCATCATTCTCTAATATGTGCAGATTACACAGCACTCAGCATTCAAAATTATTCTTTCAGAGCAGTCTGTGAACTAATGTCCTCTCCTCTAGCAGATAAAAAGAAAACAGTTGAGATAATAAAAGTCAGATAACAGCCCTCTCCACGACTTTGAAAGTCGTAGAGCTTAATGGCTTTTTTGCATAGAGATAACAACTGGAGTTTCTTAACTCTTCCTGTACTGGAAACAATTAGACTGATGTATCTGATCTTAATGTTTTATTTCTTAGCTGTACTACACATACAAATCATAATATCATCATTTTTTTTTCGCTTCAGTGTCTCTTTAAGTAGTGCATGGTTCCTTGATTGCTTTTGTCCTACATCTATAATTTATGGACTGTATATTCATGGGTAAACACCACCAAGAGAGCAACTGGTTACCCTTCTCCTACAGGGCACTTGTTGCCAACTCTCTATGCCTCCGGTACTATTGTTTATCCATGCCACATGAAGTGGTGGGACTAACATAACCAGTAGCTGAAAGGATTGCAAGCCTCAAGAAGTTCATATTGGTTTTGTTTTTCCCAAGGTATGTCTGGTATTGGTTGGACTTATGTTTTGGGTCCTTATCTTCCTTTCACCTACTCAATAGGGTACAAAACCCTACTTGATGTAACGAAGATGTCAAATTTCAAATTGACAATCCATATACTTCAGTAGTCCATTGGCAGTGTTTTATGGCCCAGACAAGCCTATTTTTCTTATTCTGACATCTTAGCAACATCTTTCTGTAACAATCCAGCCCCGCGGTCCTGTGTAAATGATATTAAAAAGACAGTTTGCTGGATCACCGATGATAACGTTACAAAGTGTGTCAATTCCGTCTAAACTGCTGCTGTTACCATTCGGAGATTAGTCACATCCGATGGCTAGAAGTATGGTGAGAAGAATGCGATTAAAGATCGGTCGCACCGTTGCAGACAATGTAATGTGACAACCACTCACCAATCCCGTATTACTAAGCCACAGTTGCCATGCAGGTCTCGTGCACTAGAGACTTCTGGAGGCAAATCAATGGTGTGCACAGTAAACTGTTAAGATTGGTTGAGGGTGTCCATACATCTACAATCTCGATTGTATATACAATCTGTAAAATAAAAATATCGATTTCACACTGGAAATTGGGTAATTTCTCTGCCACCACTCTACGAATGTGAAAGGGTGAAGAGACTCCCGCTAGCTATTCCTAGAAGGAAGAAATGGTTATTTGCAAACCTAACTAGCAAAACGTCAATTTATAAGAACATAATAAAACAATGCGGTAGTATGACTCTTCGGAGGGCAGATTCTTTGTAGCAACAATCAAATTACCAGAACAGGCACAAGACTGAACGATGAAAACAGTTTATTCTAAAACTATACACACAAATATATTTTACAACCAACAGATAAATATACCTGTGAGTCAGAACAGATTGGGTTGATAAAAGTGGGTAGAGATGAAAAGGAAATAGAATGTCTTATAAAACAGACAGTTCAAAATACCGTTATTAGTAGTTCTTTCGGCAATCGAAGTCCAAGGTGGCTGATTGCCATGCGGCCAGTGTGAGAAATAATCAAAGTGATTTGCCAGTGTCCAGATAGCTGTCGATTGATGGTAATTCAACGTCAAATTAAAGGTATAGGACTCTGAGCTCCTGTGTCATTGTGTTTTAACCATCACTCTAGTTGGGAGGGGTTATGACACGTAAAAGTCCAGCCTTGTAAAATTTCAATAGGGGCAGTTCCCCTGGCACAGTCAGATATTTTGGCACAATTTCTGTTTTGTTCGCTCTCTCCATGCCCATAAGTCACATCAAGAAACAGAATGCATATCCACGATCAGCATAATTTTATGGATAATTTGTTATGAATTATTACGGGTTTGTCAGGAGTAGTCACACAATGGCACTTCAAATCATTATTGCTACGTGATTTTAGGTCGCAGAATTCTGGGAATTTGCCAGAATGTGGGTTAGAATGAACTTAACAGAAACCAACTATGTGATAAGCATCTCCCAGCTTCCTTTTGAAGGTGTTTGGAGGTGACAGCTGGAGACCGCAAATGGCATGGTAATAGTGCTGAATGAGAAAAGCTGTGGTTGGCTGGTAACATCTAGAGCACCAGTAATAGCTCATTTAGGTTTTTTTTAGTTTCAGTGTTTCATCCCTGCTGAGAGGTCAATAAATTCAGTTTTTTGTTTTTTTTTTCTGTGACTCTTTTTTTTTTTGCACCTGGGTCATCCTACAGTGAGTTATTGACCAGAGTAGGGATGGAGTGATTATACCCACCCATTCTAAACAGTAGTTGCTTTAGTAAATTGAAATTGTAAGCACCATGTAATACTTCCCTTACATTTGGTGTCATCTACATACTACATTAGAATGGCTCTTGGTGTCCTGCTTTTCTTCTTTGAGTTCCAAGGAATGTACTCCTCTCAGGGGAACCCGAGCCCCTATTTAATTAACTTTTCTCCTGAGGTTTCTCCTCCTAGGGGATAATTTTTCATCTCTTAAAGGAAACCCGGAGGGTAGAAAAGTGCCAAATTTGGGTACTTGGCTTAATAAAGGGGAGCCTATGGATCCTCCAAAGGCTTCACTAGTCCTCCTCCACCACACCACTCCAGTGCTGCTCCCTCTGCAAAACCATCAACAAAGGCTTATTGACGGCTCGGGCATGGGCAGTAGCACAGACCTGATTTGGCTTTGGCGAAAAAGCCAAGCCCAATCTATTCCATTCTACTACACATGTGGAGTCTGCCTGCACAGTAGCGTAGACCCGATTGGACTCAGCTTTTTCTGCTATAGTCCGGGGAGGTCTGTGCTACTGCCCAGGCCCAGTGTTGCCATGCTTTAATGATCTCAGTGCTGGAATGGCCTGATGGAGCATGAGGAAGCTTATGGAGGATCCAGAGGCTTCCTTCTCCCAAGGTACATATCCATTTTATACATGTTCTATCTTCACAGGTTTTACCTAAAATGGATGAAAAAACTATTTTTCATCAAATGGATAATGAAAAGATACTAAAAGGTAAATTAAAAAGGGAATATCAAGCCTATTTTCTTTCTTCCTTAAAAAATCATTTTATTGATAGTGTCAGATTATCTGTGGTATGAAAACTTTGGAGAAAAGCTAATTGAAAAGGAGCCCTGGTAAGTATACACAGCTAATAATATGATTTATCCTGCATATTACTTATCAATACTTCCTTCTCAAGTTCTCCAATCAGACAAACATTTTTCAATACATGACAGTTTATGTACATAACATAATGAGTACAACCGATATAAAGAAAGATATATTTCTCAGGGGAGTAACCCTTATTGTTGGCACAAAGGTGTCATGTTTTGGATGGCATATAGTGTGATATTATGTATATTAACAACATGCACAATTTTATATATTTAAAGGAAACCTGAAGTGAGAGGGATATGGAGACTGCCATATTTATTTCCTTTTAAAAAATACCAGTTGCCTGCTTTCCTGCTGATCTTACTGGCAGGGGTGTAACTAGAGAGGAGCAGCACCTGTGATCGCAGGGAAGCTGTGATGATTTGCTCAGCTGCCTGTGCAGGCAGGCAGCCTTTTGACCATTGTGTAGGTTTGCATGCTGCAGGACTCTGGAAACAAGAGCTTCTGTCAGTTTTGCAGCTTGTGCTTGCAGAGGTATTTGCATACGTTGTCATGCAAATTGCCTGGCCACATTCATTGGAGGTGTGTACTATAAGTACTATGTCTTTCCCACAATGCTTCGCTGGTCATAAGGATTTCGTCCTATGTAACACTCCTGGTGGGCTGTCAGCCTTACTCTCTGTTTGAAGATCAGCTTAGAGTAATTCCTGGAAACTGTGCTAGGCAGATTTCCCTAGTGCAGTTAGGATTGTTTATCTGTTTTGTTTGTCTGATGCGATTGTCCTGTCCCAGCGGTGGTCGATAGGAAGTCGTTCTGATCTCTGTTCTTGGAGCATAGCTGGTGCAGCGGTTGCTACCAGCTATCTCTTCTGTTCTGCCTCTCTGGATCGCGCTAGCCACTTTTCGCTAGCGCTGTGGATCCTTCTGTTTTGTCTCCTGGGGTCGCGCTAGCCACTTTTCGTTAGCGCTGTGGATCCTTCTGTTCTGTCTCCAGGGATCGCGCTGGCCACTTTTCGCTGGTGCTGTGGATCCTTCTGTTCTGCTACTCTGTACATGGATCGCGCCAGCCACTTTTTTTCGCTAGTGCTGTGGATCCTATCTCTCGCTTGTCCCTGTTTTCGTGTGTCTGTCTTGTCTGCTACGACCGCTTGCTGGAGGCTCGGTGAGGTAACCGTTAAGCAAGCGTTCGCGTCCTCTGTTTCATGTTTGTCTGTCGATGGTTAGTTAGGCGTGCTTGTCTCTATTGTGCTTATCACGTGGAGACCACGCATAACCGCGTGCACTGTTGCGAATGAGTGCGGTGTTCGCGGTTAGCTAGCGTTTGTTATTTTCTGCATCTTCTCATTGTATTATTTGCTGTGCCTTTGCTACCCTCGTATTCTATTCTGATCTGCCTTGTGTCACGTCTGGCGATCGCACCTCTCACGATCGCGTTCCTATTTTATTTCTGCTGTTGTGTGTGCGCGGTCGAGGGGTGGTGACTGGATTGGCGCACACACATACAACCTGTCCCTTTGCTTGTTCTCATTCGCAATCGCCTCTCTTGCGATTGCGTTCTGCGCTTCGTACAAATTCCTGTCTGGCATTTGTGGAGGTACAGAGGATTGGTTCCTCTGCACTCCCCAGCGCCATCTGCCGACAGGAATTTGCTGGGTGCCTGCAATTACACGCTTGTGGAGCATTTCCGCCGTGTCAGTGCACGCGTTGTGCGCTGATCACGGAGAAAGTTCCACAATCGTTACAGTATGACCAGCCCAACCCAAAACCCCAGTGTAGACGGAATTTCTGATTTGTACGATTTTGTCGAGTTTGTGTCTTTAAGAGCTTTAAAAGGATACATTCAGAGACCAAGGCGGAATTTCTTTCTGAATGTGTGAGGTTTTGCCTGAATCCCACCTTTCAGATTTCTGATCCGTCCACGTCGGCTCTTCTGTTTTCCTATGTGCTCTTAAAAGACGATTTGTTCACCTGGGCATATGGTGTGCTAAAAACCAATTCTTGGAATAATAATCTGTATCAGTTTCTTGCAGTGATATTCTCTCACTGGTTTAAACTGCCTGGCTTACCACCTGCTCTGATTGAGTGTGTAGCTGCTGATAGGTCAGCTGATCTTTCCCTTCCATGCAAAACTTTTCAGTATGACAATCAGTTCAATGTGTCTGTTGCCACTTCAGGTTTTAAACAGCAGACATGCAAAGTGGCTAAAAAGAGAAAAACTAAAAAATGCAAGCATCAGAATAAAACACCCCCTAATGATGTGTATGATGATGTTGCTCAATCTCCAGGTTTTTTGCCCCAATCCAAAGCTTATGTGGATTCTGCTATAGGTAGGATTGCACACTATATTAACCTCCTCAGCGGTATGGACGACTATACACGTCCATCACCGCCGGAGGTCGCCGCTCAGGTCCTGCTGGGCCGATTTGAGCGAAACAAAAAGCAGCACACGCAGCCGGCACTTTGCCAGCCGCGTGTGCTGCCTGATCGCCGCCGCTCTGCGGCGATCCGCCGCGAGCAGCAGCGAAAGAGGGTCCCCCCAGCCGCCCGAGCCCTGCGCAGCCTGAACAAAAGTTCCTGCCAGCGCTAAGGGCTGGATCGGAGGCGGCTGACGTCAGGACGTCGGCTGACGTCACTCCGCTCATCGCTATGGCGACGATGTAAGCAAAACAAGGAAGGCTGCTCATTGCGGCCTTCCTTGTTTATTCTGGGCGCCGGAGGCGATCGGAAGAACGCCTCCGGAGCGCCCTCTAGTGGGCTTTCATGCAGCCAACTTTCAGTTGGCTGCATGAAACAGTTTTTTTTTAATAAAAAAAAAACCCTCCCGCAGCTGCCCTGGCGATCTTAATAGACCGCCAGGGAGGTTAAAGCAGTTAAAAAATCTGTTCTTGTTCCTGAACTCCACCCATATGGAGATTATCTGGGTACTGGCCTGTTTGAACCCCCATTTGCTTCCTGGGATGTTGGGGCCTTGCTGGAGGAATTCGATTTTGATTGGAAAGCCTTTTGCGATTTTTACATCGCAAAAAGCGAGGATGTCTTGAATGATTGTCTCGATTCTATGTACCTTCTGATTGATTCCGATGAATGTGACAAGGATGATGTGGATCTGGTGATCTATGTATGGCAAACGATTTTGGATGAGTTGCACACACACCAACCAATTGATTCCAATAAAGAGACATTGTTGTCGGATGATTGTTCCTGCCTTTCTGGGGTAAAGCATGAGAGTCTTGACTTTGTGCAATCTGAAATGAATGAGTGTGCCGCTGTGGTTGATTCCTGTGCGAATCCTGAAGGATTCTCTCCTGACAGTGTGCAGTTTGAATCTGTGCGATCTGATGCCTGTTTCTCGGATGTTTCTGAAGATTGTGATCGGCATGAGTCTGCCGGTTTCCTCAAGGATGTGTGGGATCCTTTTTCATTTAGAAACAGATCCTTGAGATCTTCCGTCTGTGACCCTGCTATGGGGAAAATTTCTCGACTATGCAGCGTCAAAAGTAAAATTAATATGCCTAATAAAGTTTATCCTGTTGATGTCGCTATTTCTTCTGCAAATGATTCCCTGTCTCACCCTGTTCTCACCTGTAAGGGCCCGTTGCCTGGAGACAGTTGCTCCAGTGTTTCGGTCCTAGATGCCTTGCAGTCTGCTCCGCAGATCGCGGAGGTTTGCGCTATGGAAGCATCAGTTTCACAACCTAAAGTGAATTTTGATTCGCAGGTTTTGCGTTCTGATTCCTCGGATTCGACATTGTTAGCCGAATCTAAGAGTGAGACAGCGCTTCGGTTTTGCGAATCTGATGCTGAACCTTCTTTGCCCTATTCAGAGACGCTTTCTCTCAGCCTGCCCTGTACCATGAATAACAAAATGATGTCCAATCACACTGACATTTGGGAGTCCCTTTCTTGCTTTGAAGAAAGTTCTGACTCTCCACCCTGTACTCTGGATGAGTCAATATTGCCTTGTACAATATCTCCTGCCCTGCCCCTAGAGGCTCGTCTAGGTATTGCTGCTATTTTTACCTGTCTTTCTGCAGTTTTGGAGTTGCAAGCTAGTTTGACTGTTAATCAGAATTCTGGGTGCAGCGAGATTAAAGTTAGGGAGTCAGTGTGTGGTCCAGTGAATATTCCTGTACGTTCCACTCATGATGATGAAATTCAGTCTCAGTTTATGGTGGAACCTTCCCTGGGACATCTGCCCTGTTCTCAAAATAAAGTTCCAGTTTTGCCCTGTAACATGGATAGTACAGAATCCTTCTTAGAAAACGTGAAAAATGATGTTCCTGAGGTCTTGTTTGATGTTCTGGAGGTCTCCGAGTTCCTCCCAAAGGGTGCAGAACTTGTAGGAGATGTCTCCTGCCCCCCAAGTCCTTCTGAGGTGTTACCCTCTTCCGTAGGCATTGCTGCCTTGATGGCTACCTTTTCAGCTCTGATGGAGCTTCACTCATATGTAGTAAATGATGATATTATTGTCACAGAAATTTCTGAATTTGTATCCGAGTCTTCTTTTGAAAGTCCAGTGCCTGTGACCTCCACTCATGATGATTCTCTGTTCGGTACTGGTTTTGGTCTTGTCGTGCCGGACTCTGAGGTTGGCAGTTCCCCGACATGTCCTGAGGTTTCTCCTGTGCTGGTGTACCCCAGTGTGCTCTGTGACCCAGAAAGCCCAAGTGTGCCTCGGTTACCAGCGTACTCAGATGCTTCGTCGGTGGAGACATGCTCTGATATGGCCTGCCTGCTTGCATGCCCAGAAGTGGTCCCTGAAAGCAGAGCAGGGACAAGGTCCTCCAGCAGCCAAGGCTGAGACACCAAAGTGCGCCCCTCCACCCCTCCCACCCCAGCCGTCACACACTGATTGCTATTAGACTAAGAGGGCCACAGGGCCCACAACCTCCCCAACACCTTAAGATCTAGTTATCTGGCTTGCAGTCACTGCTATGTATCCCCTTTTCTTATTTCTTTCTGCTTCATACACAACTAGGAATGACAGCTGAATGAATTGTGCGCCCCCTCCTACACTGCGCCCTGAGGCTGGAGCCTCTCCAGCCTATGCCTCGGCCCGGCCCTGCCTGAAAGTCTTAATCTTGATGGGTGTCCTCGTAATTCTGAATCCGGAATTGTCATTGGTTCCATGGGGGTTCTTGGTAATTCTCCATGTGAGCCTGGTGATTGTTCTGCCCTCTTGGGATCTCTATGGAGCTTCAAAAGGTTCTGGGAGATTCCGGGAGAAATTTTGCTTGGTACCCTGGATAAGATCAACGGTGGCTTTTGTGTTGTAAGGGACACTTCGAACAGGTATTGTGGCAGGTTTGGTATTTTCGGACGCTCCTTGGAAGGTGGTGGGTATTGTCTGGAGGGTGCCGATGGCTTCTTCTCTGGCGTTCACAGTCCTGATGGGTGTTATACTGAGACTGGTAGTACTGATGGGCATGTTTCGGTGGCTTCTGTTTCCGATGAGGTTGGTTTCGGGGTGGACTGACTCTGGAATTGGACCTTGTCGGGCTGCCCTGACCTTCATGAGTCTTCAGTTTGAGTCGGTTGCTAATAGCAGTTTTGAGGGTCTTCTGGAATTCGACCCTGGAGGGGGGGGGGGGGGGTACTGTGATGATTTGCTCAGCTGCCTGTGCAGGCAGGCAGCCTTTTGACCATTGTGTAGGTTTGCATGCTGCAGGACTCTGGAAAGAAGAGCTTCTGTCAGTTTTGCAGCTTGTGCTTGCAGAGGAATTTGCATACGTTGTCATGCAAATTGCCTGGCCACATTCATTGGAGGCGTGTACTATAAGTACTATGTCTTTCCCACAATGCTTCGCTGGTCATAAGGATTTCGTCCTATGTAACACTCCTGGTGGGGTGTCAGCCTTACTCTCTGTTTGAAGATCAGCTTAGAGTAATTCCTGGAAACTGTGCTAGGCAGATTTCCCTAGTGCAGTTAGGATTGTTTATCTGTTTTGTTTGTCTGTTGCGATTGTCCTGTCCCAGCGGTGGTCGATACTAAGTCGTTCTGATCTCTGTTCTTGGAGCATAGCTGGTGCAGCGGTTGCTACCAGCTATCTCTTCTGTTCTGCCTCTCTGGATCGCGCTAGCCACTTTTCGCTAGTGCTGTGGATCCTTCTGTTCTGTCTCCTGGGATCGCGCTAGCCACTTTTCACTAGCGCTGTGGATCCTTCTGTTCTGTCTCCTGGGATCGCGCTGGCCACTTTTCGCTGGTGCTGTGGATCCTTCTGTTCTGCTACTCTGTACCTGGATCGCGCTAGCCACTTTTTTTCGCTAGTGCTGTGGATCCTATCTCTCGCTTGTCCCTGTTTTCGTGTGTCTGTCTTGTCTGCTACGACCGCTTGCTGGAGGCTCGGTGAGGTAACCGTTAAGCAAGCGTTCGCGTCCTCTGTTTCATGTTTGTCTGTCGATGGTTAGTTAGGCGTGCTTGTCTCTATTGTGCTTATCACGTGGAGACCACGCATAACCGCGTGCACTGTTGCGAATGAGTGCGGTGTTCGCGGTTAGCTAGCGTTTGTTATTTTCCGCATCTTCTCATTGTATTATTTGCTGTGCCTTTGCTACCCTCGTATTCTATTCTGATCTGCCTTGTGTCACGTCTGGCGATCGCACCTCTCGCGATCGCGTTCCTATTTCATATCTGCTGTTGTGTGTGCGCGGTCGCGGGGTGGCGACTGGATTGGCGCACACACATACAACCTGTCCCTTTGCTTGTTCTCATTCGCAATCGCCTCTCTATTGCGTTCTGCGCTTCGTACAAATTCCTGTCTGGCATTTGTGGAGGTACAGAGGATTGGTTCCTCTGCACTCCCCAGCGCCATCTGCCGACAGGAATTTCCCTCTACAGGTGCGTAGCACCTTTTGCTGGGTGCCTGCAATTACACGCTTGTGGAGGATTTCCGCCGTGTCAGCGCACGCGTTGTGCGCTGATCACGGAGAAAGTTCCACAATCGTTACAGAAGCCCAGAGCTATTGGGACCCTCAGCTACTAACATTCTCTTCCTCTGATACAGGGGACTATACTTCAGATCAGGTGTTTTTGTGGCTACACTTGTTATGGATATGGATCAGGATGGCACCCCTTGTTTTATGACCCTTGTGAGATGGGCACCAAGGCCAGAAGGGCACCAAGGGAAGGGATGTAAACATTTGGGCGTGTGGGACATCAAAGTTTTATTGGAGGGCCCCATGAATTGTAGCTATGCCACTGCTTACTGGCTTCAATTGTGTCTGAATCACACACCTGAAACATGCATAAAGCTAATCTTGTCAGATTTTTGTCAGAAACATCTGATCTTCAGGCTTGCTCAGGGTCTGTGGCCATAAGTATTAGAGGCAGAGGTTCAGCAGGGCAGCCAGGCATTGTGTATTGCTTAAAATTAAATAAATATATCAGCCTCCATATCGCTCTCACTCCAGGTTCTCTTTCAAATTCCCATTTAGAAGAGCCAAAGCACCTCATGACAATTATACTGCAGTAATGACCCATAACCTGCATCCTTTTTGTTATTAATTGTGCAAACTACTAGAATTTTATGTTTATTATTCATGTTTGATATGAACAAAACTTTGCTCTCTTGACATATGGATCTTGTTTCTCTGGTCAGCAGGAGCTACCTTTAGTTTTTTCACTTCTACAATAGTCTTTGTGATTTTTCTCAGTACAGGCATGCTCCCTAGTGGTGCTACTCCAGACTTAGACTGTAGAAATTGCTTTCACATTACACACTGTTTTCTTTGCCAAGACTGCCAGCATGTTACATTAGTAAAAATCGTCCTTGGAGGAAATCAGAATTGCTTCCCCATCATGGAAGAGTCACAGCGGTTAACTTTTTCTTTATGCTCACAGCCATGATCATGATCAGATATTATTTTATGAACTATTGGGGACTAAGGTAGAGGTGCTGCTGAGCAGAGCATACAACTCTGCCTTGTTGCTAGATGCAGTGGAGTGAATGGATCAGCGCAACCCTATTCAATACAAGTAATTGGGGCTGACTGTCTCCACTGCTTGAAAATGCACCTAGATTAATTGGGTGGCATGAAAGACTTTGGTATACAGACATGGGAGCCAGAGAAACAATGAAGAAAGGTAATGCAGAGAGGTGAGTACTGTTATAGTTGTGAATGAGGCATACTTTAACTCTGCCTTTTACACAACTGTAATTTTTAAAGAGACATTAGAGTGATGAAACAGACAATTTGGAAGTAAGTGCTGCTGGGGAAATTCGGACACTGCCATAGGGGCCTATGAAAATCCTGGCTACAGCATACAATGTTGGCATCTGTGAAAAATTGCAATGGCAGAATTCCGTTACAATGCAGAAAAGGTGGTGGGCATGCTGGAAATAGTAGTTCACCAGAGTTTGGTTACACTGTAGCCAAACTATGCTGCAAAATTGCGGCAGTGAAGTTCCACTACAACGTAGCGGAGCTCTGCAGGACCAGCGGGGATCATGCTGGGTACAGTAGTTCACTAGCCTGGCTACACTGTAGTAGAACTCCAGTTCTAAATAGTGGTGAGTGCGGTGTTAGTGTTAGGAGTAGGTGAGAGGCGGTTAGTGTTAGGCATACATAGGGGAGGATTTTGCATAGATAAGAAAGGGTTCTTGTGCAAGGTGAGGTACAGGGGGCATAAGAGAACATTGGTAACATTGCTATAACTATTCTATTATAGCATATAGTAAAGTACCAGTAAAGTTACTATTTTATGTGTAATTTTCATTACATCATTTTTGCATAGAAGCCAGTAATGACTCACTCATACTTCTTATATGTATATATTGCAGTGTATTGGTATGCTATCCTGCCCCAAATTTCAGTGTTGTTAATTAGGGAGAGGGAAGGGTGAGGAAAGATTTTAGAATGTGCAAACACTGAGTAAACAATGTATAATGTAACATTGTAAAAAATAAGCAATTTTATTCACAATGTTATTTTAACTACAGTTATTGCTGTAAAGCTTCACTTTCATACACATCAGATACTGTAACTTCCTGAAGCTGTGCATTATAGTGTTAATGTCATGCTAGTAGCTTCACACATTCTCTTTATTTGAGAAAAAACTTTTACATACTTGTCATCTTTCTATAAATAAATATTTACAGTTAATATTCACAGTATATACATAGCGCAAAGGAAAGTATCAGCCAATGATTCAGACTCTTAAAGCTAAAAATGGAACTATGGATGTAAAGGGCAAAAAAAACTATTGTAGGAAACTGTGTCCAGATAATTCTTTGTAAAAACCACAGCAATACATAATGATATATAAAAGCAAATATGAAATACTCTGCTTTAATATTGTCTTTGCAGCACCAACAACATCATATTGCTGTATAGGACAACAGCATATGCAGTACACTGTATATAATTCTCCTGAGAATATGCTACAAATATTTAAAGCACTGTGAACTGGCAGGCAATTTTCATTGATTTGCATTCACAATTGTTGTTACTAAATGGGTCTTCAATTTTTTTTTATAGGAAAATGGAGATCTGGGCTTTGGCAAGGCAAGGAACTGAGCTATAATCTTACCATTAGGGAAAAAAATTAAATCGCTTGACAACGAAACAAAATGGATCAGCGTATTAGCAACTGAGTACTTAAAAACCTTGGAGCTTCGAGGATATAATCCCATTTCTTTTAAAATTAAATAAATACCATAGCAGAAAAAATAGAAGCATGCAAATCCCTAGCTAAAACGACTGCCTGTTAAATGTCATTTAGCTTATAGTTGTCTGAATTTACTAGCCCCTTTATTTTAGCTGGGTATATTTTAACAGCTATTAAAGGGAACCTGAGATAAGAAGAAAAAAAAAATCATACATACCTAGGGCTTCCTCTAGCCCCCTCCGGCCTGATCGCTCCCTCTATGCCATCCTCCGCCTGCTGGATCTTCCGTAAGGGCTCCCGGTATCTTCGGGCAGTTGGGGCTTACTGTACTAGCGCGACCTGGCCGGTCACAATTGCCCCGCCGTGCTCCCATCGCCGGGAGCTCTCTTCTCCTGCGCAGTTCTACTGTTCAAGCGCAGAATTCTCCTTGCAGTAGGAGCGAGACGGGGGAGTGTGTTTGGCCACACTGCGCATGCGCCGACTGGTTCAGACTGGCCAAAGATACCGGGACGCTATGGAAGATCAGGCCGGAGGGGGCTGGAGGAAGCCCAAGGTATGTATGATATTTTTTTTTTCTTGTCATCTCAGGTACACTTTAAGTAATTCAAAAGGTACAATTTCTAGTGGTGCAACATAAAAGAAAGGAATGAGCAAAGCTATGTAGTAGTTGGGAAAAAAAAGTTTAATTAGTGTGGTGCCCCAGCATTATTATACAAAACTTTCTACAAATATCTATAAGATTGGCTGGCTTTGGGGCAATGAATGAAGTCATCAATAGAAAATAGCTGTGTCAGTAAGCATGTTTTGCCTGCTCGCTGCAGTATACTGATGAACTGTGGTAGACTTCCATTGCCCAGCAGCAGATAGTGCTCTCCTTTTGGACTAGACCTGCAATACTCTGTATCACCTGTGGTTAGTATCTGCTGTATTATAAACGTATGTTGTTACACCGGCAGGTGTGAGCCATTGAATGCCCAATAATTATGCAGCACATTAGTATTCCGTTTGGCTCATGTCACTCAACCCGAGTTGTGCTTAACTATGGACACTCTTATACCCGCTCCCTGATCTGGATTTTCACTGCAGATCTGATTCCCTTGGTTCAGATCTCTGCATTTTTTGTCTGCTGATATAGTGTCCCATATATGCATTGTTTCATATGCTAGCAGGTACGTAGCTTGCATACAACACCCGATTCCCCCACCACACACACACATATGCAGCACACGCGCACACACACACACACGCACACACACACACACACACACACACACACACACACACACACACACACACACACACACACACACACACACACACACACTCCTAGCTTTTGTGAATTAAAAAAATAAAAATAAGATTCCTAGCTTTTGTGAAACTAAATACTAATTAACCAATGCATTTTAACAACACTACAGTTTTTAAATGACCTGCTTATCCACTTATACATTTTTTCTAGACATCTAAAGGTATGTACGCATGTATAGGCTTAACGTTCTAAAACATTTCTACTTGTCATTTAAGTTATCATTTATAGATAGAGATAGCCCGAACCTCTGATTTTAGGTTCGCGAACCTCCACAAACTTTTGCGAACTTGCAAACTTTTGCGAACCGCAATAGACTTCAATGGGGAGGCAAACTTTGGAAACTAGAAACATTTATGTTGGCCACAAAAGTGATGGAAAATATGTTTCAAGGGGTCTAACATCTGAGTTTTTGCATGGATGAGTGGGATAGATGCCAAAAGTCCCGAGGAAAAATCTGGATTTGACGCACAGCGGCGTTTTAAGGGCAGAAATCACATTTCATGCTAAATTGCAGGCCTAAAGTGCTTTAAAACATCTTGCATGTGTATACATCAATCAGGGAGTGTAATTAGAGTACTACTTCACACTGACACACCAAAATCACTGTGTAACACACCGCAAACAGCTTTTTGTACAGTGACGGCCGTGCTGGACTGGTGCGCACCATGGCGAGATTGCTCTTCCTCAGTGATACCAGGTAATGTCTGACTGCCTTATGAACTTTCGATGGTTCTTTCTCTACCATTGTTAAAGCTTACATCTATTTTTTTTATGTTACTTTTTCTGCTTGCTGTTCAGTACCTTCAATGAGAATCTATTATGGAGGGCAAGTCTGCCATTGTAACCACGGGTAATAGCTGGGGAATCGGGGTTCGATTCTGGTCCGGAGTGAGAGCCTGAGAAACGGCTACCACCACACATCCAAGTAAGGACCCATTTGCTGTATAAGTAATGTACCTGCCCTGACCGTGCTTTGCAGACCAGGCATCTGTGGTCAGATGGACTCTTGACCCAGCACAAGACAAACTAAATCTGGTGTGACAAACTAAATCTGGTGCGCACCATGCATTTGCCAAGAATGTGTTATGGAGGGCAAGTCTGCCATTCATTTAACTGTGTGAAACTTTTGATGGTACTTTCTCAGTACCATGGTGACCACGGGTAATGGCCGGGGAATCCTGGTTCGATTCAGGTCCGGAGTGGGAGCCTAAGAAATGGCTACCAACACCACACATCCAAGGAAGGCAGCAGGCACGCTGTGGGCAAAGGAGCAGGAACGGCTACCACACATGCACGGAAGGCAGCAGGCATGGCATGCAAGTCCCGAGGTAGTGACCAAAAATAACAATACAGGAGGACTTTCGAGGCCCTGCTGTATATGAGACGAATCGACTTTAAATCCTTTAACGAGAATCTGTTATGGAGGGCAAGTCTGCCATCCATTCAAATGAAAGATATGCACTGACTGCCAGGTATAATACAATGTGCAGTCACAGATGCAGTGAAAGGTATGCAGTGACTGCAAACAGCTGTTTGTGTAGTGACGGCTGTGCTGGACTGGTGCGCACTATGACGAGCGTGCAGGTGATGGCGGCTTTCCAGCCCATATGGTCGCCGGGCTGAGGTAGCTGAATGACAGAACAGTGACTGTCCAGCTGATCAAATTTGGTCTGTCCACAATGAAGCAACGACCTTTTTATCTTTGGTGTGCCACCCCCCGAGACAATCATATAGCCGGCGGTCATTGCTTCATTGTGATACGCAATCCCCTTCACCGCAGCAAGGTAATGATCACGAAGGGGAATTGACACATATACATGCCTTTTGTTTTATTGTTGCAGCCGCAGTGCAGGCAGAAAAATTAGGCAGGCATGTACACGCATCAGAAAAATGATTATAGCGGCCACTGCTTTAAAAATCAGGAATCCGCCTGGAGTCCTGGTGGACCCTGTCGTTGGTGGCGGAGAAGGCCGTCAAGCGGCCTGCAGGCAGAGATGCTGTGTGGGGACTGACTTAGTCTTGGGGCAAGCAGTCACACGGCGTGCAGGCAGAGAGGCTGTGTATGGGGACTGACTTAGTCTTCGGGCAGGCCTGAGCGTGCTTTGCAGACCAGGCATCCGTGGTCAGATGGACCCTTGACCCAACGCTGTGTGCCAGAGATGTCACCACTTACCCAACATCATGGTACAGTTTAGGTATTGCCTTTTTTGAGAAAAAATTGCGGCCTGGTATCTTCCACTGCGGTGTGTGGCTTTGCTTTTGTGTGCTGCTTTTCCTCAGGTGGTCATCCCATTGCAGTTTGTGCTTTGTAATCATGTGCCTTCATAAGGTAGTTGTCCCTACACAGGTCTTGGTCTTTCCACGGTTTAATTTTCAGTGGCAGAGAGTACAGATGACATTGCTCTCATCTGAGGTAGACACACAAAAAAATGTCAACGCCGCTGAGCCCTGGGGTGATGGCACTTTGGTGGTGGCGGCCAACTGAGTGTTAAGTGGGGTGCCAGAATCAGAGCAGGAGGAGGAAGATATGTCACGCTTCCGTGCGAAAGCTGAGAAAGATGAGGTGTTCTGTGTTAAATAGTCAAATACGTCCTGACAATATTGGGGGTTGATGGCACGTGCCTTCTTCTGAACACTGTACTTTGGTTGACGGCCGCACGAAATCATGACAGCGCGACCTCGAACAGACCTGCCAGGTGGCCTGCCTTTGGCTCTGCCTTTTGTTTTGTCCATATTGGAGGGGATGAAGTGAAAGCTATGCACTGACTTGACTAATACAATGTACGGTTACACAGGTGCAGTGACTGCTGGTACAACAATGTGCGGTTACACAGGTGCAGTGAACAGGTGCAGTGACTGGTATTACAAATGTGCAGCTGCCTGTCACACACACACACACACACACACACACACACACACACACACACACACACACACACAGGTACCCTGAATAGGTGCAATGACTGGTGGTATTAACAATGCATGCGCTCACGGTTACACAGGTGCAGTGACTGCTGGTACAACAATGTGCGGTTACACAGGTGCAGTGAACAGGTGCAGTGACTGGTATTACAAATGTGCAGCTGCCTGTCACACACACACACACACGCACACACACACACACACACACACACACACACACACACACACACACACACACACACACACACAGGTACCCTGAATAGGTGCAATGACTGGTGGTATTAACAATGCATGCACTCACGTAAGTATAGGTAGGTAGGTGCACTGAACAGTGAACAGGTGCAGTGATTGGGATTACAAATGTGCAGCTGCCTGTCACACACACACACGAACTGCAATGACAGGTGTAATGACTGGTGGTATTAACAATGTGTGCGCTCACGTAGGTATAGGTAGGCAGGTGCACTGAACAGTGAACAGGTGCAGTGATTGGGATTACAAATGTGCAACTGCCTGTCACACACACAAGTAGTCACTGAATGTGCTGGGCCTGGCAGTGGCACAGTAGGAATTAAAGTGTCAAAGGCCAGCTGCGACTGACTGACAGGGCTGTATATAATGCAAGTGGGCCACACACAACAACAACAAAAAATCGATCACAAGAACAACATTAGCTCTCAAAAGAGCTGTTGAGGGGTGCTTTTTTTTAGCAATAAGAATAAGCAAGGAGCAAGATAACAAGCCTACAAGAGGCTAACTAAGCTTTCCCTATAGCTCTCTCTGCAGCAGCAGCAGCTCTCCCTTCTCTAATTACTGCAGGCACACGAGTGAGTCCAATGCCTGACGCTGCCTCTCTTTTATAAGGGGGGTGGGGCTCCAGGAGGAAGTGTAGCCTGATTAGCTACAATGTGCTTGCTGACTGTGATGTAGAGGGTCAAAGATGACCCTAATGATGCACTATGGGGGCGGATCGAACTTCCGGTAAAGTTCGTGGTTCTCCATGAACGCGAACCATGGAAGTTCGCCGGGAACCATTCGCCGGCGAACAGTTCGGGCCATCTCTATTTATAGGCTTAACCCCAAGAAATATTTGGTTTAAAAATTGTAAAACCGGTTAAGGTTTTACTTGCTGTCTGTGTAACCTTCTGGGTGAATGACATTACTATTCATGACAGAAAGTTGAAAAATCTTAACAGGGCAAGAAATACATATTTTGATGTAATGTAAAATGTAGAACTCCCATCAAATGTTTATTGCTGTGCTCCATTTCCCCTTCCTAAGACTGCCATGTTTTTTGTTAAAACCACTGAGGTCTACAGAGGTTCCAAAAACAGGAAGGGTGTAAGGCTACGATCACACTGGGGGATTATGATGCCTTTGCATCTGACAATAAAACCACATTGCTAACGTGATGCAATTATATTGTAGTGGTACATTTATATTGGTGCATTAGGAGTGTGGTTAGGTGGAATCCGTTGCCATAATGGTGTCGCTGTGCGATATTGAGCAACATGCACATTTACAATTGCAGTGAAGTATACTTATCAATGACTGTGTAACAGGGATACAGAGGCGCCAGAAGAATAAAAATGTCTAAAAAGTTGAAAATTTGAGGAGGCAGTGGTGGACTTGCCTCCTCCAAACAGACGCAAGATATGCCAACAAAGTTTAGCAAAACAAATTTATTTACATACGCTAAGAAAATGCAACGTGTTTCGCAGGTATGACACCGCTTCATCAGGCAAATGGTAGGAGTAAGTACAGTGCAGGTCTGTAGCTGAGCCAAGCATTTGACACTCAAATGGCACTCTGAACCCACAGCATTAATTTTGACAGATTATTCTGTCCCCACTTACTCAGTCAACACAGCAAAATTAGCTGTGAAACCACCCAGCTCAAAGGCAGATGTGGTTTTATCCAACAGCTTCCAAAGGTAATTTCATTGAAACCTTCTACTTTCTGGTACTTGATGAGTTACAGAAATTGCACACCATAGACCCCTCCTTTACCCCCAACCTCACCCGAATAGAAAAGATAGCTTTGAACAGACTCAGAAACTACCACAATTTAGTTCAACCCGGCTGACAAGAGAGGAGGTATCGTCATTTTGGAAAGAGTCGATTACCTAGAGGAATCCACCTGACTCCTTAACGACCCCAGGTACTATATCCAGTTATCCTAGGAATCCACCATAGAACACAATAAAATGTTGAAAAATGTCATCAATCAAGCTTTCTTAAATGATTATCATTACAAAAATTGAAAGGAATTTCATTATCAATTCTCAAACAAGGACCCCCTTTTTCTGTTATCTTCCAAAAATCCACAAAAACATCAACTCCCTCACCAGTAACCCTACCCGTTTTCTTGACACACATCTACAGCCACACTTTCAATCCCTTCCCTCTTACCTAAAAGATTCTCAACATCTTATACAACTGCTCAGTCAGAATGACGGCTTGGAACCCAGATTACCTGTGGCTAACCTGTGATGTCACTTCTCTCTACACCAACATTCCCAATCATTTTAGTATTATGGCCCAGTGAAAATAATTTAATAAAAAAGTGCTTTATTTTTACAATAAATATGTATAAATTATTTAGTCAGTGTTTGCCAATTGTAAAGATTTCCTCTCCCTTATTTACATTCTGATATTTATCACATGGTGACATTTTTACTGCAGGCAGGTGATGTCAGTGGAAGTAGCTGCTGCTTGCTTTTTGTCAGTTGGAAACAGCTATTTCCCACAATGCAACAAGGCTCACAGACAGGAAACTGCCATGACTATGGTCCTCAAGGTTTCCTGTGGGAAGTGTTTCACCACAATATCAGCCATACAGAGCCCCCTGATGATCCGTTTGTGAAAAGGAATAGATTTCTCGTGTAAAACAGGGTATTAGCTACTGATTGGGATGAAGTTCAATTCTTGGTCAAGGTTTCTTTTTAAACACTTCCTTTCCACTAATCCAGCCACGCTCCCCCTCCCAACAGTAATTCCTAATACAATGCACTGAATTAATTTTAAACCCCAACATATTCACTTTCCAAGACACCGTTTATCAAGAGAGCAGTTCTAAATACCAACCAAGCTGGGTTACAATTCCCATTTCACCATAATCCCACCACTATTGAATTCCTGGACCTAACCCTCTACATTGACAATAATCTCATTAAAACCAAAACCTATTTTAAACCCATTGATGCCAACAATTTCATACACTTTGATAGTTTTCATCACCGTCCCTGGAAAAAGAACACAACATACAGTCAGTATAAAAGAATCTTCAGAAATTGCATGGACATACAGGATTACAATACCCAAGCCTCTACCCGGACACAGACCTTTTTAGAACACGAATACCCTAAGAAACGAATAAAAGATGCCAATAGAAAAGCTAGAATTACCACTACACACCCCTCAACTCCACCAGATCCCCATACAGCACTACTCGGCAATCCCACAGCCCAACGTCCCCAAACAGGCTCACACCCATGCCACAAGTCAAGGTGTTCGGCATGCACATTTGTAAACCATATTACTTTCTTCCCATCCTCTGTCACTCATATTAATTATGCAATCAAAGAACATATTTCCTGCGCTTGAAGATTCATTATCTACCTAATATCATGTCCATGCAATCTACAATATGTTGGATGCACTACACAGCTGGCACAGAGCAGAATTGGCCAGCACAAACGTAACATCCTGAAGAAATACCCTTTGCACAGTGTGTCACTTCACTTGCTCACAACCCATAACAGTAATCCAAATTCACTCTGTATCAGCTTCATTGAAAAAAAAACAATTCCACCCTAATGGACACTTTCGAAAAAGTAAAAAAAAAATGTGAGATGTACTGGATTCAGGCACTCAAAACACTGGTTCCAGGAGGTCTTAATCAACTGCTGTAAAAATCTATTAAAACAACTATCTCAAGTATTTTATCTAGTCCTCTTTCATTCTTGTATTATTTTTAGTTAATTTTATCTTTTTTATCTATTTTCTTTATTCACTGATATTTATATTTTATTTTGTCTTTTTATCTTGATTATGACCCTTTTTAATTGCAATGCATTGTTCGTGGACTATAAAAAAAAAAAAGACAGAGACGCTTGGCTCAGCTACAGGCCTGCACTGTACCTACTCCTACCTATTGCCTGATTAGGCGGGGTCATACCTTTGAAACGTGTTGCATTTTCCCCTGGAGTATGTAAATAAATGTGTTTTGCTAAACTTAGTTGGCATATCTTGCATCTGTTTAGAGGAGGTAGGTCCACCACTGCCTCCACAATATTTAAACTTTTTAGACATTTGTATTGTTCTGGAGCCTCTGTATCCCTGTTACATTGTTCTAAGTCCACCCTTGGTGGAGGGGTGTCGCCACCTTTTTTCCCGATCTACGAAGAGCAACTTCTTAATCCTGAGTGGGGTAAGGTCTAATCTCCCCACCTGCTATTACAGTGGTTGCCTTTGAGGTAACCCTGCTATGTATATTTGTATTTACTTTAACCAATTTCATCCCATATTACCAGCACATACTAAACTATATTTGGCTCTTGGTGTCCCTATCTTTTTTCTCAATGACTGTATTCTTCACTGTATGCGTCGCAACTCGTGCATAATGCACAATGCAGCTCTTCCCATTCATTGCCTTGTGATCCTGTTCTTATAGGGAACACAGCACAATGTCCCAATGTAAACTTAGATTAAGGGAAAATGTTCCCATCATGGACACAGGCTACAGTGAAAACTCAAAAAGGTTGAAACTCTTTTAATATGATGTAAAACTAAAATGTGTGTGTGTGTGTAAAAATTATCATTTCGTGACAATGATTTTCAACCACCACCTGGGTCAGGCTGTAGCAGCTCTTGATGATAGGTTAATGACTGCTATATTTTCCATTGCAGTATTGCGTACAAATGTGCAGCAAGTGCAACCTGTAGTTCATAAAAAAAAAATGTTCTCTTGCTGTGGATGCAAGCTGCAATTATAAATCCATTAACTAAGGTCTGCTGTGAACCTTATGAGAATTGCATATCCTTGATTTTTAATAAATAATCTAATTTAGTTTTCTAGGATAAAAAAATGATTTGTGATTAAGTAATAGCTTAGCAAATCCGGTCCATGTACTGGAAAAGGTATCAATGCTTGCAAGACTTTAAACAAGAAAATATAAAAATGGAAGGCTAACAACTATTTTATTAATTTAAAACCACACACACACACACACACACACACACACATAATAAAACATGTTAGATTCTTTGGAATTTAAAACAATCAAACATGCATTGTTATCAGTCCTGTCTACATGATTATGATTTTGCCCACATATCATTGCTGACTGCAAGAGTCAAATGCAACCTCCATAGATAAATTCCTCAAATGGAAGTGTAAGTATTAGCGAACATTGCTGTGAGTGCAGTATGCTTAGGTTAGAGAGAAGCGACAGTGAAGATTGACAGGTTCAGATATATTATCTGCTTCCTGAGCTTGGCACCATTAAATACACATGCACTGATGAAACCTTGATCGCTGCTGAAACTTGTGACTATGAACCTTAAAGTGTTATTGTACTCACTGGTATATAAAATGTGTTTAATATATTTCACAATGAGGCAAAAGTTAGTAATGCAGAATACTTTCCTTAGTAAGATACAAACCTGCCAACCTCATAATGTTTAGTAAAAGGTATTTCTCTACACCTTACTGATTGAAAACAAGTTGCAATGTGTGTTGATCCCTACTTAAAAAATGTGTTTTGTGACCTGTTATTATAGGCCCCCAAGATTGTAAGTGTATTTGGCCCTCCTCTCCATGTGCCCTTCTCCGGCACCACATGGACTTACTGACTCGTCTGCTATACAGTGGGTTGCAAAAGTATTCGGCCCCCTTGAAGTTTTCCACATTTTGTCACATTACTGCCACAAACATGCATCAATTTTATTGGAATTCCACATGAAAGACCAATACAAAGTGGTGTACGGGTGAGAAGTGGATCGAAAATCATACATCATTCCAAACATTTTTTACAAGTAAATAACTGCAAGGTGGGGTGTGCGTAATTATTCGGCCCCCTGAGTCAATACTTTGTAGAACCATCTTTTGTTGCAATTACAGCTGCCAGTCTTTTAGGGTATGTCTCTACCAGCTTTGCACATCTAGAGACTGAAATCCTTGCCCATTCTTCTTTGCAAAACAGCTCCAGCTCAGTCAGATTAGGTGGACAGCGTTTGTGAACAGCAGTTTTCAGATCTTGCCACAGATTCTCGATTGGAATTAGATTTGGACTTTGACTGGGCCATTCTAACACATAGATATGTTTTGTTTTAAACCATTCCATTGTTGCCCTGGCTTTATGTTTAGGGTCACTGTCCTGCTGGAAGGTGAACCTCCGCCCCAGTCTCAAGTCTTTTGCAGTCTCCAAGAGGTTGTCTTCCAAGTGTGCCCTGTATTTGGCTCCATCCATCTTCCCATCAACTCTGACCAGCTTCCCTGTCCCTGCTGAAGAGATGCACCCCCAAGCATGATGCTGCCACCACCATATTTGACAGTGGGGATGGTGTGTTCAGAGTGACGTGCAATGTTAGTTTTCTGCCACACATAGCGTTTTGCATTTCGGCCACAAAGTTCCATTTTGGTCTCATCTGACCAGAGCACCTTCTTCCACATGGTTGCTGTGTCCCCTACATGGCTTGTGGCAAACTGCAAACGGGACTTCTTATGCTTTCTGTTAACAATGCCTTTCTTCTTGCCACTCTTCCATAAAGGCCAACTTTGTACAGTGCATGACTAATAGTTGTCCTATGGACAGAGTCTCCCACCTGAGCTGTAGATCTCTGCAGCTCGTCCAGAGTCACCATGGGCCTCTTGACTACATTCCTGATCAGCGCTCTCCTTGTTCGGCCTGTGAGTTTAGGTGGACGGCCTTGTCTTGGTAGGTTTACAGTTGTGCCTGTTAGGCTTGGTGGTGTATTCTCCACAGTCAGCATGCAACGCATGAGCTGGCGTGGAGGAGGTACGCACACTAGCACCAGGAAACAGGCTATCCCTAGTATAGTGGAGGGGAGGACTGACTCCAATAGGAGATTGTGGCTCACAGAGCCGGTGCAGATCTGACAGCCACAAACAATGCTTTCGTTATAACGTCTCAGCGCAAAGTAGCGCTGAGCGCACAAACCAGAACTGAGGAGATCAGGACAGGTAGACAGAATGAACGCTTGCTAGCTAGCGGCTACTTAGCGACAGCAAGCGTCCAAAACCAGACAGACTGGAATGAGGCAGCCAATGCGCTGCGGCGATGGCGTGCCTCACAAAGACAGGACAGGACAGTCAGGAAATAGCAGGATCGAGATAGATGAACGTAACACAGATAAATATACAATAAGTATGTTTTCCTAGCGTATTACAATTACAGCTATCAATGAAACTATTTGTAACGTCTGACTAACATATGTATATATCGGCAATGAACCGATATATGACATAAGCAGGAACGCTGACTAGGACTGGAGTAATACAGGGAACAGGACTCAGAAGGATTCGCTATCTCTTCGCAGAGATGAACGCAATCCACAAACAGTAACAGAACAGGATTCAGAAGGATTCGTTATCTCTTCGCAGAGATGAACGCAATCCACAAACAGAACCAGGAGCAGGGTAACTACCTCAGCACGGGTGGTCACGGTACGCGCAACCTACCAAAACGTGCTGGAAAGCTGACTAACTGCACACAGGATATAAACAGTTCGTGTACGTATACATCAGCGACACTGATGTATCAACGTAACACAAATACAAGGAAAATAATAAACGTGCTGGTATGCATATATATTGGCAATGAACCAATATATGATGCAAAGACCAGCAAAGTATCTTTATAATAAGAAACACGATCGGGGGCTAAAGCGACAGCAAGGCAGGCTTAAGCTGAAGCTATGAAAACCCAAGGAAACCCTGCAGGAAGCAGATCTTTATACTGAGGTCATCCAATGGGAGCAGACATGCAGATTCCCACACAGGTGAATGATAATCAGTCACAAGCTGACAGCAGGGAAAGACAGACAAAGCTATGCAGCTTGCATGGAAAGACATCAGAACTGCCTGAGCTGCAGCACTACTACTTCCAGCAACACCTGCTGCAGCAGCGATCATTACAGTACCCCCGCCCTTAAAAGCGGATTCCAGACGCTTTTCAAAACTGAAATTCCCAACAAAACAGTCTGACTGATAATTCATGATGACCGGGACAGCCCGGCAAGACCGAATTCCAGAATCAGTCCCCACAAGACTGGACCCATCAGAACCAGAACCTACAGAACCATGCCCATCAGTACTACAAGCCCCAGTGTGACACCCATCAGAACCATGATTTCCAGAAGAAAGCCCTCCGAAACTCCCTGAGCGATACCCACCGCCTTCCAGGAACCGTTCAGAAACGCCAAAGCCTTTGCAATGCCCACCGGTACTGTCTTTACCAACACAAAACCCACTGTTGAACCAGTCCAAGGCACCAGGACAAGTTTTCTCAGAGACCTCCCAGAACACCTTGAAGCTCCAAAGAGATCCCCATAGGTCAGAATGCCCCTTAGGCTCACATGGAGAACCATCAAGAACCCCTATGGAACCTAGGGCAATTCCCGAGTCAGGGCCACAAGGACAAACATCAATATCAGGGCTTTCAGGGACCAGAACCATCTCTGGGCATGCAGGCAGACTGGCAATATCAGAACGTGTTCCCACTAAGGAAGCATCAGAGCACGCTAACACCTTAGACACACTTGGGCATTCTGGCACACAAAGAACATCTGGGCACACCGGCACAAGAGAAACCTCTGGGCATGTCAAGGAACTGTGAGCCTCAGGGTCAGCCAAGACAGGACCAAAACCAGGACTGGCCAAAAAAAAATCATTATGACTAAACTTCGCAACTACTGGACTTTTACACGAGAATGCTGGATCAGACTTAGATGTCGCTGATTCCAGCAAAGTCAGTAACAAATCAGATTCAGGGGCACTAACAAGACAGGACAAATCTTCTGATGTATGCACTGAACCAGATAGGGACTCCACAACTACCTCTGGACTGGACAGAGACCAGGGGCGTAACAATAGACCCTGCAAGGGATGCAGTCGCAGGGGGGCCCAGAAACCACAGGGGGCCCCCGTCCTGAGAGACTGACAACTAAGGGCAAGGAGAGGAAAAACTTTCTGCTCTCTGCACAATTGTTCTAATGACTGTATCTGCTCACCCACTGATAAGGAACCATACAAAGTTTTTCAGACAAGGATTTGTAGACAGTCCCTATTCAGTGCTCAGCAGGGACTTGTGTACAGCGCTGTTCTGCTAGCGGTAGGGGGCCCCATCCGAAGTTTCGCAGGGGGGCCCAGTGATTTCTAGTTACGCCCCTGACAGAGACTCATTTAATACACTGGATTGGAGCTCATGAGGCGCTGCAGAACAAGTCAGTATTGCAGCAGCCCCCACTGGACTAGGCAAAACTGAGGAATTCCCTGGACAGGAAGGGGACTCTGGAACCTCTGCCACAGCGGCCAGAGAACCAGAATCTTTCAGGATACAGGGCTGGGTTTCAGGAACACTCATCAGACCGGACTGAAATTCTGAGATTTCTATTATTTTGACCAGAGAATCAGAATTATCCATGTTACAGGGCAAGACTTCTGAAACATTCAGAGGACAGGGCTGGAGTTCCTCGGCTGTTACAACACTGGAGAGGGACTCAACAACATTGGTTAAATCAGACTGTGTACAGGGCAAGGTATCTGACACACTTGCTGACGAGGACAATATTTCAATGGCTTCTGCTTTGCTGGGCAGAAATTCATCAAGTTTTATTAGAGCAGACTGTAATTCCAAAACAGCTGCTAGACAAGTGAATATTACTGCAACACCAACTGAGGTAAGCAGTGCTTCAGCCTCCTCTGCTAGAGGGTTTAAAGTATCCAAAGTACTGGGTGAAGCATAAGACTCTGCGACCACAGCTTCACTGGACAGGATCACTGAACAGTCCATATTGCAGGGCAAAACCATGGAAGCACCTGCTGGACAGCATAATGATTCTGTGACCTGAGTTTCATTGGAGAGATCTACTGCACAATTCATGGTACAGGGCAAATTTATTGGAAAATTTTCTGAACAAGGTAATAATTCTGCGATTTCAGGTTCACATAGCAGATGCTCTGAGCTATTCACAAAACTAGAGCGAGGTGTAGAAACAGGAAGATCAAGACACAATGTTTGCGCATCTGAATCACCATTCATTTGTAAAATTGGAAAATTCAGATGCTGGGGTTCTGAGTTTACTAGACAGGATTGCTGGGACTCGGAAACTGATGTAGTGCATCTATTGGCATCTGCTGGATCAGACAGGAGTTGAACTTTATTAACACAGGTAATTTCTGCAGAAGTGTTTGCAGAGACAGGCAAGATTTTTCTGGTGTCTGTTTCACTAAACAAAGAGTCATGAGTACTGGCTAGGCTGGACTCGGAAGTCAGCAGGACCTCTGGATTCTCTGCTGAGAAATTTGCGCAGGGCAAGGTTAAGAATGTATCAGTGGCTTCTGTTTTACTGGGAAGTAACACTGAGTTATCCATGGTACAGGGTGGAATTGCAGGAACTTCAATTTCACACAAAAAGAGCTCCGAATCACCTGCTGAATCAGCCAAAGGTGCTGAAGCAGGCGGGTCAGAACGCCAAATTTGCGAATTCGGAGTCACATAAAAATCATCCAAAATCAGTTCCCACACATCAATCAAGGGAGCCACACAGTCATACCTACACACACCAGCCTCTATTAGGTTATAGGCTGACTTAATGCATGCGTTCAATACCATTTCACTTTTTGCACTGTAAAATTGACAAAATGAACTTGAATCATTCTTCCATTCACAGACCAGGGCTTCCATCTCTCCCCTCTCGAATGGAGGATCCCATGCATACTTAACAGCGAAACATTTAGGCTGATCACAGTCTGCAGATATGATTGTGGCAGGCACATGTATAGGGTTAATTAGCAGGTGATTGGCAGATTCCTTATTCTTAAGAATCTCCAATACCTGTAGCAAGTGTTGAACTGTAGTGTATGCAAACTTCCCTTGGTTCACAAATAAGTTGATTTGTTCAATACTCTGTAATATCTCATCATAATCATACTCAGATAATTCTTTTAAACAAAAATCTTTATTTTCCCTAGCCAGGGAGGAAAGTTCATTAGTAGTTTCATAAGTCCATTTAACTCCCCTGAAAGACAATTGCATTTCATTATCTGTTAATGGCAGAATCTCATTATAGGTCTCAGTCGCTAAGGATAACGATTCTGCAGATTGGACACGTTTCTTAGAACGTTTGCGTTTTGCCTTTGACCTTGCGGTTTTTGGTGATTTATTCAAAGCTGCAGGAAAATTATCAGTAACACTTTCTGCTTGCTGCTCATTCTTGCAAGCAATTGAAGGAGCAGCTGATTGGCCTGCTGCCAGGAGTTCATTAAGAGGAAAAGGCAATGGATCTATGCGCAACCAGTTATGGATCACAAACGCTAGAAATTCCAGCGGTCTCTCTTTCAAATCGGAATGATTGAGAACATCAAATGCCCACTGGAATAATTCCCCTTTAAACAAAATATAACTTAGTTGGAGTGCCCAGGTTGAAACAGGAGTCGCTTGGAGATCAGGATTGGTCAGGAACCTGGCACATTCAGAGAAAAACTCATTTTCTGTTTCAGAGCTAAGTTCTTCAAATTTCTTAAAGGAACAGGAACCATAATTAACAGTGTCATACTTTCTGGGAATCCCCCCCACAATGGGGATTGGTAATGGGGTTTTCATAATGTTAGGCTTGGTGGTGTATTCTCCACAGTCAGCATGCAACGCATGAGCTGGCGTGGAGGAGGTACACACACTAGCACCAGGAAACAGGCTATCCCTAGTATAGTGGAGGGGAGGACTGACTCCAATAGGAGATTGTGGCTCACAGAGCCGGTGCAGATCTGACAGCCACAAACAATGCTTTCATTATAACGTCTCAGCGCAAAGTAGCGCTGAGCGCACAAACCAGAACTGAGGAGATCAGGACAGGTAGACAGAATGAACGCTTGCTAGCTAGCGGCTACTTAGCGACAGCAAGCGTCCAAAACCAGACAGACTGGAATGAGGCAGCCAATGCGCTGCGGCGATGGCGTGCCTCACAAAGACAGGACAGGACAGTCAGGAAATAGCAGGATCGAGATAGATGAACGTAACACAGATAAATATACAATAAGTATGTTTTCCTAGCGTATTACAATTACAGCTATCAATGAAACTATTTGTAACGTCTGACTAACATATGTATATATCGGCAATGAACCGATATATGACATAAGCAGGAACGCTGACTAGGACTGGAGTAATACAGGGAACAGGACTCAGAAGGATTCGCTATCTCTTCGCAGAGATGAACGCAATCCACAAACAGTAACAGAACAGGATTCAGAAGGATTCGTTATCTCTTCGCAGAGATGAACGCAATCCACAAACAGAACCAGGAGCAGGGTAACTACCTCAGCACGGGTGGTCACGGTACGCGCAACCTACCAAAACGTGCTGGAAAGCTGACTAACTGCACACAGGATATAAACAGTTCGTGTACGTATACATCAGCGACACTGATGTATCAACGTAACACAAATACAAGGAAAATAATAAACGTGCTGGTATGCATATATATTGGCAATGAACCAATATATGATGCAAAGACCAGCAAAGTATCTTTATAACAAGAAACACGATCGGGGGCTAAAGCGACAGCAAGGCAGGCTTAAGCTGAAGCTATGAAAACCCAAGGAAACCCTGCAGGAAGCAGATCTTTATACTGAGGTCATCCAATGGGAGCAGACATGCAGATTCCCACACAGGTGAATGATAATCAGTCACAAGCTGACAGCAGGGAAAGACAGACAAAGCTATGCAGCTTGCATGGAAAGACATCAGAACTGCCTGAGCTGCAGCACTACTACTTCCAGCAACACCTGCTGCAGCAGCGATCATTACAGTGCCATACTCCTTCCATTTCTGAATGATCACTTGAACAGTGCTCCGTGGGGTGTTCAAGGCTTTGGAAATCTTTTTGTCGCCGAAGCCTGCTTTAAATTTCTCAATAACTTGATCCCTGACCTGTCTTGGACCTGTCTTGTGTGTTCTTTGCACTTCACGTGTTGTTGCTCCCAACATTCTCTTAGACAACCTCTGAGGCCATCATAGAGCAGCTGTATTTGTACTGACATTAGATTACCCACAGATGCACTCTTTTTAGTCATTAGCACTCATCAGGCAATACCTATAGGCAACTGACTGCACTCAGATCAAAGGGGGCCGAATAATTATGCACACACCACTTTGCAGTTATTTATTTGTAAAAAATATTTGGAATCATGTATGATTTTCATTCCACTTCTCATGTGTACACCACTTTGTATTGGACTTTCATGTGGAATTCCAATAAAATTGATTCATGTTTGTGGCAGTAATAGGACAAAATGTGGAAAACTTCAAGGGGCCAAATACCTTTGCAACCCACTGTATTTATTGTGACATCACTGTTTTGTGTACTATTGTTGAATGCTATAATGTCCCTGCATAATATTTCTCCCATACCTATTCTACAGCATTGCATAATATGTTATTGTTTTATATTAAAAAAAAGTTTATCAATCATAATAATGATGATAATACAACAGTTTCCACAGCTGTAAATGTATTCTCTACACTCCCTATCATCCTTGTAAATAAATGTTGATGACAAAGAAAGCCAAGTATGGGAAAAGGACTGCAGATAACTTTATGTGTAATGTAAATAATGGAAACCATAAGATCCTATTTTAGACTTGCAGTAAAAAAAAAAAAATCTTACATTATATTATTCATCAGCAGAGGAGTAGCTGCAGACCTCAGGGTTTTAATGCAAAATTTTGATCTTGGAGCTTCCTCCCCTTCTCTGCTCCTCATCTCCTCACAACACATCTCTGATGCTGATGTTTAGGTTCTGAGCACCTACCATTACCCTCTCCATTAAATTGCTTCTAAGTTGGCATAAAAATGGGTGCCATGTGGTAAGACTGACCAGACTATGGAGCAGAACTTTTGGGCTGCTACAATCTCTCTTTCACATCACCATATGAGAAGATCCATGGATTGCACTCTTCCATGCCAAAATAAATGGATTGACAGAGTCCCAAAATAAATTAGCCTCATAACTTTGTCAACAAAAATGAATATAGCAAAGAATTGAGGAAAATAAAGCCCTTCAAACTTCCTTGAGGTCAAATCTCTCATGTCAGACTTCATGGTTAATGAAAAACTCACTAGTCCCCTTCCTTTGCATCTGGCAACTATGGATACAACTTGAATTTCCTGGCCTAGGAGTCGAAACACTCACTACATACTGAAACTTAGCTACTCTCATTGTCCCTCTTATCGATTCCCCCCACTCCCTCCCCTCTATCTCTTTCTCTCTCTGGTCTTCTTCACCCCCCCCCCCCTCCTCTCTTTCTTGGGCAAGGCGTGGGCACACTGAGAGGATGTTGGTAGTTGGCACCGTGATGTCACATAGTGCAACTTCCAGGCCTTTGTGTGGACCGCAAGTACAGCAACAGACCGAGTCTACTGTGATACTCCTGACTGCGGAAGCTGCTGGCCGGGGCTCCGCAGCAGTCCAGTAGGTCTGAATCTAATCTCTCCATCTCCCCAGCCCATGTACAGATGCCGCAATTCTACTAGGACATTGTTAGATCGATGAAGCACAACGAATTGGACTGAAAGACACGCTAATCAAGCAGAGCCGTGAGTATTAGGAGATACCCTCCTATCGAATGCCGCCATTGTGCTGCTTTATATAAACTGTGCAAGATATTAAACCGATTTAGGACTGCCAAAATACAAGTGGATTTCGATGTCTTATGCTATCTACGTATGGGTATTGGTGTTTGTATAAATTTTATCTTGATTTAGGATAAAGAAGGAGGCTATATCTACAGGAACATTTCAGTAGCGATCCCTGCGATCTATCTGTCCAATTATCTGTATGGTGTGAGATTGCTTGCAGGATATTTTGCTAGACAGCGAAGTGTGTGTTTTCTAATGTTTGGCAGAGGCATCTTTGAGCAATTTTTACTGTGAATTTTATTCATTTAATTGATTTTATTCTAATAAAGTGAATAATTTATCTTTGCATAGTGCGCAGGAGTCCATGTATTTTAATAGCAGTATAAGTACTTGAAGCTCATAGATGCTGCTGCTGCCCTTGGGTTAAAGGAAGGCTGAAGCAAGAAATATGTGGAGGCTGCCATGTTTACTTGGCAGAAATTTCAAAAAGGTCTGATCTGCTGCATGCTTCCACAGGGTCTATGGCTAAAAGTATTAGTAGAGGATCAGCAGGACGCGTACGTTAAAAAGGGGCGCTGGGAAAAAAGGGCGCCGGGTTTTAAACGATAAACATGGATAACGTTTAAAAATATAATGTACTATATTTCGTTTAAAAATAATGTTTTATAAAGTTATAAATCATTAAATAATGTGCATGAAATTGGCAATTGTGAAAACGTTAATCTTCCGTTTAAAAAGTGAAACGTATAATAACGTTTAAAAAAAAATAGTAAGTAACCCTCCCTGTACCGCGTACGTTAAAAAGGGGCGCTGGGAAAAAAGGGCGCCGGGTTTTTAACGATAAGCATGGATAACGTTTAAAAATGTATTGTACTGTATTTCGTTTAAAATTAATGTTTTTTAAAGTTATAAATCATTAAATAATGTGCATTAAATCGGCAATTGTAAAAACGTTAATCTTTCGTTTAAATACTGAAACGTATAATAACGTTAAAAAAAAAAATTACTAAGTAACCCTCCCTGTACCTACCCCTAACCCCTAGACCCCCCTGTTGATGCCTAAACCTAAGACCCCCCCTGTTGGTGCCTAAGTAACCCTCCCTGTACCTACCCCTAACCCCTAGACCCCCCTGTTAGTGCCTAAACCTAAGACCCCCCTGTTGGTGCCTAAACCTAAGACCCCCCTGTTGGTGCCTAAACCTAAGACCCCCCTGTTGGTGCCTAAACCTAAGACCCCCCTGTTGGTGCCTAAACCTAAGACCCCCCTGTTGGTGCCTAAACCTAAGACCCCCCTTTTGGTGCCTAAACCTAAGACCCCCTGTTGGTGCCTAAACCTAAGACCCCCCCTGTTGGTGCCTAAACCTAAGACCCCCCTGTTGGTGCCTAAACCTAAGACCCCCCTGTTGTTTTTTTCGTTTAAAAATAATGTTTGAAAAAAAATATTGTACTGTTTTTCGTTTAAAAATAATATTTAAAAATGTATAAATCATTAAATAATGTGTAATCATGAGAAGCAGTAATAAAACATTAAGTCTCCGGGCGCCGCTTTTAAAACGTTATTTTTCACCGGCGCCCTTTTTTCCTATCGGGCGCCCATTAAACGATATTTATTATAGGAGTGAATGGCGGCGCCCGATTTGTCCACTAGCCTCAGGCGCCCGAATTTACTGTTTCCCCCTGTACCTACCCCTAACCCCTAGACCCCCGTGTTGGTGCCTAAACCTAAGACCCCCCTGGTGGTGCCTAAACCTAAGACTCCCCTGATGGTGCCTAAACCTAAGACTCCCCTGGTGGTGCCTAAACCTAAGACTCCCCTGGTGGTGCCTAAACCTAAGACTCCCCTGGTGGTGCCTAAACCTAAGACCCCCCTGTTGATGCCTAAACCTAAGACCCCCCTGGTGGTGCCTAAACCTAAGACTCCCCTGATAGTGCCTAAACCTAAGACTCCCCTGGTGGTGCCTAAACCTAAGACTCCCCTGGTGGTGCCTAAACCTAAGACTCCCCTGGTGGTGCCTAAACCTAAGACCCCCCTGTTGATGCCTAAACCTAAGACCCCCCTGGTGGTGCCTAAACCTAAGACCCCCCTGTGATAAGCATTAATAACGTGTGAAAAAAATATTGTGCTGTTTTTCGTTTAAAAATAATGTTTTAAAAAAGATTGTACTGTTTTTCGTTTAAAAATAATGTTTAAAAAATTTTAAATCATAAAATAATGTGTAATCATGAGAAGCAGTTATAAAACAGTAAAAGTCTCCGGGCGCCGCTTATAAAACGTTATTTTTCTCCGGCGCCCTTTTTTCCTGTCGGGCGCCCATTAAACGATATTTATTATGGGAGTGAATGGCGGCGCCCGATTTGTCCACTTGCCTCAGGCGCCCGAATTTACTGTTCCCCAGCAGGACTGCCAGGCAACTTGTATTGTTTAAAAGTAAATAAATATGGCAACCTCCATATACCTATCACTTCAGGTTCCCTTTAAGGGCTGCAGCACATGGAAAAGGTGTTCTACTGTATGTGGATGAATGCACTGATGGCCATGGAGAAACTGCTGTAGAATAGGAAAGGAAGAAAGGAGGGTGGCAGCTTCAAAATATATTTTGTCTAGGAAAACAAACAGTGTGGATCCAACTCCATGTTTACAAAATAATTTACAAAATAAAGAGTATGGCTTGTTGAAGCTGAAGCTCAAAAAAAGAAAAAAAAAACCTAGACATTTTAAATGCTCTTCACACAAAACCCTGTAGACCAACATATTTAGCACTGACCCCATTTTCAGTGAAGACACCTGTGATTCAGACACAGTACATAATGATTTGCCATCCCTGACCTGATTGCAACCAGTCATACGCACAGTGATCTATGCTTTAGCTTTTTTAGCATTTAGGGCTCTTTCACACTTGGACGTTAAGGTCGCATAACGTGCCACTAACGCAACGCATGTTAGCTTTGAAGTTGGACGTTACACTGAACTGCGCTATGCGTCTCTTGATGCATACTTGACGCATACTTTTTGCCGCATACTGATCGAACGAAAACGGCGCATGCGGCACATTTAAAAAAAACAAAAACAAAAAACATTACTGAGCATGTGCAAACAGTCTAACGCACCTACATACGAGTATAACACACAGCATGCTGCACTTTCATTTAACATGCAGCGTTGAACGTTGCGTTCAACGCTGCATGTTAAATGAAAGTGCAGCATGCTGTGTGTTATACTCGTATGTAGGTGCGTTAGACTGTTTGCACATGCTCAGTAATGGTTTTTTTTTTGTTTTGTTTTTTTAAATGTGCCGCATGCGCCGTTTTCGTTCGATCAGTATGCGTCAAAAAGTATGCGTCAAGTATGCATCAAGAGACGCATAGCGCAGTTCAATGTACATATAGTACAGGCGCATAGCGCACGTATGTACAATGTACAGACGCATAGCGCAGTTCAATGTACTCTACAGGGGCTCTGTGGACAAAAATTCACCTGAGGGGAGACCGGGGGATGGGGGACGGGAGGGCAGCAGCCGACTACCCCTCTGGAAGCCCTGGCCCTAGTCTTTTTTTTACTTATAGTTGCTTTAGAAATTAACCTACAGCAGTACCAAGCTGTATACAATGTGCAAGGATTTGTATACAGGACAGAATTATTTGCATGTCATACATCATCTCTAGTTTTGTCTCCATCTCAGAGAATATCAGTCACTTCCACTCCTTGCTTATCTTCAATAAGGATACAGACTGATTTTTTTCTAGAATGAGGAAGACTGAAGACATTTGTCAGCTTCTTACTATGGCTCCTCATTTTCTGACCCTGGGCCACCTGGGCTCATATTAAAGGCAGAAAGATTAGTGGAGCTCACAGTAACAGGAAGTGAGGGAAAAGCATTTCAGTGAGTCAGTGAAGGCAATAAGAATGCAAAATCGTTTTCAATTCACTTCTCTGCTGTCCAAAACAGAAATATTTTTTTCCCCCCAGAATTGAGCTTTCATATATGAACTGTATCTGAATGAATGCATATGATTTGAACACCAACAGTATTTTATCTGAATAAATTCATATTAGGATTAAAATCTTTTTTTTTTTTTTTTTTTACCTCTGAGTGATGCAATTTGTACATTATTTGCATGCGTTTATGAGGTTAGTGACAAAGCTAAGATGTGTGATTCTGTGTGTCTGCTAATACTGAAGTATGACCTCCATATGGTAATGCAATAAAATCAATGGGCTGGTTCACGTTGCGTGAACCAGCCCATTGATTTTTCATTGCTGTGAGTTGGGCTGCGTTACAGGCTGCTGTAACGTGGGACTTTAACATCCCACTGTGTAAGCAGCCTTAAAGACAGTTACAGCACATTTTTTTTTCTGCAGTTGATTGAGAATCTGTTTCATTTTATTGCATTACCATATGGAGGTCATACTTCAATATTAGTAGACACACAGAATCACAAATCTTAGCTTTGTCACTAACCTCATAAACGCATGCAAATAATGTACAAATTGCATCACTCAGAGGTAAAAAAAAAATAAAAATTTTTAATCCTAATATGAAATTATTCAGATAAAATACTGTTGGTGTTCAAATCATATGCATTCATTCAGATACAGTTCATATATGAAAGCTCAATTCTGGGGGGAAAAAATATTTCTGTTTTGGACAGCAGAGAAGTGAATTGAAAACGATTTTGCATTCTTATTGCCTTCACTGACTCACTGAAATGCTTTTCCCTCACTTCCTGTTACTGTGAGCTCCACTAATCTTTCTACCTTTAATATGAGCCCAGGTGGCCCAGGGTCAGAAAATGAGGAGCCATAGTAAGAAGCTGACAAATGTCTTCAGTCTTCCTCATTCTAGAAAAAAATCAGTCTGTATCCTTATTGAAGATAAGCAAGGAGTGGAAGTGACTGATATTCTCTGAGATGGAGACAAAACTAGAGATGATGCATGACATGCAAATAATTCTGTCCTGTATACAAATCCTTGCACATTGTATACAGCTTGGCACTGCTGTAGGTTAATTTCTAAAGCAACTATAAGTAAAAAAAAGACTAGGGCCAGGGCTTCCAGAGGGGTAGTCGGCTGCTGCCCTCCCGTCCCCCATCCCCCGGTCTCCCCTCAGGTGAATTTTTGTCCACAGAGCCCCTGTAGAGTATTTCCTCTTCTCCTAACACCCAACACCTAAACTCCCCTTTAGTGTAACCCTCTTTCCTACTATCTAAACTTAATCCCCCAATCCAACATTATTTTGTATTACCTAGCCTCCCCCATGTAAAAGTCCCAATCCTCACTAATGTTAAGTCCTTCCAGATGCCTGAACCTAGCCTCCTAACCTTAATTATTAAAACTAACCACCCTACCCCATCACCTAGCATTAAACCGTAATAGTAATAATCCATCTACAAGAGGAACTACGCCTATCCACCAAGCTCAAATGATACTCTCCTTCCACCATCTTCATTGACAAGTACATAATTTGGGTCCCAACTATTGGTTACAGTGTTTCAATTGGACCCCGGTATTCAGCTATACAATCTTTAAGTTTGAGCGTCTTAAGGATACAGCTTCACATGGCTACAAATTTGAATAGGCTCAAATTGCATTAAATTTGTTTTGCTCTCAGCTTCTAGCACTAGAGTATGAGTACTAAGGGTGCCAGAATTATACAATATGACATCTAATAGAGGTGGGGGAGGGATGAACTCACAACTCCCTAGCACCAACAAAGCACCCCCATAAATTTAGCTATACAAAAATTCAAGTGGTTTCTGGCCACCCATTACTTATATGGATACGTGTAACGTTACTACCTATGTTGAAGAGGGCTGGCCAGCGCTCTTATCATAAACATAACAATTTCCTGTGTGTAATAATCAGTGTAAGCAACAACCATATCTCTGATTATGTGGTGATCTGCAGTATCACCAATAATACAGATACTATACCTGATTATGTAGGGATCTGCAGAATCACCAATAATGCAAGTATAGTGCACAGACAAGTGTGATGCTTAAATGCACTGTGTGTTTTGGTGCAACAGTAATTACTGACAGATTTGGCAGGAGCTCACCAGAGGAGTTGGCGGGCACTGTCAGTACAGCGAACACCTCACCAGTGATGAGGGCTCACTGGTGAGTAGAGAGGTCAGACAAATCGAGTTCGGCAACAGGCAGGCAGATATAGTACAGAATCAGAAGGCAGAGAGTAAACGGTAACCAGGCAGAGTCGGCAGTAAGATCAGATAGGCTAAAGTACGGAATCACTAAGCAGGAGGGTAGTCAAACAGAGCTAGGAGTCATACACAGATAATCAAATACAATAAACTAACTATAGATAGATGTATATTGAAAACACTGCATATACTGTACATCTATCATGAGCCGGAACCTGACTAGGACTCAGCAACAGCAGACACCCGAGGAATGAATCCTCCAGGCTTAAGAACCCGAGAAGAGCCTGAGGCACACCCCCCCTGTGCCTGGCCAATCAGGAGCGGCAGGCGCCTGGCGTGACATCAGCTGACCCTCCGGTAAGCTGAGCCGCCTCTTCCTCGCATAAAGGTCGTGACGGTGCACGCGCGCAAGCGTCAATGTGACCTTATGGGGGCCCGATATACCCCTTCGGCGTGCTAGACGCCCGAGGCACGGGTGGCGAGATTGACAGGGGCACAGAGGCAGCTGTGGTGGCGGTGCTGTTTGCCGCAGCTGCCTCACCAAATGTTACAGTACCCCCCCCTTGAGACGTGGACTCCGGACACGTCCTACATGGTTTCTCAGGATGCAGTCTATGGAATTCCTGTCTCAACTCCTCAGCATGCATTCGATGACCCGGAACCCAAGATCTCTCCTCAGGCCCATACCCCTTCCAATGAACCAGATACTGAACCGAGTTGCGCACCAAACGTGAATCCAAGATCCGTTCAATCTCATACTCTGGCTCTTCATCAATCACCACAGGGGGGGGGGGGATCCACATGTGCAGCCGGCTTCAATAAAGACACATGAAAAAATTTCATGTCACTGCATAAGTCACATTATTGATTTTTTTGGAAATGGGATATGGGCCGATAAATCTGGGACCCAACTTAGCCGAAGGCTGCTTAAGGGCCAGATGGTGGGTTGAAATCCATACCAAGTCCCCTGGTACAAACTCCCATTCTGGTGACCGTTTCTTATCTGCTTGAGTCTTCTGAGTTCGAAAAGCTTTTCCCAGATTACTTTTAACCATGGACCAAATTCCCTTCAAAGAACTCTGCCAATCCTCCAAAGCAGGAAAAGGAGAGGATGCCACTGGTAACGGAGAGAACTTAGGAGATCTCCCCGAGACCACCTGGAAGGGTGAGAAGCCGGAAGAAGTGTTTCTTAGATTATTGTGTGCAAACTCAGCGAATGGTAAAAACTTTGCCCATTCCTGCTGAGCATCGACCACATAACACCTCAAGAATTGTTCCAATGACTGATTAATCCTCTCAGTCTGACCATTGGTCTATGGGCGGTAGCTAGATGAAAATTACAGATTCATAACCAGGTGGTGACAAAAAGCTCGCCAGAACTTGGACACGAATTGGACCCCCCTATCTGACACTACATCTTCTGGGATGCCATGCAACCGGAAGATGTGTTGAACAAAGAGTTTTGCTAATTCTTGTGCAGAAGGGAGTCCTTCTAGGGGAATAAAGTGGGCCATCTTGCTGAACCTGTCAACTACCACCCAAATGACCGTTTTCCCTTCTGACCTAGGTAGTTCGCCCACAAAGTCCATGGATAAATGAGTCCATGGTTCTTCAGGAATGGGCAAAGGTTGAAGGGTGCCTGCTGGAGCCTGTCTAGAAGGTTTACTCCTAGCACAGACCGAGCAGTCACTCACAAATTCCTTGCAGTCTAGGGATAAAGACGGCCACCATACACATCTAGACAGCAAATTCTGCGTCCTGGCTACTCCTGGGTGACCTGCAATCTTGTGAGCATGAAATAACTGTAAGATCTGTATTCATAAGTGTAAAGGTACAAATAACACCCCTTCAGGTTTCCCCTCGGGAACTTCCGTTTGATACGGTCTTAAAGTGAGTGCCCAATCCTCCCATGTCTCAGTGGCTGCTACAACAATTTTCTCGGGCATATTATTTTCAGGAGTTGAGGGAAGGATTGACTCGGGCTCAAAACATCTGGATAGAGCATCTGCTTTGACGTTCTTACTTCCAGGTTTATAGGTAATTACAAATCTGAATCACATGAAAAATAGGGACCAGCTAGCCTGTCGAGGACTGAGTCTCTTAGCCCACTCGATGTATTCCAAATTTTTATGGTCGGTGTAGACCGTAATGACATGTTCTGCCCCCTCAAGCCAGTGACGCCACTCCTTAAATGCAAGTTTAATGGCCAGCAATTCCCGATTTCCAAAGTCGTAGATTCTCTCAGCCGGGGAGAGAATGTCCGTGAGAAAAAAGCACATGGATGCAATCTACCCTGATACCCAGAGTGTTGTGACAGGACAGCTCCGATCCCAATCTCGGATGCATCCACCTCCACTATAAACGGACAGGTGACATCCACATGTCGTAGAATTGGGGCGGAGCAAAACATACTTTTCAAGGTAGAAAAGGCTGAATGTGCTTCCATTGACCAATTGTAGGTGTCTGCCCCCTTCTTGGTAAGATCAGTGAGGGGCGACACTACGGAGGAGAATCCCTTAATAAACCTCCTATAGTAGTTGGCGAAACCTAAAAATCTCTGGAGTGCCTTTAGGCCTGCAGGCTGTGGCCACTCTAAGACGGCAGAAACCTTCTTGGGGTCCATGGAGAGACCAGAAGTGGAAATGACATAGCCCAGAAAGGAAACCTCTGAAACCTTGAAAAGACATTTCTCGAGTTTAGAGTATAGATGGTTCTGTCTAAGTTTCCTCAAAACAAATTTCATGTGCTTTCTGTGTTCAGGCACATTTTGGGAATAAATTAATATATCGTCAAGATAGACTAGAACAAAACGCCCCAACACCTCTCTAAAGATCTCATTAACAAATTCTTGAAAGACTGCAGGGGCGTTGCACAGCCCGAAGGGCATAACTAAATACTCGTAATGCCCGTCGGGCGTGTTAAAGGCCGTCTTCCACTCGTTGCCCTCCCTGATGCGTACCAGGTTGTATGCCCCTCTCAGATCTAGCTTAGAGAAGATACCAGCATCAGTAATTTGAGAAAACAAATCATCAATTAACGGAAGTGGATAACGATTCTTTATGGTTATCTTATTCAATTCCCGGTAGTCAATACATGGGCGAAGTCCACCATCCTTCTTCTGTACAAAAAAGAAACCTGCTCCGGCCGGAGACCTTGAAGGACGGATGAAGCTTTTAGCCAAATTTTCTTTAATGTAATCTTGCATGGCCAGTTTCTCAGGACCAGAAAGATTATAAAGATGACCTCTAGGGGGCATACAACCTGGTCGTAAATCAATGGGGCAGTCAAAACTCCTGTGAGGAGGGAGCTTGTCTGCTGATTTAGGACAGAACACATCCGTAAACTCAGCATACTGTGAAGGTACACCTTCTATCTGAACCTTGGTGGCACATACGGCTACTTTCTTCAAACATTGCTGGTGACAGAATGGAGACCAGCTTAACAATTGACCGGAGCTTCAATCAATGTGTGGAGAGTGTTTCCTCAACCACGGCATACCTAGGATAACAGTAGAGGTGGCCATCTTAAGGACAAAAAACTGTAAGCTTTCTTTGTGTAATACCCCCACATGACATAAAAGAACTGGTGTCTGTGAGAGGGCCTGCCTGCCTGCCCTGCAAAGGAGAGTCATCCACTGCTGTAACAAAAACTCGCCTGTCCAAAGGAACCAGCAGTATCCCCCATTTCTTAACAAACTCTGCGTCAATAAAATTAGCTTCAGATCCCGAGTCTATAAATTCCTGGGTAAACAAAACGCCATCTTCCCAGGTAATAGAACAAGGGAGTAGTAACCGTTTATCTGGTAGAGGTAAGACTGGCTCGCCTAGGGTAGTACCTCTAGCTACACCTAGGTGGCAGAGTTTTCCGCCTTCTTTGGACAGTTCTGGGCTAAATGTCATTTTTCCGCACAGTATAAGCAGAGGCCTTCTTTACGTCTCTGGGATTTCTCCACCTCAGATAATCTGGACTGACCGATCTGCATCGGTTCATCAGGAGGTGTAGGGGGAGAAAAGGAGAACGGGACCGCCTTAATAGCAATTTTACCCCGGGACTGTTTTTGGTACTGGACACGGTGGTCAATCTTAACTGCCAGTGCAATGGCCTCATCCACTGATTTTGGTTCAGGATGGCCGAGCATTAAATCTGACACTGAGTCAGACAAGCTGGTCAGAAAGCAATCTAACAAGGCGAAGTGACCCCACCTAGCAGATACTGCCCACTTTCTGAACTCAGCGGCATAGGTTTCTACTGTGTTATGTCCCTGCTTAAGTTTCCTCTCAGCGGTCACGGCGATGTCCGGATCGTCGTAAATGATCGCCATTGAGTCGAAAAATGTCTGTACTGAGGTCAAAGCCTCATGACCATTAGGCAGACTGTAAGCCCAGGTCTGAGAGTCCCCAGTTAACAAAGTTTTAATGAAGGTTATCCTTTGACTCTCAGAACCTGAAGATACTGGTCTTATCTCAAAGTACGAGAGACATCGGTTTCTGAAGTTACGAAAATCCGATTCATGCCCTGAAAATTTCTCGGGCATGGGCATTCTGGGCTCGGTAACTGGAGGGGACTGCACTGGTGCTGCTGCTGTCTGAAGGGTACGTACTGTCTCAGACAACTGGGTGATCTGAGCCTGTTGAGCATTGACCGTCTCGGTTAAGGCGTTCACCGCAGTGGTCAATGCTGCGACTTGGCAGCACAGTGTGTCCATAGACATCATGGTCTGCTGTTATGTAATAATCAGTGTAAGCAACACCCAGATCTCTGATTATGTGGTGATCTGCAGTATCACCAATAATACAGATGCTATACCTGATTATGTAGTGATCTGCAGAATCACCAATAATGCAAGTAAAGTGCACAGACAAGTGTGATGCTTAAATGCACTGTGTGTTTTGGTGCAACAGTAATTACTGACAGATTTGGCAGGAGCTTACCAGAGGAGTTGGCGGGCACTGTCAGTACAGCGAACACCTCACCAGTGATGAGGGCTCACTGGTGAGTAGAGAGGTCAGACAAATCGAGTTCGGCAACAGGCAGGCAGATATAGTACAGAATCAGAAGGCAGAGAGTAAACGGTAACCAGGCAGAGTCGGCAGTAAGATCAGATAGGCTAAAGTACAGAATCACTAAGCAGGAGGGTAGTCAAACAGAGCTAGGAGTCATACACAGATAATCAAATACAATAAACTAACTATAGATAGATGTATATTGCAAATACTGCATATACATCTATCATGAGCCGGAACCTGACTAGGTCTGAGTGCTCACACGAGGCATTCGCAACAGCAGACACCCGAGGAATGAATCCTCCGGGCTTAAGAGCCTGAGGAGAGCCTGAGGCACGCCCCCCTGCGCCTGGCCAATCAGGAGCGGCGGGCGCCTGGCGTGACGTCAGCTGACCCTCCGGTCAGCTGAGCCGCCTCTTCCTCGCATAAAGGTCGTGATGGTGCGCATGCGTCAATGCGACCTTATGAGGGCCCGATATATCCGTCCTCGGCGTGCTAGATGCCCGAGGCACAGGTGGCGAGACGGACAGGAGCACAGAGGCAGCTGCGGTGGCTGTTCGCCGCAGCTGCCTCACCAAATGTTACCCTGTGCTACTGTAAAGCCTTTAGAAATCTCAGACCTATACCTATTAGAGATCTTGATATTTAAATTGGGGCTCTAAGGTGCCCATTCCTGTTATTCTGATGCAATCTTGAAAATGCATCCACTAAACTAAAAATAAAAATATCAGCCTCTTTTTGTTTTTTTTGTTACTAATGCTTTATTACCATTACCATTGGTACTGCACATACAAATAATTATCTAACACGTTTATTTTCACTTCAGGGTCACTATAACTGTGAAAACATTTCCTTAGAGATCTGACAAGCCTATCAAAAATGTGAGCATAATACCACAATGTATATAAACTGCACAGGAATTGCAGTTGTATATCTGTACAGCTTTAGTCCTTACCATTTTAGCCTGTAAAACATCTGTCACGAAAGGAATCTCACCCACACAACCACTTTAACATTTTATAAATTAATACAGCTATACATTAGATTACTGATGTCTTCCTTTGATTACTTTTGCAGACTATCATATGTCTTCTTATTCACTGAATGGGCTGTATATCACAATTTAAATGAATCTGAGCACAGCTGTCAAACATACCAGCTATTGTGCTTATTATAAGGCCAAAGATGGTAGTATCTTTTAATTGGAAGCCATGATTGACATTAATGCTCTGTAATACATTGCTGAAGTATTCAGGCTCGGTACACTCAACAATAATGCCCATCAAATATCTTTAGTTTCTATGGCTCTGTGAAAGAGTGAGCAAAACACATGATTTCAAGATCCTAATAAGAAGACCTATCTTGCTAGGTACATTATTAAACAGCCAAACATAACAGAAAAGTGCACGTTGTGTTTCACATATAAACTTATCTACATTAACAGTCTTTCTTTTGTAACACTTGCCCCCTAGTGAAAACTGGTCACACATACAGCCCAAACCTTTTCCTAGTTCGGAACCTTTTAAAATTAGATGGTCAGATTAGCAAAAATTAAATTTCAGTGTGCTGAACTGCAGCCCTGCTGTGATTAGAAAAAAGTGTATATATGTGCGTGTGTGTGTGTATATATATATATATATATATATATATATATATATATATATATATATATATATATATATATATATATATATATATATATATTCGCTCTAAAGACTGATCCGCAATGTTGGTTGCTTTAGTTTAGTTTTATTGAAAAATACTATTGATCGTAATGTCGATAGTGAGCAAAATCAAATAGTGTATGGCCAGCGTAAGTCTGCATACACACTACAGTGTTGAGTGCCACGGATGATAGCAGCTAATAAGCTGTCACCGTCCATGAAACAGAACACCGAATGGAACACCTGTTGCATCAAACATGTCATAACATTGCTGTAATATGTCCGACTTCTGTCTGATGTCTGTAAAGTTAATGATTGCCGTTACTGCAATGGATGGAATGGGCACTGAACAGAAAGGACATGTTTGCACACATTGATTTCTGGAAACTTAATTCCAGAAACTTACTTTATTCTAATGTTTATATAATAACACACAAGTTATTGCTGTGACTTCCTAGCTATGATCAATGTGAAATGCTAAATGTTATAATCTGCTATAATAGTATACCAGATTTTTTGGACCATAAGACACCAAAAGTGGGGAGAAAAAGTCACTGCATCTTATGGTCCGAATACATGGAGTCCTTGATTCATGAATGCCTGCCAAGACGAACGCCCCTGACCCACCGCGGTGTTGGAGACTCCCTGTACTGTGCCATGTAGAGTATTAGCAGCTGAAGTGGCAGCATGTGTCTACTCTGTTTGCCTGCGGTGATCACAGACTTCTTCTCTCCCTAACAGCTTCCTCTAGTGTTGGCTTCTGCTGATCACATCATTACACGCGATCGGCACAAGAGGAAGCCAAGAGAGAAAGAAGACATTGCAGATTGCTGCAGGTACCAATGGGGTAGTTGAGAGGATGCTTCTGCTGCGCAAAACTGCATGGATGGCTCACAAGGGAGGCAGAAGAGGACACAATGGCCACAGAGTAGGACATAATAGGTGGAGAGGACACAAGAGGGACAGAGGAGGACACAAGGGGCATGAAGGAGGACACTGGGGGACACAGGATGACACAAAGGGGACAGAGGAGGACACGGGGCATAAGGCACAAGAGGTACATAATAATTGGGGGAAAAAGATCCACAAGACACCCCTGCACCATAGACTCACCAGGTTTAGTATAAGAGAGAGACAACTCTACCATTAAATTCAATGAACAGTGAGCATGCATGATGAGCCTTTCTGCATACACATTGCCACCACTCAACTCTCTTATATTCCGTAGCCTTCTGTGTTCCTAGCACAAACCTCAGACTAGAGTCTGTTCTGACATTAACTTCCTGAATGTGAGGGTAGGAAAGCAATAGGCTATTCTGACATTTTCCTGCAGAGGAGGTGACAGGACAGATAAAGCACTTCCAAAACCAGTGGCACTGAAGAGGAGGGAGGAATTTGTTAAGGACCTATCTATTAATGGTACAGTAGAGCTCTGGTTAAACAAAACGCTACCAAATGGCAGTCTCCACCAAATTCAGTGGCCATTAACTGTCAGCCATGAGTCTTTGTGGAGTTATTTTCTTTATAGAGTGGTAAGTTAATTGGTAATGTGTTTGAACTGGGTGAATGGTTTTATCATTGCAGTGCTGTCTACAATTGTATGACAAGTCATGGACATTCTATACAGAAAACTCCAGCCCATCACCATTGTAATACCATCAAAAATGGATTGCACAGCATGAATATGTTTTTTGTTTTTTTTTTATCATCATTAAGTAACTGATGATGTTACATGTTAAAAATAAAAAAAAATCCTCTAAAAGGGGTTGTCTGTCAGGCCAAAGTTGAGATTATACAGGGCAGTAGCGCATCAGACTGACATTGGAGGTGACACATTACCACAATGTATTATTGAAGAAATGATGACGTATACAGAGAACTGTGAGGTAAAGATATAAAAATGACACAACAAAAATATAGATAGATGGATTGAAACAAAATCATAAGCACTGTTTAAACATTCATTATGAAGCTATTACAATACAATGCATGTTTAATTACTTGGTTCTTTTTCTTTCCTGTAGGTAAGTGATTTCATGGGATAATAAATAGGCCCATAGTATTTTCATTAGGAAAATCGATATGTACTGGGAAGGATGCACTGGAAACTGTTAATATTAACCTGTTCTTCATTCCTTCAGACAATGAGGAAGTGTTCAAATCACTACACTTAGACCTTGTTTTATGATACCTGCAATGCTGACAATGGTACATATGGCAACACAGGAAAGAAGACCGCAAACAAGGCACAAAAAAGAAAATGGAAATAAGATTGACTTAAACAAAGGGGGAGAGTACAGCAAAAACAACTGTCTGTATAACAGCAGACTTAATTCTTGTAAAGCAAAAAGGAGAAACTGGTTTGTAATCAGATTTGCAGAAATCTGAACATAAACACTGAAGATACTTGGCTAAAAGGGATCTGTTATTGGGTTTTAGTGCACTTGGCTCATATAGCTTAGTCCTATTAATAATTTGGAAGATGAATATCACGCAATAAAAAGATTCATTATTAAAACCAAATCATATGCTTCTGTGTTTGTATGCTATAAACTTGTACAGCCCTGTACACACAAGATGAAACTCAGAGAATCCAGCATGTGTACAACAGCTTCAAAAAGGGTATTATTTTTTACAAAATGTTTTTTTTTCTATCTATACAACAGCTTAAGAAACTTGGGGGGAGTTTAAACCTGTTTAGCACCACTGGACAGTGTATCTACTCTCCTGTGGACATCACTTCAGCATCAGGGGTGTATATACACATATCACACTGTTTACAGTAAAGCACAACCCCCCCCCCACTCCCCCCCCTCCCCTGTACCAGCAGTGAATAATAATCTGGCATCAATGAGAATCACAGTTCAGTTCTTCACTACTTCCTGTATACTGTCCAGTACAAAGCATAGTATTGGGACATCTAGAAGCCAAAAATAAAAATGCACCTATAAGTGTTAATAAATAAGAAAATCTAATTTTAACCCTTTCCCCCTTCCATACATATAAATATAGTTATTGTTAAAAAAAAGTGACAGCACAAAAAAATCATAGTTAACAATAGGGACTTAGCTTTTTTGAATATGTATGTCATTTGGGTATATTAGCTTTACTTTTGCAAATTAGGGTTTGTAATTCTTGATCAAATATAAAGAAATGCAAATGGAAAAAATACTCCTCTATTTACAAATAAAATATTGTTGTGATACATTGTACTAAGGACACAATTTAAATGTAACAGTAATAACTGGAACAAATTGGCAAATAAAATGTCTTGGTTTTATCTATTGCAGCGCATTTTATTTTAAAACTATAATGGCTGAAAACTGAGAAATAATATTTGTTTTTATCATTTTTTTTCTTATTCCTCCCTTTAAAATGCTGCTAAAATAAAATATTTTTTATCAAAATTTCCACCCAAAGAAAGCATAATTTGTGGCAAACAATGGTGTATAGATGATTCTGGCATCATAAGTGGCGATAAAGTTATTGGCAAATGAATGGGAGGAGCATGAAATGTGAAAATTGCTCTTTTTTTTAAGAGGAAATAACCTGTGGTGGGGAAGTGGTTAAGGGTAGGAGCTGAAGAGGGGGTATAAGGTTAGTTGTTGCCCACTGGGGGCGTTAAGGTTACATGGTTAGTTTCTCACTGGGGAAGGGTAAGGTTAGGCACCCATGGGGGGGGTTATACAACACCAAGGGAGGGTTCTGCGTGAGAGTATAGAGAGGTTAAGTTGTAGTAACCTATTTAAGATTAGTGTTGATCGAACAGCCAGTTATTCGGGCTCAGGTCGGCTCGACCGAACATGGTCCAGATGTTCGGGATATTCGGCCGAACACTGAGCCTAATGGAAGTCAATGGGGACCCGAGCATGCCGGCTTTACAGGCCTGAAAAAACTTGCAAAATGAGGGAAACTTCTGCAAAATGGGTTGGAAATAGTGTGTGTGTGTGTGTGTGGGGGGGGGGGCATTTACACATAGATCTTAGGCTCAGAATAAAAGCAGGGACTCATGTTTGCAGAGCAGTGCACCAATTATACTTGACTGCCAATAAAACAAATTAGAAAATGCTTTTTTATGGGCACAACTGTTCCCAGCTGGCACTGAAAGTACTGAAAGCACAGTGGCTGCTGGCAGTGCCTGCTGGCAGTGGGCTGGCAGTGTCTGCTGGCAGTGGTGAGGCAGGGGCACTGTGGCTGCTGCCAGTGGTGAGGCTGGGGCACTGTGGCTGCTGCCAAATGCCAATGTCTGCTGGCAGTGGTGAGGCAGTGGCACTGTGGCTGCTGCCAGTGGTGAGGCTGGGGCGCTGTGGCTGCTGCCAAATGCCAATGCCTGGCAGTGGTGAGGCAGGGGCTCTGTGGCTGCTGCTGGGCTGCTGGCAGTGGTGAGGCAGGGGCTCTGTGGCTGCTGCTGGCAGTGGTGAGGCTGGGGCACTGTGGCTGCTGCCAAATGCCAATGCCTGGCAGTGGTGACTGAGACAGGGGCTCTGTGGCTGCTGCTGGGCTGCTGGTAGTGGTGAGGCAGGGGCTCTGTGGCTGCTGCTGGCAGTGGTGAGGCTGGGGCACAATGGCTGCTGCTGGCAGTGGTGGTGAGGCTGGGGCATTGTGGCTGGCCTGGCTGGCAGTTCTGGCACCTAACCGCTAGCTCTGTATCCTACCTACCCCATGTTAAACCCCAATGCGAATGGCAGAGCCAGCCACGCGTTCGGGTATTTATATACCCGACCAGGGGTGCAGCTTTGGGTTTTGTGGCCCCAAGCGGACTGTAGTAAGTGGCCCTATCCTGCGCCTGAAGTGAAAAATGGGTGTGGCTATCCCGCACAAGTGGGCATGGCCATGGCATGTGGGTGGAGCGGGAGGGCGGATTGGGGCAGGGCTGTTTGCGGGGAAAAATGGATGTGGGGGTGATTGAGGCATGCGCAGCGCGCTGCGCTGAAAGATGGGCGTGACCATGACATTGTATGGGCAGAGCTTAACCGTAGCACAGCAAATATAGCCAACTATAACCATTAAATAATAAATGCAGCAACAGTTACCCCAGACACCAGAAAATAAAAATGCAATTTGTGCAACATTTCAGCAGAAAACAAACGCAATTTGTGCAACATTTCAACAGAAAACAAACGCAATTTGTGCAACATTTCAACAGAAAACAAACAGAATTTGGGCCACATTTCAACAGAAATCAAACACAATTTGGGCACATTTTCAGCAGAAATCAAACGCAATTTGGGCACATTTTCAGCAGAAATCAAACGCAATTAGGGCACATTTTTAGCAGAAATCAAACGCAATTTGGGCCACATTTCAGCAGAAATCAAACGCAATTTGGGCACATTTTCAGCAGAAATCAAACGCAATTAGGGCACATTTTCAACAGAAATCAAACGCAATTAGGGCACATTTTCAGCAGAAATCAAACGCAATTAGGGCACATTTTCAGCAGAAATCAAACGCAATTAGGGCACATTTTCAGCAGAAATCAAACGCAATTAGGGCACAGTTCAGCAGAAATCAAACGCAATTAGGGCCACATTTTCAGCAGAAATCAAACGCAATTAGGGCACATTTTCAGCAGATATCAAATGCAATTAGGGCACATTTTTAGCAGATAAACGCAATTAGGGCACATTTTCAGCAGATAAACGCAATTAGGACTGCAAAAAGAAAAGAATTTACTCACCTGGCACTGGCAGAAGTCTTCTCTCCCCGTCTCCTCTCCTGGCCGGCTCCTCAGGCGCGGAGTTCCCACGGAGCTCCCTCCCTCCTTCAATCTCCCGCGCTGATTGAATGCAGGGCTATGGGAAGATGGTCACCCGAAGCCCTGTACTGGAGACATAAATAGTCTACAGAGCAGGGCTTCGGCGGCGGCCATCTTCCCGTAGCCCTGCTCTGCTCTGCCAGCCTCGCGGGGCTGCGGGAAAACAGTGACGTCACGGAGCCGCCGAGGCCCCTAAGATCTTGAGGCCTCAAGCGGCCGTGTGGTCTGCTTTATGCCTCGCGGCGCCCCTGTACCCGACCAATTACCCGGCCAATTACAGCTATGGTCCCAGCCAGCTAGGCTGTGTGACCATAGCTGTGGAAAAGCATCGTCGCCGCTTATTGGCTGCCTTCAAGGCGCCAGTAAGCGAAGGGAGGAGACCGAAACAGCGCGGCCGAGCACCATGCGGTGCTCGCCTGTGCTCGAACCGAACAGGGAATAACGAGCAATGCCAAGCACTGGTCAATCAACACTATTTAAAGCGATACTGTAGGGGGGTCGGGGGAAAATGAGTTGAACTTACCCGGGGCTTCTAATGGTCCCCCGCAGACATCCTGTACCTGCGCAGCCACTCACCGATGCTCTGGCCCCGCCTCCGGTTCACTTCTATAATTTAAAGTCTGAAAACCACTGCGCCTGCGTTGCCGTGTCCTCGTTCCCGCTGATATCACCAGGAGCGTACTGCGCAGACACAGACCATACCGGGCCTGCGCAGTATGCTCCTGGTGACATCAGGGGGAGCGAAGAACACGGCAACGCAGGCGCAGTGGTTTTCAGACTTTAAAGTCTGAAATTGCAGAAGTGAACCGGAGGCAGGGCCGAAGCATCGGTGAGTGGCTGCGCAGGCACAGGATGTCTGCGGGGGACCGATAGAAGCTCCGGGTAACTTCAACTCATTTTCCCCCGACCCCCCTACAGTATCCCTTTAAGATATTGGTTAATATTACAGATATTTTACAGTAGTAGTTTAATATATTCTACTATAGCTATCCTGCGCCCAATTAAAACAGGCACCTTCTTCTCATGTACATATGCTAGTGCCATGTGTATGTATATTGTACATACGCCAGTGCCATCTGTATGTATATTGTAAAATAGGCACATATAAGTCTTCTTTAATAGAAAAGTGTTTATTAATTAACACTGTCACTAGGTATTTGGGATGACTGGAAATATCTTTTTAACCACTTAAGGACCAGGGCTTTCTGCAGTGATCGGTGCTGCGTGGGCTCTCCAGCCCGCAGCACCGATCAGGATTGAGCCTTGGCGATCAGACTTCCCCCCTTTTTTCCCCACTAGGGGGATGTCCTGCTGGGGGGCTCTGATCACCGCTGGCTGTTTGTGATCTGCGGGGGGCTCTTCAAAGCCCCCCTCCGCAGCGTTTTCGGCGCTCCCTCCTTCCCCTCACCTCCCTCTCCCTCCATGTGCTGCTTCAGCCTATCATATGCCGGCGATCCCCGGCCAATCAGTGCCGTGTGATGTAAACACCAGGGATTTCTTCCCCGCCTGTTTACAGTTCGCTGGCGAGCCGCGATCGGCGGCTCTCCGGCTGTTCACGGAGACAGCCTCCGTGAACTGGCATGGAAAGCCGTTTCCATGCTATACCACTAACGACCCGCCGACGCCTGTCGGCGTTAGGCGGTCGTTAAGTTAAATCATCAGTTTTTGTTTCATGATGTGTTGTTTGCTGACAATAAATCGCTACAGAAAATTAAAATAACATTTCTTGGGTCAAACATCCGCTATTGTTTCTGTATCGCCTTCTCCCTTTCATATTTAATCTTTTTTTTTTTTTTCTTCCGTGTAAGCTTGTGTTCATTCCTGCACCAATCACATATGACACATTGCTTATAGTAATCCACTTTAAGCCAAGAACACAACTGCCAAGCAGTCTTTTTATTTATTTTTAAGGCAGCTGTGCTTCTAAACAGCTGTTCCTGTGACTTGCAGTACTTGTTCAGAGTCTGCACCTGCCGCATATATGCTTAACAGACAAAGCAAATAATTCATCAGAGGTTAGCACCTCTGTTTTCTTAAGAAGATCTACATTACATTTGTCACATTTGCCATTTTTCAGTCAACGCTATATTGATGTTTCAAACCAAACCATGGCTCAGTACAACATGGCTGCCTCTGCGGTACGTGTTTGTAATATTGGTATGCACATTAAACGTGAGTATTGCAATGGAATTGTAAACTATTTCATATGGAATGTGAAACCTAACTAGATGAAGCCTTTATTTTGATGGGGTGAATGAAGATACAATTATTTTTCTTTCACACCTGTATTTGCTGCACTGTTATTCTGGAATATAAATAAGACAGGAAATGATTTATTTTCTCTAAGCACCTGCATATCTGCTGTTTACATGGTGTTAAAAGACAGGTCTGCATATTTCTATGGCATTACATAAATACAGGTCAAGGTAAAGCCATTTAATGTAGAAAAAAATAGTTTTGGCATATAACTCATACAGGGGAGTTGGGCCTTAAAGGGAACCCAAGGTGAGAGTGAATTCAAGTCTTCCATATTGTTTCCTTTTGAACAATGCAAGATGCCTAGCTGTCTACTTCATCCTGGTCTCTAATAAATAAAAAAAAAGATAACTGTTGGGGGAACTGCAGATTCTCTGGTTTATCAGTATTATGAGCACAGGAAAAAGCTTTTTACAGCATTACCATCACCAAACAGGTGTATGTACTTTTTGTGCACAGAAAGGTTTTAGGGTGCTTTTACAACTTTTCAAAAGTTGTACTGCGTGTTATAGCCACAATGCGACCCAAGGAAATGTGATTATCGCCAAAGTCGTATGGTAACGCACTGCAGCTTCTGTAATACCATGGTCAGTAAACCATCTACCAGTGGTTTAGGCACTGTGAGCAGGTGCCAGGTCGTGCTGAAAAATGAAATCTTCATCTCCATAAAGCTTTTCGGCAGATGGAAGCATGAAGTGCTCCAAAATCTCCTGATAGCTAGCTGCATTGACCCTGCCCTTGATAAAACACAGTGGACCAACACCAGCCGCTGACATGGCACCCCAGACCATCACTGACTGTGGGTACTTGACACTGGACTTCAGGCATTTTGGTATTTCCCTCTCCCCAGTCTTCCTCCAGACTCTGGCACCTTGATTTTTGAATGACATGTAAAAGTTGCTTTCATCCGAAAAAATGACTTTGGAGCACTTAGCAACAGTCCAGTGCTGCTTCTCTGTAGCCCAGGTCAGGAGCTTCTGTTGCTGTTTCTGGTTCAAAAGTGGGTTCATGTTTCCATCTGCTGAAAAGCTTTATGGAGATGAAGATTTCATTTTTCAGCATGACCTGGCACCTGCTCACAGTGCCAAAACCACTGGTAAATGGTTTACTGACCATGGTATTACTGTGCTCAATTGGCCTGCCAACTCTCCAGACCTGAACCCCATAGAGAATCTGTGGGATATTGTGAAGAAAAAGTTGAGAGACGCAAGACCCAACACTCTGGATGAGCTTAAGGCCGCTATCAAAGCATCCTGAGCCTCCATAACACCTGAGCAGTGCTACAGGCTGATTGCCTCCATGCCACGCCACATTGAAGCAGTCATTTCTGCAAAAGGATTCCGGACCAAGTATTGAGTGCATAACTGAACATAATTATTTGAAGGTTGACTTTTTTTTTGTTTTAAAAACACTTTTCTTTTATTGGTCGGATGAAATATGCTAATTTTTGAGATGGGAAATTTGGGTTTTCATGAGCTGTATGCCAAAATCATCAATAAGAAAAACAATAAAAGGCTTGAACTACTTCAGTTGTGTGTAATGAATCTTAAATATATGAAAGTCTAATGTTTATCAGTACATTACAGAAAATAATGAACTTTATCACAATATGCTAATTTTTTGAGAAGATCCTGTATATTAAGATCTTAAAGTGAATGTATGGTATCCTACTAACCCCACTCCTTGTCCTGAACTCTGCAGCTTTCTATGACCAGCTATTAATTGTTTACCTCTTTACAAAGCCCTATTTACAGGCAGTTGTTTAGAATGACCACACTCATACAGTGATTTGTGCATTAAACTATAAGAATATACCGGTAATGAATAACGTGTTTAATTTTAGTGCAGGTTATTTTTATATGAAAGGATTATAGCTATGCCACTGTCCACATGTAAAGCAATACTGTTCTGTTCCTGGGACTAGAGATTCAACTTAGATGATATTTTTAACAGAAGCGATATTAAAATATCAGGGGAAAACATTTACCAGTCCAAATACACACCAACAAATATAAGCAGGCAGTTCAACATTTGATGCCTTGTTCTAATTAATGGTGTCTTTCCTCTCCTAGATAAATGGTCACCAGCAGTTTTCTCACACTTATCTCTCACTTTCCATAAGCCGAATCGAATACATTAATCCGTAACAATATAAAAAAGAACTAGCTGGTGACGTGAATAACATTGGCTACTTCATTAAATAGCACTTGGCAAGGGTTGGGATATATTTGACAGGCATCATCATATGAGTAACTTTGGGGCCAAACTGTGGCATGTTCAACACATATGCTAATAAAAACCTACCAAACTTGGTCAAAGGAAGGACAACTGAGGAACTATGATCAATTGATTGAGTGCCGAAAGCTTATTGATATAAGTGAGTGATGGTGATGCTACAACATGCAATAGATGTGCCAAGGTTAGTCCAATAGCACAGCTGGACAATCCATCTGTAGAATACATGGAAAAACAGTCTGCAATTTGCTGTTATTGTTATAAAGATGATGCATTTACATCTGGTTAGGAACACTTTCCTCCTCCTCCTCCTCCTCCTCCTCCTCGGTGCTGTACAGGGTAAGAACAAACACAGGCCACATAATGATGCAGACAAAGGTATACACAAAATAAAGACATTGGTACTTAGTACAGAATACATTGACATAGTATTTACAGTGACAAATGTAACCTGATGAACAAAATGTAACGCAGATTCCAAGACACAACGGGCTGAGGTAGCTCTGCCCTTGCAAGCTTATGATCTAAAGGAATAGAGAGGAAACAAGAGGTGAGTATCTTTAGCAACGCTCTGGACACAATGGTACATTTTAGTGAGGGCCGTTTAAGCACAGATGTATTTTGTAAAATCTTGAGGATGTCAGCTTAATTTTACATTTTGAGAGTTTTAATCCTCCAAATACCTACGAGTGAATCCCTTGGAGCCAAGAGGTTGTAGACAATAGTGGGAGAAACAGAGAAGGTGGATAGGAGGCTAGATAAAACGAGCCACAAATGTCTTGCTAGACAATATCTGAAATCTATTTTGCAGACAGCATGACAGTTTAGTCAGAGACCAAAGAAGATCGCAGTCATAGCAGGACCAAAAGTAAAAAATACTATTTGTTACTCCATACAATATGTAGCGTGTTAGACTTGCAAGAGTTATTAAAAAAACATTAGCAGAGATGGTATCACAGAGGTATTTCTATTTAGGAATCTGCTACTTATATCCTACAGAGGGGCACCAACTCTGCAGGACAAACTTCATGCAGATCTTGACCCCCACAAACCCCCTCACCCATGGCCATGTGGCTCTTTTTCATGCCACAACTGTGTGCATTGTAATAATAGTATTATTGCAATGCACACCAAAATGAGAGGGAAATGGAGGCTGCCATATTTTTTTCCCTTTTAAACAACAACAGTTGCCTATTGGCCTGTTGATCTTTCTGGAAACAAGCATACAATTAATTTAGTCAGACATCTGATCTGCATGCTTGTTCATGGTCTATAGCTCAAAGTATTAGTCAGGGGATCAGCAGGACAGCCAGGACATTTGGATTGTTTCAAATAAAATAAACATGGCAGCCTCTGTATCACCTCACACTTCAGATGTCCTTTAAATCAGCTGTTATAGTGCAGCCATACTGGGTACCAGGGGCGTTCCTAGGGTCCTCGGAGATCGGGGGCACCTGTGGGCACTAGGTGGGGGTGGCAAAAAATGGGCATGGCCATGCAGTGAGTGGGCGTGGCCTTGGGTGGGGCCAAATGCACATGAACTTAGCAGCGGTGTAAGCTACAGATAACGGGCCTGCCCATCGAAATATTGGATGAAGCCCCTGTCCTTTATTTAGATAATTTACAATCAGTATAGGCATAGATCAAAGATGTATACGCACATACAATTTTGATTGGTCAATCACTGACCAATTTTACCACCCCCATGCAGTAAGTGGGCCAACAGACAATGCATTTGATGAACCGAGCTAATCATGTGACCCCCAACAAGACAAATTCAGCAATCATGAGGCCCCCCATCAAGACAAATTCAGCAATCGTGAGGCCCCTATCAAGACAAATTCAGTAATCATGAGGCCCCCAAAATGACAAATTCAGCAATCGTAAGGCCCCCAACAAATCATGAGGCCTCCAACAAGACAAATTCAGCAATCTTGAGGTTTCCGAACAAATCATGAGGCCCCCAACAAGACAAATTCAGCAGTCATGAGGCACATAAATAGACAGTATTTCCCATAACTAGGCAGAATGCCCCCTTAATATGGTAGACACCTCTCACCTTGCTTCTGAATTCTCCTCTACTGGCTGCTGTGCCTGACAATACTGTTTTTGGCTGGATTGAGGATGATGTGTGGGCTGAAAGGCCTGGCAGTGATGCTGTCGCCTGGCTGGCGGTGATGCTGTGGCTGGGTTGGCTGGCGGTGATGCTGTGACCTGGCTGGCGGTAATGCTGGGCTGTGCTTGGCTGGTTGAAGTAAATGCTGGCCTGACTGGTGGTGATGCTGTGGCCTTTTTGACAGTGATTTTGGGCTGGTTGGCTGGTGGTGATGCTGGGCTGGCTGGCCTGGATAGTTTAGGTAGGGACAGGTGCCCCCTAGTTAAGGTAGCGCCAGGAGTCCCCCAGTTTAGGTAGTGAGTGACAGGGACCCCCAGGTTAGGTAGTGAGTGACAGGACCCCCAGGTTAGGTAGTGAGTGACAGGGACCCCCAGGTTAGGTAGTGAGTGACAGGCACCCCCCAGGTTAGGTAGTGAGTGACAGGCGACCCCCAGGTTAAGTAGTGAGTGACAGGGACCCCCAGGTTAGGTAGTGAGTGACAGAGACCCCCCAGGTTAGGTAGTGAGTGGCAGGGACCCCAGGTTAGGTAGTGAGTGACAGGTGCCCCCCAGGTTAGGTTGTGAGTGACAGGTGCCCCCCAGGTTAGGTAGTGAGTGACAGGCACCCCTCAGGTTAGGTAGTGAGTGACAGGCACCCCCAGGTTAGGTAGTGAGTGACAAGGACCCCCAGGTTAGGTAATGAGTGACAGGCGCCCCCCAGGTTAGGTAATGAGTGACAGGGACCCGCAGGTTAGGTAGTAAGTGACAGGCGACCCCCAGGTTAGGTAGTGAGTGACAGGCGACCCCCAAGTTAGGTAGTAAGTGACAGGCACCCCCAGGTTAGGTAGTGAGTGACAGGGACCCCCAGGTTAGGTAGTGAGTGACAGGCGACCCCCAGTTTAGGTAGTGAGTGAAAGGCGCCCCCATGGTTAGGTAGTGACAAGGACCCCAAGTTAAGTAGTGACAGGTGCCCCTCACCTCCCAGTAGCAGCGTCATACCTCAGTATCAGGCGGCGGCCCGACCAGTTAGGGCAGGCGCACGGACGCACCATGCTCTATATGCGGAAGTGATGTCGCTTCCGCATATCAGTGCGCTGTCCGCTAGGTCCTAGCGCCCGCACTAGTGGTCACCGGCTGATCGAGGTCTGATGCTGGAAGCGGCGGCCAGCAGGGGGGGGAGCAGCGGTGGTCAGGCGGAGCAGCGGGCACCCCTGCAAATAGATTGGGGGCACCCGTGGACATGTTGGGGGCACAGGCCCCCCCTAAAATAGGGCTAGCGACGCTGCTGCTAGGTACATGTGACTCTAAGTTTGTGGGCTATGCAATAAAATGTTTATGTAGACATCTTTTTAAAGGAAAGATGATACAGAAGGTTAAAGAATGACTGTCAGGACATAAGTATGTTATTGGGGAACAATGGTTAGATCAGCCAATTACATTTTCATCAGCAGTTCCGTACTACATTGGTAAAAGAGGTATTGCAAACAAATTTAATGTTGAACCAATGATATGCATTACATTTTTAATAGGTATTCAGATTTATGCCCACACTATAGTATCATCTTTAATCACCTGTTGCCTATACACCTTCATGCTTGTCCCCATAGCTCCCAACTGTCCCTTTTTCGAAGGGACAGTCATTCTTTGGGAACTCAATCCATTTGTCCCTCTTTCTTCCTCAATTGTCACTCTTTAAGAACTAATGTACAGATCTATGTAAATATATCTATTTTTCTACTGCAAAATGAGTTTAACTGACATTAACTTTATTCCCATCATTTAAATTGATATATTTCTTATTTTCAAATGTTAAAATGAAGGAAAACTACTGATGGTAGAGAGAACCAGTGTGGTTTGAATAAAAAAACAACATATTATGGTTCTAAATTTTTTGTGATAGGCATAATGAAGGGTGTGGTTGACTGCGGTTAGAGGTCTGGCAGGGGCGTGTCCCTCTTTTGTTGTGAGGTGTGCCCGTACCATCCTTCCTGTTCCTTATTCCATTTCCTACCTTTCAACCCTTCTGATCTCCTCCTTTCCACAAAAATATACAACACCTTTATATGATGGACAGTATATACAATACCAATAATGTTTGTTTATATATCCACTGAGCTGTCCAAAAGTGTTAGATACCAGCAGAACCATGGTGTATGCATCTCCATGGAGACGTGTCATTGGGTGATGTCAGCATGCATTGCCAGATAGAAGGGACTAGCCCTGTTTGATTATTATAGTAAAAAAAAAATCTACAATTCCCAGCAGCCTCTGATGGAGTAGGAAGTTCTTTGACATGCAATTGCCTAGGGGTGGAAAGAAAGGGGGTGGGGCATTGCAGGCACTGAGTGCACAGACTGGCTCACAGGGGCATTTAGTAAGTAGGTTTTCCTCTGACTTTTTTAGGCAAATGAGCTTATGGAACTGTAACACTGTTTATCTAGCAATCAAGTGGAAGTCCGCACCGCCTCTTAGGGTAAATCCAGTTTAATAAGTATCAAATAGACATACACATTAAAAAGAACCACTAGGCAAAAAAAAATAAAAAAAAAAAAATTGCCTAGTGGTTCTTTTTAATGTGTATGTCTATTTGATACTTATTAAACTGGATTTACCCTAAGAGGCGGTGCGGACTTCCACTTGATTGACATATTCGAATCTCTGCGGTATCCGGAGAACAAGTCCTGCACACCTCACCCCCTTGCTTCCTATATAGGGTGGTGTGCCAGAAGAGTGCGATTGGCTCTTTCCTGTATACACTGTTTATCTAGCACATCTGTGCAATCTACTTACCTGCTCAAAGATTTATTTTGACCTATATAGCAGTCAGTATTGAGTACTTTTTTTTTGTTGGCATATGTGTTGTTTTTTTCAGTGTATATATGGTTATCTCAATACATCTCATTGCTTCCACTGACAGTTGTCCTTCACTAACAATATTGTTAAGTATGTTTTAAAGTAAATGTGAAATTGATACTCACTTATGGAGTTTGAAGGTTCTGGTTCCCATGGAGCCTTTTCTGGTCCTCTATCCGTTATATAAATCCAGTGCCGGAGCCAGGTGCAGTTCTTCAGCAGTACTTGTGTCCCCAAGTACTTCCAAAGACGAGCAGATCTGTACTGCGCACGTGTGAGCCTGGGCTTGTACATGTGCAGTATGGATGCGCCCATCTTTGGAAATACTCAGGGACACAAGTACATCCAAAGATTGTTTAGGAGTCCCAATGGTGCGTAACTTCACTGGGGAACATTGGTGGAACAAGGGGACCTTGTGAGGATCGAGAAGGCTCTATGGGATCCAGAGCCTTACCTCTCATAGGTATCAAACTCAGTTCAATGTTTTGAGCACCATTTACTGGAAATTGATACATTTTGCTCCACCTATGTTTGTTCAACTCCGTTCATGACTATGATGATTGTAAGGGGCAGCACGGTGGCGTAGTGGTTAGCTCTCTCGCCTTGCAGTGCTGGGTCCCTGGTTCGAATCCCAGCCAGGGCACTATCTGCAAAGAGTTTGTATGTTCTCTCCGTGTCTGCGTGGGTTTCCTCCGGGCACTCCGGTTTCCTCCCACATTCCAAAAACATACAGATAAGTAAATTGGCTCCCTCTAAAATTGGCCCTAGACTACAGTACTTACACTTCATAATATAGACATATGGCAATGGTAGGGATTAGATTGTGAGCTCCTTTGAGGGACAGTTAGTGACAAGATATATATATATACACTGTACAGCGCTGCGTAATATGTCGGCGCTATATAAATACTAAATAATAATAATAATAATAATAATAATAAAACAGTGTGTTGCTCATGCTAATAGTTCCCATCAGTGAAAATGAGCACATAGCCACTGTTTTACTGCACATTTGGAGAAACAACCCAGAAACTGGTAAAATGTTATAATGCTGAATTTGATGTCTTACTGGGAACTGTTTATCATTCTGGGTCTTGTGGTACAACTAACATGAGGGGGATGTGTAAAATCAGTATTTTGATAATGATAAACCCTTACATTTTTGATGAGAAATTGAAGCTTCCTAATGCTGAGTTTGAACCTGAGTTGCCAAAAGCCATAAAGTTAGTAACTGCTTCCGTACCGATGCAGTATTAATCTACGTCCTGACAGGAAACCTCACATACCCACCACTACGACAATCACGTTGCTTTCTCCAGCTTAAGTTCACTGCCATGTATATGAAGGCAGAGCCTTGTAAGTTGATTAGGAGCCAATTTTGTTGGCTTGTGACTGCGTGACCACTGTAAGCCAAATCTATTGGCTTACATTGATGGACAGGGTCAGTCAGGAGCCAATAAAAGTGGCTCCTGACCAGCTCACACAGCTCTGCCATCATAGCGATGGCAGAGAGAGGAGCCTGCAACAGTGGGAGAGCAACGTGACTGTCCAGAGCAGCGGGTATGTTTTGGCCATTCATCTTTATGCAGCTGTTTTTGGTACCAGCAGTCACTGATCCTTAAGGGGCCAGAGACTGCTGGTACACAAGCAGGGCCGGATTTCTGTAAAGGCCAGGAAGGCCACGGCCTGGGGCAATAAAATTAGATAAGATAAGAAGGGCGGCATGACTTGGAGAGAGAAGAGGTCATATGTCAAAGTAAATCATCTCTTCTGGTCCCGCAGCGCAGCCATCCAGCTGCGCTCTGCACTAGAGATGTCGCGAACCTCAGATTTTCGGTTCGCGAACCCTGTCCGAGAACCTTCGTAGAAAGTTCGGTTCGCGAAAAAGTTCGCGAACAGCAATTCACTTCAATGGGGAGGCGAACTTTAAAATTTACAAAAATTTCTACTGGCTGAAATATTGATAGAAACCATGTTTCAAGACTTCAGCCTCCTCCCTCCTCCCTCCTCCCTCCTTCCTTCACCCTCCTCCCTCCTCCCTTCTAGCCCCCTCCCTCCTACCGGAGGGAGGAGGGTCTCATCTGCCAGGGAATTCCAGTATTTCAAAAACCAGCTTACATACCATGACTGGGATTTGAACCCAGGTCTCAGTGTATGGTAGGTAACTAACATATCCATTATACCACCAACACTACTAGCTGAAAGTAGCTGAAAGTAGCTGAAAGTAGCCTAGCATGTACCATTTATGCTCAATGCAAGAGAAAAATTAGACAAGACAAATAACATTTATATCACACTTTTCTCCTGGCAGACTCAAAGCACCAGAGCTGCAGCCACTAGGGCACACTCTATGGGCAGTAGCAGTGTTAGGAAGACATGCCTAAAGGCTCCTACTGAATAGGTGCTGGCTTACTGAACAGACAGAGATGAGATTCAAACCCTGGTCTCCTGTGTCAGAGGCAGAGCCCTTAACCATTACACCATACAGCCACTGCTTACGGATATGTAGCCAGACATGGCCTTGTCTTTTGTGTTCAACAGTTGTCAAGAGAAAAATTAGACAAGATAGCAGTGTTAGGAAGACTTGCTCAGAAGGTCTCCTACTGAATAGGTGCTGGCTTACTGAACAGACAGTGACGAGATTTGAACTCTGTGCCAGGAGAAAAGTGTGATATAAATGTTATTTGTCTTGTCTAATTTTTCTCTTGCATTGAGCATAAATGGTACATGCTAGGCTACTTTCAGCTACTTTCAGCTACTTTCAGCTAGTAGTGTTGGTGGTATAATGGATATGTTAGTTACCTACCATACACTGAGACCTGGGTTCAAATCCCAGTCACGGTATGTAAGCTGGATTTTGAAATACTGGAATTCCCTGGCAGATGAGACCCTCCTCCCTCCGGTAGGAGGGTGGGGGCTAGAAGGGAGGAGGAAGGAGGGAGAAGGGAGGAGGGTGAAGGAAGGAGGGAGGAGGGAGAAGGGAGGATGGTGGAGGATAATTAAAATCTCCCTAGCAGAGTGTGTAGCAGCTGTCCCTTAACTAATTAGTGTAGGCAGACAAGTGAGTCAAATGGTATAAGGACCTTGCTCGGAGGAGGGAGGGCAGGCCTCCAGCAGTGAGAGCAGTGTGTTTGGCAATAATGTGCCTGCTGACTGTGATGTAGAGGGTCAAAGTTTTGCTCAATAGAGCATTATGGGGCGAATCGAACTTCCGGGAAAGTTCGCATTCGGTAGGCGAACGCGAACCACCGAAGTTGGCCTGGAACCGTTCGCTGGCGAACCATTCAGGACATCTCTACTTTGCACTAATAGCTGAATTCCAGAGTTCCCCAAACCCTGCATCTCTCTCTCACTTCCTGATGTGTTAAAACAATCAGGATCAACCATAACGGTCACCTGATAATCCATTCCTTTTTTTGTATCATAGGCTTACAGATCGATGTGAGAAATACCAGAGATTTACATTACAAAGCAGATAGAACTAAGTTCCACTGAGTTGTAATGCAGGCATTCCCAAACATCAGTGAGCTCTGCAGTTTCTTTACCTCTTTTACAGCTTTGACACTCACCCCAGAAGTTGTTAATTTATCTAATCCTAATTTATGACTGTTTTTCTTTTTTTTTCCTAGTAGCACTGGTCGCTTCTCTTCCTTAGATAACTCTTTCCTGACTCATTTTCTGTCCTCCAGCTCCTACCATCTATGAGACTGCAGGATAAAAAATGCTGTTTTCTTCCCTTTCATTGCTAAACTGTCATTTTAAATGACACCTGAGCAGTGGTGCTCATCCAATATTTGGGTATCCGAACTACCCAGATAATCTGAACTTTTTCCACTATCCGAACTTTGAATAGCAATTCAGATATTTTTTAAAATCTGAATAGCACTATCCGAGCAAACTCGGATTTCCCATCTGAGAGAGAGAGAGAGAGGGATTTTAACCACTTCACCACTGAGGGGTTTTACCCCCTGACCACCAGAGCAATTTTCACCTTTCAGCGCTCCTTCCATTCATTCGTCTATAACTTTATTATTACTTATCCCAATGAAATGAACTATATCTTGTTTTTTTTTGCCACCAATTAGGCTTTCTTTAGGTGGGACATTATGCCAAGAATTATTTTATTCTAAATGTGTTTTAATGGGGAAATAGGAAAAAATTATTATTTTTCAGTTTTCGGCCATTATAGTTTTTAAATAAAGCATGCTACTGTAATTAAAACCCATGAAATGTATTAACCCATTTGTCCCGGTTATAAAACCATTTAAATTATGTCCCTATCACAATGTTTGGCGACAATATTTTATTTGGAAATAAAGGTGCATTTTTTTCAGTTTTGCATCCATCCCTAATTACAAGCCCGCAGTTTATAAAGTAACAGTGTTATACCCTCTTGACATAAATATTTAAAAAGTTCAGTCCCTAAGGTAACTATTTATGGTTTTTTTTTATTGTATTTTTTTTTTTTTATTACAAAAAAAAAATAAAAAATTGGGGAGTGTGGGAGGTAATGAGTTAATTTATTGTGTAAATGTAATGTTTGTATATGTAAAATGCTTTTAGGGTGTAGTTTACTATTTGGCCACAAGATGGCCACAGAGTGTTTGTTTACATGCTACCTGTAAGCGTCCGGAAGGACGCTTACAGGAAGCAGTAGGAGGCTGGGAGACGCACAATGATCTCGCTGTTTCTGAAAGAAGCAGCAGATCATTGCGGGGGCTAGATCAACGAACGGGAATGGATTTTCCCGTTCATTGATCTCCGGGCGAGCGGGCGGCGGCGTGCACGAGCGGCGGGTGCGCGCGCACGAGCGATGGGAGCGCGGACAGCGTCCCTGGTTTTTTAGGAGGGAAAAAAGGGGCGGAGAAATTCGTACCACTGGGGGTAAAGTGGTTAAGTCCCCACATCATTAAAAAAACATGACGCTACATGCCTCATTTACCCTAAAAAAAAACGTTTTAAAGGCAATTTAAATAAGCCTTCTTCAGACTTTGTTCCCGTATACTGCCAATATGTTAGAGCACACCACCATATGTACATTCAGCATTCAAAAGAGATGCATAGATTTTTCAGCAAATATAAATAAATGTCATTCAGATGCTTTAAAGTGGAGCTGAACTCTTGCACAGGACAGAAGGAAAACAGAGATATGTACCATGTACCGTATTTTTCGGAATATAAGACGCTCTGGAATATAAGACGCACCTAGGTTTAGAGGGCAAAAATCTGGGAAAAAAATATGTAAACAGTATATACTAAACCTGGTGCGTCCATATTCCAGGAGCGTATTGTACAGTACATGTTCTCCCCATTGTCCTCTTGTGTCCACTATGTGTCCCTTTCTGTCCCCCTGTGTGTGGCATCCCTTCCTGCCACCTTGTGTGATCCTCTTGCCCCATGTGTCCTCTCATGTCCTGTGTGTCTCCTCCAGCCCCCCTCTGTGGTCCTCCAGGCCCCTTGTGTCCACTCCTGTCCCCCTGTGTGTGTCTGTGTCCCCTCCTGCCCCCCTTGTGTGTGTTTCTGTGTCCCCTTCACCCCCCCCCCTGTGTGGTCCCCCAGTTCCTGTGTCCCCTTCACCCCCCCCCCCCCCCCTGTGTGGTCCTCCAGTCCCTGTGTCCCCCTCCTGTCCTCATGTGTGTACCCCCTCCTGTGCATGTCCATGTGTGTGCCCCCCCAGTCCCTATCCTGTCCTCTGCCCCCCCCCTTCCCCATGTCGACGCTCTCCCCCGGTAACAATAACTGCAGAGCAACTCACCTTTCTATGGATTCCAGCGCTGTGTAGTCTGCTGTGTGGTCCTCTGCTTCCAGCATGTCAGCTACACCTGTAAATTAAAAGTTAGCGCAGAGACGCTCACCTACTCAGCGGCAGCCGCGGCGGTGGCAGCACGATCTGCAGACATCTCTCCCGGGAGGCTTAATCTAGTGACGGCTCCTGCTAATGACTCATTGAGTCATGGGGAATGACTCATTGAATCATTCACAGGAGCCGTCTCTAGGGGAAGCTGCGCGGCTCCCACCTAGTGACGGTTTCTGTTAATGATTCAATGAGTCATTCCCCATGACTCAATGAGTCATTAGCAGGAGCCGTCACTAGAGGAAGCCTCCCGGGAGAGATGTCTGCAGATCGTGCTGCCACCGCCGCGGCTGCCGCTGAGTAGGTGAGCGTCTCTGCGCTAACTTTTCATTTACAGGTGTAGCTGTCATGCTGGAGGCAGAGGACCACACAGCAGACCACACAGCGCTGGAATCCATAGAAAGGTGAGTTGCTCTGCAGTTATTGTTACCCGGGGAGCGGACCGGCAGACCACACAGGGGGACAAGGCAGGGAGTTCCCGACAATGCGGCGGATCGGCGGTTCTGAAGTCGGGGATTCCCTGCCTTTGGAATATAAGACGCAGGCACTTTTTCTTCCTATTTTTGGGAGAGAAAAAGTGCGTCTTATATTCCAAAAAATACGGTATGTATTTTGAGAGCCTGTCTAATTCCCCCTCCTCTGTGTCACAAGTTTTAATTTGATCTCTACACTGTGAGTGTCACCTGACTGCCACAACAGCTAAGCTCATTTGAAAGCACAGGATGTTAAAAATATGTCTGCTTCCATAAAAGCAGGAAGTAGACACACTGCAGATTTATTGCAGGATTTGTATCAGCTGTAACAAAAATGTTTTTATTGAAAGGTTATGTTATGTTGCGTATCTTTTAGAGCAGAGAGGAAGTTCTGAGTTAAGGTCCACTATAATTACAACAGAACATCCAAAGTGGGTCTTGATAGGATGTTTGCTATGCATGCTCTGTCCACTCGCGCTCCCTGTAATTTCTCGCTCCTGCCCATGGCAGGTACAGTGTTATGCATTCTTGACAAGTACCAGTCATACATCAGCGTCATTTCTCAAGTATGCATGCCCAGAACACTGTCGACTCCTGTGCACATTCGGGGAGGAGCGCAAATTACAGGAATTATTTGTTGAATGGGGGGCAGAGCAGCACAGCACAACTGAGATGAGCCCATTCAAACCAATGATCGCTAGAGTGCTGGACAATTTTTTTTATGGGGGGGGGGGGGCGCTTGGTGACAGCAGGCCTAGGGAATTGGAAAGTACAAATCTGGCCCTGTACGCAAGTGGTTATTTTAAGAGGGGTCAAGCTCAGTGCAGTCTGTACAAAATGTTCTGTATGATACTGTGAACTAAGAGAATATTTTCCAATTGTTTGAAAACTGACATGGCAGAAGAGGAAAGTATACAAATATGTTCATCTTGTCTGTTGTGTGTAGAGAAGCCCCCCTGGTGGTAGAGTGTGTAACCACAGGTGTAGAATTGCTGCCTCTTACCTCAGATTTCTCTGGCTTAGTTTCAGCTGAAACTGAGATCTCTGATTTGGATCCTAGTAAAGCAAGGGACCAACATGATAGAGAAAAGAAAGGTTACTGCTGAAGATTCAAAAGAGATTGGTACGTGTGGAGGGATATGTTGAAAAGGGTGCAAGGAAGTGAGAGGTAGCAGGGGTGAAAATGTGAAAGCCCCCCCTTAAGGTGCCAAATAATCGTAATGGGGAAGCATTTCACTATAAAATAATTGTAATGGAGCAGCGTTTCACCATAAAATAATCGTAATGCAGCAGTGCTTCACCATAAAATAATCATAAATTAAATTAAAAATAGACCAGGCACCTGGCCCGGATGGCATGCATCCTCGGGTTCTAAGGGAATTAAGTTCAGCTATAGATAAACCCCTTTATCTTATCTTTTGTGACTCTCTTTCAACTGGCAGAGTCCCAGTGGATTGGCGTACAGCCCATGTTTTCCCATTATTTAAGAAGGGCAAAAAATCAGATCCAGGAAATTATAGACCTGTAAGCTTAACATCAGTTGTATGCAAACTATTTGAGGGGTTACTAAAAGATACTATACATGACTTCATAAAAGAAAGTAATCTTATTTCTCAGCATCAACATGGATTTTTCTAAAGACAGGTCCTGTTTGACTAACATGCTCAGCTTTTATGAGGTAGTGAACACTAATGTGGATATTGGGAATGCTGTAGATGTGATATACTTGGACTTTGCAAAGGCCTTCGACACTGTTCCACACAAAAGTCTGGTGCAAAAGTTGAGGATGCAAGAACTGGGGAACTGGCTAATGGACATAAAACAAAGAGTTGTGGTCAATGGATCATACTCAAAATGGGTGACTGTTAGCAGTGGGGTCCCACAGGGGTCTGTACTGGGTCCAGTGCTCTTCAATGTATTTATTAATGACCTAGTAGATGAAGTAGTAAGCAATGTTGCTATTTTTGCAGATGATATACAATTGTGCAGAATCATCAACTCTCAGGAAGATCAGGATAGGATGGCTATATGGGCACATAAATTACAGATGAAATTCAATGTTGAAAAATGTAAAGTCCTGCATTTTGGTCGTAACAATGGTGTAGCACCATACAAAATAAATGGGATACAGTTGGGGACATCAATCTTGAAGAAGGACTTAGGAGTCTCATCGACAACAAGTTAAATAATCATACTCAATGCCAAGCCACTGCAGCTAAAGCTAACACAATTTTGGGATGCATTAAAAGGGAAAAAAAAACTTGAGATGCTAGCATAACATTGGTCCTGTTTAATGCTCTAGTTAGGCCACATCTGGAATATGGAATTCAGTTCTGGGCACCACATTACAGGAAAGATATTGCAGTTTTAGAGCAGGGGCAGAGATGAGCAACAAAACTGATACGTGGGATGGAAGGTCTCACTAACCAAGAAAGGTTAGATAAACTGGGTTTATTTAGTCTAGAGAAAAGATGCCTTAGATGGGATCTTACCATGTATAAATACATCAGAGGGCAATACAAAAGCTTGGCGGATGAGCTTTTTGTCCCTAGGCCTTCTCAAAGGACTATAGGACATGATCTGCGCATGGAGGAAAAAAACGTTTAGCCATTTATTTTGGAAAGGGTTCTTTACAGTAAGAGTGATTAAGATGTGGAATGCATTTCCACAGGAAGTAGTTATGGCAAATTCTATACCGACATTTAAAGGGGGCTTAGATGCTTTCCTTTCCGTTGAAAGACATCCATGGCTACAATTACTAGGTAATGCCCAATGGTGTTGATCCAGGGATTTTATCTGATTGCCATCTGGAGTCAGGAAGGATTTTTTTTCCCTTTTGGGGCTAATTGGACCCTGCCTTGTAAGGGTTTTTTGCCATCCCCTGGATCAACAGGGATATGTGAGGGAGCAGGCTGGTGTTTTACTTTGTTCTCTGGTTCAACTCGATGGACGTATGCCTTTTTTCAACCCAAATAACTATGTAACTATAATGCGGCAATGTTTCACCATAAAATAATTGTAATGCAGCAATGTTTCACCATAAAATAATCATAATGCAGCAATGTTTCACCATAAAATAATTGTAATGTGACAGCATTTCACCAGAAAATAATTGTAATGTGGGCAGCATTTCGCTAGAAATTAATTGCAATGTGGGCAGCATTTCAACAGAAACTAATTGTACTGCGGCAATGTTTCACCGTAAATTGCGTGCACCATTTCACCAGAAATGAATCGTAAAGTGAGCAGCATTTCACCAGAAAAAAATTGTAAAATGGACAGCATTTCACCAGAAAAATGTTTGAATGTGGGCAGCATTTCGCCAGAAAAAAATCATAATGTGGGCAGCATTTCGCCAGAAAATAATGCACCTGCAAAAACAATAATTTACTCACCTGGCAGAAGTCTACTCTCCCGGCCGGCCTCTGGCAGCTCTCCCGACAATCCTTCTGCAGAAAATCTCCTGCGCTGAGAGGAATAGCAGGGCTACGGGAAGATGGCACCCAAAGCCCTGTATTGGAGACACAAATAGTCTCCAGTGCAGGGCTTCAGGTGCCATTTTCCCGTAGCCCTGCTCTGCCTCCCGGAAGACTCCCGCAGGCTGAGGTGAGCTGCGGGTTGCTGGGAAAGAACTGGCGCGGTGTCTATTAGATGCCGCGACCAGTTAAACACCTTATGGGTCCCACAATCCGGCGGCAGCACTCACACGGCACTTCTGCTCCGGACCTCTAAAAACAGCCCCGGGTGGGCGCCAGAGGGCCCCGAGCCCCCGTCGGCTAAAGGGGTTGCAGCCCCTATAGTTACGCCCTGAGAGGTATGAGAAGGATGCCATATTTATTTCCTTTTGAACAATACCAATTGCCTGGCAGCCCTGATGATCCTTTGCCTCTAATACTTTTAGCGATAGAGGAGACCTCTAGTGTTTGTCCTCTATCCTTTGTAACATGACACAGGCATGCCAGAAGAAAAAGAGACAGCATCAGCGAGGAGCACCCAACGATGGAGAGAAGACATGGGAGGAAACCCTGACAGACAGGTGAGTGCATGCTTTGCTGCCTACAGTGCTCATCGTGAAATTAAATGCTGATAACGATGCACTCCGGATACACTGCCAATCGAGTGCAATTTTGCATAGAGTACAATTTTCCATTCAACGTGATTGACCGAAACAATCAATTTTTGTCTGCTGATCTATTGGGAATAGTTTGCAGCATTAATTTCTAGCAGATTCGATCAAATGATCAAATTTGCCAAATATCAATTTAAAAAAATCATCCAGAGTATGGCGAAGCATAGGATGACAGGTGAAAAAAAATCTTGTTCAATTGACGATTAATGTTGAAAGGATACTTACCTTTTCTCCAATGATCAGTGGATTCACTGATGCCTGCTGCCCTGTTCCCACACGTATTGCTCATCCGTTCCCAGGAAAAAAACAAAACAAAAAAAATCTTCTGCCTAGCAGAGAACTTCTGTTTATAGAAATGTCTAAGCCCAGAATCCCCTGAGGATGGTCAGATCATGCCTTTAGTATTAGCTAGTAAATTACCTAGTAACACTTTGATAACTTATTTCAAAGCCTCCAATAGAGGCTTTGAAATATGTATTGTTTTTCTACTTCCGGACCTATCTATAGAAATCTCTTTAACGTCAGGACTGGCTGTTCATCTTGTAAAACGGAACTCATGTTTTTAGGTTAGTATACAGTGATTAATTAGTGCCTTAAGTCAATTTACTAAGCTTTATTTTTTAGACAGGTCTATTGTTTGTAATGATTAAAATCGCATCCCTATTGGATGGCCAGTGCTTTTTCATGCAAGAACAGCAATCTGATTTAGCACTGCTGTAAGTATGCCATTCCTCATTGTAATTAGCCATAATCATAGCCTTCCTGGGTGCATGAGAATGTTGAAACGACTGATTCACAACCCTAACCTATTTGAATATGAATCTTCTCAGTAAGCAGCAATAAAATAGCGGAAACAAAGCAGCTTCTCTAGGGAATTTTGTAAAGCATTCTTACTAATTCTTCCTCTTCAAAATGTTCCTCTTTCAGTATCTGGGATTTGTTTGCTAAAACAAGGGTTGCTTAATGAATACAATGGTTTATTATTTCCCTTAAGTGACACAGCAGGGCCTAAGTAATACAGACCCAGCTCTTTCAGAGCACGCCAAGAACATTAGAGACAAAGGAGCAGCAGTTCCATACAACAAATAGAACTCTCGGCTTGGTCTCCGGTTTGAACAGTCCACAGAGCAAGACCTCGGCTCTGCTATTCGAGATTTCCGAGCCAGTATTTTTTTTTCCACCCTCTGTTTTATTCGTCTCAGATATGACTCACACACAAGGCTGAGACTGTGCTGTCATGGAAAAGCACATAGCAACAGCAGAGTGATAACTGGGGGAGGGGAGGCTCTGTCATGTGCATTCATAGTGAGCCACCTAATGGTGACAAGGCTTCCTCTGTCTCTGAAGCTATTCCACAGCTTGCAATGTAACAGATAATGTTTGTGTGCACATTTCCTATTGTAATTAGCTCAGATTTAGTCATGCCCTATAGAATTAGGTAAATTAGGTACCTTGCCGCATTTAGAACTATATTAACTACTTAGCAAAGACCTTATCGAGCTTAATAGCGCTGCAGTGTTTTTTAAGGCAATCCTTTTGTTTTATTTTCATTTATGTGAGAGCAGATTTTTTTAAAAATAGATATTTTATTGCTTTGAACTTCAGATATCTATTCTACTTTTTTTCCTCGTACATAATTAAATGAGATAAAAATGCTATTACATTTCTTCTAATCAGGATGCATATTAGTGGTCTGCTATCCAGGCAGTTCTCAATTTTGTATCATGCAACTGAAGAGCGACACTGCTCTCCAATGACTGAATTCAGACTTTACAGTGAAAAAAAAAAATATGGGTAACACGTTTACTACTACAAAAACATCTATGGTACAAAAGATTGTGGGTCCCTATGACGTAACAGGTCACATATAAAACACTTTGGTTAAAAGTCCAGAATTATTATTATTATTATTTATTTTTAGCATCAACATCTTCAGTAGAGCTGTAAATGGTACAAAAAACAGTGGGGAGCATAGATACATGAGATATTCAAAACTCTGTACAATCAGGACATCCAGCAAAACAAATACATGGATAGTTGATGTGTGGTTTGAGACATCACCAATACTGGTACATGATCAGATGATGAATTACAGCAGAATAAGAATCACTAGGGAGAGATCCCTGCCCTTGCAAGCTTACAATCTAGAGGGATCAATTGCAGAGATAGTAATAGAATTGGCAATATTTCTCATTAATTTGCCTCTTAGGAAATTATTATCATTATTACATTTTAGATTATTATTATTATATTCCCATCTGCTTTTTAAAACAAATTGTAATTGTGTCCGTTTCCTGATACAGTACAAGGATCCACACACCCAGAACAAAGCATAGTGTGAACAATTCTGTGGTCTGATGCATTACAGGAAAATGCAGCAACTACTATGGCAGGAATATGAAATGCTTGTCAGGTGTGAGAAATTACCATTTAAATTTCCAGGCATATCTTAAATGAAGTGGTAAAATGTTTTGCTTGAAAAATATATTTAACATATGATATCATATTTTAAGGCATCCATTTATACACTGGATCTGTAAATATGTTTTGCAGTCTTCAAAAATGATGTCATTATATTGAGTCTTTTTTTCCCAACACGAACCAGAAGCTGGAAGTTTAAAGTGAACCTCCAGACTAAAAATCTACTCAGCAGCACTGAAAAGGCTTGGTGTTTCTTTAACAGTTTCACAGCATCAGAACTTTGTTTTTCTTACATAAGCCTTATTTTTAGCTGCACAAAAGCTTAAGCTCCACCCCATCAAAGAAAACTGCCTGAGCTTTTTTCCCTAATGCTGTGCAAAACATGATGGGATTTCCTATGTTGTTGTTCACGTTGCCTAGCAGCTGGGAGGGGTGATCAGCACACAGGACAGTTGGAACTGTGTCTCATGCTGCCTGTCACCTCCTTTCAACCAAAAAGATGGCTGCTCTCATGAAATCAAACATTTTCCTGTTCTTTTAAAACAAGGTGGGTAAGAGATTATATTACCTATCTATTTTAATTAACATAACTAATGTTACTTAATGACAGTATGTTAGTTTAGGCTGAAGTTCCTCTTTAAGTGTAATGAATGACTAAGATGATGGACATGCATTTTCAACCTCCAAAACATGCAATGAAGTCATGACAAAAGCATACTAAGCTAAAATCATCCATTTACATAAAACGTTAATGTTATTCAGAGAATTAATCGTTATGTTTGTAATTTTTAGATAAATCAAGTGTGCAGTTGAACTGGATGAGCAGCCTTCAGAAATCAAATGTTGGCAGCAGGGTAGGAATTTCTGTAAGGGCTAATTCACTACAAGAGTTTTTCTAAGCGCGTGAGTTTAAAAGCTCTTGCTAATGTAATGCTATGTGAGTGTTCACACTGGAGCGATGTGATTTTGTAAATATCCCCCATAGCATTGCATTAGCAAGAGCTTTTCAAAATCATTAGTTCTTAAAAAGCTTTTGTAGTGTGAATCAGCCCTAAGAGATATATCATACTGGAAGTTCTGTAAGGCCTGGAAACCACTAGCAGTACGTTACTAAGCACTTGTGAGTTTAAAAGCTCTTGCTAATGTAATGCTATGTGTGTGATCCCACTAGTGACTAGAGCGATGTAATTTTATAAAAATCACCCATAGCATTGCATTAGCAAGAGCTTGTTCAAATCATTAGCACTTAGAAAAGGCTGCTAGTGGGTTTGAGCCCTTACTGGATTTTTAGCTGGCTACATAGCAAGGCCTTGGCTCTAAAAGCTGCAGCTGATCTGACATTAGCAACTGCTTTGATAACATTAGTAGAGAAGTGCCGAAGTATTAGCCAGGTGAATAATTTGCTGCGAAGATCGCCTATTCGCAATCGGCACCTCAGGAGAATACATGGTGGTTTCGGTTCGCCCCCTGTACATCATCATTGAGCTAAATTTTGACCCCTTACCTCACGGTCAGTAGACACATAGCAGCCAATCAGCTAGCACCCCCTCCTGGACCCACCACTCCCCTGTAAATATGGCAGGACAGCAGCCAGCTTAAAGTCATTCTGTGGCTTCAGTGTTAGTGAGAGCAGGGAGAGAGCTGCTGCACATAGGGAACGCATTAGCTAGGTCTCTGTTCTGTGTCCTCAGTGCAGATTCTTGCTGCTACCATATTGTCTTGAACAACTAATCCCTTCTTAGGGCTGATACATTGTTTTTCTTGCTACTGTATTGCTCTTCTATGGCCACTGCCAGTGCACAAGTTAGCTGTTGGAGACAGGTCTTCTGGTCCTAGTAGTGCACCAGCCATTACCTAGTAATCCTTCACACCACTACTGGCATCTAGTATCCACTGGCCCCTGTGTAAAACCTCAGTGCTGTAGGAGACAGGTCTGCTGGGCCTAGTAGTGCACTGACCATAACACTGTAATCCTTCACACTACTACTGGCATTTAGTATCCACTACTGCCCCCTGTATAAGGCCTCAGTGCAGAATCAGTGTTTTTTTTGGTCACTTAACTGTCATCGAACTACCTCAGCCTGAGCATGGAGGCTGGATCACCTGCACTGCGATCGCCTGCACTCCCACAAGCACGGCAGCCACTACACACCACTACACAAAAATTGCCGCTGAGAGGACTAACATTTATGTCCTGGAGGTGTCAACTGATAAAAACAAAGATATGCTCACCTAGTGCAAATGTGGCCTTTCGTCTGTTAGTGTGAAGAGGGCAAAACCCTTACACTACTTGATGAACTTGTAAACACGTGTTGGATGTTTTAAAGCACTTTATTACACCAATTTAGCAATGTAACGTGATTTCTGCCCTTTAGCGATTAAAACACGACTCTGCGGCAACTCTGTGGGACTTTTTTTCCATGGATCTCCCTCCGGCCTGCCACGGTCCAGGTGCTAGGCTCCTTGAAACAACTTTTCCATCACTTTTGTGTCCAGAAACAGTCTTTGTACATTTTAAAATTCTCCTGGCCATTGAAGTCTATGGAGATTCGCAGATTCACCAGATTCGCGTATTTTTGCGGAGATTCGCATTCGAAATTTGTGAACCCAAAATGTGATATTTAGCCGATCACTAAACATTAGTAGCATATGCAGCTGGAGATTTGTTGCCACTGTTAGCCCACAAAGCCCTAATTAAAATAATTAAGACCTTTGCTACCTAGCAACTGCAGCTGCAACTCCGGGTGGATGACAAGGTGAAAATGCAATGGTCTGTTAGAAGGGCTGTGTTGTTTTTCAAGGTGACATTTTGAGAGGCAGTATATCACATGCATTAGCATGGCACTCATTTTATAATGCTGACAAAATTAGTACTTTACCCCAGGTACAATTTTTTGTATTATTCATTAGAAACAGAGTAGGCAATAATTATTTATAACTTAACATTTTCAGACAAGAAGGATAAACACTTTTAAGACAAACCCTTGCTGCGCATCCAGTCATGAACCCGCCACACCCCAGTCACGCATTCCTTAAAGAGAACCTGAACTGAAAATAAAAAGTCAAAATAACCATACACAGGTCCTGTGTAGTCTACTCCTCAATCTCTTTCTCCTCCTCTGCGTCCCATTTGCCCATTGTGATTAATGGAATTCTCTGTCCTCCATCTTAAAAATGGCCATTACCCCATAACAGCTTCCTGGTCAGCACACTGTTAAACTGTTATATCACCCACTTGAGCCATAGGGAAACATGGACATTACCTTGCACATTCATTTGTAACTGACAGCTGCTGATATATAACTGACAGCAACTGGTATATTTCAGTTCTGACAAAGTATTGTCTGAACTGGAAGCGTTCATTGTAAGAAGAAAATGGTGAGCTTCTGAGAGGAACTGATGGCGAGGTAAGTATGTAATATTTGTTAATTTTAAATAGTTTTACTCGGTTCAGGTTCCCTTTACAAATGAGCAGAATATGTATTTTTATCTTTCAAAACACCATACTACTTGCCATCATTGCTGTGTTGCCTTCATATTAGCAAGCAAAGGGACAGTTGGGAGAAATGGATTAGAACCTCTTTTGGGATTATTCATGTTTGTATTCCTGTTGGGAAGAATCCTTCTGACTTTCTGTTCCAGCGGTCATATGACATGCGGTCACACAAGAAGGTATTAGAAAAAAAAATAATTTGTATCTATATAGCACGACATCTTCTGCAGCGCTGAGTATAAATAGTGTTTTCTCTTACCTGTCCCTCAGAGGGACTCTCAATGTAATCCCTACCATACTCATATGTCCATCATAGTCTAGGGACAAGTTTAGTGGGAAGCCAATTAACTTATCTGTATTTTTTGGGCATGTGGCAGGAAACCGGAGTGCCTGAAAGGAAACTCACACAGACACAGGGAGAACATACAACCTCCTTGCAGATAGTGCACAGGCTGGGGCTTGAATCAGGGACTCAGTTCTGCAAGGCGAGAGTGCTGTTCACTATACCAGTGCACCACTATGTTCACCAACCGGGGTAGAAGGTGCGATAAAACCAGATGATAATGACATTGAAATTGAAAACAGAACTATTATAAGATAGCAATTTGTATCATGTTTCCATGTGTTACTTTTCTTCACAGGTTCACATAAAGCATTGTAGGTACCATTAATGATGATCGTAATCAGCTAATTATGATTACGCATAAATTTCATGTACATTTTCGCAATTACTATTTGTAAATTCAATTGATTTTGTATAGTCATTGATAATTTCGCATAATATTTCACTTAATTTTTGCGGAATATTGTGCTTAATTAAGCAGTGAATAGCAAAGCCCCCATATATGCTATTGACACTAAAATTGATGCATGTGTTAAGGAGGTCTTTTCCAAAAGGACCTTGCAGTTTTTAAAGAAAATCGATTTTACATATGCATGGAAAAATGTTTTTTAAACTTGGAAAAATAACAATTTTTCTTTGCATTTTTAAAATCGATTTTCTCAAAAACTACAAGGTCTTTTTTAAATTTTTTTTACTTATACCCTCTATTCTTGTTAATATATGCAACACTTTTGGTAGCGATAGTATGTATGAGGGCTTTGCTATTAACTGCTAAAGTCAGCACAAAATTACGCGAAACATTACGCAAAATTATGAAATATTATAATTACATAAAAAATGATTTATAATTTTCCCCCAAATTCTGCATTATGATTATGATGTGTAATTGTGAATTATGATGCGTAATTACGCATAGGTGTAATGTCTGCTCATCACTAGGTACCATGTCTATGCCACATCATGGTTAATGGTCATGAAAAAGCAATGTGTCACTGGAGTCATTATCACAGATAGGAAATATGGAGCTAGTGTGTGCCCCTAAATGGCGATCAGGCCCCCGCAGTCTGAACTCGGCTGCTCCCGTTGAAAACACTGTAGTGGAGATAGAAAGAAAAGAGGGGCGCTCTAAGTCCGCTGCATCACTATACTATGCATCAATAGGACAGGTCTCACCTGTTTACGATGGGGCTGGCACAGCGTACACAGCCCGGATTCGCCTGGTCCCTCTTAGCCGAGCCGGGGACTGAGCTCTAGCGCGGGGCGGAAGTGACGTCACTCGCTCCAGGAAGTGGTGGATCAATTGCCAGACGACGCTAGGCAGCTCTATACAGAGCTTCTGGTGCTGGAAAGCGTGTGTCACCGAACTATAAACTTCACAGGAGTGAAGATATATGGACTGGGAAGTAGTTAGAATATAAAATATCTTCACTCCTGTGAAGTTTATAGTTCGGTTACACACGCTTTCCAGCACCAGAAGCTCTGTATAGAGCTGCCTAGCGTCGTCTGGCAATTGATCCACCACTTCCTGGAGCGAGTGACGTCACTTCCGCCCCGCGCTAGAGCTCAGTCCCCGGCTCGGCTAAGAGGGACCAGGCGAATCCAGGCTGTGTACGCTGTGCCAGCCCCATCGTAAACAGGTGAGACCTGTCCTATTGATGCATAGTATAGTGATGCAGCGGATTTAGAGCGCCCCTCTTTTCTTTCTATTATCACAGATAGGCACCGTTAGAAATGAAATTTAAGACCTAAAGCAACAATATAGCTTCTGTTATTTTGTTTGTTGTGGAGACTGAAGCATATGTACAGTAGAGTCCCAGTTATTTAGAACTCAACTAACCAGAAGTTTCAACTAACCAGAACAAATCGCCATCAGTACTCACATTGGTGAAGGCCAACTTCTTAGGCTTTTGTGGGCTCTGCTGAGCTTAAACACTGGGTTCAATGGCTCCCCCAAGGTTAATATACTTTCAATTACTGTATTTTAACATTGAATACAGAGTTCATGGTAGATATATAAAGGGAGTTATAGTACTGTATTATTATTATTATTATTATTTATATAGCGTCAACATATTCCGCAGCGCTTTACAAAGCACAATAAGACGACAAGGGGAACATAGATGCAACTAACAAATGTACAGTAGAGTTCCAAGCAGCACAAATATTGTTACAAGAACAGTAAACATTAGGAGGATGACCCTGCCCTTGCGAGCTTACAATCTAATGGGTAGTGGGACACACACTAGGTAAGGAGGTGGAGGATGGATGAGGCAGTGATTCTTTGCCTCTGATTACATTGTGACAGATAAGTAAATAAGGGCTATAGAATGTTATAAGCTTGTCTGAAAAGGTGTGTTTTAAGAGTGCGTTTGAAGATGTCCAGGTTTGGAGCATGACGTACAGGCTGTGGAAGAGAGTTTCAGATAAGGGATGATGCTCGTGTAAAGTCCTGGATGCGAGCATGAGAGGAGGTGATCAGCTTAGAGGCCAGGAGAATTTCTTGGGAGGAGCGAAGGTTGCGGGAGGGACAATATCTTGAGATTAGTGAGGAGATGTATGGAGGAGACAACTCGTGGAGGGCTTTGTATGTTAGAGTCAGGAGTTTGAACTGGATTCTCTGGGTCATGGGTAACCAGTGGAGAGAACGGCACAGTGGGGCTGCGTCGGTAGAGCATGTAGAAAGGTGAATGAGGCGGGCCGCTGAATTTAGAAGAGATTGGAGAGGGGTTAGCCTGTTTTTTGGTAGGCCACAGAGCAGGGTGTTGCAGTAGTCTAGGCGGGAGATGATTAAGGCATGAACAAGCATTTTGGTGGCTTCTTGTGTGAGGAAGGGACGGATACGGAATATATTTTTGAGCTGGAAATAGCAGGTGGTGGTTAATGAGGCAATGTGAGGTTTAAAGGAGAGCTCTGAGTCAAGTATAACCCCCAAGCAGCGGGCCTTAGTGGTTGAGGTTATTGGGGTGTTGTCTACCGTTATGGTTGCAATTGGTGGGGGTGTAGATAGCGATGGTGGAAAAATCACAATTTCCGTTTTAGTCATGTTGAGTTTGAGGAAGCGGGAGGACATGAATGCAGAAACGGCACGTAGACAGTCGGGGACTCTGGATAGTAGTGAGGACAGGTCAGGAGCCGAGAGATAGATTTGGGTGTCATCCGCATAGAGGTGATACTAGAAGCCAAAAGAGTTGATTAGTTGTCCCAGGCCACGGGTGTAGATTGAGAAAAGAAGTGGCCCAAGAACAGAGCCTTGAGGTACACCAACAGACAGTGGGTGTGGAGAGGAATTGGTGTTAGAGAAGGAGACAGTGTAAGAGCGTCCAGAGAGATAAGAGGAGATCCAGGAATGTGCTTGTCCCTTGATTCCTAAAGATGTCAGTGTCTGCAGAAGCAGAGCATGATCAACCGTGTCAAAGGCAGAGGAAAGGTCAAGAAGTATTAGAATGGAGAACTGGCCTTTGGATTTAGCTACCAGTAGGTCATTAGCAACTTTCGTGAGGACAGTTTCAGTGGAATGGTGTGTGCGGAATTCAGATTGAAAGGGGTCAAGTAAGGAGTTGGTAGAGAGAAAGGCAGACAATTCTGCGTGGATGTGACGCTCCAGCAGTTTAGAAGCAAAGGGGAGGAGAGAGACAGGACGGTAGTTGGATAGAGAAGTTGGATCAAGAGAGGGTTTTTTGATTAGTGGTGTGATTATAGCTTGTTTGAATAAGGAAGGAAAAGTGCCAGTGGAGATAGAAAGGTTGAATAGAGTTGTTAGAGCGGGATTAAAGGAGGAGGAAAGCTGGGGGATTAGATGAGAGGGAATAGGGTCCAGGGCACAGGTAGTGAGATGCGCTTTGGAGATTAGTGAGGAAAGACACTGTTCAGTTAGTGTGGTGAAAGATGTTAGAGTGTGAGAGTGGTCTTGTTGAGCGGGGGGAAGGCAGTTAGTGGTGGGCGAGGGTGCAGGCGGACAGAAGGAATTTATAGGTGACGGTTGAGCTGGTAAAAGTGGTTGCGTGTTGAAGCTATTACGTATTGCATCAATCTTGCTTGTAAAGTATGATGCGAAGTCGTCGGCTGACAGACATGTGGTAGGGGGAGGAGGTGTGGGACGAAGTAGGGAGTTAAAGGTGTTGAACAATTGTTTTGGGTTGTGGGGCTGTGAGGAAATGAGCGAGGAGAAATAAGACTGCTTAGCAGAGGTGAGGGCATCCCTGAGCTCCTGCATAGTTTGTTTATAGTGATTGAAGTCCTCTACAGCAGTGCTTTTTCTCCAGCACCTTTCTGCCACCTTGGAGCGCCTTTTCAGCTGTTTGATTTGTTCAGTGAGCCAGGGCTGCCGGTTAGTTTGGCGGGGGCAGGTGGTGGTGAGTGGAACGGCTGAATTCATGGCAGAGGAGACTACTCTAAATAAGTAACTGGTTGCTGCCTCAGGGTCAGGGTAGGAAGACAGAGTACTTAGAGGTTGCAAGGCCTCAGTCAGGGAATTCACATTCAGGTTGCGGTAATTCCTGCGCGTGACTGTATAGTGTAGTGTTGGAGGTGACGGTAGAGAAGAATTGATTGAGAAGGTAAGAAGGTTGTGGTCTGAGAGGGGAAGCGGAGTGTTATGAAAGCTTGAAATAGAACAGAGGCGGGTAAAGACAAGGTCAAGAGTGTGACCGTCTTTGTGGGTGGAAGTGGAGGACCATTGTGCGAGGTCAAACGAGGAGGTGAGAAGAGCAGTTTGGTGGCAGTAGGGCAGTTAGTATCGATAGGTATATTAAAATCTCCAATGATGATAGAGGGTATATCAGTGGAAAGGAACTGAAGAAGCCATGCTGAAAAGTGATCAATGAAAGTAGAGGCTGGACCAGGCGGGCGGTAGATAGCAGCAATCTGGATGTGGTATGGAGAATAGAGACGGACAGCATAAACTTCAAAGGATGAGAGTGAGAGTGCGGGCAGTGGTGTGAGTGGCTTAAATGAGCAGTATTCAGAGAGGAGAATCCCCATTCCGCCTCCCTGTTTGTGGCCAGGTCTAGGGGCATGACTAAATTTTAGACTACCATATGATAGAGCAGCTGGAGACACTGTGTCTGATGGAGTTATCCATGTTTCGGTGAGCCCCAGGAAGGTGAAAGTGTTGGAGATAAACATGTCGTGAATAAAGGCCAGTTTACTACAAACGGAGCGGGAGTTCCATAGAGCCCCAGATATGGGGAGGGGAGAGCTGGGAAGAAGGGGGATGTCGATAAGGTTATAGGTGTTCTGGGAGGGGATGTGGTGAGGTTTGATATTGGTGGAATGAATTGTAGTATGAGCAGTGTGAGGTCTAGGAGTGGGCCCTGGGTTTGGTGATATGTCCCCAGAAGCCAGGAGGAGTAGTAGGCAGAGCAGAGAGATGTGGGGGTGAGACTTGTGTGTATGCAAGTTAGGTTTATTGAGAGCAGAGGAGGGGTAGTGTGAGCAGAGAAATATGAATAGTTCGTGGCTAGAGAGAAGGGGAGATGATAGCAGAGAGGGAGCAATGTGTATGGTGTTGCTGACAGTGGGAGGATGAAGTGACATGTGGCATTTCAGGAACAGAAGGCAAAAAGAAGCGGTTGAGAGAGACATTTTAAACATTCTAAAGTGGTCTACAGGGAGATCGATAGCTGACAGCAGGAGGGTGGAGTGTGTTTAGATACAGGAATTGCAGAAACAAGCAAGCATATAGTGAAACAGATAAAAAACAGTTAAGTAGTAAACCATGTGATCAAAGTGCCGAGTCTCCTGGCAGTTCCTTCTGCCACTGCCCGCACTTCTGTATTAACTAGGCCTATTTTTAACATTGAGTCTCAAGCAACCAGAAAGCACGCTTATCCAGCATCTGCGGATCCCAGTTGGTGCCAGATATCCAAGACTCTACTGTAAAATTATAAAGTATTCTGTGGGGGGATGGGGGCAGGAAGGTAACCACAACTTAATTTTTAGGGTTAAAACGTATTTTGAAGAGATCTACTAAATAACATAAATAGGTAATAGAGCTATTTTCATCTCATTAGCTTCACAATATTTGCTATGAATGAGCCACAGGGAAGAGATGGGTGCTTTGATTTCAACTATAGAAGTACACCCTTAGCAGGCTTGTAACTCATGCCATCTAGCGATCTGAGCCCAGACTGGTGCTGCTGCTCTCTAAGGCTGCTCCAGACATTACATCTCATTTCTGCTACTTTAAACCTCTTAATGGAAAGACTGGACCGAAATTTCAGTGGATTCTAATGTATCACTTCTCCAGCAACACCTATAACCTTTTAGAACACCTGGATTACTTGGGATGGCAAAGATTTAAGGTGGATTGGATCTTCCTTGGTATCACACACGGCTGAACACTGCACACCTTCCTTGGAATTGACCTGACACCTTAAAGACTTTCTGCCTCTTTGTGCCCGTCCTCTCCCATCCCGTGAGTAACTTTCATCGATTATCTACAGCATCTATGCTCAATAGACTATATTTTTCTACATATATTATATAATAAATCTTCAAACTTCTAAACAAAGGACTGTGTTTTCAAATCCATGCTGTCCATCCAAACATCTCTGTGTAAGGACAATTCAGTCTATACAGGCCCTTTGATCTCTGCAGGATATCAGCCGCAGCTGAGAAAGTTCACACCTTGACTCTAAATAGGGCCTTTCTCAGCAGGAGCCCTGAGCTGTCTCTTTTGTCCATTCTAATGTGTAAACATCAATATTCAGCAAATACACTTCTCGCTGTATACCAAACAACAAATATCTATTCAATTGACAAATCAAAAATAATTCTACTTAAGTCTGTTGGAATCTTCAGAAAGACAAAAAGAGGATCCAGAGGACGTGGGAAAAGACATTCTTCACTGCAGAACCAAAATAACTCTGTGACAAAATCTACAGAGTTCACCCAGGCAACAACCCTAATAGCTCCAGCACAATCCAGCAGAGATGACAGCCACTGTTCTGTCCTGGAGTCCTCAATCTCAGACCCTAGCTCCCAGGGTAGCCCCATCAAGGCTGTCCTCTGCAACATCAGATCAATAAACAACAAAACAGCAATCATACATGATCTAATAGAGTCTTCTGATCTGGCCTGCCTGACTGAAACCCGGCTTTCTGAACCAGTTGGCCCCACCCTGGAGGCCGCCGTGCCAACAAGCTATTCCGTGATATACTGCAACAGGAAAGAACGCAGGGGTGGAGGGGTTGCACTTTGCTTTAGATCAGCTTTGAAAATCAGACCACTTAATGTAGGACCTACCAACTCGTTTGAATGCTTGGGGGTGCAACTTTCAGCTAAGAAAAACATTAACATATTGCTGATCTACCACCCACCAGAAAAATACTCAGACTTCCTTAAGGAACTTGTAGATCTCCTATGCAACCAGGGGCGTAGGAATAGGCCCTGCAGCCCCTGCGCCCGCGGGGGGGCCCGGCCCCCCCCCCTGGGGCCCGCTCGGGGCCGTTTTGTGGGTGCTGGAGGGGTGGCAGCATGAGGGGAAAGCCTTGCCCACAGTCGGCGGGGAGAGGGGTAGTTCCCCCCTCTCCCTCACCTCGGGGCTCTCCCCTCTGCGCTCCCCTCCAGCTCGTAAGTGTCTGTGGGGCTGTGGTGGGCAGCGAGCGGCGGGCAGATACATACCTGCTTCCGTGCGTTCCATCGGAGACTTCTCCCTCTAGCGGCTGACGTCACTTCCGGAAGTGACGTCAGCCGCTAGAGGGAGAAGTCTCCGATGGAACGCACGGAAGCAGGTATGTATCTGCCCGCCGCTCGCTGCCCACCACAGCCCCACAGACACTTACGAGCTGGAGGGGAGCGCAGAGGGGAGAGCCCCGAGGTGAGGGAGAGAGGGGAACTACCCCTCTCCCCGCCGACTGTGGGCAAGGCTTTCCCCTCATGCTGCCACCCCTCCAGCACCCACAAAACGGCCGCGAGCGGGCCCCGGGGGGGGGGGGGGGAGGTTTGGGGGGCCCGCTCAGAAAATCTGCAGGGGGGCCCGGTGGGGCCTAGTTACGCCCCTGTATGCAACCTAACACTGGAACACCCCAGATGGATTGTTCTTGGAGATTTCAATGCATAGGTGGATGACTCCTCTTCACAATTTGGAATAGAGCTACCTCGTGCCTTACATGAACTGGGCTTCTTCCAATCAATCAGCTCTGCTATTCACAGGAAAGGTCACACTCTGGACCTTATATTCCATACTGGGCTGTCAATAGCCAATGTGGAAATGAATCCTGTTGCCTGGTCAGACCATCACACTATCCACTTCTCCCTCTCAATATCAGCTGTCAAACACCAGGTCAAGAATCAAATAAAATACAGCCGCTTATAAGGGCTAACACCTCAACATATCCGTGATAACCTTAGCTTTGATGAATTGACTGACTCCAGCTTGGACCCTGATACTCTGGTGTTTAAATACAACAAATGTGTGTTCTCCACCTTTGAGACCATTGCTCCTCTGTGCACCAAATATCTTACTCCACACCATCATGCACAGTGGTTTGATAATGCCATAAAAGAGCTGAAAAGACAAGGCCGAAAACTTGAGAGACTGTGGCACAATTCTCAGTCCCCAGAAGACAAACATGCCTTAATCCTCCACTTGAAGAACTACCAAAAGGTAATCACGGGAAAAAAAGAATCCTTTCTATCACAAGAGATTGCAAATGCAGTTAACAAACCAGCCCAACTGTTCCGCACAGTGGAAAACTATGCAACCCGGCATGTCAAAAACGTAATATCGAGTCTTCAAAGGACCTCTGTGACCAATTTGCCCATTTCTTCACAGACAAAGTCTCCGCTATAAGGTCCGCCATCCAACTTACAGCATCTGAGCCTAATATAGCGCCGAAGACCATTAGCAGAGACAACGTAACACCTTGGTCAAACTTCAAAGAAATTGATGAAGAAGTCACATCAAGCATCCTCCTTCACGTCCGCCTAACTACCTGTGACCTGGATCCTGGCCCAACACAGTTCATGTTGAACTGCCCCGACCTGTTCGTACCGGTATTCCTCAAAATTGTTAACTGTTCCTTACAATCAGGGATATTTCCTGCTTTACTGAAGGAAGCAATCATCAGGCCTCTCTTCAAAAAACCCTCCCTGGATCCAGATGCAATGACCAGCTACAGACCTGTCTCTAACCTCCCCTTTCTGGGCAAGCTACTTGAAAAAGCTGTTTACCTCCAGCTAGAAGCCAAAATCCTACAAAACAACAGTTATGACCCATTCCAGTCTGGCTTCAGGAAACACCACGACACTGAAACTGCCCTCATCCAAATATGCAACCACCTGCTCATGGCAAGAGACAGAGGAGAGTGCTCGATCCTCATACTGCTAGACCTTTCTGCAGCCTTTGATACAGTTGACTATGACATCTTGATAAACAGGCTACAGGAATACTGCGGCATTGATGGCATAGTTCTTCAGTGGTTCCAATCCTTCTGGAGTGGCAGAACCCACAAAGTGTCTATGGGGCCCTTCCTGTCCACCCCTGTATCACTTAAGTATGGGGTGCCCCAGGGCTCAATCCTCTCTCACCTGCTTTTCACGATTTACATGTTACCGCTTGGAAAACTAATCCAAAAACATGGCCTCACATACCACTGCTATGCAGACGACACCTAACTATATCTTTCCTTCAAGCCTGGTGTGACAGACCCAACTCTAACTATAAATGCCTGCTTACGTGAACTACAGCAATGAATGAATGACAACTGGCTGAAACTAAATGCAGACAAAACGGAAGTCCTTCTGATTGGAGGGCAGAGCATGACAACAAAACAACTTAACTTGCAGTCTTCACCACTGGGAATAGGAGGCACAGATCTACGCAGCTCTAATCATGTGCGTAGCCTGGGAGTTCTAATTGATGGGGATTAAAACTTTAGAACTCAAATCTCTGCTGTGGTGAAATCATCCTATTTTCACCTGAAGAACATTGCAAAAACCAAGCACCTCATCCCCCCAGAAGATCTGCCAACCTTAGTTCATGCCTTCATCACATCCCGACTGGACTACTGTAATGCTCTCTACACTGGCCTTCCAAAAAAGGTCTTGTACCGCCTACAGCTGATACAGAATACTGCTGCCAGACTGCTAACCAACCAACCCCGTCACTGCCACATAATGCCAGTCCTGTACTCCCTTCACTGGCTACCTATAGAATGGAGGGTCCTATTCAAGATCGGCCTACTGACATTTAAATCCCTGAATAATCTAGGCCCTGAATACATGAAAGATATGTTGCAGCTACGTAGCAATCCCCACATTCTCAGATCCACAGGTTTTAATAATCTAGTCATACCCAGAGTCCACTTGGAAACTTTTGGTCCCAGAGCCTTCTGTCATGCTGCCCCTACGTTTTGGAACTCCTTACCTTAACAGATCAGGACAGCTCCATCCCTGGACGTGTTTAAATCCAGACTGAAAACCCACCTGTTCAGTTTGGCATTTGCAGAAATATAACTTTTGTTGTGTGAATACTTCATCCTACTACCAATTACCGAATCTGAGAGAGCCTAAACGCTTTGAGTCCTATGGGAAAAAAGCGCTATAGAAATGTTATTGTATTATTATAATTGAAATAGCACCACACCAGTTTAAACATGTACCTTCAACCACATTTCAGATGTGCCTCTGTTTGAAATAAAATAAGGAACAGATAAAGTGATATATTTATGCATAAGATGATCAGAAATTCTGCAATCAAATTCCCAGTTTAGGACTAGCAAAACCTAAGAAACACATTATGCATCTGATTCACAGTGTGCAAAATTATACATTCCTTCTTTAATCAGAATATAGCAATATCCAAAATCGTTAGAGGATACATTTGCCTTCAGACAGTGAACATAAACTGACTAATATTCAACTGCAGCTCAGCACAACCAAGGGCTCTTGTTACTGAGCTAAAAAAAGAAAGGGTGTGTGTGTGTGTGTGTGTGTGTGTGTGCGTGCGTGCGTGCGTGTGTGTGTGTGTGTTTTTTCACTCTTAGGGCTCTTTCACACCAGAGCCCTTTTTCAGCGTTTTAACGCAAAGTCTATAGTTTGTGTTAACCAAGGTAAAAGGAAAGTCCATAGACTTTCATTTCACCTTTCACACCCGACGCTGCATTTCGATGCGTTGCGGTACGACGCATCCCGGCACATTTTATCATCGGGAATCGGCATTTCCCCATGAGGTTCATTGATACTACCGCCGCTACTCAGCGTCGCACCGCAGGTTCCCGACGACAGCCGCAGGCTAGTAAAACGTGTGCAGGAGAACGGCTCCTGCACGCGTTGTAGATGTGTAACAGGCCTTCTCCTTTCTAGTGCTGTGACAGGTATACAAATAATAAAGGCGGAAGCAGGAAATTTGGGCGCATGAAGTAAGTGGACAAAAAAGGGCCTTTGGCTCTCATGTTAAATACTGTTTGATGGGCACCGAAAGGGAAATTTGGGCGCCTGGTGAATAATAACATTTACAAACTTACTTACCATATGATAACGTGTACACACATACTTACCATAGTTATTGTTTCTATTTATGTAAAGTTTCATAACTAAAACAATATTCTCTGGAAAATACAAATACTCCTCAAATAACTAACTATATTGATTTAAAAATAATTTGATAAATGATATGTAAATTTTAGGGTTTGGCAGTACCAGGGGAGTTACCAAGGTTTAGGCACCACCAGGAGGGACTTAGGGTTAGGCTCCACCGGGGGGGATTGGGTTAGGCACCACCAGGGGAGTCTTGGGGTTAGGCACTAGAGATGGCATGAACGGTTCGCCGGCGAACGGTTCCTAGCAAACTTCCGGGGGTTCGCGGTTGCGGAGGACCGCAAACTTTTGCAGAAGTTCAGTTTGCCCCCCTAATGCACCATTAGGGTCAACTTCTACATTACAGTCAGCAGGCACATCATAGCCAATCAGGCTACACTAGCTGCTGGAGCCACTCCCCCTTAATAAAAAGCAGACATCGCAGGCCATTTTACTCACTTGTGTGCCTGCAGTAAATAGAGAAGGGACAGCTGCTGCTGCCGACTCTCATAGGGAAAGATTAGTTAGGCTCTTGTAGGCTTGTTAGCTTGCTTCTTGCTGATTCTTATTGCTAAAATAGCACCCCACAACAGCTCTTTTGAGAGCTAATCTTGTTCTTGTGATCTATTTTTTTTTCTGTGTGTCCCACTGACACTTGTGTTGCATAGACAGCCTTGATAATGCATACTGTGTGTATGCCACTGCCAGGCCCAGCACATTCAGTGACTACCTGTGTGTGTGACAGGTGCACATTGTAATACCCATTACTGCATATACCTACCTACCTGTTGTTCACAGTGCACCCACCCACCTACCTACGTGAGTTGAGCGCATGCAGTATTACTGTGCCTGTCTGCTACCTGTTTGTGTGTGACAGGTGCACATTGTAATACCCATCACTGCATATACCTACCTACCTTCTGTTCACAGTGCACCCACCCACCTACCTACGTGAGTTGAACGGACGCAGTGTCACTGTGCCTGTCCGCTACCTGTCTGTGTGTGACAGGTGCACATTGTAATATCCATCACTGCATATACCTACCTGTTGTGTTCAGTGCACCCACCTACCTATGTGCGTGCATGCAGTGAGATATACCACTCCGTGCATACCTTTTAACTGCACCTGTGTGACTGCACATTGTATTAGTCAAGTCAGTGCATACCTTTCACTTCATCCCCCCCGATATGGACACAATGGACAAAACAGGAAGAGGTAGAGGCAGACCCAGATGAAGGCCACCCGGCAGGTCTGTGCGAGGTCATGTTGATGTGATTTCGTGCGGCCCTGGCCCAAAGTACAGTGCTCAGAAAAAGGCACGTCCCATCAACCCCCAAGATTGTCAGGACGTGGTTGACTATTTAACACAGAACACCTCATCTTCTGCAGCCACCAGCGCTACTACAAGCACCACATCCATTGCATTTGACACTTCTCAGGAGTTGGGGAATTAACTAATTCACAGCCATTATTGTTACAACCAGATGAAGGCGCTAAGCAAAGTTACACCACCTCATATGTCTGTGTTAGGCGGCGACACTAAGGACGTAATGTGTGAGGAGGAGGAGGATGAAGTACCTGCTGTTGGTGCAGTTTTGGAGGTGTCTGAGGCAAGCAAAGCTGGGCAGGATGATTATGATGATACGGATCCCACATGGGTTCCTAAGAGACAAGATGACCAAGGGGACAGTTCAGAGGGGGAGTCAGAGAGGAGTAGGAGGAGATGAGTTCCTGAAAAAAGCAGGGAGAGCTCATCATCAGAAACAGCTGGGGAGAGTGTCCAGCACCATGTTTTGCCACCTATGTACAGCCAGCCAACATGCCCTTCAACGTCAGCTGCTGATGCCACCATAGTGCCGTCACCCCAAGGGGCTCAGCGGTTTGGAAATGTTTTAATGTGTCTGCCTCAGATCGGAGCAATGCCATCTGTTCTCTCAGCCTCCAAAAATTGAGCCGTGGAAAGGCCAACACTCACATAGGGACAAGTGCCTTTACGAAGGCATATGGAGAAAAGGCACAAACTGCAATGGGAAGAGCACCTGAGCAAAAGCAGCACACAAAAGAAAAGCCACCCTCCTTCTCCTCTTCCTCCTTCAGGTGTAGCATCTTCAGCCACTTTCTCCCTTGCACCTTCACAGCCACCCTCCTCCACTCCGCCTCTCACCTTGAACGGTTCCTGCTTCTCTGCCCACAGCAACCAGGTGTCTGTGAAGGAAATCTTTGAGTGGAAAAAACAATTTCTGCCAGTCACCCCCTTGCCCAGCGTTTGACAGCTGGTGTGGCGGAACTGTTAGCTCGCCAGCTGTTACCATACAAGCTGGTGGACTCTGAGGCCTTCCGTAAAGTTGTGGCCATTGGGACACCGCAGTGAAAGATAACAGGCCACAATTATTCCCAAACTGTACCATGAAGTTGAAAGGCAAGTGATGTCATCTCTGGCACACAGCGTTGGGTCAAGGGTCCACCTGACCAAGAATGCCTGGTCTGCCAAGCACGGTCAGGGCAGGTACATTACTTACACAGCCCATTGGGTCAACCTGGTGACCGATGGCAAGCAGGGAATACGTGGCTGTGCAGCGGACCAACTTGTGACACCTCCAAGGCTTGCAGGCAGGCCTCCTGCCACCTACTCTCCTCCTGCTACATCCTCTTTGCTGTCATCCTCCTTGGCTGAGTGGCACTTCAACTCTGCTGGTGCTGCGATCTCCTCTCCAGCTACACAGCCCCATCTCCCCTGGGCCTATGCTGCATGACAGGTACAACGGTGTCACGCCATATTAGACATGTCTTTCCTCGAAGCGGAGAGTCACACTGGACCAGCTCTCCTGGCTGCTTTTAACAAACAGGTGGATCAGTGGCTGACCCCGCACCAGCTGGAGGTTGGCAACATGGTGTGTGACAATGGCAGCAATCTCATTTCCGTGCTGAATTTGGGAAAGCTGACACATGTACCCTGCATGGCACATGTGCTGAATCTAGTCATTTAAAGATTTGTGTCAAAGTACCCAGGCTTAGAGGATGTCCTGAAGCAGGCCAGGAAGTTGTGTGGGCATTTCAGGTGGTCTTACACGGCCATGGCACGCTTTGCGGACATTCAGTGGAGAAACAAGTTGCCGACGAGACGCTTGATATGCGATAGCCCGACTCGCTGGTATTCAACCCTGGTCATGTTCTCTCGCCTGCTAGAACAGGAGAAAGCCGTCACCAAGTACCTGTACAATTACAGTAGAAGGACACAATCTGGGGAGATGGGGATGTTCTGGCCCCCAAACTGGACACCGATGCGAAATGCATGCAGGCTCATGCGGCCGTTTGAGGAGGTGACCAACCTGGTGAGTCGCAGTGAAGGCACCATCAGTGACAAGATCCTGTATGCTTACTTCCTGGAGCGTGTAGTGCGTAGAGTGGTGGATCAAGCTGTGGAGGAGCGTGAAGAGGAACAGGTACGGCAGGAACCGTTGTGTGAGCAATTTACATCAGAATAAGATGTTTCCTCAACACCTGCAGCAGCACAGAGGGGGGAGGAGGAGGAAGAGTCGTGTGGGGAAGAGGAGTCAGACTCGGATGATGAGTAAGGTGTTTCTTTGGAGGAGGAGGCGGTGGCAGAAGAACAACCGCACCAGACGTCGCAGGGGGCTTGTGCTGCTCGACGTTCCCGTGGTATTGTTCGTGGCTGGGGGGAGGAGGGGGGACTTACCTGACGTCACTGAAGAAGAGCAAGAGGAGATGGATAGTATGTCTGCATCCAACTTTGTGCGGATGTCATCTTTCATGCTAGCCGTGGCCGCTACACAAATTTTTCTGGTGCGTGTACATGCCTGCCTAATTTTTCTGGCTGCACTGCAGCTGCAACAACAAAACAAAAGGCATGTACATGTGCCAATTCCCCTTCATGATCATTATCTTGCCGCGGTGAAGGGGCTTGCGTATCACAATGAAGCAATGACCGCCGGCCATATGAGTGTCTCGGGGGGTGGCACACCAAAGATAATAAGGTCATTGCTTTATTGTGGATAGACCAAATTTGATCAGCTGGACAGTCGCTGTTTTTCTATCATTGAGCTACCACAGCCCCGCGACCATATGGGCTTGAAAACCGCCACGGCCTGCACTCTGGCCATGGTGCGCACTAGTCCAGCATGGCCGTCACTACGCAAACAGCTGTTTGCGGTGCGTTACACAGTGAGTTTGGTGTGTCAGTGTGAAGCAGTACTCTAATTACTGATTGCCTCTAATTACCTGATTGATGTATACACATGCACGATGTTTTAACCCCCTTGGCAGTATGAAAAATACCGCCAGGGGGCAGCGCAGCAGTTTTTTTTAATTTTTTTTTTTAAATCATGTAGCGAGTCCAGGGCTCGCTACATGATAGCCGCTGCTCAGCGGCATCCCCCCAGCCCCGCCGATTGCCTCCGGCGATAGGCGATCAGGAAATCCCGTTCAAAGAACGGGATTTCCTGGAGGGCTTCCCCCGTCGCCATGGCGACGGTGCGGGATGACGTCACCGACGTCAGCGACGTCGGGACGTCATTGGGAGACCCGATCCACCCCTTGGCGCTGCCTGGCACTGATTGGCCAGGCAGCGCAGGGGTATAGTGGGGGGCCGCGCGCCGCACCGGATAGCGGCGATCGGGCGCACGGCGGCGGCGATTGGGGTGCTGGCGCAGCTAGCAAAGTGCTAGCTGCGTCCAGCAAAAAAAAATTATTTAAATCGGCCCAGCAGGGCCTGAGTGGCACCCTCCGGCGGCTTACCCCGTGTCACACACGGGGTTACCGCTAAGGAGGTTAAAGCACTTCAGGCCTGCAATTTACCATTCATTGTGATTTCTGCCCTTAAAACGCTGCTTTGCGTCCAATCCGGAATTTTCCCGGGCACTTTTGGCGTTTATTCCACTCCGCCATGCCCCCCTCCAGGTTTTAGACCCCTTGAAACATCTTTTCCATCACTTTTGTGGACAGCATACATTTTTCTAGTTTTCAAAGTTCGCCTCCCCATTGAAGTCTATTGCGGTTCGCGAAAGTTCGCGCGAAGCAAACTTTTGCGGAAGGTTAGCGAACGGAAAATCGGAGGTTGGGGCCATCTCTATTAGGCACCAACAGGGGGGGGTCTAAGGGTTAGGGGTTGGTAGAGGGAGGGTTCTGTGTGAGAGTAGGGTTAGGTTTAGTTGTAGTAAAATGTTGGTAGTATTTACTGATGTTTTGCTATAGTTATTATGAATGTACTTATATTTTTTTTTCATTGTTATAAACAATATTTTCAGATTGTATTATCCTCTGGACTACACAACTCTATTATATATATATATATATATATATATATATATATATATATATATATATATATATATATATATATATATATATATATATATATATAAATAGATAGATAGATAGATAGATAGATAGAGACTACACACCTCCATATATATATATATATATATATATATATATATATAGAGAGAGAGAGAGAGAGAGAGAGAGAGAGAGAGAGGAACTTCTGCACAAGATTTGGGAAGAACCTTTGGGGGAATATTTCATTTTCACTATGGAGAGAATGCCATGCATATTTTCAGCCGTTATATCTACCAAGTCTACCACTTCAAAGAGGAACTGTCACGAAAATATTAAAATTTAAAACACATACAAATAAGAAGTATATTTCTTCCATAGTAAAATGAGCCATAAATGACTTTTCTCCTATGTTGCTGTCACTTACAGTAGTAGGTAATCTGACATTAGGTAAATCTGACATTACCGACAGGTTTTGGGTTAGTCCGTCTCTTCATGGGGGATTCTCAGCTTAGCCTTTATTCTTTTTTTTTAATATCATAAATGTTTATTCAAAATTTTTAAAAGAGATAGAAACATACATAACATAGATAAGAACAAACAGTGGCCAACAAGGCCCTACCACACTGTCTGGACACAGTACAATATGCAAGAATATGGGTCTAGGACCCTCCAGGCTCATACAAAAACATGAATACAATTTATACTACTGTACATAATAATTATACAACCTTCATCATGGATCTAGGTGAGGTACGACCGATAATGATAATTGTGCTGCCCGTTATGTTCTTCTGTCAGCCTTTATTCTTTATAAAGACATTCTGTGAAAAAAAATGTATACAATGACTAGTAAAAAGGCCTGCCCATTAAAAAACTGGAGCTAGGCCACATCCGCTACCACCCGCAATGCGCACACAGGTATGTCCCACTTGCTCATCCCCCACCGCTGTCCGAAGTATTTGCACACAGGGAGACATCGCTTGCTTCGCAGTTGAAAAAAGCTGTTATTTTCCACAATGCAATGAGTTTCACAGACAGCAAACTGTCAAGTCTGGAAGCAGGGACACACACACACAGGGACAGGACACAGAGACACTGGGGTTTTATCATATAGGATGCTGGCCAGCCTCCCTGCTCGCCATACACTTTTTTGGCAGTTGGACAGAGCAACTGCCATTCACTAAGTGCTTTTAAAAATAAAGAAACTTTCGGTAATGTCAGATTTCTACTAATTTTATTGTAAGTGACAGCAACATATAAGGAAAGTAATTTATGGCTCATTTAACTCTGGAAGAAACGTACTCCTTATTTGTATAAGTTGACATGTATTTTAAACTTTAAGATTTTAGCGAAGGAGGTCCTTCTTAATGAGTCAAAAGTTCAGAATGCATTTTGGTTTAAAAGTACAGTCCAGGATTTATTTATTTTTATTTTAACTTCAGTTGTTAATTTGCTCTAATGCTTTAATTTCTCAAGACAATCAGATTTCAAATTACTTGAATTTCTATGAAAAACTAGAAAAATTAGGTTGTTGTAAAACATTTGACCACTGACCAGTAGTGTACATCTTTCCTTCTTTGGATGCGCAAAGAATGTTGCTAACTACTTACATGTTCTGTGGTAGTTACATACAGACAATCTACTCATTAAATAATGGACTTAAAATAAGTATTTGAACTTAGGCCACGCTCACATCATCAAACGTGGATGGCCGTGCGATCAGAAAGCAACGCGTCCGAACGCACGCCATCTGCATTTGTATGCATTGCGTGGCTGATCCCATTCACTCAGCCGCACGCTTTGTTAAAAAATGCGTGAAGCATGCGTTCGCAGACAGCACTGGTCCGGAACGCATGCAGTGTGAACATCATACAGTTCCGTCTATGCACTTTCTGATGTTGTGCGTGTCTGTCTCCTGCACGTGTTGCCGAAATCCAGATGGCAATGTGTGTAGTGTGAACGGGGCCTCAGTAAGTCTAGGTGGATCTTCAAAAAATGTAATGTACTAGGCATGATCTGTTGTAGACAACATGTTAAAGGATACCCGAGGTGACATGTGACATGATGAGATAGACATGGGTATGTACAGTGCCAATAACTATGGTATGTTCCTTTTTTTCTTTCTCTGCCTGAAAGAGTTAAATATCAGATATGTAAGTGGCTGACTCACTCCTGACAGGAAGTGACTACAGTGTGACCCTCACTGATAAGAAATTCCAACTATAAAACACTTTCCTAGCAAAAAATGGCTTCTGAGAACAGGAAAGAGATGAAAAGGTTCAATAGTACATAGATTTTAGCTCTGGCATACTTCAATGAATGTGTCATTGAGCAAAAACAATAAAACAGTTAAAACTTAAAAAGTAGATTTAAACATAAAATAAAACTGTGGAATATCTTAAAAAGTCATTTTTAGGAGAAGGAAGATAGATACAATAATTTATTTCATTAGTTTATTTTCGCTTCGGGCGTCCTTTAACCACTTAAGGACTGCAGTCATAAAACCCCTTAAGGACCAGAGCCTTTTTTTCCATTCAGACCACTGCAGCTTTCACGGTTTATTGCTCGGTCATACAACCTACCACCTAAATGAATTTTACCTCCTTTTCTTCTCTCTAATATAGCTTTCTTTTGGTGCTATTTGATTGCTCCTGTGATTTTTACTTTTTATTATATTCATCAAAAAAGACATGAATTTTGGCAAAAAAATGATTTTTTTAACTTTCTGTGCTGACATTTTTCAAATAAAGTAAAATTTCTGTATACATGCAGCGCGAAAAATATGGACAAACATGTTTTTGATTAAAAAAAACCCATTCAGTGTGTATTTATTGGTTTGGGTAAAAGTTATAGCGTTTACAAACTATGGTGCAAAAAGTGAATTTTGCCATTTTGAAGCATCTCCGACTTTTCTGACCCCCTGTCATGTTTCATGAGGGGCTAAAATTCCAGGATAGTATAAATATCCCCCAAATGACCCCATTTTGGGAAGAAGACATCCCAAAGTATTCACTGAGAGGCATGGTGAGTTCATAGAAGATTTTATTTTTTGTCACAAGTTAGCGGAAAATGACATTTTGTGACAAAAAAAAAAAGGAAAAAAAAATTCCATTTCTTCTAACTTGCGACAAAAAAAAATGAAATCTGCCACGGACTCACTATGCTCCTCTCTGAATACCTTGAAGTGTCTACTTTCCAAAATGGGGTCATTTATGGGGTGTGTTTACTGTCCTGGCATTTTGGGGGGTGCTAAATTGTAAGCACCCCTGTAAAGCCTAAAGGTGCTCATTGCACTTAGGGCCCCTTAGCGCAGTTAGGCTGCAAAAAAGTGCCACACATGTGGTATCGCCGTACTCAGGAGAAGTAGTATAATGTGTTTTGGGGTGTATTTTTACACATACCCATGCTGGGTGGGAGAAATATCTCTGTAAATCACAATTTTTTGATTTTTTTACACACAATTGTCCATTTACAGAGATATTTCTCCCACTCAGCATGGGTATGTGTAAAAATACACCCCGAAACACATCATACTACTTCTCCTGAGTACGGCGATACCACATGTGTGGCACTTTTTTGCACCCCAACTGCGCTAAGGGGCCCAAAGTCCAATGAGTACCTTTAGGATTTCACAGGTCATTTTACGACATTTGGTTTCAAGACTACTCCTCACGGTTTAGGGCCCCTAAAATCCCAGGGAAGTATAGGAACCCCACAAGTGACCCCATTTTAGAAAGAAGACACCCAAAGGTATTCCGTTAGGAGTATGGTGAGTTCATAGAAGATTTTATTTTTTTGTCACCAGTTAGCGGAAATTGATTTTAATTGTTTTTTTTCACAAAGTGTCATTTTCCGCTAAGTTGTGACAAAAAATAAAATCTTCTATGAACTCACCATACTCCTAACTGAATACCTTTGGATGTCTTCTTTCTAAAATGGGGTCACTAGTGGGGTTCCTATACTGCCCTGGGATTTTAGGGGCCCTAAACCGTGAGGAGTAGTCTTGAAACCAAATGTCGCAAAATGACCTGTGAAATCTTAAAGGTACTCATTGGACTTTGGGCCCCTTAGCGCAGTTAAGGTGCAAAAAAGTGCCACACATGAGGTATCCCCGTACTCAGGAGAAGTAGTATAATTTGTTTTGCGGTGTATTTTTACACATACCCATGCTGGGTGGGAGAAAAATCTCTGTAAATGGACAATTGTTTGTAAAAAAATTAAAAAAGTGTGATTTACAGAGATATTTCTCCCACCCAGCATGGGTATGTGTAAAAATACACCCCAAAACACATTATACTACTTCTCCTGAGTACGGCGATACCACATGTGTGGCACTTTTTTGCACCCCAACTGCGCTAAGGGGCCCAAAGTCCAATGAGTACCTTTAGGATTTCACAGGTCATTTTGCGAAATTTGGTTTCAAGACTACTCCTCACGGTTTAGGGCCCCTAAAATGCCAGGGCAGTATAGGAACCCCACAAGTGACCCCATTTTAGAAAGAAGACACCCCAAGGTATTCAGTTAGGAGTATGGTGAGTTCATAGAAGATTTTATTTTTTGTCACAAGTTAGCGGAAAATGACACTTTGTGAAAAAAAACAATTAAAATCAATTTCCGCTAACTTGTGACAAAAAAATAAAATCTTCTATGAACTCACCATACTCCTAACTAAATACCTTGGGGTGTCTCCTTTCTAAAATGGGGTCACTTGTGGGGTTCCTATACTGCCCTGGGATTTTAGGGGCCCTAAACCGTGAGGAGTAGTCTTGAAACCAAATGTCGCAAAATGACCTGTGAAATCTTAAAGGTACTCATTGGACTTTGGGCCCCTTAGCGCAGTTAAGGTGCAAAAAAGTGCCACACATGAGGTATCCCCGTACTCAGGAGAAGTAGTATAATTTGTTTTGCGGTGTATTTCTACACATACCCATGCTGGGTGGGAGAAATATCTCTGTAAATGGACAATTGTGTGTAAAAAAATTAAAAAATTGTGATTTACAGAGATATTTCTCCCACCCAGCACGTGTATGTGTAAAAATACACCCCAAAACACATTATACTACTTCTCCTAAGTACGGCGATACCACATGTGTGGCACTTTTTTGCACCCCAACTGCGCTAAGGGGCCCAAAGTCCAATGAGTACCTTTAGGATTTCACAGGTCATTTTGCGAAATTTGGTTTCAAGACTACTCCTCACGGTTTAGGGCCCCTAAAATGCCAGGGCAGTATAGGAACCCCACAAGTGACCCCATTTTAGAAAGAAGACACCCCAAGGTATTCAGTTAGGAGTATGGTGAGTTCATAGAAGATTTTATTTTTTGTCACAAGTTAGCGGAAAATGACACTTTGTGAAAAAAAACAATTAAAATCAATTTCCGCTAACTTGTGACAAAAAAATAAAATCTTCTATGAACTCACCATACTCCTAACTAAATACCTTGGGGTGTCTCCTTTCTAAAATGGGGTCACTTGTGGGGTTCCTATACTGCCCTGGGATTTTAGGGGCCCTAAACCGTGAGGAGTAGTCTTGAAACCAAATGTCGCAAAATGACCTGTGAAATCTTAAAGGTACTCATTGGACTTTGGGCCCCTTAGCGCAGTTAAGGTGCAAAAAAGTGCCACACATGAGGTATCCCCGTACTCAGGAGAAGTAGTATAATTTGTTTTGCGGTGTATTTCTACACATACCCATGCTGGGTGGGAGAAATATCTCTGTAAATGGACAATTGTGTGTAAAAAAATTAAAAAATTGTGATTTACAGAGATATTTCTCCCACCCAGCACGGGTATGTGTAAAAATACACCCCAAAACACATTATACTACTTCTCCTAAGTACGGCGATACCACATGTGTGGCACTTTTTTGCACCCCAACTGCGCTAAGGGGCCCAAAGTCCAATGAGTACCTTTAGGATTTCACAGGTCATTTTGCGAAATTTGGTTTCAAGACTACTCCTCACGGTTTAGGGCCCCTAAAATGCCAGGGCAGTATAGGAACCCCACAAGTGACCCCATTTTAGAAAGAAGACACCCCAAGGTATTCAGTTAGGAGTATGGTGAGTTCATAGAAGATTTTATTTTTCGTCACAAGTTAGCGGAAAATGACACTTTGTAAAAAAAAAAAACAATTAAAATCAATTTCCGCCAACTTGTGACAAAAAAATAAAATCTTCTATGAACTCGCCATACTCCTAACTAAATACCTTGGGGTGTCTCCTTTCTAAAATGGGGTCACTTGTGGGGTTCCTATACTGCCCTGGGATTTTAGGGGCCCTAAACCGTGAGGAGTAGTCTTGAAACCAAATGTCGCAAAATGACCTGTGAAATCTTAAAGGTACTCATTGGACTTTGGGCCCCTTAGCGCAGTTGGGGTGCAAAAAAGTGCCACACATGTGGTATCCCCGTACTCAGGAGAAGTAGTATAATTTGTTTTGCGGTGTATTTCTACACATACCCATGCTGGGTGGGAGAAATATCTCTGTAAATGGACAATTGTGTGTAAAAAAATTAAAAAATTGTGATTTACAGAGATATTTCTCCCACCCAGCATGGGTATGTGTAAAAATACACCCCAAAACACATTATACTACTTCTCCTGAGTACAGCGATACCTCATGTGTGACACTTTTTTAGCAGCCTAGTTGCGCAAAGGGGCCCAAAGTCCAATGAGCACCTTTAGGCTTTACAGGGGTGCTCACAATTTAGCAACCCCCCCACATGCCAGGACCGTGAACAAAGCCCACAAATGACCCCATTTTGGAAAGAAGACACCCCAAGGTATTCCATGAGGGGCATGGTGAGCTCATAGAAAAAAAAATTTTTTGTCATAAGTGAGCGGAAAATGACATTTTGTGAAAAAAAACATACAACAATTTCTGCTAACTTGTGACAAAAAAATAAAATATTCTATGAACTCACCATGCACCTCACGTAATACTTTGGGGTGTCCTCTTTCCAAAATGGCATCATTCGTGGGGTCTGTCCTGGCATTTTAGGGTCTCTGCAATCATTACATGTATGGCCAGTATTAGGAGTTTCTGCTATACTCCTTATTTTGGGCATACGGGTACTGCACTCTGGGCTGAAAGGAAAAATGACAGTCAATCAATCAATCAATGTGGATGAAAAAATATCTGCCAAAAAAATGTGAAAAAAAAGAGGGGAAGGTGTCTGCCAGGACATAGGAGCTGCCACCCAAAAACGTCCACCCACTCAGCTCGTATGCCCTGGCAAAGCCGATTTATCCATTCACACCGATCGATGTGGATGAACAAATCATTGCCAGAGTTCTTTTTTGATACAAAGTGCTTGCCAAAGCATAGGAGCTCCAACACCACCCCTCAGCTCATATGCCTCGGCAAACGTATCTTTTTTACTGCAGAGGACAAATCTCGTCCTGCAGCGCTGCATGCACCGACTTGTGTGTAATCTGACAGACACACAATGCTTCTGTCAGGATGCACCATCAGTGCTGCAGCTGGTTGGTCGGTCGGTCGGTCCACCTGGAAGGGTAAAGGATGGAAAAAAGAGAGAAAAACACACACAAAAAAAACAAGCAAGCAGCAAAGCAATAACTTCATTAACATCAACTTTTATAAACTTTAATGAACATTTTTAACCCAAACATTAACATTGGGAACCAAACATTAACTTTTTTGCTTACCTGTTTTTTTTATTTGTTTTTTTTTTTCTTACCTTTCTGAGGACAAACCTCTCGTCCCCCATGGGACAATATGCAAAGTGCAAATCGCACAGAGATGTGGCGAAGTACATTATGCACTTTGTCCCAAGTGAAAGGAGAGGTTTCTGGCAGCACTGTGTATTAGGGTCTCTGGAAACCTGATGTCTGGGTTCACACTGCATATTGGCGTATCCGGTGGGTCGCGCGCACCGCATCGCCCCAAACAGACCTTCAGAGAATACCGCTAGAGTAGCATTCGACAGTAATCGCATTCGGCCTAGTAAGTAACTGCGTCGCCGTAGACTAACATGACTTCCGGGCCGACCCAAATTGCCACAGAAGCCACCCAGTAACGTAGGCATGCACTAGCGTTAAGTCAAGCACTTCCGGCGTAGGGGGGGGACCGCAAAGTGTGACTTTCGCTAGGCAATTTTCCCTAACGCATCACGCCAGTGTGAAATAGCACAGAGACCCTTGTGTGCCTACTGCTATGTTTGGAGTTCCCTACTCTCTAAAAGTGTATCTGCTCATGATACCTCTGGAAACACTCCCCTAGGCATAGACCAGGCTGGTCAGGACACATGGGACAGTAAACAGAGGTGTCACGCCTTGTTCCAGCCCTGCTGCAGACACGACAACGTTTTCTTGGGGTGCGTTGATTTGGGCCACACGGAATGGGAAAGGCGTAGTGCCTTTCATGCAGCCGGCTAACTGCATTTTGGGGTTGGGCCACGGCACCTCCTGGATACAGGAGTTCCATAACGATGTCTTCCTGGAATTTAAGGAACGCTCCAGTTCTCCCAGCCTTACTGTAGAGAACAAAGCTGTTGTAAATACCCAATTGAATTAGATAAACAGACACTTTTTTATACCAGCGTCTGGTTTTGCGGGAAACTAAATAGGGCCCTAACATCTGGTCATTGAAGTCCACCCCTCCCATGTAAGCATTATAGTCGTGGACGGCGAGGGGTTTTTCAGTGACCTCAGTTGCCCGTTGAATTTGGACTGTCGTGGCTGTGTGAATGGTGGACAGAAGGTAAACGTCCCTCTTGTCCTTCCATTTCACCACGAGCAGGTCATCTGTACACAAGGCAGCCCTCTCCCCCCGTGCAAGCCGGGTACTAACGAGCCGTTGGGGGAAGCCCCGGCGACTAGGCCGCACGGTGCCACAGCAGCGGATCCCTTCTATCTTTAAATGCTGATAGAGGGCCACACTTGTGTAGAAGTTGTCCACATAAAGATGGTACCCCTCCTGGAACAAAGGTGACACCAAGTCCCACACAATCTTGCCACTGCTCCCCAGGTAGTCAGGGCATCCGACCGGCTCCAATTTTGAGTCTTTTCCCTCATAGACCCTAAAACCATAAGTATAGCCTGTGGCCCTTTCACAGAGCTTATACAGTTTCACCCCATACCGGGCGCGCTTGCTTGGGATGTACTGTTTGATGCCAAGGCGCCCGGTAAAATGTATGAGGGACTCGTCTACACAAATGTGCTGTTCAGGGGTATAAGCATCTGCAAATTTTGATGACGTGGTCTATGAGGGGCCGAATTTTGTGGAGCCGGTCATAAGCAGGGTGGTCACTCCAATGACAGGTTGTGTTGTCATTGAAGTGCAGGAAGCGCAGGATCATCTCAAACCGTGTCCTGGACATGATAGCAGAGAACATGGGCAGGTGATATATTGGGCGCGTAGACCAATAAGACCGCAATACATTCAATTTGACTAGACCCATGTTAAGGAGAAGGCCCAAAAAAGTTTTAAGTTCGGAAACTTGGAGTGGTTTCCACCGGTAAGCCTGGGAATAGTACTTATTCGGGTTGTCGGTGATGTATTGTGTGGCATAACGGTTGGTCTCAGCCACAATTAAGTCGTAGAGATCCTCGGTGAAGAACAGATGAAAAAAGTCTAGGGCCGTTACTAGATTATCTGTCTCCACCTGGACTCCAGACTGGGCGGTGAAAGGGGGCAGTACGGGTGCGGCGGAACCAGGGGATTGCCAATTGGGATTTGCCAGCACCTCTGGAAGACTATGGGTAGTACGGGCCCGTTTTCTTGGTGGCTGCGACTCGGGTCTTAATGCACGTGCCACCGAACCAGTTTCAACTTCCCTTCTGGTGCTCACCACTTCACCAGGGTCTACGGAAGTACTGGTGCCAGGTCCAGGAGATGCTGCGCTGCTGGTGTATGCCTCACCATGAAACCTCAGACCAGCGCTAGCACCACTCTGCTGCCCTTGAGGCAGATCCTGCGCCACCTGCGGTCCAGTGACATGGGGTGTGGTACGCCTGGCTCTAGCCGGGACCTCAACCTCGTTATCGCTATCGGTCAGCGAGCCACTGCTGTCCACAGGTTCGTACTCTGACCCAGAAGATTCGTCGGATGAGATGTCCCAATCGTCCTCATCCGACTGGGCCATGTACCTGAGAACCTCATCATCGGAATACCCCTTTCTTGCCATGGTGGGCTGCTAAATTTAGGGGGTATTCCTCTGAGACTACCCAGGAAAAAGAGCACCTACCTAGCAAAAGGGAGTACTTGCGGAGCAGAAAGCTGTGGTCACTGAGTTTTGGAAAAAAAAAATCAAAACTGATCTTTACAGTGCCACAGCTATTGTACAGTGTTTTTTGCAGTGATCAGAAAAAAAATTCTGTCACTGCGGTGGGGCAGGCTGAACGCAAGTGCAGGCGAACGATCAGGCCTGATCGGCAAACACTGCGTTTTTAGTGGATCCTAATGACCCCAATATAGATCTGTGTGCGATCAGTAATGATCACTTACAGATACTATATAGTACCAATGCTGATTAGCGACAGTGATGACGCTAATCAGCGACTAATTAGTGACTGTGGTGCGGTGGGCTGAGCGCTAACTGACACTAACACAGGGGCCTAGCTAACTGGCCTAACTGTTAACACTAGTGATACTAAAAACACTATTTTTAGATCACTAGGATAGTGACCGGGGGGGGGGGGGAATCAGGGGGCAATCAGACAGCAATGGGGGCAATCAGAAACAATCACAGACAATCAGAGGGCAATCAAGGCAATTACAACACAATTAGAGCCAATAAGAGTGATTAGAGGGCAATCACAGCCAGTCAGCGCAATCAAAGCCAATCGCGGGGCAATCGAAGCCAATCACAATACAATCGAAAACCAATCACGGGACAATCGAAGCCAATCACGGGACAATCGAAGCCAATCACGGGACAATCGAAGCCAATCACGGGACAATCGAAGCCAATCACAGCACAATCGAAGCCAATCACGGGACAATCGAAGCCAATCACGGGACAATCGAAGCCAATCATGGGACAATCGAAGCCAATCACAGCACAATCAAAGCCAATCACAGGACAATCAAAAACCAATCACGGGACAATCTAAGTCAGTCACAGGGCAATTGAGACAATTGGAGCCAATCAAAGCACAATCAAGCGTTACAGACAGGAGATTAGATATACACAATGGCAGGGGGGTGATCTAGGGCAGGGTGGAGTGATCAGAGGGAGATATAAGGGCAGGGTGATCAGGAGCCTGCAGTGACAGGTGGTGACGGGGTGATTGATAGGTGATCGGTAGGTAATTACAGAGGAGAAAATAAGCAAGCAATGCACTGGCGGGGGGTCTGTGGGCGATCTGAGGGTTCGGGTGGGTGATTGGGTGCCCGCAAGGGGCAGATTAGGGTCTAATCTGATGGGTAGCAGTGACAGGGGGTGACGGGGTGATTGATAGGTGATCAGAAGGTAATTACAGGGTAGAATATATGCAAGCAATGCACTGGCAAGTTGATCAGAGGGGGTCTCAGGGCAATCTGAGGGGGTGGGCGGGTGATTGGGTGCCCAAAAGGGGCAGATTAGGGACTGATCTGATGGGTAGCAGTGACAGGTAGTGACAGGGGGTGATTGATGGGTGATTGATGGGTGATCAGTAGGTGTTTAGAGGAGAGAAAAGATGTAAACAATGCACTTGGTAGGTGTTATGAGGGTGGGCCTGTGGGCGATCTGAGCGTGTGGGTGGGTGATCAGATGCCCGCAAAGGGCAGGTTAGGGTCTAATCTGATGGGTGGCAGTGACAGGTGATGACAGGGGGTGATCGATGGGTGATTGACAGGTGATTGACAGGTGATTACAGAGAATAGCTGTATACAGTACAGGGGGGGGAGGTCTGGGGGGGGGGTCTGGGGAGGATCTGAGGGTGTGGGGGGGTGATCAGGCGCCCCCAGGGGGAAGTTTAGGACCTGATCTAAAAGATAGCGTTGACAGTTAGTGACAGGGGGTGATTGATAGGTGATTAGGGGGGTGATTGGGTGCAAACAGTGCTGTCAGGGGGTGGGCAGGGGGGGGTCTGATGGGTGCTGTGGGCGATTAGTGTGCAGGGGGGGCAGGATCAGTGTGCTGGCATTTGGACTCACAGTGCTGCCTTCCTCTCTGGTGGTCGATCGAGCGCTGTGACCACCAGGGAGGAGGCAGCGTGTATAATACGCTTTGTTTACCTAACAAAGCGTATTATACACTTTCAATTGGCCATTTCAAAAAGTTGCAACCCGCCGGCGCTGCTGATTGGCCGGCGGGTTGACGTCACATGTGGGCGGAGCCTAATGCCGGCGATGCGCGCGCAGTCCGCGCGCGCGATCGCCCGCAATCCCCTCCCCCAGGACCCGACGCCATTCTGCGTTACGTGGTCCTGGGGCTGCCACTTTGCCGCCGCCAATATGAAGTAGGCGGTCGGCAAGTGGTTAAAGGAAGCAGGAAAAATGGGTGCCGGCGGCTAGTGGACGAAAAGGGTGTCGCTATAGACTCTAATGCATTTATCATTAATACGGCGCCCAAAACATAAAAAAGGGTACCCAATAAATATCGTTAACAACGTTAGAACATTAAAGTTTTTGAAATATGTTATTGTTTTTTGAAACGTTCAACCTTATAGTTTTGTTATATTATTTTGTTTGTATTTACAGATTTTTCTTTAACAAATATAATATAATTTCTATGTGTGTAAGGGTGTTTGTGCAGGGGGAGTGGCTAGGGTTAGACACCACACAGGGGTGGTTAGGGTTCGGCAACACCGTGGGGGGGGGGGGAGGTGGTGGTTAGGGTTAGGCACCACCAGGGAGGTTAGGGTTAAGCATCACTGGGGGGTGGTTATGGTTAGGCACCACCGGGGGGGTTAGGTTTAGGCACCACCAAGGGAGGGTTCTGTGTAAAAGGTTAAGCTGTATTGTTGAATTATGTAACAAAGTTAATATCTTTTTGTTTTCATCCCCCATCTGTTTTAAAATGGTATTTATTATTAACCAATTTCTTTGTTGTAAAAATGTTTATTGTTATTGAGGTTTCGTTATCCACCGGCGCCAATTTGATATCCAGCTGGGCCTCTCTTTTTTTTCTGGCACCCTTTTTTCATGCACCCAAAAGAAGTAGCAGTGAAGGAGTGAAGTGCCTCTCTTTGTGTGTCACATGTGTCTTTGCTTCTGACCATGTGGTAGTAATGCTGCTAACCAATTACTTATATGCTGAACGCTTGTTTCAGGTGTGTGATTCAGACACCACTGATGAATGAAAGATTAGCAGGACGCCAGGCAACTGGTATTGATTAAAAGGAAATAAATATGGCAGCTTCCATATCCCTCTTAGGTCAGATGCCCTTTAAAGCAGACCTGAACACAGAACATCCCCTCTGCTCCTAAAGAAGCGCAACAGCATAATAACCTTTACACAAAAAACATTTCTATGTTACAGCTGATACAAATCCTAAATCTACACCGTTTCTACTTCCTGATTCATGAAAGCAGACATATTGTCAACATCCTGTGCTTTCAAATGAGCTTATCTGCCATCTCTGCCATGGCAGTCATGTAACACAGGAAGGGACCAAATTACAACTTGTGATTAGACACAAGTGAGAGGGAATTAGACAGACTAAACTCTCTAAATACATACAGGGTGCATTAATCTATCTTTTCCTTCTGTCTTGTTTAAGAGGTTAGGTCCACTTTAACCACTTGATGACCCAGCCTGTACCCCCCCTTAAGGACCAGCGCTGATTTCGCTGATCTGTGCTGGGTGGACTCTACAGCCCCCAGCACAGATCAAACACCAGGCAGAGCGACCAGATCGCCCCCTTTTTTTCCCCACTAGGGGGATGATGTGCTGGGGGGGTCTGATCGCTCCTGCCTGAGTGTGGCTGGCGGGGGGGGGGCACCTCAAAGCCCCCTCCACCGCAGGATTCCCCCTCTCCCTCTCCTCTCTCCCTTCCCCGGAGATCAGAGGCTGCACAGGAACGGATCTGTCCTGTGCAGCCTCTAACAGGCCCCTGCCTGTCATGTGACAGTAATCCCTGGCCTCTGATTGGCCGGGGATCGCTGATCTAGTACAACGCTGCTACTGTTAGCAACGTTGTACAAATGTAAACAAAGCGGATTATTTCCGCTCGTGTTTACATTTAGCCTGCGAGCTGCGATCGGCGGCCCGCAGGCTATTCATAGAGCCCCCCGCCGTGAATTGACAGGAAGCAGCCGCTCGCGCGAGCGGCTGTTTCCTGATTAATTAGCCTGCAGCCGGCGACGCAGATGTGCGTCGCTGGTCCTGCAGCTGCCACTTTGCCTACGCGCGATATGAGTGCGCGGTCGGCAAGTGGTTAAAACAAGAATGTGGCTAAAGTAGTAAAGCTTTACTTTGAGTGCCTGATCTGCATGCTCTTTGAATTAGAGACTTAAAGAGGCAGATGATCAACAATTTACAATGGATGTATTTGTACAAATCATCTCAATCAGTTATATTTTTTTCAAAGGCAAATACAGTCATTTTTTTCAAAGGCAAATAAACTCAGTTTTTCTAACTTTTCATTTTAAGTTAGATCCTCCAACTACAGTATTTTAGTTACTTTAGTCATCTGCTTTTGATTGTCCTTCAAATCGCCTATGTCCCACTTATAGTACGCCATGTTCAAGATGTAGCCTTACAGGTGATTTGTACAGGGATAATGTTATACTTATAGATAATGTGTTTTTATCTTCTTTTTTTATGCTTCCAAGGATTCAATTTTCTCTTGAGGCCGTCACTTGGCACTGAGTGCAGCTGCTAGTTTATTACTCAGCAGAATTGCCTAGTCCTTTTTCATATCTGTTTTGACCATCAATACTCCAGTCAAGTATATTATGCAAAGCTATTCCTGAGACACACCTGTAGGTGAATAACTTTTTTAATTTATCAACTTTTTCTGCTTTTACAGTCCATCCTAGGGATGCTCATTCGGATTCCGCGGAAATTGCATTTCTGCATTACCGATTGGAAATTGCATTTCCGCATCGGAATGCGGAAATCGGTAATACAAGTGCGGTAGGCGGAATCGCGGAAATTTCCGCCGAATTTAACATCGATTTTCTCAAAAACTATAAGGTCTTTTTGAAAACTTTTTTTCCATCTTGTTCACAAGATTATGTTTAATAAACTCTGAAAATTTAGTGTGTCTAGGTCTTATGGAGGCTTTGTTTTTAACCGCTAAAGTTGGCGGATTTTTAATGTAATGTAAAATGCAGAAAATCTGCATTATCCGATATGCGGTAATTTTAAGCCAATCAGAAGACTCAGAATGAATAAACCAATCAAAGAATGGAGATTTAGGTTTAGGCATTCTCTGATTGGCTTATTCATTCTGAGTCTTCTGATTGGCTTAAAATTACCGCATATCGGATAATGCAGATTTTACATTACAGTAAAAATCCGCCAACTTTAGCGGTTAATAGCAAAGCCCCAATAAGACTTAGACACACCACATTTTCAGGGTTTATTAAAAGGAATCTTGTGAACAAGATGAAAAAAAAGTTTTGAAAAAGACTTTATAGTTTTTGAGAAAATCAATGTTAAAATCAGCTGAAATTTCCACGATTTCCGGCGGAAATCCACATCGGAATGCGGAAATTGGTGGCGGAAAGCGGAATCGGTAGCAGTAGCGGTTATTGTCAATGGTGGAATGTGGATTTTCCGCAAAATCGGAGATTGGCATTTCCGACCATCCCTACTGGCAATTTGTGAAGATCTTTCTGAAAACGTTTGTAGTCTTCCCATTATTTAACAAGTCCCCTTCATTTTGTATAAATTGCAAAATGGGTGATTTCGCCATTGTTTCAGTCTCCTAGATCCTTTATCTGTTCATTTTACACATAAACACACATTCAACCTTTTTTGTTAACTTTAAAGGGAACCTGAAACAAAAGGTATATGGAGACTGACACATTTACTTCCTTTTAAACAATACCAGTTGCCTTGCATCCTGCTGATCTTTGACTGCAGTAGTATCTGTGACACACACCCTCTAATCCAGGGGTCTCAAACTTGCGGCCCGCAGGTCATTTGCGGCCCTCGATACAATATTTTGTGGCCCCCGCTGGCAAAAGCAGAAGAGACACGGAAGCGAACTATTTTTGCCTATTTTACCCTATAGTTGGCTTCAGTGCTCCCAAGTAATCCGCCGCATCCCCGCCGCTAAACAAGGGCTGCAGAGCCCCCAAATCCCCCAGGAAAACATACACGACTGCGCTGAGGGGCAGAGCTTCCAGATGTAGCTCTGCCACCTCCTGACGTCAATCCCCGCATCTCCCCACCCCTCTCTGTGAAGGAAGAGTGAGAGGGTCGGGCAGAGGCGGCGATCCGCCTCAATTGATGAGGATGTTGGTTTCCATTAACAGCTTGCATGCAACCTATTAAGTACTCGTCCCTCCCACTGCGAAGAAGTCAATCCTCCATGGGAGGGGCCTAACACTAACTAAATCCTAACCTATATATATGCATAGCCTGGGTGCGGCTAATCAAATAAAATCTAAAATGTAAAATTGCGCAAAAGGTGGATCAGCGCAACACCAGGCCGCCTCTAAATGGCCTCCATCAGAGATGCGCTGAGCCCCCCCAGGAACTACAAACGCACCTTGAACCCAAACAGAAGCTCTGCATATACACCAAAAGCATGGCTGTTAAGTGGGAGCAGCTGACCAAAAACGAATTACATTAGTACATAGCAAGGAAATGAGCAGGGCTACTTAAAAACAGACTAGTGCCTACCTGCAAAAGAGTGCAAGCCCCACTTGTGGGGTCGAATACACACCGAGCATACACATGACCTGTCTACCACTAGAGGAGGATGTTGGTTTCCATTAACAGCTTGCATGCAACCTATTAAGTACTCGTCCCTCCCACTGCGAAGAAGTCAATCCTCCATGGGAGGGGCCTAACACTAATTAAATCCTAACCTATGTATATGCATAGCCTGGGTGCGGCTAATCAAATAAAATCTAAAATGTAAAATTGCGCAAAAGGTGGATCAGCGCAACACCAGGCCGCCTCTGAATGGTCTCCATCAGAGATGCGCTGAGCCCCCCCAGGAACTACAAACGCACCTTGAACCCAAACAGAAGCTCTGCATATACACCAAAAGCATGGCTGTTAAGTGGGAGCAGCTGACTAGTGTTGGGCGAACAGTGTTCGCCACTGTTCGGGTGATGTTCGAGTTCGGCCGAACACCTGACGGTGCTCGGCCAAACCGTTCGGCCACATGGCCGAACTAAGAGCGCATGGCCGAACGTTCCCCGAACGTTCGGCTAGCGCTGTGATTGGCCGAACGGGTCACGTGGTTCGGGTAAATAAATACCCGAACCACGTCATATCTCCGCCATTTGTCTGTGGGTTTAGCTTTGGGTAGGCAGGCAGGGTAGTTCGCTCTCCAGCCACGCTAGCCAGGGTCCCCCCCAGTCATTGTGTGTCGCTGCTGGGAACAGTAGTACACCGCTCGCTCAGCCACACTATATATAGCATTGTTTACTGCCACTGTGTACCTCGCTCAGCCACGCTATATATATAGCATTGTGTTTTCTGACACTCTGTGTACACGGCTTAGCCTGACTAATATAGCATTGTGTGTACTGCCACTGTGCACCTCGCTCAGCCACGCTATATATAGCATTGTGTGTACTGCCATTGTGCACCTCGCTCAGCCACGCTATATATAGCATTGTGTGTACTGCCACTGTGCACCTCGCTCAGCCACGCTATATATATAGCATTGTGTTTTCTGACACTCTGTGTACACGGCTTAGCCTGACTAATATAGCATTGTGTGTACTGCCACTGTGCACCTCGCTCAGCCACGCTATATATAGCATTGTGTGTACTGCCACTGTGCACCTCGCTCAGCCACGCTATATATAGCACTGTGTGTACTGCCACTGTGCACCTCGCTCAGCCACGCTATATATATAGCATTGTGTTTTCTGACACTCTGTGTACACGGCTTAGCCTGACTAATATAGCATTGTGTGTACTGCCACTGTGCACCTCGCTCAGCCACGCTATATATAGCATTGTGTGTACTGCCACTGTGCACCTCGCTCAGCCACGCTATATATAGCATTGTGTGTACTGCCACTGTGCACCTCGCTCAGCCACGCTATATATAGCATTGTGTGTACTGCCACTGTGCACCTCGCTCAGCCACGCTATATATAGCATTGTGTTTTCTGACACTCTGTGTACACGGCTTAGCCTGACTAATATAGCATTGTGTGTACTGCCACTGTGCACCTCGCTCAGCCACGCTATATATAGCATTGTGTTTTCTGACACTCTGTGTACACGGCTTAGCCTGGCTATATAGCATTGTGTGTACTGCCACTGTGCACCTCGCTCAGCCACGCTATATATAGCATTGTGTTTACTGCCACTCTGTGTACACCGCTCAGCCAGACTATATACCGTTGTTTACTGACACTCTGTGTACACCGCTCAGCCAGACTATATACCATTGTTTACTGACACTCTGTGTACACGGCTCAGCCTGACTATAAAGCATTGTGTGTACTGCCACTGTGCCCCTCGCTCAGCCACGCTATATATAGCATTGTGTTTTCTGACACTCTGTGTACACGGCTTAGCCTGACTATATAGCATTGTGTGTACTGCCACTGTGCACCTCGCTCAGCCACGCTATATATAGCATTGTGTTTACTGGCACTCTGTGTACACCGCTCAGCCAGACTATATACCGTTGTTTACTGACACTCTGTGTACACCGCTCAGCCAGACTATATACCATTGTTTACTGACACTCTGTGTACACGGCTCAGCCTGACTATAAAGCATTGTGTGTACTGCCACTGTGCACCTCGCTCAGCCACGCTATATATAGCATTGTGTTTTCTGACACTCTGTGTACACGGCTTAGCCTGGCTATATAGCATTGTGTGTACTGCCACTGTGCACCTCGCTCAGCCACGCTATATATAGCATTGTGTTTACTGCCACTCTGTGTACACCGCTCAGCCAGACTATATACCGTTGTTTACTGACACTCTGTGTACACCGCTCAGCCAGACTATATACCATTGTTTACTGACACTCTGTGTACACGGCTCAGCCTGACTATAAAGCATTGTGTGTACTGCCACTGTGCACCTCGCTCAGCCACGCTATATATAGCATTGTGTTTTCTGACACTCTGTGTACACGGCTTAGCCTGACTATATAGCATTGTGTGTACTGCCACTGTGCACCTCGCTCAGCCACGCTATATATAGCATTGTGTTTACTGCCACTCTGTGTACACCGCTCAGCCAGACTATATACCGTTGTGTACTGACATTCTGTGTACACCGCTCAGCCAGACTATATACCATTGTTTACTGACAGTCTGTGTACACGGCTCAGCCTGACTATATAGCATTGTGTGTACTGCCACTGTGCACCTCGCTCAGCCACGCTATATATAGCATTGTGTTTTCTGACACTCTGTGTACACGGCTTAGCCTGACTATATAGCATTGTGTGTACTGCCACTGTGCACCTCGCTCAGCCACGCTATATATAGCATTGTGTTTTCTGACACTCTGTGTACACGGCTTAGCCTGACTATATAGCATTGTGTGTACTGCCACTGTGCACCTCGCTCAGCCACGCTATATATAGCATTGTGTTTTCTGACACTCTGTGTACACGGCTTAGCCAGACTATATAGCATTGTGTGTACTGCCACTCTGTGTACACCGCTCAGCCAGACTATATAGCATTGTGTTTACTTCCACTCTGTGTCTGCTGGGCCTGGGAACAGTAGTACACCGCTCACCCGCCACTGTATAGCATTGTGCTCTGTGTCGCTGCTGGGAATAGTGGTACACCGCTCACCCGCCACTGTATAGCATTGTGCTCTGTGTCGCTGCTGGGAATAGTGGTACTGTATAGCATTTCTGTACTGCCACTGTACTGCTGCCAGTCAGCGTGTACTGTAAGGATAAGTGAAATGAGGAAGAAATCCGGTGAAAGAGGAAGGGGCAAGGGAAGAGGTGTTTCCCCTGACGGTTCACGTACAGGCCACAGGGGAGCACCCAAGAAAACCCACTCAATACCGCCCATGTTGTCCAGGACAACAACCCTCACAAATCCAAAAGAACAGGACCAGATAATTACTTGGATGACCTCTCAAGCGTCCAGCAGTGGGTTAAGCAGCACCAGCACATCACGCACGAGGTCCGAGTCCTCAGCCAGTTACAAGGAGCCAGTGGGCACAAAGCTGACACAACCGGCAGCGACACCACGCACACAACTGCCAGATAACCAGTCCTATGAATTACCTCAGGACACAATGGGGTATTCGCAGGAGCTATTCCCAGCCCAACAAACTTCCACCTATGAAAGGTCAATGGAGGAACAGCCAGAAATGTTGTGCCCGGATTCACAACCATTAACTGTGGGAAATGCACCGCGCACTGAAATACAAGGCGAGTCCGAGGAGGACTCGGAAACCCAAATCCCAGAGCAAGTTGGGCAGGAGGGGTTGCAATTGCAGGAGGTCGGCCGACAAGATCTGGAAGACGACGTTGGAGTGAGCTGCGCAGAGGTTGTTCTGGGGAGCTCTACTCCACGTCGGCGGCCCCCCACAATGACACATGACGAGTTTGAGGAGATGGAAGAGGAGGGTATGGACAATGTGGACAGAGACCCAGATTTTATTTGTGAACGAGAACATCGCCGTCGTAGCAGCAGCACAGATGAGTCTGTTGAAGAACCCACTGCTGCACGAGTTCGCCTTGTGCCACAAGGTAGGCGGCGCGCAATTTCAGGCACCACAAGCGTGGAAGTTCAAGTGAGAGGCAAAAGAGGAGGAAACAGAAATCGCCAGCAAGGAGGCAGGTGCTCCAAAGTCTGGGCTTTCTTTGAAGACTGCACTGAGGATGTTACCATGGCGATTTGCAAGGTGTGCAAGACTCGCCTGAGCAGGGGGAAAAGTATTAACAACCTCTCCACCACCAGCATGAGCCGCCACATGCTATCCAAACATCCCACTCTGTGGGCAAACGCGGCAGGACAGGGTACCAGCAACACTGCCTCCCTTGGGTTCACCAGACTCACCACCAGACCCGCCTCAGCAGCAGCAGTAGCCCAGCCATTGCGTGGTTCACAACATTCACAAACATCAGACGACGCTGACACTGTCACTTTCCGGAGTAGTGCTCTTGAGGTCTCCCAGTGTTCATCAAACACAACAACCAACAGCCCTTCCGTGTGCAGCGCTACGGTTCAGTTGTCTGTGTCGGAGATGTTTGAGCGCAAGAGGAAATTGCCAGCAAATGACCCCCGGGCCGTGGCAGTAACAGCCAGCATAGCCAAGCTTCTGGCCTGCGAAATGCTGCCATATCGAGTGGTGGAGACAAACAGCTTCAAGGGCATGATGTCAGTGGCCATCCCACGTTACGTGGTTCCCAGCCGCTACCACTTTGCGCGCTCTGCAGTGCCTGAGTTGCATGAGCACGTGTTCCGCAAAATAACCCGAAGCTTGAAGAATGCTGTTGCCTGCAAGGTTCACCTCACCACTGACACTTGGACGAGTGCGTTCGGACAGGGTCGATACATCTCCCTTACCGCGCACTGGGTGAACCTTGTGGAGCCTGGCAGCGATTCCTCACCTGCTACGGCGCGGGTGTTGCCCACGCCGCAAACAGCTGCACCGCCGTCCCTCCCACTGGATAACAACAGCAGCACCTACCTCTCTGACTCCTTCTCCTCCAACGCATCTCAAAGCTGTACCTCATCCGGAAACGCTAACCCAGCAGCAGTAGGATCGTGGAAGCAGTGCAGCACAGCTGTTGGCATGCGTCAGCAAGCGTTGCTGAAGCTGATCTGCCTTGGGGATAAGCAGCACACAGGGGAGGAAATTTGGAAGGGAATAAAGGAACAGACGGATTTGTGGCTGGCACTGCTGGACTTGAAACCGGGCATGGTTGTGTGTGATAATGGGAGTAATCTCATTCGCGCTTTAAGGTTGGCTAAGCTGACACACATCCCTTGCCTGGCGCACGTGATGAACCTAGTAGTTCAGCGGTTCCTGAGGACATACCCAGGCGTGGCCGATCTTCTGTTGAAGGTGCGTCGAGTGGCCAAACATTGTAGAAATTCCAGTACTGCTTCGGGGGCACTCGCCAAGATGCAGGAGCGCTTCAATCTCCCCCACCATCGCTTGCTGTGTGATGTCCCTACGCGCTGGAATTCTACGCTGCACATGCTAGCACGCTTTTGTGAGCAGAAGAGTGCAGTGGTCCAGTACATGACGGCGCAGTACCGAGGCGCATCCGGATAGCTGCCAAGCTTCTGTGGATCCGATTGGGCCAACATGTTGGACCTCTGCCAAGTCCTCCAAAATTTTGAGCAATCCACGTTGCTTGTGAGCAGTGACAACTCTTCAGTCAGCATTACCATACCACTGCTGTGTTTACTGAAGAGGTCAATGTTGAAAATCAAGGAAACAGCTGTCATGATGCAACTGGGGGAATCTGAAGGAGAAAACGATCAGCGTGATGGTACCAACATCAGGCCATCCGCCTCAGGGAACGCTGGCCCCAGCAGCTATGACGAAGAAGAGGAGGAGGAACAGCTGGAGTTGGAGCAGGAATTTCATGCCACCACTGACGAGGGCCAGAGCGGTGCACGTTGGACTTCCACAATTAAACGCGAATGGTCAGCAGAAGCAGACCAGGAGGAAGGTGACGACTATGATGCATCACAACAACTATCACAACGCTCACAAGAGGATGATGAGGATTCTGGTAGGACTCTGGCACACATGGCTCAATTCATGCTAGACTGCATTGAACGTGACCCACGCATTGTGCGCATTCTGGACAACACCAATTACTGGGTTTATACCCTTCTGGATCCACGGTACAAACACAATGTTCCAAAACTGCTTGAAGAAAGAGTCAGACAGGTCAAAATGGAAGAATACCAGCAGGCCCTTGTGGAGACTTTAGAGAGGAGATTGACATCCTCCCCCTCCTCTAGCCAGTTGTACGCAGACAGACTGACTTCCGCAAACCCAGGACGACCAGGAGGGCAGCAAACAACGCAAGCCGCAGCTAGTGCCCAAAAGGGAATGGTATCGGCAGTGTCCTTGGAGTGGGAAAATTTTCTGACACCCATGCAGCAGCAGCCCACTGAACAGCAAGCGTGCAGATCCACCTCCAACACCGATCGCCTGGAGAAGATGGTCAAGGACTACATGTCAGATGACGTAGCTGTGTCTAACAATCCATCTGCACCCTTCAACTATTGGGTATCGAAGCTAGACACCTGGCACGAACTGGCAATGTACGCAATAGAGGTGCTGGCTTGCCCGGCAGCCAGCGTTATGTCGGAACGCTGTTTCAGTGCTGCCGGAGGCATCGTCACAGATCGGTGTATCCGCCTCTCTACAGAAAATGCAGACCGTCTGACTCAAATTAAAATGAATCAATCCTGGATTGGAAATGACTACGCAACACTCCAGGACCCCAACAAAGTAACATGACCAATGAACATCTGGGATGGTGTAGCGTTTCCGGTCCCTGTTTATTGAACCTCTCATCTGTATTACATTTATGACTGCATGGCGGCAAAAAGCATTGCTGCTATATCCGCACGCTTTTTGTCCTCATGCAAGGCCTAGGTTGTTGTGTCTCAAAAACCGTGGCCTTCTCCTCCTGCGCCTGCTCCTGTTCCATCACGTCTGCTGCTGCTGGGTTAGCGTTGCCGCGTGGTCCCTGTTTATTGAACCACTTATCTTTATTACATTTATGACTGCATGGCGGTACAAAGCATGCTATCCGCACGCTTCTTGCCCTCATGCAAGGCCTGGGTTGTTGTGTCTCACAAAGCGTGGCCTTCTCCTCCTACGCCTGCTCCTGTTCCATCACGTCTGCTGCTGCTGGGTTAGCGTTGCCGCGTGGTCCCTGTTTATTGAACCACTTATCTTTATTACATTTATGACTGCATGGCGGTACAAAGCATGCTATCCGCACGCTTCTTGCCCTCATGCAAGGCCTGGGTTGTTGTGTCTCACAAAGCGTGGCCTTCTCCTCCTGCGCCTGCTCCTGTTCCATCACGTCTGCTGCTGCTGGGTTAGCGTTGCCGCGTGGTCCCTGTTTATTGAACCACTTATCTTTATTACATTTATGACTGCATGGCGGTACAAAGCATGCTATCCGCACGCTTCTTGCCCTCATGCAAGGCCTGGGTTGTTGTGTCTCACAAAGCGTGGCCTTCTCCTCCTGCGCCTCCTCCTGTTCCATCACGTGTGCTGCTGCTGGGTTAGCGTTACCGGTCCCTTTTCCTGGAACCTCTTATATGTATTACATTTATGACTGCATGCCGACAAAAAACATGTTACCTGTGCAAAGAAAACAGACATTTCCCGCATTTAAAAGACAGTTTTCCCTTTGAAACTTTAAAATCGATTTTCTCAAAAACTATAAGCTCTTTTTGCTAATTTTTTTTCCTCTTGTACCCACTCCCAAGGTGCACATACCCTGTAAATTTGGGGTATGTAGCATGTAAGGAGGCTTTACAAACCACAAAAGTTCGGGTCCCCATTGACTTCCATTATGTTCGGAGTTCGGGTCGAACACCCGAACATCGCGGCCATGTTCGGCCTGTTCGGCCCGAACCCGAACATCTAGATGTTCGCCCAACACTACAGCTGACCAAAAACGAATTACATTAGTACATAGCAAGGAAATGAGCAGCGCTACTTAAAAACAGACTAGTGCCTACCTGCAAAAGAGTGCAAGCCCCACTTGTGGGGTCGAATACACACCGAGCATACACATGACCTGTCTACCACTAGAGGAGGATGTTGGTTTCCATTAACAGCTTGCATGCAACCTATTAAGTACTCGTCCCTCCCACTGCGAAGAAGTCAATCCTCCATGGGAGGGGCCTAACACTAACTAAATCCTAACCTATGTATATGCATAGCCTGGGTGCGGCTAATCAAATAAAATCTAAAATGTAAAATTGCGCAAAAGGTGGATCAGTGCAACACCAGGCCGCCTCTGAATGGCCTCCATCAGAGATGCGCTGAGCCCCCCCAGGAACTACAAACGCACCTTGAACCCAAACAGAAGCTCTGCATATACACCAAAAGCATGGCTGTTAAGTGGGAGCAGCTGACCAAAAACGAATTACATTAGTACATAGCAAGGAAATGAGCAGCGCTACTTAAAAACAGACTAGTGCCTACCTGCAAAAGAGTGCAAGCCCCACTTGTGGGGTCGAATACACACCGAGCATACACATGACCTGTCTACCACTAGAGGAGGATGTTGGTTTCCATTAACAGCTTGCATGCAACCTATTAAGTACTCGTCCCTCCCACTGCGAAGAAGTCAATCCTCCATGGGAGGGGCCTAACACTAACTAAATCCTAACCTATGTATATGCATAGCCTGGGTGCGCTCAGCGCATCTCTGATGGAGGCCATTCAGAGGCGGCCTGGTGTTGCGCTGATCCACCTTTTGCGCAATTTTACATTTTAGATTTTATTTGATTAGCCGCACCCAGGCTATGCATATACATAGGTTAGGATTTAGTTAGTGTTAGGCCCCTCCCATGGAGGATTGACTTCTTCGCAGTGGGAGGGACGAGTACTTAATAGGTTGCATGCAAGCTGTTAATGGAAACCAACATCCTCCTCTAGTGGTAGACAGGTCATGTGTATGCTCGGTGTGTATTCGACCCCACAAGTGGGGCTTGCACTCTTTTGCAGGTAGGCACTAGTCTGTTTTTAAGTAGCGCTGCTCATTTCCTTGCTATGTACTAATGTAATTCGTTTTTGGTCAGCTGCTCCCACTTAACAGCCATGCTTTTGGTGTATATGCAGAGCTTCTGTTTGGGTTCAAGGTGCGTTTGTAGTTCCTGGGGGGGCTCAGCGCATCTCTGATGGAGGCCATTCAGAGGCGGCCTGGTGTTGCGCTGATCCACCTTTTGCGCAATTTTACATTTTAGATTTTATTTGATTAGCCGCACCCAGGCTATGCATATACATAGGTTAGGATTTAGTTAGTGTTAGGCCCCTCCCATGGAGGATTGACTTCTTCGCAGTGGGAGGGACGAGTACGTAATAGGTTGCATGCAAGCTGTTAATGGAAACCAACATCCTCCTCTAGTGGTAGACAGGTCATGTGTATGCTCGGTGTGTATTCGAACCCACAAGTGGGGCTTGCACTCTTTTGCAGGTAGGCACTAGTCTGTTTTTAAGTAGCGCTGCTCATTTCCTTGCTATGTACTAATGTAATTCGTTTTTGGTCAGCTGCTCCCACTTAACAGCCATGCTTTTGGTGTATATGCAGAGCTTCTGTTTGGGTTCAAGGTGCGTTTGTAGTTCCTGGGGGGGCTCAGCGCATCTCTGATGGAGGCCATTCAGAGGCGGCCTGGTGTTGCGCTGATCCACCTTTTGCGCAATTTTACATTTTAGATTTTATTTGATTAGCCGCACCCAGGCTATGCATATACATAGGTTAGGATTTAGTTAGTGTTAGGCCCCTCCCATGGAGGATTGACTTCTTCGCAGTGGGAGGGACGAGTACTTGATAAGTTGCATGCAAGCTGTTAATGGAAACCAACATCCTCCTCTAGTGGTAGACAGGTCATGTGTATGCTCGGTGTGTATTCGACCCCACAAGTGGGGCTTGCACTCTTTTGCAGGTAGGCACTAGTCTGTTTTTAAGTAGCGCTGCTCATTTCCTTGCTATGTACTAATGTAATTCGTTTTTGGTCAGCTGCTCCCACTTAACAGCCATGCTTTTGGTGTATATGCAGAGCTTCTGTTTGGGTTCAAGGTGCGTTTGTAGCTCCTGGGGGGGCTCAGCGCATCTCTGATGGAGGCCATTCAGAGGCGGCCTGGTGTTGCGCTGATCCACCTTTTGCGCAATTTTACATTTTAGATTTTATTTGATTAGCCGCACCCAGGCTATGCATATACATAGGTTAGGATTTAGTTAGTGTTAGGCCCCTCCCATGGAGGATTGACTTCTTCGCAGTGGGAGGGACGAGTACTTAATAGGTTGCATGCAAGCTGTTAATGGAAACCAACATCCTCCTCTAGTGGTAGACAGGTCATGTGTATGCTCGGTGTGTATTCGACCCCACAAGTGGGGCTTGCACTCTTTTGCAGGTAGGCACTAGTCTGTTTTTAAGTAGCGCTGCTCATTTCCTTGCTATGTACTAATGTAATTCGTTTTTGGTCAGCTGCTCCCACTTAACAGCCATGCTTTTGGTGTATATGCAGAGCTTCTGTTTGGGTTCAAGGTGCGTTTGTAGTTCCTGGGGGGGCTCAGCGCATCTCTGATGGAGGCCATTCAGAGGCGGCCTGGTGTTGCGCTGATCCACCTTTTGCGCAATTTTACATTTTAGATTTTATTTGATTAGCCGCACCCAGGCTATGCATATACATAGGTTAGGATTTAGTTAGTGTTAGGCCCCTCCCATGGAGGATTGACTTCTTCGCAGTGGGAGGGACGAGTACTTAATAGGTTGCATGCAAGCTGTTAATGGAAACCAACATCCTCCTCTAGTGGTAGACAGGTCATGTGTATGCTCGGTGTGTATTCGACCCCACAAGTGGGGCTTGCACTCTTTTGCAGGTAGGCACTAGTCTGTTTTTAAGTAGCACTGCTCATTTCCTTGCTATGTACTAATGTAATTCGTTTTTGGTCAGCTGCTCCCACTTAACAGCCATGCTTTTGGTGTATATGCAGAGCTTCTGTTTGGGTTCAAGGTGCGTTTGTAGTTCCTGGGGGGGCTCAGCGCATCTCTGATGGAGGCCATTCAGAGGCGGCCTGGTGTTGCGCTGATCCACCTTTTGCGCCTCAATTGATGTCAGGAGGAGCAGAGCTGAAGCTGAAAGCTCTGCCCCTTCCAGGAAATGCCGGCGGATTGCCCCCCGGGCAATTTGGGGGCTCTGCAGCCCTCGTTTTGCGGCGGGGACATGTGAAATCCCTTATGCGGCCCAGCCTCATCCTGACTTTGCCTCCTGCGGCCCCCAGGTAAATTGAGTTTGAGACCCCTGCTCTAATCCCTTCATACTATGCCATAGTTGCCATACAGGTGTCATCCACTAGAGGCTTCTGGAGGCAAAATTATTGTAAGCACAGTAAACATTTAAGATTGGTTGGTGTGTCCATACATGATACAATCTGTGTCCTGTCAGTCTGTCAGGATGGTGTTTCAACAATAGATCATAGATAAAGGACCCATAGGTCTGAGTGTAAAAAGAAAACTCTTAATGACCTAATCCTGCAGGAAGGGGCTGACAAATGAGCTGATGCCCTCTTTGCCAGGGGTAAATGCCAGCCCCCTTTGTTGAGAGGATGAAATTTGGCAGGAAACAATTGCTCTGTGGACAGAGTCCTATCAACAAATGGATTGCACACCTGCAATCAGCAAGGCGCCATGAAACAAAAGCATGATTACATGCGTATTAGTACAGTGCTACATCAAACCTATATGGGTTCCCAAAGGTGTTCTTTCTCTGGAAACCTCCTGAAATGAGTGTTATGGTGCTCATACACGGTACAATAAAAATGTTAGATTTTCCCGTTTATTCGACCAAAATGATCAAATCAAATGAAAGTAAAAAAAAAAAACAACTTTTTTTCGCTCAAGAAAAACAAATGATTATCTAGTTTTTTTTTTCAATAAAAATCCAATTGGATATGTTGGAAAAATCTTTATATTCGGTCTAACAGGATTATTGAACAAAATTATCTAATAAAAAAAAATGAAAAATGTGTACCATGTATGGGCACCATTAGATTAACCTTAACCATTAGCCGACCGCTCCACGCCAATTGGCGTGAATGCGGCGGCAGCCCCAGGACCGCTCCACGCCTTCTATGGGGGGAATGGCCTTCTATGGGGCTGGCAGGAGATTGTGCGCACTGCTGTGCGCGCATCCCTGCTTGGAATCTCCCAGCGGTGATCACCGCTCGGAGACTGTTAGACGGTGAAACCGCCCTCTAATTACCTTGTACAGTGCTGCGATCTACAGCAGCGCTGTACTGGGGACAGCCGTGTGACACGGCTGTCCCCTCCAGGAGATCAGAGGTGATTGAAGCCTATGACAGCCAATCACAGTGATTGTCTGGTGGGAATGATCAGACCCCACTAACAAAGCCCCCACCAAGAGGGGGGAAATCACTTGTGTGCTGAGTTGTGCGGCCCTGCAGCGAGGCCTTAAAGCTGCAGTGGCCAATTTCAAGAAAAAAGGCCTGGTCCTTAGGGGGGTTTAACACTGTGGTCCTCAAGCGGTTTATAATGTCTGAAAGGATTGTTTATTTAGTATGTTTATCCAGTCTACAAAAGTGTAAAATTTGGAAAAAAATATGAATTTCAGAGTTATAGTCAGTTCATCTGTACCTTGTAGGACAGCTGTTCGAGGGAACCATCAGATAAGATCAGTTTCTCTCCAGCTCTGGAACAAGTTGTGAATGTTGGAGACAGCTTCAATGTCTGGACATGTTTAAATCCAGATTGAAAACCCACCTGTTCAGTTTGGCATTTGCAGAAATAATTTTTTTTGTTGTGTTAATACGTTATCCAACTACCAATTACTGAATCTGAGAGAGCCTAAGCGCTTTGAGTCCTATGGGAGAAAAGCGCTATAGAAATGTTATTTTTGTTGTAATGTTGTTCCATTAGACCTTGTGTTGCTGAGAGCATGCACAGATGTGCATGCATGGGAGCACATGTACAAGTGCAATCATTCATGAGTATCATGTCCCAGTCGGCTAAAGTGGTTAAATCAATAAATAGGTATAGGGTCAAAAGTAACCCTCTATACCTATTTACTTGGATCAGGCAGAACATCTATGCTTTTCCCAATTAAAGAGGGCTCCAAGATTCCAAGATAAGTCCCCCAGGACGTATACACACCCACCTCCTTTTGGGTCTCCTGTAGTACAGGGAAGGCATTGTAACCTCTCTGTGACAAAGTCCTCCCATATCATGTACCATGTGGGCTGGTATGGCTAGTATGAAGGAGCCCCACGCAGGTTGACTCGGCCATCCTGGCTTTACCAGCCTGCATGGGTGACATACTGCCTCTTCTATCCTCTTCTCTGTCTTTAATGGAGCCCAGGCAAAAGCATCTTTGTAGCTCCCAGCAGGGGCTCTTTATTTGTCCACTAATTGGGCCCATGAGAATCAACCTGATACTCATTTGATCAGTTCATGTAGTTGATAAATGGGGAGCGTGGCAGGAGTTTCAAAGATGCCTTTGTCAGACTTCCAATTAAGATGGAGAAATGGATGGCATTGGTGGCAATCACAGCGGGTCCCCCAGGTGGTGCAGTGACTGGAAGTGGCGTTGGCAGCAGAGCCTGCCATGTAGTGCATTGCGTGAGAGATGGACAGCATTGTTCTTCTAACAGCAGATGTCGAATGACAGTGGCGGGTGCATGTGCATCTCATGAAGGAGCGAAGCAGCAGTGCTGTGGTGCTGAAGGACATCTCCACAGCACAAATACCTGGCTCCCTATCACTGGGCATCACTCAGGATACAGGATCATCACTCACATGAATAACTAAAATTCACCTGAGTTATGCTCTTTACACTTAGACATTGCTCAGATGAAGCCAGCAACTGAATTTGCCAGTAAATCCTAAAGTATGTGAGGTGATAAGAAGCCTGCATATTTTAAGCTTCTTACCATTGGGTACAGTATGTGTAAGTGATGGATATGCTTATTAAAGGGACCCCGAGCAGATGTAAAAAAAAACAGAGAACTGAACTGAGCATGCACTGCCTCTCCGTGCGCCATCTCATCTCGTGCTTGTTGCTGTGAACATTCTGCGCATGTGCGCTTCTCAACAAAATCACCAGGCACGCTCAGAACACTCACAACAATGAGCTCTTGATCGAGACAGGCGCATGGACAGGCCGGTTTCCTTTAAATCTGTTAATATGTGTGTATATGCTGGATTCACAGGTGCAGTAAGTTCCTTTAAATCTGTTAGTATATGTGTATATATTTATTATTATTATTGATTTATAAAGTGGCAACATATACCGTGGCGCTGTACAAAGTAAGGAACAAACATTCTGTACATGATACAGACAATGGTATACACTAATATACAAAATACAGAGTTGGTACAAAATAAAGAATCAAAATACAGAATTGGTAATTATGGTAACAAAAGTAATATGATGAAAAAAATGTATAACAAATTCCAAGACACAAAAGGTAAGAGCCCTGCCTTTACGAGCTTACAATCTACAGGAATAGGTGGGGACAAGAGGTAGGGTTGTATACAATATTTCCACCTAGAGGCAGTGTGTTTTAGGATATCTAGTATGAGTGTAACTTGGCCTTAGGTCAAAGTGAGTCTTGAGGGAGCGTTTGAAGATATCAAAGGTAGGAGAGAGACGGATGTGATATGGTAGGGCATTCCAGAGGAGGGGTGAAGCACGTGCAAAATCTTGTATACGTGAATTTGAGGAGGTAATTCAAAAGGAGGACAAAAGTAGGTCATGTGCAGATCGGAGATTGTGGTTGGGTTGGTATCTGGAAAGTGCCAACATATTACGCAGCACTGTATATGACCTCACATATTCATAGAAGCTCACACATGCTTGTTTAAATAATCACTAACTTGTTTTTGAATATTTTTTAATCAACATCTCTACTATATTTTACTATCCATGCTCTGAGGCAGGTAGAGTACCATAAAACACAACCATGATTTCGCTGGGGAGGCATCTTGCACCTGTAATGCAAATTATGCAATCTTGCACCTCCATTGGCCACAGTTAGGCGTTCCCAGCCTCATGGCCAACTGAAGCTTTATTTCCCCTGCTTATGATGTAAGTGTCCTACTTTTGCTTTACAATTCATTCAAATGTTTTTTGTTTTTATTTTGAAGTGTTATGATTAGAATTAATAGGAATTACGGTCGTATGTCAGCGTTCAATAAATTTTTTTCAGGAATTGTTACAAAAGTAGCCCAGGCATGACATAAGGTATTTTCTATACACCCCAAATACAGGACATACTATATTCGTTCTTTTTGACTACCATTTAGAAAACACATAAAATAGTAAAAACATCTGCTTTAAATGTCTGCATTAGAGTGGGAGGAGGGCCGGGCCGAGGCAGAGGCTGGAGAGGCTCCAGCCTCAGGGTGCAGTGTAGGAGGGGGCGCACAATTCATTCAGTTGTCATTCCCAATTGTGTTTAAAGCAGAAAGAAATAGGAAAAGGGGATACATGGCAGTGACTGCAAGTCAGATAACTAGAGATTAAGGTATTGGGGAGGTTGGGGGCCCTGGGGCGCCTCTTAGTCTAGTAGCAATCAGTGTGTGATGGCTAGGGCGGAGGGATGGAGGGGCGCACTTTGGTGTCTCAGCCTTGGGTGCTGAAGGACCTTGTCCCAGCTCTGAGTGGGAGTAGGTATTGGTGAAGAACGGGAAGGAAATTAACATTTGAATACAGCTTTAAGAAATTCTATAGTACAGTCTTGAAAGGAAATTCATTAAATGTCGTTATTATGGATATATATTACATTTTACCAACAGATACTCATACCGGAATCACTGTAATTGGCTTATGCAGGCCATAAAAATTACAGCTATGACACTAGCAATTTATCTAAAGTAATTTTCCCAGCATTCTCTGTCCTCTACATCTTTGCTGCTTTTTTTTTTACTTATTCCCATCATACAAACTTATACTGTATGCTTCACATGCCCAGAAATAATGTACAATGTTATATTTCTGCCAGCATTAAGAAATTGCAGGAAAGAATAAGCATTAATGCACAAAAAGTAAATATCCAGACGTTTTTGGAGCATTAAACTAGCAAATGACGATCCTATTCCGAGCTTTTCAGTGTGTAGATGGGGTAGGCTAATAATTGTCCTTGACCTTCATTATGCACCTGTGCTTTTTATGTACAGACATAACTTAAGTCACAGGCAATTATCTACCAGTAAAGCCCTCAACCATCGCAGCTATTAAGCCCTGTCTGGCCATTAATATGTTCTTTCTCAGTAACTTCTGTGTCACATAAGCTTATTTATAAAACTAGCTTATTGCATTACCTCATAAGCTATTTTTAATCATGGCAAGTTGTTTCTATCCTCACTGAGCGTCGAATATTGAAGCTGCAGCTGGGCTTTCATGTGTTGTTAGCTAATGAAACAGATGCCTGCTGCATTTTTCAGCAACAAAGCCACTGGAAATAGTCTGTGTGATTATTAAACTGACATACACGGCCAAAGTAAATCATACTGCTAGTAATATAATCTTGTGCTTATGATTCATCACTTGTGAGCACCTACACAAAGATAATTGTAATATCAATACTGTGCTACAAAATGATGAGGGCACACCAAATTTGTGTGACAATAAACTCTTGTATGTGAAGTAACACGACTAAATGGTAAATTACCCCATAAAGCTAAATGTTTTTCGAAACCTCTATAGGCATTCGGTGGCAGAACGTTTTATTTTTGTACAAAGAAAAAAAATGAATGAAAAAAGAAATACAGTTGTTAAACATCATGAGATTTGATTTCATCTTGGAAATATATCAGATCGATATGTGTGATTGGCCCCTTCATGCAGAAGTTGCATACAAAAATCCCAGCCCTTTGGTCACCTTTTAGAGAGTAAACCAAATGTTCAGTCTGACCACCAGTTTTGATTAATCATTGTCTTTTGTTCGCAAATGAGTTGGTCAATAGCCAGTCAGAAGTTAGCTTGTTGGAAGGGTACTAAGTGGAAAAGCCTGCTATTAAATGTCCATTGTACTGTTAATGGCTTTTTCCTGTGTAGTTGTCATTTACATTAGGTTTTATTCATCTGAGGGCACTGAAAGTTTAAAGGCGAAAATATTGTGCACATTTGGTCCTTGTAAGATAGGGTTTTTGAAAACTCCTTTCCCCCTGCACCCGGAGAGGCAAATGTGGCAGACATACAGGGGAAACGAGGCAGGTGCCAGGACCTCCTTACAACTACTCTGAGGACCTTCTTACAACTACTAAGTAAACAGCATGTTTACCCATCACTGTCTAGTGACATTAAAACAAGAGTTTTTGGGTAGCTGACCAAAGCACTGCTGATATGGGTTGCTAAACTGGCATCACTTAAGAACCTGATTCCAAAATAAGGTCTAATTTGGCTGTTGTTTCTTTAAAAATTATTGGGGTGCTATTAATGTGGTTTACACATAATACTTTTTAAACTGACATATAGAGCAAAATATGCACTGCCAAAATTAGAAGATGTCATAACTGAGATCCCCCAAAATTAGCCTCAGTTATTCCTGTAACACTATATGCTCCATTGAAGGACCCCATAAAGCTGTAATAATTGAAAGATTTATGTATTTTGAATTTTGTCTTTTATGGTTTATAAAACACCCCCTTGGCAGTGCTATACACGGGTTATGCCATAGTGAGATTACTTTGGAAAGACCTCTTTAAAATACTACTGCAATGCATTCTGCTGGTAAACATAGGCATCAATATACTCATATTTAATTTTCTGGTTCTTCCTGAAGCCTTCAGCCAATGAAATACTACAGAAACTAGGTTGCACCTAGGTAGCAATCCCCAAGTATCAAAGGCGCACGCACGCACGCACGCACGCACGCACGCACGCACGCACACACACACACACACACACACACACACACACACACACACACACACGTTCATACCTTCTGTGTATACCTTCCATGCAGAGTATTTTAATTAATTGAATTAATTTGGTCCTGCATTTTTGGCCTTGTATATTTTTTTAGTTTACTAATGCCTGGGAGTAGTGTCATAGTTTTTTGTCTGGCATTATCTTTTTAAGCTTCTCCTGTGTAATTTATTTTTCTTGTTAAACTTTTGTTTAATTCCCAGATATATTCTTCTTTTATCTCCAGCTAATCATTTTCCAAAAAGTATCTTCTAAGAGCTAGGTCTTTGTAGTTTACTTTAGTTTGTCTTTTTAAGGTTTTCATCTAACTGCTAATACTCCTAGTTTGTTTTTAAAAAGTGGATTCTTACTATAATTATTTGTCAAAAAGAGTGCCTTTTGGCGCACAAACAATTCAGGGTAGACCTGGTTTGAAGAATGCTTAAGGAATCTAGAAGATTTTAGTAACAAGCAATTTCATGGGAAGGAAAGACAGATAATATTTGTAATCAAATTAAATGAAAGCTCAATTCTAATGTTTAATATCCATCCACAGTGAACAATTCTATTAGAAACATAAACATAAGGGGGGTTTAAAGGATAATTGTAAAAAGAGGGATATAGATGACACCATATTTATTTCCTTTAAACAATAGTATTGATTTATATAGCGCCAGCATCTTCTGTGGTGCTGACCAATGCAACAACAACCTAATTTTTCCAGTTTTTCATAGAAATTCAAGTAATTTGATATCTGTTTCTCTTGATAAATTAAAGCATTAGAGCAAATTAACAACTGAAGTTAAAATAAAAAAATATAAATAAATCCTGGACTGTACTTTTAAACCCAAATGCATTCTGAACTTTTGACTCATGAAGAAGGACCTCCGTCGCAAAAACCTTAAAATGTAAAATACATGTTAACATATACAAATAAGGAGTACGTTTCTTCTGGAGTTAAATGAGCCATAAATTACTTTTCTCCTATGTTGCTTTACTTACAGTAGGTAGTAGAAATCTGACAGAAGCTACAGGTTTTGGAGTAATCCATCTCATCATAGGGGATTCTCAGCAATACTTTTTTCCTATACAATAAAACCTAACTGTCCCTGAGTCATCCACTTTCCCTGTCTGTCCGAAGCTTTTTTGTACTGCACATGTGCACAGTACAGACAGCCGTCGGACGGGAGGTCGGTCCAGGGAGCAGGGCGGCCGGGCGGGTGCGGGCACTTGCGGCGGGCGTGCGCTCGCGCTCTGAGTGGCAGCGGTAGTTTAACTACCTAGAGCCCGTTTTTAAATGGGCTTACGTAGCCTAGTTCTTTATAAAAAGCATTTAAACAATGATGCTGGCCAGCTTCCCTGCTCGATACACAGTTTTTGGGCAGTTGGACAGAGCAACTGCCATTAACTAAGTGCTTTTAAAAATAAATAAATCCCTGAGAATCCTCCCATGAAGAGATGGACTAGTCCAAAACCTGAGGCTTCTGTCAGATTTCTACTACCTACTGTAAGTGACAGCAACATAGGAGAAAAGTAATTTATGGCTCATTTGACTCTGGAAAAAACATACTTCTTATTTGTTCATGCTTGCACATATTTTTAATTTTTTAAATTTTTGCTATAGTGCCCTTTTAAGACTAGACAGGAGACCATTAAATAAAGAAGACTATCACCCCACCCCCTTTTGCAGTTCTCCCTCCTCCCCTTCCTTTATGTTTTGAAACCGGCAAGTACATGTTAAAGGGGGAGAGGTTCCACGCTGCCCTTTTTTAAAGTTCACTGTTTTTTTAAAGATACACTCTAAAGGCCCATACACACGTCCCATCGTTCAGTCATCCACACGCCAAATCGGGCATGTGTACAGACTGTCGTTCTGGTGATAAGACTGGCCTTGAGCGATCCGCTGGGTGGATCGCTCAAAATCAGTCTTATCACCCGAACGACAGTCTGTACACACGCCCAATTTGACGTGCGGACGACTGAACGACGGGACGTTCAAACGACCCGTCATTCAGAAAACTCTGACGTGTGTATAGGCCTTTAAACTATACACTCTACTTAAATGGATCCGAGCCACATTCACGCTGCCCCAGCAAAAATCACACATCATTTATGAACCTCCCTTAGTAGGCGGATAGTTTTAAACATTTTACACAAGAGGTGCTTGGATGCCTTCAATACACTATGAAGTACATTTGTAAACCTATTTTTTACCCTACCATCATTTACGTGCTCTAATTTGATATTAATGGGTATTCACAGTTCATATAACCTGCTTGATGGATGAAGATGCCATATTTGCAGACACTGTTCAGCAGGTACTGTATATTTTAGAGTGACTTAGTTAATTTAGCTACAGTCGGCTTTAACTCATGATAGATTTCCATTTCACTTAATATTCTAACCATCACCAGAAATAGAAGTAAAGTATAATCAGGTGATTGTGGCCATCCAGTTAGAGACTTAAAGTGGATCCGAGATTAACTTTTACTCATTGCATAATTGTGTTCCTTTCCTATTGTTTATAGGGCATTCCTCAAGCCAAATACTTTTTTTGTTTTTGTTTTAATACTCTAATTCCCTATAAACTAAACAAGCCACGCCCACAGGTTTTCAGAGAGCTAAGACACTTTAAGACAGTAGCAAGGGCTCATGGGAGCTCAGTCTGGGCAGGAATAGGGGGAGGTATTACTAGCCAGAGATTTGAGAGGCAGAGGGGAGGAGGGAGGAGGAGGGGGGATTAGGTTTTTTTTGCTCAAGATGCAGATAAGCCTGCCTCTGTGTAATGTTTACAAACAACATGGCTGCTGTCATTGTATCACAGGAAGAAATAATATTCTATTCGAGCGGTTTGCAGCTAGATTTGCTATGTAAACTATCTAAACTTTAGATAAGTTATATAGACAAGTTACTTTTTATAGTTAGTTTTTCATCTCTGATCCGCTTTAAGAATCTCTAATCAAAACAATCACATGATTCTCTGATAGAAAATTAAATCAAGACAAGTTTCAAATGTAAAAAGAGAGTTTCTGATTAGTTTCTCTGGGCAATTGCTCCACCTTTGCTCCAGTCTTTTTTGCGCTTGTCTTAAGAAATCAGTTTTACTGCATCTTAAAGGTTACCAGAGCTGAAACATAGAGTAAAAATGGGAGGAGCAGACGTGTGTAAAGCCATTCTCATACCCAACACTCCTCCCGTTCTCCATCCCCTTCCTTTCTCTGGCAAATGCCCCCTACAGATACTTTCTGGTTGGGCATTATTGCGCAGACGCTGGCCCAGCTGTGGGTGTCCTTGATCCACACATCTGCGGCCGGGAATGTTCTGCGCATACACATGACCTCACAACATTTTTTTATTTTTGCATTTTTATATTCTCTCCAGGACAGCAACTTCAAGTCCAGCTGAACATGAGGGAAAGAATTCTAGCGCTAGTCAGCAAAGCTGCTACATTAAGTCACCTACAAGTCCTTCCTTTGTTTACTCACCAGAGAGAAACATTTTACATAATTCTAGTTCATTGAAGTAAAGCTGCCCTAGAACATTTCCTGACTATGTAATCATGTGGTACAGTTAGACTTTATATAATGGCATACAGGTCTGTTGGAGTACAGATAAATGTTAATGGTAATTCTGCTTAAAAGGTAAAATCCAATCTAGAAACTTTCAAGTCACACCTTGGCCAAATATTAGAAATGAATTACAGATAGACACATTGTTGGGAAAGAATCTTAAGGGCAGAATAAGGATGTGTAACGTCTGAAACTGTGGCAGCTGCGGATGCGCAGGATAGATCCGCAGCCGCCTTTGTTCCTTGTTCACAGGCCTTATCCATCCCGGCGGCGTCCAGCACGCCGGGAACGGCATTGTCTCTGGATCATAGGGTCTCTGTATCGAGCGGGCGCACACCAAGACAGGACCTTTATGCTGGAAGAAGGCGTGTCAGCTGACCTGCCGGTCGGCTGACGTCAACAGTGACTCACGCCGCTAGGATTGGCTGATTGCTAGGGGTGTGGCGCTGGGCTCTCCTCGGCTTCTTAAGCCTTCACTGTTCATTTGCAACTCGTCTGCTGTTGCGAATACACTCGTGCTAGCGCTCAGACCTAGTGAGGTTCCAGTTGATTATAGATGTATATGCAGTGTTTTCGATAAACATCTATCTATAGTTAGTTATTATTACATTGTATTCTGATAACCTGTGTATGATTCTGGCTACTCTCTGACCTTGCTATTGCTAAATGATTCTGTACCTCTGCCTTTCTGACTTTAGTTGCTGAACCTCTGCCTGATATTAACTACTCTCTTGCCTGCCGTTTTGGTACTGTCTCTGCCTGCCTGTTATCGTACTTTGCCTGTCTGACTACTCTACTCACCAGTGGGCCCTAGCCACTGGTGAGGTGCTCTGGCCATTAGATCCCACCAGCCCCTCTGGTGAGGTTCAGACTCACTTGAGTAAGCTCCAGTGACTGTTAGTACCTTGCCAGCTCCTCTGACAAGGTCTTGCTAAACTATTCAGTCACTGGTCTTGCTAGCTCCTCTGGAAAGGTCTTGCTAAACTATTCAGTCACTTGTGCTGTTATTACCTTCCCAGCTCCTCTGGAAAGGTCTTGCTAAACTACCGTATATACTCGCATACAAGCCGAATTTTTGACCCCCAAAAAGGGGGCCAAAAGTTGGGGGTTCGGCTTGTATGCGAGTCATGGTGGTCCGCAGGTCCCCCCCTCCGCTGGTCCGCGGGTCCCCCGCTCCCCCCATGACTGCCGCCGCTGCTATTACCTGTCCGCATCTTCTATTTCAGTCTCCGTGCTTGTATACATTCAGAGCGGCGCGCCCGGCGCTGCTACTGTGACGAGGCAGGAGGCAGGAAAGAGCGCTGCTTCCTGTTACTATGGGAACCGCTCTTTCCTGGCTCGCCGCTCGTCATAGTAGCAGCGCCGGGCGCGCTGCTCTGAATGTTTACAAGCATGGAGACTGAAATAGAAGATGCGGACAGGTAATAGCGGCGGCGGCCATGGGGGGAGCGGGGACTGTACTGGCTATACTGGGGCACTTTACTAGCTTTACTGAGCGCTATACTAGATAAACTGGGGCGCTATACTAGCTATACTGAGCGCTATACTGAGCACTATACTAGCTAAACTGGGGCACTATACTAGCTAAACTGGGGCACTATACTAGCTATACTGAGCACTATACTAGCTATACTGAGCACTATACTAGCTAAACTGGGGCACTATACTAGCTATACTGAGCACTATACTAGCTAAACTGGGGCACTATACTAGCTATACTGAGCACTATACTAGCTAAACTGGGGCTCTATCCTAGCTACACTGAGCACTATACTAGCTAAACTGGGGCATTATACTAGCTATACTGAGCACTATACTAGCTAAACTGGGGCTCTATCCTAGCTATACTGAGCACTATACTAGCTAAACTGGGGCACTATACTAGCTATACTGAGCACTATACTAGCTATACTGAGCACTATACTAGCTATACTGAGCACTATACTAGCTAAACTGGGGCACTATACTAGCTATACTGAGCACTATACTAGCTATACTGGGGCACTATACTAGCTATACTGAGCACTATACTAGCTATACTGGGGCACTTTACTAGCTATACTGAGCACTATACTAGCTATACTGAGCACTATACTAGCTAAACTGGGGCACTATACTAGCTATACTGAGCACTATACTAGCTATACTGAGCACTGTACTGAGCACTATACTAGCTAAACTGGGGCACTATACTAGCTATACTGAGCACTATACTAGCTATACTGGGGCACTTTACTAGCTATTCTGAGCACTATACTAGCTATACTGAACACTATACTAGCTAAACTAGGGCACTATACTAGCTATACTGAGCACTATACTAGCTATACTGAGCACTATACTAGCTATACTGAGCACTATACTAGCTATACTGAGCACTATACTAGCTATACTGAGCACTATACTAGCTATACTGAGCACTATACTAGCTAAACTGGGGCACTATACTAGCTATGCTGAGCACTATACTAGCTATACTCGGGCACTATACTAGCTATACTGAGCACTATACTAGCTATACTGGGGCACTTTACTAGCTATACTGAGCACTATACTAGCTATACTGAGCACTATACTAGCTAAACTGGGGCACTATACTAGCTATACTGAGCACTATACAAGCTATACTGAGCACTGTACTGAGCACTATACTAGCTAAACTGGGGCACTATACTAGCTATACTGAGCACTATACTAGCTATACTGGGGCACTTTACTAGCTATACTGAGCACTATACTAGCTATACTGAACACTATACTAGCTAAACTGGGGCACTATACTAGCTATACTGAGCACTATACTAGCTATACTGAGCACTATACTAGCTATACTGAGCACTATACTAGCTATACTGAGCACTATACTGAGCACTGTACTAGCTAAACAGGGGCACTTTACTAGCTATACTGAGCACTATACTAGCTGTACTGGGCACTATACTAGCTAAACTGGGGCACTTTACTAGCTATACTGAGTACTATACTAGCTATACTGAGCACTATACTAGCTATACTGAGCACTATACTAGCTATACTGGGCACTATACTAGCTATATTGGGGCACTACCTACCCATACTGGACACTTTACTAGCTATACTGGGACACACTCGGGGAATAAGGCAGCCAGCATTTCCTACCCCTGGCTTATATGGGGGGTCAATCATTTTTCCCTGGTTTTTCAGGGAAAAGTTGGGGGGTTGGCTTATATGCGGGTCGGCTTATATGCGAGTATATACGGTATTCAGTCACTTGTGCTGTTATTACCTTCCCAGCTCCTCTGGAAAGGTCTTGCTAAACTATTCAGTCACTTGTGCTGCTATTACCTTCCCAGCTCCTCTGGAAAGGTCTAGTTTAACTATTCAGTCATTTGTACTGTCAGTACCTTAACATGCTCCTCTGGTAAGGTTTAGCCAAACTTCTTTAGTTCTCTCATTATTAGTACTTTCCCAGCTCCTCTGGTAAAGGTATTGTTATTTGTGTTGATAGACCCTCCAGCTCCTCTGGAGAAATCTATACTGTTGCAGCTAGTACCCACCAGCTCCTCTGGTGAGGTCTAGCACTGTTCTCACAGCTAGTACCCACCAGCTCCGCTGGTGAGGTCTAGCACTGTTGTTGCAGATAGTATTCACCATCTCCTATGGTGAGATCTATCCATTTATTGTACTGTTGCACCAAACACCATACCTTACTCTCAGCTAGCTATACTAGTATTATTGGTGATACTGCAGATCACCACATAATCAGGTATAGCGTCTGTATTATTGGTGATTCTGCAGATCACCAATGATCAGACGTCTGAGTTGCAGCACACAATTGTTACAGGATGTAGTGAAAGTAAGAGCGTTCCAGTTGCTACAAAGAAATGCACCACATTCTACAGGTCAGTCACTTGTTTTCGGGCTCACAATTTAACAACTGCTTTATGGCAATACCTTATCATTTTGTGTGATTTTTGCAACGCCTTATTTGTTGTTTATACTATTGAAGCAGTCTAGCTATTTTCATGATGATGCTTCTAATAAATGTCTACCAAAACATCCTCGAATCCCATCACCAGAGTTATGACAACCCGGTGTATGGATTATGATTTGAAAAATGTTCAGTGGCAGCTGTCTTTCCACTTACATACTTTTGAAGCGTTCATTTACATACGCAGCTTGAACTGAATAGCACAAGCTTAAAGTTAAATTTGAAAAATGTGACAAATTATTCACTCCACAATTTAATACTGAATGACTGCCTGGAGATTAAGAATGTTACCTATATAAGCATTTATTTATTGCACATTTACTTACTTGACAGGGGATAATAAATCTGTTTTAATCACTTTAGTACCTTTTTTTTTTTACAAACCTCTTGCGTACGTATAAGATATTATTATTTAATATTTATTTAGACAGAAACTTTTCAGCGTCGCTAAAAAACAGAAAAGGCTGTATTTAAAGAAAAATAGCCAAAAGATGTTCTGTAAATGACTGTGGTAGCTTTCTGCTTTCATGACTTTGTTTCTAAGCATTGGGCCTTGAGGACTAGCCGATGGCTTCAAACAGAGCTTAGTGTTTAGAATACAGATTGTCCTAAAAGACCTTAAAATAGTTTTAAAACATACTGTAACTATGATTTGTTCATGTTAAACTGCTTCACTGCTATGGAAGTCTGACACAGATTAATATAAGGACATTTACAGATGTCAACAGAAATTTTTCATACTTAAATGGCCCGCTTAGAGACCTTCAGCTGTGTGCTAGCATTTGCTGTACAAAGGCCTTCAACAGCTCTCCAAATACTGCACGAAGGCAATTTATTTTAACTATCTGGAGAATAAAAGAGTTTGGCTCAGAGCTCCTAAATATATATTTTTACACAAAACAGAGTGCTGAAATACAAATTTTAAATTATTGCAAATACAAAATAATTATGCATATTGACAAAACTGTGTGCTGCGTGCCCATGCAACTGAAAGCTTCTCACAGGCAATGGCTGCAGTTACCATGTCAGCATTATTTTTTCAATGCAACACTCATAAAATGATATAATTTATAATCCGAAATAAGCAGAAACAATATTCATGCGTTTTACATCATTAGTTATTTTAGACACACTGTTTTTTTTTCTGTTTATTCCACCATATAATTCCCGCCTTAATTTAACCGGAAGGCAAAGAGGATCACACACCCAGGGTGATATACAAACAATAGGCAAAGCTGCCAATGAAAGTCTCTGACCTCCTCTGCTGGCTGATGTACCCATAGGGAATGATCAGCAATCACACTTTGTCCTGCTCTACTCTGGACACAGCACACTAGACTAGGATCATTGGTGGGAGGCCGACCTCCCCCTTGCAAGGGTCTGCTGCTGGTGATAAGGAGCGCAGCTGAGGCTTTATAACAGCAAAGAGCATGGCGGGGCAAGGGTTAACTGTGTCAGTCAGCATTTCTGCATGTTTGCTGGGATGGGGACTCAGTCCAAAAGAAAGTCATTGAAGGATCATTTGCTACAAGAGCTTTTTATTTAAAATAGCAATGTGCTTCCTGGGGGTATGACTCTCCTGCTTCATTTGCTGCTCACAGACACCTCCTTTATGTAATCATTTATCATATGTTTTTACAAGGTTTTCAATCCCTTTATTGTAGTAGATTCACACTCCTCACCTATGAGTTGGGGAGGGGGAGGGGGGGAGGTCAATTCTGCTGAACAAACAGCTACTGGCATTCATGACAGACTTTGCTTTGCTCACTGGATAAAGAATATGAATGTTTCACAGAATTTACAGAGAAGACCAACAAGTTCACTAGAAAAGTTCTCCAAATTGAAGCCCCGGTGGGTGAAATTTGTAAACCTGGTAACTGTAAAAATAGGATGAGGAACGCTCTTGTAGAGTAGATTACCTAATTTAATAATCAACCTGCTAAAGAATGTGTTTATGGAACAATGCACATACAAAAACAAAGCATATCAAGGCTCACATACAGTGAAAATGCCAATATCCTTTTCGCATTCATTTTCGCGAAAATGTTAAATTAATTTTTTTTATTGAAAAACGCAAAAATACAAGCTATTTTCGCAAAGATTTTTCAAAATCGAAAATAGAATTTTCGATGTGGAAATAGACTTTGGCAAAAACTTGCAAGCAACACTGCTCATATCAGGAACCACCTCCAATAAGCTGTCCAGCCTTGGCCAGAAAAGGACTTTTTGTACTTTTTCCTCCTGTTTCCATCTATTGCTTATGCTCCTGCTGGCCATGGCTGGACGGCTTACAGGAGGTGGTTCTTGATACGTTAGCCTTGATAGGCTATTATATATATATATATATATATATATATATATATATATATATATATATATATATTGTAAATGCATTTTAGCAGAGTGAGAACACAGCTAATTTCATTATGTTTATAGCCAGGTTCACCCTAATTGGTCGCTGCACCTGCGGCTTGTTTTGATTATATCTATATGACGTGGATTGCTGACTGGTGGCAGCGCTCCTGTCATTGGTTGCCAGCTGGCGGGGGATGGGTGATGTCGCACCTGCTCACATGGCCCTGTAGTGTTCCCCATCAAGTCCACCGTGGGTGGATGGAGGGCGGAGACACACAGAGGTGGAGTGCGGCAACAATAACGGTCGTTAGGTGTGGCAGCCAGTCAGTTTGTAGGTGTGGGAGGTTGGACATTTATGCTGGGAGCCAATGGGTGTAGAACAGGGCAGTTCACCATCAGGTCTAGCTAGGCACACACCTTTGTGATTGGTTTAGAACTTACTCTGAGCACTATTAGCTGATACCTCATCATATCTAGTATATAAAGACTGTGTTTGAACATATTATGTGTATTTGACATGCAGCTTAGCTTGATAAAGAAGTGACTTGCTTAGTTGCTTTGAAACGTTGCACTGATGACTGTAATGTTCATTGAGGAATAGAGATGGCCCGAACGGTTCGCCCGCGAACTTATTCACGCGACCCTACATGATTAGGGTCAACTTTGACCCTTTACATCAGTCAGCAGACACAGGCTACTCCCTCCTGGAGCCCCCCCCCTTATAAAACGCAGGCAGCATCAGCCATTTCACTCACTCGTGTGGCTGCAGTAATTAGAGAAGGGAGAGAACCTAGCTGCTGACATACGGAAAGCTTAGTTAGGCTCTTGTGTTAGGCTTGTTAGGTTGCTCCTTCTTGCTGATCTTATTGCTAAAAAGCACTCCTCCTCATCCTCAACAGCTCTTTTGAGAGCTAATGTTGTTCTTGTGATCTATTTTTTTTTTTTTTTGTGTGTGTCCCACAGACACTTGTGTTGCATATACAACCCTGTCAGTCAGTGGCAGCTGCTGGTAGGACCTTGGCTCCTTGGTAATTCCTACTGTGCCACTGCCAGGCCCAGCACATTCAGTGACTACCTGTGTGTTTGACAGCTGCACTTTCGTAATACCAATCACTGCATACCCACCTGTTCAGTGCACCTACCTACTTGAGCGCATGCAGTGCCACTGCACCTGTTCACGGTACCTGTGTGTGTGACAGTTGCACATTTGTAATACCAATCACTGCATACCCACCTGTTCAGTGCACCTACCTACCTATGTGAGCGCACGCACTGTTATATACCAGTCAGTCACTGCACCTGTTCACGGTACCTGTGTGTGTGACAGCTGCCCATTGTATTGATACCAGTCACTGCATACCTGTTCACTGCACCTGTGTGACTGCACGTTGTATTAGTCAACTCAGTGCACATACCTTTCACTTCATCCCCCCCAATATGGGCAAAACAGGCAGAGGTAGGCCACCCGGCAGGTCTGTTTGAGGTCGTGCTGTTGTGATTTCGTGCGGCCCTGGACCAAAGTACAGTGTTCAAAGGGCGCGTGCCATCAACCCCCAAGATTGTCAGGACGTAGTTGACTATTTAACACAGAACACCTCATCTTCCTCAGCTTCCGCACGGAAGCGTGACATATCTTCCTCCTCCTGCTCTGATTCTGGCACCCCACTTAACACTCAGTCAGCCGCCACCACCAAAGTGCCATCACCCCAGGGCTCAGCGGTGTGGACATTTTTTTCTGTGTCTGCCTCAGATGAGAGCAATGCCATCTGTACTCTCTGTCACCTAAAATTGAGCCGTTTAAAGACCAAGACCCGCGTAGGAACAACTTCCTTATGAAGGCCCATGATGACAAAGCACAAACTGCAATGGGATGACCACCTGAGGAAAAGCAGCACACAAAAGCAAAGCCACACACCGCAGTGGAAGATATCAGGCCGCAATTATTTCTCAAAAAAGGTGATACCCAAACTGTACCGTGATGTTGAAAGGCAAGTGGTGTCATCTCTGGCACACAGCGTTGGGTCAAGGGTCCATCTGACCACGTGGTCTGCAAAGCACGCTCAGGCCTGCCTGAAGACTAAGGCAGTCCCCACAGACCGCATCTCTGCCTGCACGCCATGTGACTGGCTGCCCCAAGACTAAGTCGCTCCCCACACAGCATCTCTGCCTGCAGGCTGCTTGACTGCCTTCTCTGCCACCACCAACAGGGTCTAGGACTCCAGGCGGATTCCTGAATTTTTAAGACCGCTGCTAGCAGTGGCCGTTGTGGTGATATATTGGGGTGCTGATGATGTAAGGATAACAGGAACATATTTCTTTCATTTTCTATCGCCTTCAGCTATATATTTTGACAAAAGTGTAGGTAGGCCAGCCAGCCTGGCTTTTGAAAGGTGTCACCTGGATATGTCTGTATGTAGATTATGAATAGACCAGTCACCTTCAATAGGCAAGGAAGGGGCTCATTAGGCCACTAGCAGTCACCTGAGGGAGAACAATAGCAGACAATCTCGGATGTGATTGTCTGTGTCTGTTTACAGGCAATCTTTAGATGTATAGACATTGTAACCTGGGGAAATTGGACTAAGGAAGTCTTTTGTTGGGTGTGTGTACTATAGTGGATGTTGGATCTCTGGAAATCCAATTATGACTGAAGATGTAATTAAATCTAGTCCCCCCCCCCCCCCCTCGTCCACACAGGCTTACAGCCTCGAGGCGAATATTTCATTATAAAAACCAGGGGACAGATACCTCAAATCAGTTCTCTTCTGACGGTAGCGGCAGCTGGACTCCCGGCCCAAGCTAAGGGGCTCCTGGTCAAAGCCAGAACTGTGTCCGTCCACAAAAGTCCAAGACACTTCTATCTGGATCCCTGTACATCTTTTGTATATATTAAGTTCTACATTGTTACACGTTTTTATGGAATATTAAATCGTTATTTAATAAGCTTGACTTCTGCTGTGCTAAACTAACACTCATAGCCTAGAAGAGATTGAAGTGCAACCGTGTATAGTCCATGCCTATTTGTATGCTTGAGCAACACTACCGTATGAGATTGGAATTGCATTGTGTGAATGAGGCACTTCTGTGCTCGACAGCCGAGTGGGAAGTCTAACAGTATAGTTCGGAACGACTGTTAGTGGTTTTGCTTCATTACAGTGTAAGATTGCAACTGTGGGGGTGTGCGTGGCGTTCTCGTATTTGGCCTAAACGCAAAGCTGACCCAAATACGAAAACGCGGAGTGCGTGTTGAGCACTAGACAGCTGAGTGAACGTGTCTACCAACGGCTAGTGGTGGCAGTGGGAAGTGTTTGAGGGGTCCCAGCCTTGTTTTTAGCTTAAATAAGGCTGTTCCCCGCTTAATCTGGTCAAACCCGCAGTCGGGAACTGTATACGCAGGCGTGCCGCGGGCCGGTTCCTGACATAATTGGCTGCCAGTGGTGGCATCGTTTAGTACAGTAGTATGCAGTTTAGCTCGCTATTCTGAGTACTAAAGGCTGGAAGCTTGCTAGAAGTAACTAGCCTACAGAAGTCTACTCAGTGCAGAATCTATATACGTTTTTTTTTTTGTTCAAAGATACACACTTGGTGTTTTGCTTTCCCTTCCCCCCTTTTTTTCTTTTTATATTTTGCAACACGATGGCTCAGAAAGCATCCAGCTATGCAAGGCAAAACAAATAGATGCTACTCAACCTGTGTGAGCACAAAGGCATCGAGACGGTGAGCGGCCAGACTAAGGAGCAGTTAGTTCATGCACTCGAGGAGTATGATGAGGCAGAGCAAGTCCGTGCTTCAACGTCAGCGGATGCAGCTCACGACACGCCAGAGGAGGAATCGCTCCCGCTACAGAATGCGAGTGGAGACGATGTCCTGGATGATCCCCCGAACACAGAGATGATATCTCTGGAAGCTGATCTACAGCTATTGAACTCGGCTGATCCTGAACTGCGCCTAAAGCTGATCCTACTGCACCGACAGGCAGAGAAGGAACAAGCGGCACAGCGACTCCAGGCCGAGAGGGAACAAGCTGCCCAGCGACACCAGCTGGAGCTGGCTAAACTTCAGCAGCAGAACCGGTCTGCTGGACCCGCAGAACGCGAAGGTAAGTGAGTCCACAGAATCCCCCTGGATAAGTTCCCCGCTATGGACAAGGACTCTGACATAGACAATTTCCTACAGGGGTTTGAAAGGACTTGTCGGCAGTATGGGGTGCCCCGTGAGCAGTGGGCAAGATACCTCACACCAGGGCTGAGAGGCAAGGCCCTGGAGGCGTTTGTGAGTCTCCCCCAGGAGGAAGAAACAGACTTTGAGGCAATTAAGAAAGCCATCATTGCGCGATACCACCTCACGCCAGAAGTGTATCGCAAACGTTTCAGGACAGTGCAGCGAGGTCCTAATGACAGCTGCCTGGATCATGCTTGCAACCTGCGCACTGCCTTCCAGCAGTGGTTAAAAGGACTGTCGGTTGAAACCTTTGATGCCCTGCAGGAGCTGATGATAAAAGACCAGTTCCTACACACCTGTCCTGTTGAGGTCCGGCTGTTTGTGCTGGATCGACAACCAAAGACAGTGGATGAGGCTGCGGAAATGGCCGATTCCTACACTACCCATAGAGCACCTGAGTCCTGGAGGACTACTATGCCCAGCTGGAGGGGAGAACAGAGTGCTAAACCTGTGTCACCCAGCACCCAGAGGAGGCAAGCACCGCTGTCTCCTGGATTCAGGCAACCAACCACTGACACTCGGAAATGCTTTGTATGTGACAGGGTGGGTCATATCAGCACGACTTGCCCAGAGAGGAAGAGGGAGGCCCCAAAATCCAGTGAGGCCTCAAACCCCATTGAAGTCCCAACTGCTTTGTGTGCTATGAGAAATGCCAGTGGCTATGCAGAGAATCTGCAGCTTGTCACGGTTGGGGGTACAATTGCCACTGGGCTGAGAGACACTGGAGCAGAAGTGACTCTCATACATCCCCAGCTTGTGAACCCAGAGCAGTACATACCTGGGAAAATGATTGCTGTCAGAGGAATTGGGGGTGTCACCCCAGCAATACCCACCGCCTTGGTTCACCTGGATTGGGGGGCCGGCAGCGGACTGAAAGAAGTTGGGGTAACTGACAAAATCCCCACCAACGTTTTGCTGGGTACTGACCTGGGACGGTTAGTGGCCCGGTATGAGCCTACTCCAAACCCCGTGGAGCCTGCATCCCCAGCAGAAGTTCAGGACTCTTGCCAGGTGCTGTTTGATAATGCTGTGCAAGTGGGGAGTGCTGGCGAGGCCCCAGGGGCTATGGACTGTGTGCTAGGAGCAAGCCCTAGTGATTCTCCAGTGCCTAGACCTGGAGTGGGACATGTTGATACAAAGAATGCAGAAACTGATGATGTCATTCATGACGCACGGACTATCGAGGTGATCGATGCAGGAACTGTTGAGGCTACTTGTGAAGTGCTGGGTAGCACTGGGTATAATACGGCAGATAATGTTGATGTGGAATGTAATGCTCTAAATGTCAATATGTGTAAGATGGATAATGCTGATGTCATATGTGTTGTGCTACATAATGCTGTGTGTCAGGTGGACACTCCGTCGGCTGCAGGAGTAACCAGCCGGGCTCGCTGGGCTGCAGCAGATGGATTGCCCACTGAAGGGGCAGATGGCACCAGGCCAGGTCTTTCCCCTTCAGATGTTTTTAAGACCAAAGGTGATGTGGTTTATGATATGTGTAATGTGGGCGCTCCCTCAGATGCAGCGCTAGCGGGTCTACAGCACAGGGACTGTCCACCGAAGTGGCAAATGTTGCTGGGTCAGCCACATCCAATTCGGAACCTGGCCCTGAGGGCCCAGGAGCCTCTCCATCTGCAACCTTCCTGGAATGCGTGACAGGCAGCACTGAGCTCTCTGGGGCTGTTCGATTTGACAGCAGCCTGGAACAGCTCAGGGGTCTGGCCAGCAGGTCACCAGCTGGGAGGGGCGGGCTGAGATGGTCCTGGGAAGTTATTCCCTCGGAACTGTTCCGAAGTGGAGGAGGCAGACCGGCAGATAATCGTTTCCCAAAGGGACCGAGAGATAGCTCCTGCCACTATAGAGAAAGTGCGTGTAGCGACGGTTGGAACCCTTCCCCAGCTGCAGCACGGTCTCTATGGTTGCGAATTCACGGTCGCCACTGACCCGCATTCCCCTGGTTGGTTACGTCAGGTTGCCAAGGGCAACGACACATTGCAGCAACCTGACCTAGCTTTCCAGTCATGTAGCTTGGAGCTAACTGACAGGTGGGAAACCCTCCTGAGGATGCTAAAGGGTTACCCCACCCGGCCAGGCCGTCAATGTAGGCTTTGGCAGGATGATTCGTTAGAATCATCTGCCAGCGCTATTCTAAAGAGGGGAGGTGTGGTGATATATTGGGGTGCTGATGATGTAAGGATAACAGGAACATATTTCTTTCATTTTCTATCGCCTTCAGCTATATATTTTGTCAGAGGTGTAGGTAGGCCAGCCAGCCTGGATATGTCTGTATGTAGATTAAAACAGTCATTCAGGGCAGAGATCAAAGGAACTGCCAGTGTCTTATTGAATAGACCAGTCACCTTCAATAGGCAAGGAAGGGGCTCATTAGGCCACTAGCAGTCACCTGAGGGAGAACAATAGCAGACAATCTCGGATGTGATTGTCTGTGTCTGTTTACAGGCAATCTTTAGATGTATAGACATTGTAACCTGGGGAAATTGGACTAAGGAAGTCTTTTGTTGGGTGTGTGTACTATAGTGGATGTTGGATCTCTGGAAATCCAATTATGACTGAGGATGTAATTAAATCTAGTCCCCCCCCCCCCCCCCCTGTCCACACAGGCTTACAGCCTCGAGGCGAATATTTCATTATAAAAACCAGGGGACAGATACCTCAAATCAGTTCTCTTCTGACGGTAGCGGCAGCTGGACTCCCGGCCCAAGCTAAGGGGCTCCTGGTCAAAGCCAGAACTGTGTCCGTCCACAAAAGTCCAAGATTCTTCTATCTGGATCCCTGTATTTGGTAAGCAAATCGCTTTTGTGTGTATCTTTGTAACTCTTAATTTTGGTAACTTTTACTTTGTAACTTTTTTACTTTGTTTTTGTACATCTTTTGTATATATTAAGTTCTGCATTGTTCCACGTTTTTATGGAATATTAAATCGTTATTTAATAAGCTTGACTTCTGGTGTGCTAAACTAACACTCATAGCCTAGAAGAGATTGAAGTGCAACTGTGTATAGTCCATGCCTATTTGTATGCTTGAGCAACACTACCGTATGAGATTGGAATTGCATTGTGTGAATGAGGCACTTCTGCGCTCGACAGCCGAGTGGGAAGTCTAACAGTATCGTTCGGAATGACTGTTAGTGGTTTTTCTTCATTGCAGTGTAAGATTGCAACTGTGGGGGTGTGCGTGGCGTTCTCGTATTCGGCCTAAGCGCAAAGCTGACCCAAATATGAAAACGCGGAGTGCGTGTTGAGCACTCGACAGCTGAGTGAACGTGTCTACCAATGGCTAGTGGTGGCAGTGGGAAGTGTTTGAGGGGTCCCAGCCTTGTTTTTAGCTTAAATAAGGCTATTCCCTGCTTAATCTGGTCAAACCCGCAGTCGGGAACCATATACGCAGGCGTGCCGCGGGCCGGTTCCTGACAGCCGCTATAATAATTTTTCTGGTGCAGTACATGCCTGCCTAAATTTTCTGGCTGCACTGCAGCTGCAACAACAAAACACAAGGCATGTACATGTGCCAATTCCCCTTCGTGATCGTTACCTTGCTGCGGTGAAGGGGCTTGCGTATCACAATGAAGCAATGACCGCCGGCTATATGCGAAAAGCTGGAAATGGAAAGCCACCATCACCTGCACTCTCGTCATGGTGCGCACCAGTCCAGCACAGCCGTCACTACACAAACTGCTGTGTGCGGTGCGTTACACAGTGAATTTGGTCTGTCAGTGTGAAGCAGTACACTAATCACACTACCTGATTCATGTATACACATGAAAGATGTTTTAAAGCACTTTAGGCCTCCAATTTAGCATGCAATGTGATTTCTGCCCTTAAAACGCTGCTGTGAGTCAAATCCAGATTTTTCCTCTGGACTTTTGGCGTGTATCCCACTCCCCCATGCAAAAACTCAGAAGTTAGACCCCTTGAAACATCTTTTCAATCACTTTTGTGGCCAGCATAAATGTTTCTAATTTTTGAAGTTCATCTCCTCATTTAAGTCTATTGCGGTTCGAAAAGTTTGCGCGAATCGAACTTTTTGCGGAGGTTCGCATTTGAGGTTCGCGAACCAAAAATCGGAGGTTCGAGCCATCTCTATTGAAGAATAAAAAAGCATTTAGATACTTGATGGTGCCGGCTCGATCCTTTGTAACAAGCTATTGATCTGGGGGGGCTGCCAGATCTTGCCGAGGCACATTGAACATAATTAAGAGAGGTGCTTCACCTTTTCTAGTAACGTAAAACTATAATGGATGAAAATGGAGAAATAGTGTATGTTTTCATTTTTTTACTTAGTGTATGTTTTCATTTTTTCCTTATGTTTCCCTTTACAATGCATAGAAAATTAAGTACTTACTTTAAAAAAATTGCCCCCAAAAAGCCAAATTGGTGGTGAAAAAAACAAGATATAGATAATTTATGAGTAATAAGTAGTGATAAAGTTATTGGCAAATGGGAGGAGTGCTGAAAGGTGAAAATTGCTCCGGTCCATAGGGGGAAAAACCCTTAGTGGTGAACTGGTTAAAGTGAACCTGAGGTGATAATAAACTGATGAGAAAAGCAATTGGATCTGTCCTCCTACTCCTAAACAAATGACCTTTTTTAGATACTCCATGGTTTTATATTTTTATATTATATTTAAACATTTACAAAGTAGATTGAATGTTTTGTCTACTCAGTGGCAGTCTATTAGGAGTCCCAGAGTTAAAATACATGAACTATTGACATGTTTATATCTCTTCCCTACCCTCAGGTTGTATTCTGACAGGAAAACCTTTATGGCTGTAATTTGCTTATCAGTGATGTTTGTTATATTCCTGACAAGGTACTGACAGGAGAGAAGCTGTCACTTGCATGCCTGAAAATTAACTCTTTCAGGTAGCAAAAAAAGTCTGGTGATGCTTTGCACTGTGCAAACCTGTTTATCTCATGTCACATGTTGCCTCAGGTGCACTTTAAAAAAATGATTGCTTCTTTATTGCTGCTATATTTCATATTCACCTGCCTAGGAAAAGACTTGCCAAGGTTGTCATTTCGATACTTGGACTTTTGTCTGTTCAGTGTCTTGGCATATCATATGAATGGAATTGCATATGTATTTTCAGAGATATATTTAAGTGATGGCTCATAGCTAAGATCAATGTAAAGCAGCACTTTTCTTCATTGTTCCTCTCTCTTGGACAAAACTTTCATTCAGCATTTGTTACTTTGTATTTGTAGCCTCCTTTTAAACAATCATTAACCCCCCTGTAACGATTGGGGAATTATTTCCGTGGTCAGCGCACAAGATGCGCGCTGACACTGTGGAAATCCTCCACAAGCGTGTAAATTAACAGAACCCAGCTATGGTGCTATGCGCCTGTAGAGGGAAATTCCCACCGGCAGATGGAGCTGTGGAGCGCAGAGGAACACAGCCTCTGTACTGCCACAGATGCCAGGTGGGAATAGTACTAGTTGAAGCAATACAGGGCAAGATAGCCCTTAGAGAAAGAGAGCACAGAGACAGAATGTATGTGTGTCCACCAATCTAGTCGCCACCCGGCGACGGTGAACACACAACAGCGGAAACCTAATGGAAACGCAATCGCAAGAATGGCGATTGCCAATAGCGACAGCAGACTGAGTAAGACAGAGCAAAGGAACAGACACAGCAAACAATAATGATCAAAACGCCAAGGAAAATAACAAACACACTCGCTAAGTGCGGTCACCGCACGAGAAGCGCAACAGAGACAAAACACACCAACCCTAACTAACCAATGTAGCACGAAAATGAATACAGAACGTGACCTTTACCTCACCGAGCCTACAGCAAGCGTTCGTTCCAGACAAGACAGAAGGAGTAACCAGTAGCAACCACAGCTCTGGTCTACACTCCCAGACAGAGTACAGAAGGAACCACCGCCACTACCGCTAGGGCAGATGCAATACAGACAGACAGAGAGATGGAGCAACCAGTAGCCACCGCTGCTCTGGCTTGCACCCCTAAGACAGAGTACAGAAGGAACCACCACCTCTACCGCTAGGGCGAATGCGATCCCAACAGACAGAACGATTTCCTGTCGACCTCCACTGGCGACAAGACAATAGCAACAGATAGACAGTACAAGGTAATACAGATAATTAACAACACAATCTGACTGCACTAAATAGGAGTACAAGGAGCACTCCCAAAGGGTAACTACTCTAAGCTAGCAATAATAACCTACTATGAGCAGCGGGCTGAGACTTCCAGGCAAGTTATCAGGAACAAACCATCATGACCAGCAAGGAATTCTGGGAGGAAATGGTTTTTATACTGCAAGCCATCAGAGAAAGCAGCTAAGCAATTTGCATGACAAGTGGATGCAAATTCCTCCCCAGAACAGCAACTCTGCAGCTTGCAGAGTGGAGACAGGTCTCTATTCCAGGGACCTGCAGCACTCAGACCTAACAAATGGTCAAAAAGCTGTCTGCCTGTGCAGACAGCAGAGCAGATCATTACACCCCCATCTTCCATGTCTGGCTGTCCATTTGGACAGCAGCTGCCCTAGACCATGGTCTAAAGCTGGCCACTAACAGTCCAATTTCTAGCGAAAAATCGTTCGAGCGATCAGAAATTCTGATCGGAAGTGAAATCGTTCACTACACCATCAACAAACCAATCTTTGCTTTCTATCTATCACAACCAACAAGAAAATCCAAATTTTGGTTCGCCCAAAATCCAATCGGAGGACTGTTTTTATAATCGTGTATAATCCATTGTGCCCATCAACAGAGATTATTTACAACCAATCCGGTCAGAATTTCTGATCGCTCGAACGATTTTTCACTACAAATTCGACCGTTAGTGGCCACCTTAAAGCTGGCCAGTAACGGTCCAATTTCTAGCGAAAACTCGTTCAAGCGATCAGAAATTCTGATCGGATTGGTTGTAAATAATCTCAGTTGATGGGCACAATCGATAATGAACAATTATAAAAACAATCGTCCGATTTCATTTTCGTCAAACCAAAATTTCTATTTTCTTGTTGGTCCTGATAGATAGGAAGCAATGATTGGTTAGTTGATGGTGTAGTGAACGATTTTTCGTCTGATCAGAATTTCTGATCACTCGAACAATTTTTTTGCTAGAAATTGGACCGTTAGTGGCCACCTTAAGAGACTTTTAAAGGAATGCAAACTTGATGTTAAAGAAGTTGACACTTGGGTGAGGAAATCTGTTTATGTCTTAACAAGAGGTAAAATTTGTTTGGGGTGAGTGAATCCCTGGTGTGGACCTTGTCCTCTGGAAGTGGGTTGATTGATGATATTATCAATATTTAGGGATGTAAAAAAATTGATAAGGATGGAAATATTTTTCACCAAGAGTAATGATTCTAATTGGAGTGTATTATTAAGGTTAAGTACAGTATAACCTGTATACATTTTTGCCAAACTATATAAAACAGTGGATGTCAACAGCTACGGTATACTTCCTTCATCAGGTGTAATTTACCTTGCTGGTTAATTAATGTTCCAAAGTGTCAGTACATACAGTATATATGAGACATAACTGCGCTGAGATTAGTGAATCTGGCCATGAAGCTGAAGGTTTCATAAATCAGTTTATAGAGAAAAAGTATTACAGCTATGACATAGCTTAATATGATATCACATATAGCCCAGATTGTTTAAAACTGTGTACAATAACCAGGATGTAAAATAGCTAAATTCCATGGATAGCGTCCTAATGGTCTGCAAATACATTGCCCCGGTGTGTCATGTTTATATATATATATATATATATATATATATATATATATATATATATATATATATAATTTTTTTTCTGTTGGAAGGGTAACAATCTTTGTAGATCATTACTAGCATTAAAGTGGGATTGTCAGAGTATTCAGTGATAAAGATGCTAATCCTTCAATCAAAACTTTCAAAAATGTCTCTGCTTTTATGGTTTAGAGTTATCACATACCTTAGGAGCACTGGCACTGGGGGGTATTTTTATCTATAATATATTTCTCCTCTTCCCATTATTTCCCTGCCTAGCTGAAACATGATCCTCTGCTCACTTGTGTTTACAAGCAAAGCTGAGGTGACTCAGCGATTGGAGGAGAAAAAAATACAGAGTTAAGGGAAGAAATGACAGTATTTAGCTTCAAACTGTGGGCAAAAGACATGATTCCCACCAGGAACATATTTCTATTAATTTACTAAATTCACTGAAATCAAAATGTGGACAGTACATTACATGTGTTAAGGTATTAGATCAAGTATTTATCTACCTAGCTGTATGGCCTAGTGCACACCAGAGCGGTTCTGCTGCGGTTTGCGATCCGCTTGCGGGTGCGGATCCGCTAGGGTAATGTATTTCAATGGGCTGGTGCACACCAGAGCGGGAGGCGCTTTGCAGAAACGCATACTCCCAGGCTGCTGCAGATTTTGGATTGCGGAGGCGTTTCTGCCTCAATGTTAAGTATAGGAAAACCGCAAACCGCTCTGAAAAACGGCACTTCAGAGCGGTTTGCCAGGCGTTTTTTGTTACAGTAGCTGTTCAGTAACAGCTTTACTGTAACAATACATGAAATCTACTACACCAAAAACGCTTCCCAAAACCGCAAAACGCTAGCTGAAACGCTGCAGAAAAAGAAGAAAAAGCGTTTCAAAATCTGCTAGCATTTTGCAGATCTGCTAGCGGTTTTTGGTGTGCACCAGGCCTCAATGTGTGTTTTTTTTTACTGGCATAGTATGGCTGAGCCTCCTGCTTTCAGAATAAGAATAGTTTCTCCAGCAAGAACAGTTATTTCCCATAATGACTACCATGACCCATAAAATAAGGCTAGTTGAATTGTATTGGAATGGCCAGTAAGCATACAGTTCAAAAGGATTTGACCGCCATCCGATCACCCTCTATATATGTAGTGCTTGACTGCAGAGATGAATTGAATCTGGATGATCGCCATCTCTGCAAGCAAGTGTAGCCAATACAATAGTGGGGGATTGATGGCTCCTGTGTTTTTTATTGTTCTCTTTTCTGCACATAAAATCATTTTTTCACACAAATTTGTACTGTGGTAGGCTCTTTGTAGGAGCAATATGGAGAATTTGTATGTGCAATAAACTTTTTTCATTCATTGATCACTAAACAAGATGTGCATAGACCGATGTTCTGTATGTTTTGGAATAGAAGCATACAGTTCACCCCAGCAAACAGGCATGTATATATGATTTGCAATCTGGATAAGTACATTTGCTTCTGTACCCATTTGTAACCATGTGCACTTCTGCACATATTGGCCTATTGCCTGGTGAACCACACCATAGGAGGTTTACTGTCACTAAAGGCCAGTTACCCTCAGTATGTTTTAAACTGTAAGACGAAATCAAAGGGCTCAGAAGTCCAGCCAGGCTTACACTCTATGCAGATATGCCAGGTTTCAAACAAACAAAGATAGATTGCCAATAGATAATTCTTTAGACAATAAGCTCCTCTCTAAGAGAAAAAAGTATGCACATTATCTTGCCAAACTGTTGTGCATAGTGCTAAGATGACATGCCAAATGGTAGTACCAAACAGGCAGGATAAACATCAGCAGAAACTGATACATTTCAGAACTACCCGGTGGTAGATACAGTATGTTTACTACAACAAGATGCCGATAGTGTAAGATTTTTAAAATTAAAATCGCAAGGTACATTTGCTTTAAAGAGGAACTCCAGTGAAAATAATGTAATAAAAAGGTGCTTCATTTTTACAATAATTATGTATAAATGATTTAGTCGATGTTTGCCTATTGTAAAATCTCTCCTCTCCCTGACTTACATTCTGAAATGTATCACATGGTGACATTTTTACTGTTGGCAGGTGATGTAGTTATGCAAAGAGAAGGGTGAAAAGTATGCACTGAAATGCTCATAGGCTTGAAGGAGTGTTTATTTATCTTTGTATGTGTCAGAGTGGTGCAACTAAATATTTTGAATTAAAAAAATATTTGGTTTGGATCCACTTTAAAGTGACAGCAGCATGTGAGGGAGCAGGCTGGTGTTGTACTTTGTTTTCTGGTTGAACTCGATGGATGTACTGTATGTCTTTTTTTCAACCCAAATAATAATGTAACTATGTACATTTTCTATATACACGCTATGTTATCCCAGTGCAGATCACAATTTCTTCTTTCAAATTTTGTATATTGGAGTATGAGCTATTTAGGAGGCAGTTTTACTGTAAGCAATAGGAGTGGCACTCTATGTATCTCATCACAATCAATACTGCCATTCTCTCTCCTATTACTTTTGTTTCTGTACACTGCCACTATAAAAATTCCAAAAGGACTTCTGTTTTGTAACTCACAAGAGGAAGTGAAGGAAATCTCTCTAGTGGGATTGGACAGTAAAACCCATCTGGCAGAGCTCCCATTCGTTTTCTACTCTGCCAAAAGCTATAAAAATATACTGGTCAACTCCTGTGTGGGATTTGCTGCTTGCAGCTTTGCTGCTTCATAGCAAGGTGGTGTGGTCACAGGGGATGGGTTCAGTGCAAGTTATGAAAAAATAGCAGAAATAAAGGAATAGTGAGTGAGTGCTTAACCATCCATACAGATTCATATGCCTTGAGCTCAGGCATTTGTCATTTGAGGCCTATTCACATGCATGCGATGCCAGATTTTTAAAGTTAGAGGACCCCATCATAAAAAACATTAAACTTTAGAATACATGTAAACACAAACATATAAGACATATATTTTTCTCAGAGTTCAATAATCTCTAAATTACTTTTTCCTTTTTTGCTGTCTCTTAACAGTGGGTAGCAAAATTCTGATAAATCTGGCTACTTTTAGACTAGTCCATCTCCTCATGTGGAATTCTCATTATTTTTCTTCATTCTGTACAAAATCATTCTCTGGTGAGACTCTATACAAAGATGCTTAACAGTCCCTGGCAGGGGTGCACTCCTATTCTAAACTGATCATTTCTTCAGGCCCAGTTGTTAGTAGAAACTTTGCTACTGACTGACATCCAGATGGAAAAAAGCGAACAGTTACCAGCTCAACCCCTTGGACTCTTGGTTATGCATGCCTCTAGGGAAGGATGACCTCCCTACACGATCATTACTGATAATAAGCTGTGCAGAGGCGCCAAAAGAATAAAAGTATACTAAAAAGTTTAAAATATTCGGGTGGCGGTGGTGGACCGGTCACTCCAAAAAGGACACGAAATTTGTCACTTGAGGAACAGACAACTGCAGACAGAGGTGCCAAGCGTGTTTTGAACGTCTAGCCGTGATACTCCGTATGTCTATTGCCTGATGAAGCGGGATTGTGCCCGTGAAACGCGTTGCGAATTAATTGTGGAGTATTAAATTAAATTGACTGTTCCTCAAGTGACAAATTTCGTGTCCTTTTTGGAGTGACTGGTCCACCACCGCCACCCGAATATTTTAAACTTTTTAGTATACTTTTATTCTTTTGGCGCCTCTGCACAGCTTATTATCAGAGTTTCCACCCTGGTGGAAGGGTGTTATACCCTCTTTTCCTTCTACAGAGAGCGACATCTTATTCCTGAGTGAGGACAGGTCTAATCTCCCCAACTGACTATACAGTGGTTGCCTGTGTGGTAACCCATATTTGTGAGTATATTACTTACTTGTCAATTCTACTTCTGGTTCCAATACGTACTACACTATACCGGGCTCTCGGTTTCTTTGTTTTAACGATCATTACTGACACTTAGTAGCGTGTCAAACCTTACAGCAGGGGCTAGGCAGTGGCTAGGAAGCTCAGCTGTTTGCGAGCAGGACACTCAAGCCCCAGACACTGCCTTTAGACTCAATTGCAACCATTTTACGATTGATAGCTTAAGAAGATTACACTTATATCTATATGTGTGGAGATAAACAATGAGAACTTGAATATGAGTAAGAAAAAGAGAATGATAGCCTCATCAGTACTTATCTACTCTCTACTGACCAGTCACCAGGTTGGAAGGGCTTGTGACGAGGCTGTTTCACTTAACTGCAAGGGTGTTACACAGACCTGGTTTTGCTAGGTAATCTATGTGGCCATCAGAGTTACAGCATGTTCTATGTGTAGGGTATGTCAACTGTGTGTTTTGCTGTCTGCCTAGAGATCAGCGCTTAATCATTCAGGCTTGGCCTGTCTGTCATTCCCTACTTCCATGCAATTTTCATCTAATGTATGAATACTAATACAAGAGCTAGCAGCGGCTGAGACACAACATTTATCAGATACTATTAGACTTTGTCAGTCTCATCATGTCATGAACAGCAATTAATTAATCATTAAATGAGATTTATTACAACGCTCTACAGCAACACACACACACCCATCTGAAACCACTTAATTACTGTTTGTTGCTATAGTGGAAGTGTATAGTTTTGCATCATTATTGTGCTTAATGTAAACAAACATTTCTAAATGATCTCCTAATAAGTAATGAGCAGTAGACTCTTGCACGGGATTGCATAGTTCATGATCATTATTTGTTTCAGTTCCTCTATGTTGCTTTTTATCACTTAATTAGAGAAGAAAAAAATATTTTAAAAAAAAAATATTTTCTGACTTTGCCTTCACATTGCTAGAAGACTGTTTGATAAACAGAAGACAACATGACAGTATTTTGAATATGTTGTCTGGCTAAACAGATAAGTTTGAACTTGATGAACCTATATTTTTATCAGTGAAAATAAACAGCTAACACCAAATGTGCTATATTCTGCCTAGCTGTTATTTTATCGCCGTTTCTGTGGCTCTCACCCTCCAGAAATTTAGCAGGGTCATTCAGGATCCAGTGTCACCGAAAGCAAGCTTTGGTACATCTGTTACAGCTGTGCAGAATATTCAGTGAATTCAGTGAACGGAGCTTACTGCTTTTAGTGGCAGAGATGCTGATTTTTCTTTCTATATCAGCTGTGAAAGTGTCTTTGGGTAATGGCCTCCTTTCATAATATAAACTGACAGTATTTACAGCAGGTTATCAGGCTATGTGCATTTGGTGGTTGAATGCTTTATGTAATCGTGAGATGTAGATCGCTTCATTTAAGTCTCTGAAACTCCTGGAACAGAGTACACAGATAGATAATTAGGTCCCGTTATTGTCAAGAGGTCTTACTTATCTTTATTGCACTGCAGCAAAATGATGTCAGAGCAGCAGACCGAACTCTAAACAAACATCACATGTTCAATTGTGATTAAAACTAAAGCATTTTACACATGGACAAGGACTTTTGTGCCAGGATCGGGATTGATTCCTTGGGCGATAGTTCAGGGCCTGATGTTGTGTTGACACATCACTAGCCTGTAGGCTAGCAATGCATTTGTTACTGTGGAGAAGAGAAGGAGGAGTACAGCATTATGGAGCAGCTTGGTGACAACAATGTGCTTGAGACATTGCAAAAGATCCAGCATGCAAGATTTTGAATTGATCTCGGCTGGCCCCTGTACATATGTTAGATACTAGAGTCTCAGTTGAAGTGATCATTATCAGCTGCACTGGCTGAGTAGTATCTACTGCATGTAACTAGTTTAAAGAGGAGCTGTCAGCCATACTATCTCAGAAAAAAAAATTATATACTCTAATTAACATATGTATTGCACTGTCCACGTTTTGACATTAGTGATTTTTCCACAGTAAAAAAAAGAGAAAATCTTTCTTAGCATTTCTCATTTTAAGTGTGGCTATTTTGAAGCCAATCCTGATGTCATTTCCTCTCTTACTCTCTTCTGCCTTATTTGCCTGCCCTTCACTATAGAAAGTGCATTGTCTCAGCATGAGAAATATTGGCCAATCAGAGAGGAACAGAGGTGTGTGAGGGGAAACAGGAGAGAAAGAGGCTTCAGCCAATCAGGCTGAGGGAAAGCAGAGAAGCAAAACAGGACAACCCTGCATGACCTGCAACTTCCTTTTTATGTAACAAATTTTATGTGTTCCAAATAAGTCAGGTAAACTAGGGAATGATCATTTATTAACAAGAAAAGTAATAGTGATTTTAACTTTTGGATTGCCTGGTTAGCATTCTTATTACTTGATTACCGGTTAAAAATAAAGAAGTGATTTTTTATTTTAGGCCCGACAGTTACTCTTTAAAGCAGGGATTCTCAAATCTGTCCTCATGACTTCCCAACATTACATGTTTTGCTTGCAACCTCACCTATGCACAGATGGGGTAATTATTGTCTCAACTACATGGAATCCACCTAGCTGAGGCACTAATTACCTCACCTGTGCATAGGTGTTGTTGCCTGCAAAACATGCACTGTTGGAGAGCCATGAGGACAAGTTTAAAAAACACTGATTTAAAGGGACACTATAATGAAATAATGATTTTGAGGAAAAGAAATACACTATAAAAAATATTTATGTTGAAAATGTAAAACACATAATTACACTAAAATACTTAAATTAGACTTCCAGTTCTGGCGCCTACATGTGCGGAGGGTAGAGAAGGAGCTCCGTGGTAACTGCCAACCCCACTGGCTCTAACTCTCACTGCAACGCCCGCAGACATTCGCAATAAACCACAGAGGCCCAAAAAGCACCGGAGAAAGATGGATCGCTATCTGCTGCGATCAGACTCTAGAAAAGACGAGCGCCGCACTGATTTCAAGATGGCCGCTGACAACAGGCCGGAGAAAGGTGATGGTGCGTCACCAACATGGAGCAAGTCCAGCCAGCAGGGACAAAGCTGGGACTGCGACCAAGAGGAACACAGTGAGTCCGTTAATACAACAGGGGGCACAGACCGCGATTTGAACAAATTAGCGGCATCGGTAGTCAGAAAACTAGCCCCAGAACTGCACGCTATGATTAATGATGCTGTAACACAGTCCTTTAAGAAAGTACAGAAAGAGATTGCAGCGCACACAGCTCGAATTAAACAGGCGGAACAACGTATTTCTAATATAGAAGACGGTCAGAAACAGTCACAAACCAAGATACGCAGGCTAGAGCATGATAATGTATCTATGCAAGAAAAACTCCAAGACCTGGAGAACCGTTCCAGAGGAAGCAACATCAGAGTGGTAGGCCTTCCAGAATCTTACTCCTCAGCTCTCTTACCACAACTGTGCTCCGCCACACTGCCTCAACTCTCGGGTCTTTCTAACCCGTGTAAGGTGGAAAGAGCTCATAGGGAAGACCCACCACGCGCTTCTCCAGACACAAAGCCCCCAAGAGTCGTCATGGTAAAATATCTTGACTATGCTGAGAAGGACGCCATTATGCGGGCCTATAAACAACTGCAGCACCCTCTCTCCTATCAAGGGACAGACCTAAAACTATTAAATGATTACTCTCTAGATGTCTCGAAACAAAGGCAAAAATTTAACAAGTCATGTGCAAAATGCATTGAATTAAAGTGGAAATTTGCTCTAATGTTCCCAGCAATACTGCGAGTTACGGATCAAACAGGAAAACAGCACATTTTTAAATCCGTTGATGACACAAACTGCAGGATCTCAGCCAAACCTGCAAGGTGAAACAGAGGGAGCTGAAGATGCAACATGAAAGACATCTTGATCTAGGTATATAACCAGGTCTGATTTTGTGCACTATTCTATTATTTCACCAATCTAGGGCATTGCAAGCAATGTTTCTTTAATCCATGTTATAAAGGTGGAGTAGGCGGGTTTGTTTGTTTGGCAGTTACGCTTTTCTTGCAAGCTAGGTTTGTATAAGTTGCACTGTGGAGAAGAAGTGAAGTCAAATAACATGCAGCTTATAACCAGATACATGATTTGTATGTACGGTTCAGATTTCTTCAGTTATGATGTTTATAAACCAAGATATATAGATAACATTAGGTTAATATTTTCTGGTTGGGGGAAGGGAAAATGGGGGGAGGGTCTCTCTGCTGTCTTGATCACTGGGGTCTCCCGCGCTGTGGGCCGGTCTCTGACTCCTCTTTCACTGAATAAATGACATTCCAAATAGTATCATGGAATGTCAAAGGCCTCCGTACACCGGAAAAAAGATCACAGGTCCTCAAACAACTTAAACGCTGGCGAGCTGATATAGCATTGCTGCAGGAAACCCACCTCTCCGGTGACCATGCCAAACTATTGAAAAAAACATGGGTGGGCCAGGTATTTTACTCCCCAGCTGCTGCAAGAAAAGCTGGCGTGATAACCCTAATACATAAACGTTTGTCACATCAAATAATTGATTCAGACTGTGATTCTGGTGGGAGATGGGTCAGAGTCAGGCTCAAACAGGGATCTGAGGAAATAGATATCTATAACATATATAGTCCTAATACTGACAATTGTCACTTTCTCAATGAAGTAAAAAGCAAAAATTTCCTCTACTCCTATAGAAAAAAAGATGATAGGGGGCGATTATAATGCTGTCTTTGATGTTTTAGAGGATAGAACAAAAATAAAACAGGTCAACTACTTATACAAGAAGAAAGCACAGCAGCTGACTAATTTTGCTAATGATATACTGGCGGTAGATTCATGGAGGGTATTCCATCCTTACGAGCGTCAATATACGCATTATTCTGCTCCACATGATATGTGGTCACGTATAGATCACATACTGGTCTCACAGACGCTACTGAATAAAATACAAAAATCAGAAATAGGAGATCTGATTATCTCCGATCACTGACCAATGGTTCTTACATTGTACGAGTCATTGCCAAAAGGAACAGATATCATTTAGCGATTTCCTAATCAGCTTTATGACGACGAGGAATTTCGCGTCCTACTAAAACAATGGTGGATGGAATACACCTCAGATAACAAAATCCATAATCAAGACCATTTTTTACTGTGGGAAACAGCTAAGCCAGTCCTACGAGGCAAAATTATAGCTCATTGTGAAGGATTGCGGAGTAGCCGCCGCGTGCTCTGACGGCGCGACAGCTACTTCCGCGTCCAGTCCGGCAGTTTACGCGCGGCGACATGTGTCTGATGTGGTACAGCCTTCCTGTGCACATAGGCTGAGGAATACACACGCGCGCGGAAAGACAGAAGCTTTATGGGAAGCAGAGGGGGATTAGCTGACTCACTTGGTCAGCTGATCCCAGGATGTATGCGGATTGGCTGGAGGGGACTGGGCGGCGCTGATCAGCGCTGCACTATATAACCACTCATCCCTCAGTCTCACGTTGTCTGCCGTTGCGAATGCTTTACATGTTGGCACACAGACCTCAGTCAGATCCCACAGTGTGTTAGTACCAGGAGGACCTGGGAATTCACACTGAGCTAGATTATTCTCGCAATGTTATGCTATAGACTAGTTCCGGGGTGTTGTGACTACGGACCTCACACCCAAGCCTAGGATACTGTGTCAATGCTATGTTATGCTATAGACTAGTTCCAGGGTGTTGACACTACGGACCTCACACCCAAGACTAGCACTGTGTACTTGTATTACCTTAGCCCGCCTCTAGGGTGTTGAGAGCTAGGATCTCACATCCAGTTAGGGCAAGTCTGTTCATCTTAGCAGCAGGGCATCCTGCAACCAAGCCTAGGCCCCTCTCCTAGGGAGCCTTTAGCCTATAGGGATTCACCCACAGTCTGGGGTGAATTACCTTCTTCTTCTAACCTCCAGCTCCTCTGGTGGTTCTCACTCAAAGTGCTACTGTTACACCAAACACTCATATCTCAGGTGTCCAGAGGTTAGACATACCTGGATTATTGGTGATTCTGCAGATCATCCATAATCTGGTGTATATCTGCATTGCTGGTGATTCTGCAGATCACCAATAATCAGATTCTCTCTCTGCGTGTTGACACCAATCGTTACACTCATCTAGCATATAAAAAGAAACAAACACATTTAAAATATATAGAAGCGGTCACCAGAGTTATGGAAGCGGGACGACAGCATCAAAATTATTCAACAACCACAACTAAAACGGCTTGGATTACAGCTAAAACCGGTGGACAGATGGTTTAAAACCAAAGAGAACTTATCTGCCACATACAAAACATTAACATTTCATAAGTACGGCAATAAAATAGGTAAGCTGTTAAGTAATTTAGCTAGAGATCCCAGAGAATTCCATCATATCGCATCATTAAGAGATGAAGGAGGTGATATACTACATGACCCAAAAACTATTAACGACAGATTCAAGAGATTCTACTCCTCCCTATATACTGAAAACGTACCGAACCCAGACCAACAAAAAATCTCTTCCATACTTCGAGAGGCAGAACTTCCTTTACTATCCGAATCAGATTTAGCCACTCTAAACTCATCAATCTCTTTAGAAGAAGTCACAGATACGATCACATTATTACACAATGGCAAAACACCTGACAAAATTTTGAAACTAGACATTGCTCCACTCATGGTCAAGGTCTTTAATGACATACTAGAAACAGGTAAACTCCCCAACTCTGCAAATTCAGCACATATAAAAGTTCTTCCTAAGCAAGGAAAAGACCTCCTACTCCCGGAATCCTTCCGCACTATATCACTCATAAATCAAGATCTAAACATTTTAACGAAAATCATGGCAAACAGGTTGGCCACGATCCTTCCTGCCATTATAGGCGATCATCAGTCTGGCTTTGTCAAAGACAGATCAGCAAATGCCAATATAAGGAAAGTTCTAACAGTCTTGGACTATGCCAAACTATATCCCCAGACATCAAAAGAATATGCAATTCTTTTTCTAGATGCCGAAAAGGCCTTTGATAACGTTAATTGGTCTTGGCTAAATTCAGTACTTAGACATATGGGATTCTTCGGTATTTTTATGAAACTGCTCTCCTCTCTACAAGAAGCCCCTACTGCAAAAATCTTTACACCTGGTTTTCTATACCCTTCATTCAGGTTATATAAGGGTACACGCCAGGGTGGCCCACTGCCCCCCCTGCTCTTTAATTTGGCAATGGAACCTCTGGCTAGAATACTTGGAAAAAAGATACAGGGCATCTCTATTGGAGATAACACTGTGACCCAAACAATGTTTGCCGACGACATTTTACTTTTTATGTCAAAACCACAGGAACAACTTCAGCAGGTCTTCCATATACTTCAAGACATAGGAAGTCTTAGTGGATTTAAAGTTAACACCTCAAAAAGTGAATTGTTGATGCTGTCTTCCCAAAATACAAGCCAACCGCAATTAATACAGACAGGCATAAAAATAGTCAAAAAAGTCAAATACCTGGGCATATCTATGTCCAAAGATCCTAGTGACATTTATTCGCTAAATTACACTCCCCTGATTTTGAATCTAAAACGTCAACTAAAAAATTGGGAAAATTTACCCCTTAATATTATGGGCAGAACGGCTTTGGTTAAGTCGGTCACTTTTGGCAGATTACTCTACCCCTTGCAAACTATACCCTTGCTGTTAAAACATAAAGACGTAATAGATATCGATCAGGCCATCTCCAAATTTATATGGTCAGGAAAAAACCTTGAATTGCCTTAGCTAAATTAAAACTCCCAAATAGTGTTGGGCGAACAGTGTTCGCCACTGTTCGGGTTCTGCAGAACATCACCCTGTTCGGGTGATGTTCGGGTTCGGCCGAACACCTGATGGTGTTCGGCCAAACTGTTCGGCCATATGGCGGAACTAAGAGCGCATGGCCGAACGTTACCCGAACGTTCGGCTAGCGCTGTGATTGGCCGAACGGGAAACGTGTAGTGTTGGGCGAACATCTAGATGTTCGGGTTCGGGCCGCACATGGCCGAACTCCGAACATAATGGAAGTCAATGGGGACCCGAACTTTCGTGCTTTGTAAAGCCTCCTTATATGCTACATACCCCAAATTTACAGGGTATGTGCACCTCGGGAGTGGGTACAAGAGGAAAAAAAAATTTAGCAAAAAGAGCTTATAGTTTTTGAGAAAATCGATTTTAAAGTTTCAAAGGGAAAACTGTCTTTTAAATGCGGGAAATGTCTGTTTTCTTTGCACAGGTAACATGCTTTTTGTCGGCATGCAGTCATAAATGTAATACATATAAGAGGTTCCAGAAAAAAGGGACCGGTAACGCTAACCCAGCAGCAGCACACGTGATGGAACAGGAGGAGGGTGGCGCAGGAGGAGAAGGCCACGCTTTGAGACACAACAACCCAGGCCTTGCATGAGGACAAGAAGCGTGCGGATAGCAATTTGCATTTTGTCGCCATGCAGTCATAAATGTAATACAGATGAGAGGTTCATTAAACAGGGACCGGAAACGCTAACCCATCACAGATGTTCATTGTTCATGTTACTTGGTTGGGGTCCGGGAGTGTTGCGTAGTCGTTTCCAATCCAGGATTGATTCATTTTAATTTGAGTCAGACGGTCTGCATTTTCTGTGGAGAGGCGGATACGCCGCCGATCTGTGACGATGCCTCCGGCAGCACTGAAAAAGCGTTCCGACATAACGCTGGCTGCCGGGCAAGCCAGCACCTCTATTGCGTACATTGCCAGTTTGTGCCAGGTGTCTAGCTTCGATACCCAATAGTTGAAGGGTGCAGATGGATTGTTCAACACAGCTACGCCATCTGACATGTAGTCCTTGACCATCTTCTCCAGGCGATCGGTGTTGGAGGTGGATCTGCACGCTTGCTGTTCTGTGTGCTGCTGCATGGGTGTCAGAAAATTTTCCCACTACAAGGACACTGCCGATACCATTCCCTTTTGGGCACTAGCTGCGGCTTGTGTTGTTTGCTGCCCTCCTGGTCGTCCTGGGTTTGCGGAAGTCAGTCTGTCGGCGTACAACTGGCTAGAGGAGGGGGAGGATGTCAATCTCCTCTCTAAAGTCTCCACAAGGGCCTGCTGGTATTCTTCCATTTTGACCTGTCTGGCTCTTTCTTCAAGCAGTTTTGGAACATTGTGTTTGTACCGTGGATCCAGAAGGGTATAAACCCAGTAATTGGTGTTGTCCAGAATGCGCACAATGCGTGGGTCGCGTTCAATGCAGTCCTAGGCCGAAGAGGTCATAGCCTAGGGTCACAAAACCTGTTTATTTGGGCAATTTCAATGGTGGCGAGTCTGACGTACATAAATCGCAGCAATGGCCGTTAGCAACGTCTGAATCTCACAAAATGTCTCATGCAGGTAGAAGACATATTGTTAGACTTGGGCTCCAAAGATGGGTTCCCTACATCTCTGCAAACCAGAGTTACAGGGCTCCAAATTTGGTAAAATCCCCCATAGGCTTTCATTGGGCCTCCTATTTACAGTTCCAAAATCTCACATCTTTTCAAAGGGCAATTACTCAGCAGTGGCAAATTTTCTAGCATTGTAGGGACCCTTAGGGGGAACATGACTGGTGAGTTTCGGGCCCCTAGGCCAAAGAGGTCATAGCCTAGGGTCACAAAAACCTGTTTATTTGGGCTATTTCAATGGTGTGAAGGTGACGTACATAAATCGCAGCAATGGCCGTTAGCAAAGTCTGAATCTCACGAAATGTCTCATGCAGGTAGAAGACATATTGTTAGACTTGGATTCCAAAGATGGGGTCCCTACATCTCTGCAAACCAGAGTTACAGGGGTCCAAAATTGGTAAAATCCCCCATAGGATTTCATTGCCTCCCTATTTCACTTTCCAAAATCTCACATCTTTTCAAAGGGCAATGGCTCAGCAGTACCAAATTTTCTAGCATTGTAGGGACCCTTAGGGGGAACATGACTGGTGAGTTTCGGGCCCCTAGGCCGAAGAGGTCATAGCCTAGGGTCACAAAAACCTGTTTATTTGGGCTATTTCAATGGTAGTGATGGTGGCGTACATAAATCGCAGCAATGGCCGTTAGCAACGTCTGAATCTCACGAAATGTCTCATGCAGGTAGAAGACATATTGTTAGACTTGGATTCCAAAGATGGGGTCCCTACATCTCTGCAAACCAGAGTTACAGGGGTCCAAAATTGGTAAAATCCCCCATAGGATTTCATTGCCTCCCTATTTCACTTTCCAAAATCTCACATCTTTTCAAAGGGCAATGGCTCAGCAGTACCAAATTTTCTAGCATTGTAGGGACCCTTAGGGGGAACATGACTGGTGAGTTTCGGGCCCCTAGGCCGAAGAGGTCATAGCCTAGGGTCACAAAAACCTGTTTATTTGGGCTATTTCAATGGTAGTGATGGTGGCGTACATAAATCGCAGCAATGGCCGTTAGCAACGTCTGAATCTCACGAAATGTCTCATGCAGGTAGAAGACATATTGTTAGACTTGGACTCCAAAGATGGGGTCCCTACATCTCTGCAAACCAGAGTTACAGGGGTCCAAAATTGGTAAAATCCCCCATAGGATTTCATTGCCTCCCTATTTCACTTTCCAAAATCTCACATCTTTTCAAAGGGCAATGGCTCAGCAGTACCAAATTTTCTAGCATTGTAGGGACCCTTAGGGGGAACATGACTGGTGAGTTTCGGGCCCCTAGGCCTGATGAAAATATCAATCAAAAAATCTTGGAAGGCAATCTAAACTATCGACAATATATAAAAAACGAAACGTGGAGAGAATCTCACTTAAAACCAATCCATCGTGCAATGTTTGCCTTCAATATAAAATATCGACAACCTCCATCTCACTACAAACCTTGTTGCCCCAAATGTCAACAACCACAAGCAGACCTTTTCCACTGTCTATGGGACTGCACCAACATCATGTCTTATTGGAAAGAGGTTCGTGAATATACTAAAAAGGTGACTCGTAAGCTGATTCCCTTGAATCCTCAGACACTTCTCTTCCACTTTCTGGACACAGATCAGCATCAAAATTCGTAGGAAGAACAAGCTGTTTTGAAACTATCTCCCCTTTGTCACAGGATCCTGGCATCTGCCATAAAAGTTATCTTCAACAAGTGGATTTATCCATCATCACCCACGATATGGGACCTCCAGCAAGAGCTACTACATTGGTTCACCTTGGAAAAAATTGAAGCTTTATCATTTAAAGACAAATATACCAAGTCGTTCTTTAAAACGTGGAAACACTTTATTGAACATACATTTACTCAACCCGAAATACAAGATATAATGTCACTGTAATGGATTGCGGAGACACCGCCGCGCGGTCTGACAGCGGGGCGGCTGATTCCGCGTGCAGACCGGCGGTTTCTCCGCAGCAGCATGCGTCTGGTTTGTCTGAGAATAGTAGTGCACACGGAGAGCTACGCGCGCGCGCGCTAACAGGCAGACCCTTTATGCCAATAGGAGAGGGATCAGCTGATCAGGACGATCAGCTGATCCCAGCATAGTAGGTGATTGGTTGAATGGGACTGGGCGGCGCTGAGGAGCGCTCTGCTATATATACTTCTCACCTGTCAGTAGCTGGTTGTCTCCCGTTGCGAATGCTTATGTGTTAGCACTCAGACCATAGTCAGATCCCTCAGTGTGTTAGAACCAGGTGGACCTGGGAATTCACACTTAGCCAGATTACTGTGTTGTTACTGTGTTATACTTTAGACCAGTTCCAGGGTGTTGAGACCACGGACCTCACACCCAAGATTAGGGATACTGTGTCATTGCTGTGTTATACTTTAGACCAGTTCCAGGGTGTTGAGAACACGGACCTCACACCCAAGATTAGGGATACTGTGTCATTGCTGTGTTATACTTTAGACCAGTTCCAGGGTGTTGAGACCACGGACCTCACACCCAAGATTAGGGATACTGTGTCATTGCTGTGTTATTCTTTAGATCAGTTCCTGAGTGTTGAGACCACGGACCTCACACTCTAGACTAGGCCTCTGCTTGATATCTATTATGACCTATTGCTCTCTTGACTCTTCTCCTGCTCTCTGATTCGGTACCTTCGCATATCTGATTCCTGTTGCCAACTCTGCCTGTCCCTGGTTACCGAATCAGCCTTCTGTCTCTGTACTTTATCTGCTCGTGTGTTGCCGACCTGGCCGACCCTTCTACCTGCGACATTCCCCCGGTGGGGTGTCCAGTAACTGCAGGGACTCCCTGTCTCTCTGAGGGACCTCTCTGCCATCTAGTCAGGGACTCTATCTCATAGGAGTCCTTTGACTGCAGTAGAGTCTGACTCCCAGCTGTTCAGGGAATCACTGGCTCTCTGTTTATCTCCAACTCTATCTAGGAGATACTCATTATACGGTCTAGGGTCACCCGTTCCTCAGGTGGTCCAAGCTCATATACTGTTGCACCAAACACTTACACTTTATCAGGTGTCCAGAGGTTAGTTATACTTGTATTATTGGTGATTCTGCAGATCATCAATAATCAGGTATATATATGTATTCTTGGTGATACTGCAGATCACCAATAATCAGATTCTCTCTGTGTGCTGACACCGATCGTAACAGAACGGCAGACCTGAAAAACAAAATGGACGCACTTAACAGCCGTCTTGATGCACTCACCACCTCGGTGGAAAATTTCATCAGAGTGCTGGACGGTCAGCAGGCCCAGATCTCTGCCTTATCTGGGTCCTTACAGGTCCTTCAGATGGCTGTAAACTCAGTGCGATCTCCTCCAGTTACAGACTTACGTATGTCTGTACCTGAAAGGTTTTCTGGTCATAGATCTGACTTTCAGAATTTTAAGAATCGTGTAATGTCGTATTTTGAGCTAAGACCTAACTTGTCAGGAACAGAGGCACAGAGAATTACATTTATTAAGACCCTGCTGTCAGGAGATGCTCAAACTTGGGCATATAGCCTACAGACGGCACGAGGCGCTGACATCAGTAGAGGCATTTTTTAAGTCCATGGCCATAATTTATGACGATCCGGACATTGCCTCTACTGCTGAGCGGAAGCTAAAAACCTTGCGCCAAGGCAGGGATCCAGTAGAAGTCTATGCAGCTGAATTCAGAAAGTGGTCTGTTTCAGCTAGGTGGGGGGATTTTGCACTGTTAGATTGTTTTTTACCAGGGTTGTCAGGCGCAGTTTCAGATTTGATGTTGGGACACCCTGAACCAAAAACTATTGATGAGGCAATCTCTTTAGCAGTATGGGTTGATCGCCGTTTACGGTATCAGAAGCAAACCCGTGGTAAGAACATGGTCAGATATGTATCTTACACCTCTCCTCCACCCGTCTCACCTCCGCCAGAACCATTGCAAATTGGTCAGTCCAAGTTGACACGGATAGAGAGGAATCGCAGGAAAACAGAACAGCTCTGTTTATACTGTGCAGAGGAGGGCCATAGAGTACAGAATTGCCCCAAAAAGTCGGGAAACTCTGCCGCCTAGGTGTAGTCAGAGGTAATACCCTAAGCACGCAGTCTTTACCTCTAGACAACAATCGTTTGCTCCTTCCCTGTTCTGTCACATGGAAGGGTCAGACTGTTACCACTGAAGCTTTTCGTTGACTCTGGTTCAGCGGCTAACTTTATAGATTACGACTTTGCAAAAAAATTGGGAATTCCTATACTCCCACTGGACCAACCGATTTTGGTCACTGCTGTAGATGACTCTCCTCTGCAAAGTAGACATCCTTTGTCCTGTACTCCAAATTTGAGGTTCAGTGTTGGGGTACTGCATGAGGAGAATCTGCAATTTCTGGTCTTGCGTATGGCTACCTCCACCATCATTCTTGGCATGCCCTGGTTACAACTTCACTCCCCTCAGATAGACTGGGTTTCAGGTCAGCTAACGAGCTGGTCGACCCATTGTTATCATCATTGTTTAGCGAAAGTAACCATGGGTAATACCAACATTCAGGTTGAAGGTGTGCCAAAACAATACGCAGAATTTGCTGACGTCTTCTGTCCCAAGTCGGCAGATAAACTCCCCCCCCCCCCCACCGTATCGATTGTCCCATTGATTTGAGATCTGGTTGTATGCCTCCCAGGGGTCACCTCTATAATCTGTCTGGGCCTGAGAAACTAGCTATGCAGGAATACATCAAAGAAAACTTGGCTAAAGGGTTCATCCATCCCTCCCGTTCACCAGCAGGGGCAGGATTCTTTTTTGTAAAGAAAAAAGATGGAGGCCTCCACCTTTGCATTGATTATAGAGGCCTAAATAAGATCACGGTGAAAAATCGCTACCCTTTACCTTTAATTGATGATTTGTTCACTCAGGTGACCAACGCCAAGATTTTCTCAAAGCTATATCTGAGAGGTGCATACAATCTGGTGCGAATTAGAGATGGTGACGAATGGAAGACGGCCTTTAACACGCCCGACGAGCATTACGAGTACCTGGTGATGCCCTTCGGGTTGTGTAATGCTCCGGCTGTCTTCCAGGAGTTAATTAATGAGGTATTCAGGGAGGTGTTGGGGAAGTTCGTCTTAGTCTATCTGGACGACATACTGATCTTTTCGTCCAGTCTTTCTGAACACCGCAGGCATGTCAGATTTGTGCTAGAAAAGTTAAGACAGAATCTGCTTTATGACAAACTGGAGAAATGCCTTTTCGAAGTAACCTCGGTTGCCTTCTTGGGGTACATTATCTCCACCTCTGGCCTCTCAATGGATCCAGGGAAGGTTTCCGCTGTCCTGGAGTGGCCTCAGCCTGTTGGACTAAAGGCTCTCCAGAGATTTATGGGCTTTGCCAACTACTACAGAAGGTTCATAAAGGGGTACTCTACCATCATCTCGCCCCTCACCAGTCTCACCAAAAAAGGGGCTGTTACTCATCACTGGTCACCAGAGGCTCATGCGGCTTTTTCCACACTAAAGAAACTGTTCTGTTCCGCACCTATATTGAGGCATGTCGATGTCACCTTTCCCTTTATTGTGGAGGTTGATGCTTCAGAGGTGGGGGTGGGAGCTGTATTGTCTCAGAGATCAGGCTTGCAGGGCAAACTCCACCCATGTGCCTACTTTTCTCGTAGATTTTCACCCGCAGAGAAAAACTACGACATAGGCAACCGGGAGCTTTTGGCCATCAAGTTAGCTTTTGAGGAATGGCAACACTGGCTGGAAGGTGCAGAACACACTATCACAGTTTATACAGATCATAAGAATCTGGAGTACATAGAGGGTGCTAAGAGATTTAGCCCCCGCCAGGCCCAGTGTTTCCTGTTCTTCGCAAGATTCAGATTTGTAATTACGTATACCCCTGGTAGTAAAAACATCAAAGCCGATGCTTTATCCAGGTGTTTTGAACCTGAAACAGTACAACCCTCAGCCCCTGAGACCATTCTACCTCAGAAGGTAGTTCTGGCAGCCACTGAGACCTGGAAGGATTGGGCAGTCACTCTGAGTCCTTACCAACAGGAGGTTCCTGAGGGGAAGCCTGATGGGGTCATGTTCTTACCACTGCCTTTCCGTTTGCAACTCTTGCAACTGTTTAATTCCCACAAGAATGCTGGTCATCTCGGGGCTACCAGAACTCAGGATTTACGGGCCAGATGTGCGTGGTGGCCTACATTGGCAACAGATTGTAAGGAGTTTGTAAGAGAGTGTGTGCAAGGAGTAAACCCTCTCGTCAGGCCCCTGTTGGCACTTTACAGCCCTTGCCAGTTCCAAGTGAACCATGGACCCATGTCTCCATGGATTTTGTGGGTGAGCTCCCTCGGTCCGAAGGCAAGACGGTCATTTGGGTGGTAGTGGACAGATTCAGTAAGATGGCTCAGTTTGTCCCTTTGAAGGGACTCCCCTCGGCCCAGGAATTGGCTGATCTCTTCATCTAGCACATTTTCCGGCTGCATGGCATTCCGGAGAATGTAGTGTCAGATCGGGGAGTCCAATTTGTTTCAAAGTTTTGGAGAGCCTTCTGCCATCAGTTGGACATGGATCTTGCATTTTCATCAGGCTACCACCCACAGACCAACGGCCAGGCCGAGAGAGTTAACCAATCCCTGGAACAGTTCCTCAGGTGTTATGTTGCTGATGCGCAATCCGATTGGGTAACATTTTTGCCGTTTGCGGAATTTGCGCACAACAACCTGAAAAGCTCCTCTTCTGGGTTTTTACCATTCCAGGTAGTGTCAGGAAGATCACCTAAGTTTGCTCCTTTGCCGGTCGCATCTACACCGTTCCCAGCTCTGGAGGATTGGCAGAGGGCTCTAAAGGAGATTTGGGGAATGGTTAAGAGGAATCTGGGGAAAGCTTTCCAAACCCAGAAGAGACAGGCCGATAAAAAAAGGTCTGTGGAGTGGAAGTTTTCTCCAGGATATTTGGTGTGGGTATCCACTCGACATTTGGCCTTGAAGCAACTGTCCCCCAAACTGGGCCCTAGATTTATAGGACCATTTCCAGTGTCCAAGAAAATCAATGATGTCACTATCGCTATTGATCTCCCAGCCAGTATCAGAGGTGTGAGATCATTCCATGTGTCTCTTTTGAAGCCAGCAGTACACGTGGATTCCTCCCCCCCCCCCCCGTGTTGGTGGATGACCAACCAGATTATGAAATTGAAAAGATCCTGGACTCTCGCTTAGTGCAGAATTCCGTGCAGTATCTGGTCCACTGGAAAGGATATGGCATAGGGGAAAGATCCTGGGTGCCAGATTGTCGCATGCATGCGGAGGAATTAAAAAAGGAGTTTCATGACTTACATCCTGGAAAGCCTGGTGGGAAGTGTCCGGAGTCCACTCCTCGGGGGGGGGGGGGGGGGGGGTACTGTAATGGATTGCGGAGACACCGCCGCGCGGTCTGACAGCGGGGCGGCTGATTCCGCGTGCAGACTGGCGGTTTCTCCGCAGCAGCATGCATCTGGTTTGTCTGAGCCTAGTAGTGCACACAGATGGAGATTGGAGAGCTATGCGCGCGCGCGCTAACAGGCAGACCCTTTATGCCAATAGGAGAGGGATCAGCTGATCAGGACGATCAGCTGATCCCAGCACAGTAGGTGATTGGTTGAATGGGACTGGGCAGCGTGAGGAGCGCTCTGCTATATATACTTCTCGCCTGTCAGTAGCTAGTTGTCTGCCCATGTGAATGCTTATGTTTTAGCACTCAGACCATAGTCAGATCCCTCAGTGTGTTAGAACCAGGTGGACCTGGGAATTCACACTTAGCCAGATTACTGTGTTGTTACTGTGTTATACTTTAGACCAGTTCCAGGGTGTTGATACCATGGACCTCACACCCAAGATTAGGGATACTGTGTCATTGCTGTGTTATACTTTAGACCAGTTCCAACTTCCAGGGTGTTGAGAACACGGACCTCACACCCAAGATTAGGGATACTGTGTCATTGCTGTGTTATACTTTAGACCAGTTCCAGGGTGTTGAGACCACGGACCTCACACCCAAGATTAGGGATACTGTGTAATTGCTGTGTTATTCTTTAGATCAGTTCCTGAGTGTTGAGACCACGGTCCACGGACCTCACACTCTAGACTAGGCCTCTGCTTGATATCTGTTATGACCTATTGCTCTCTTGACTCTTCTCCTGCTCTCTGATTCGGTACCTTCGCATATCTGATTCCTGTTGCCAACCCTGCCTGTCCCTGGTTACCGAATCAGCCTTCTGTCTCTGTACTTTATCTGCTCATGTGTTGCCGACCTGGCCTTGCCTACCCTTCTACCTGCGACATTCCCCCGGTGGGGTGTCCAGTAACTGCAGGGACTCCCTGTCTCTCTGAGGGACCTCTCTGCCATCTAGTCAGGGACTCTATCTCATAGGAGTCCTTTGACTGCAGTAGAGTCTGACTCCCAGCTGTTCAGGGAATCACTGGCTCTCTGTTTCTCTCCAACTCTATCTAGGAGATACTCATTATACGGTCTAGGGTCACCTGCTCCTCAGGTGGTCCATGCTCATATACTGTTGCACCAAACACTTACACTTTATCAGGTGTCCAGAGGTTAGTTATACTTGTATTATTGGTGATTCTGCAGATCATCAATAATCAGGTATATATCTGTATTCTTGGTGATACTGCAGATCACCAATAATCAGATTCTCTCTGTGTGCTGACACCGATCGTTACAGTCACCATTTCAATATACAGAATGGTATGCTACTAATGACCTGTTAGGTACTCTTGGCAATCTAAAAATAGACTAGGCGGGGGGAATTTGGGGCTCGGGACGGACAGCAGAGAGAATATACAGGGGAGGGTCATAGAAGGGTGGGGGTAGTAAGGGAGAAAAGTTGTATATTTTAACAATCATCTCTACTAGACAAGAATATGAAGGCAGAAAGGGCCACTTTGTCTTAGTAATATAACACTGTATGTATTTAAACTATGCAACAAAATTTTCAATAAAATGTTGTTTAAAAAAAAAATACAAAAGTTTTGATATTTACCTTGAGAGAGGAAAACCTCTAGATCCTACAAAGACTTACTCTGTCCCTCTCTGTCCCTTTGTTCCAGTGATGGGACTCCAGAAATTCCATGAAGTTTGCCTGCACTGCTCAGGCGGCTCATGTCTGAGCAGTAGCACAGAGCTGTCACTCAGGCTCGGCAGCACAGTTCTGTGCTAGTGCATAGCCATCTTCATCTGCTCAGTGTGGGTGAGCTCTGTTGACAAGTCCTTGCAGGTGTCTTGGTACTGAAACAGCAAAGTGGAGGGCAACGGGGAAGCCTCAGGAGAATCCAGAGGCTTCCATTTGACTCCACAACAGGTCCACCAGGAGACTGGACCGCCCATCCCTGGGACAGGAAGAACAGAGAAAATTTAAGTAGCCACCTCCCACCGCCTACCTTCAGTGTTCTTCCTGTCCCCGGGAAGGACAGACTGAGTTTCCTGGGCTGCCGGGGCCAGAGGGTAAGTCGGGGGGAATGCTGTGGCCGCCTGGTTGCATCCCTCTCAGGAGGAGATCCGAGGCGACCTCCATGGTCAGGCGCAGCGCTCCCCTTTGACTGGAACTCCGCTCCACTCTGTGGATGCGGAAGTTCCTCCGCTTGTTGCGGCGCACGTGATGTTACGTTCGAGAGCGGGAGGACGTCCCATGACGCGGCTTCCGGCGGAAGGCATCAATCCCGGCTCTTCCGCCGGCGGCGTACCAGGCTGCACGTGGGACGCCGTGCTGTGCGGCGTCTATTACAAATAGACACTAGTGAGAGTCAGAGCAGCCATAATAGTCACTGATTAAGGCTGCTGGAAGGATCCGCCGCTCCCTCTGCCACCATGGAGCTCACCTCCTCTCAGGCCACAGGGCCAGCCGCACAAGCCAGTACAAGCCAAGTAAGATACTGGCTGGGGATAGCAAGTTTGTTGGCAGCTCACTTATGGTGGTTCTGTTCTTTTTCAGAACCCAAGACCTGCTTCCTCCATAGATTAATCTGAATCCAAGGCCTGTGGGATCTGTCATAAACAACTTGCTGTTTCCTATCCAAAACCCTTATGTAATGCTTGCATTTTGTCTGTGGTGAAGCATGAAAGGGGAGACATGTTTAACAGTATGCTTACGACATTTCAGGATCAATTATCTGAACAATTTCTGAATGCTAATGTTTCCACTGCTTTACCATCAGAGTCTACGGTATCTCAGCAAGATGAGGATGCTGACTTACCTAGGCCATTTCAACAGCCAAGGGTTTTGGGGTCCTCTTTGGAGGAAGTGGAGCCAGCTGGGGGGTCTTCTGGCCAGGAAGACAAGACACCTAGGTGCTCCTCAAGAGGTAAATTTAAATGACTCCCTGAACAATCAGATGAATTATTGAAGTTCATTTATTCTGCTCTTAATATTCAGTCTGATTTTTCGAAGCCCTCTACTGTAGAAGATGAGATGTATTCGGAACATTTAGTGTCTAAAGGGTTAGTGTTTCCGGTTCACAAAACAATGCGTGACTTAATGGAAACAAAGTGGAAGGAACTAGATAAAAAGCTGGTAATTAACAAAACGTTTAAAAGACACTATCCATTCAACGAAGAGGAAAAGTCTAAATGGACAAAATGTCCAATACTAGACCTTTCCATTTCAAAATTATCTAAAGACACATCCATCCCATTTGAAGACACGGGTGCTCTCAGAGATCTTTCTGACAGAAAAATGGAAACTCTTCTTAAGAAATCATGGGAAGCAGTTTCCGCCTCATGTGCACCTAATTTAGCAGCGACCTGTACTGCTCGGTGCTTGATCATTTGGTTGCAGGAATTGCAATCTCTTTTGAAGAGTGGTTCTCCACCTGAGAATATTTCTCAGTCAGTTGTGACGTTGAAACTTGCTGCAGAATTTCTTGCAGTTGCATCTAGCGAAGCGGTCAGAATTTCTGCACGCAGTCTAGCGTTAATAAACTCTGTCAGAAGATTCCTGAGGCAAAAAAATTGGGATGGGGACGGTGTCACGAAACATCCTATCGTTTGAAGGAAAATTGCTGTTTGGCTCTGCTTTAGAGTCAGAAAACTGATTCTGGCAAAAAATGGCAAAAAAAGGTTTCCTCTTCAACCCCAAACCCACAGACAACCCCTCCAAATCACAGTCAGAACAATGACTATGCTCAGGTGGGGAGAAGGCAAAAAAATGTCTTTCCGGCATGGCGGAAGGTATCAAACAACAAATACAGCTGCAGAACCATCAAACATGGTTACAAGGTTCAATTTACGCAAGTTCCCCCGAGATCTTTCAGGGTAACAGGCTCTCTTCTCTCCCTGATGGTAAAAGATCCGATGATCTTACCAATTTCAGATCGGCTTCTGAAACCAGGACAAGTGTACCATCCTGCAGTGGCCAGTCTGAAACTGAAGGCATGGCTTTTAAGCAGTGCTTGCTTCTAAACAGAGGTTTGTCTGAAGATGTTATTGAAACCATGATTCCTGCCAGGAAACCTGTTACCTCCTCTATCTATCTTAGAGTATGGAAAGTCTTTTGTGAATTTAACAAAAACTCGCCGAAGAATTTAATTCCTCAATTCCCAATATCCTAGATTTCCTACAGAAAGGGGTAGGTATGGGGTTAAAATTGAACACTCTCAAAGTACAGCTTGCTGCTTTGGGGGCAAATTCTTTGATTAAAAGATTCATCAAGGGTGTAAAAAGGAAGAAGGTGGTGAAGAAAACTATCGTAACTCCTTGGGATCTGAATTTAGTTCAAAACTCCATTATTCAGTTTCCTTTTGAACCTGTGGATCAAATATCCTTTTAGGATTTAACCCTAAAAACTTGTTTTTTGGTGGCAATCACTACGGCCAGGCGTATCGGAGAAATACAGGCCCTTTGTATCAAGCCGCCTTTCATGTCTATCCAAGAAGATAGAATTAAATTTCAGTTACCACCTTCGTTCACTCCGAAGGTGATGTCTGATGTCCATAGAGAGCAGGAAATCTTCATTCCCATTTTTTGTCCAAATCCTTCAAACAAAAAAGAGGAAAAATTTAACTCAATGGATGTGAGAAAAATAATTTTACTTTATTTGGACAAAACTTCTTCCTGAAGAAAGGTAGATACTTTATTTGTTCAGTTTCAGGGTTCCCGAAAAGGGTTATAAGCGTCCAAAAGTATGCTCAGCAATTGGTTGAAACTTTGAATTGACAAAGCATATGAGATTGCAGGAAAGCCAGCACCAAAGAATGTAAAGGCTCATTCTACTAGGGCTATCTCGTCTTCCTGGGCAGAGAGAAACTCTGCTTCTGTTCTACAAATTTGTAAAGCAGCCACATGGTCTTCCTATGATACGTTCATAAAGCACTACCGTTTGGATCTACCAAACAATCAGGACTTGGGTTTTGGTCGTAAAGTACTGTCTGCAGTTGTCCCACCCTGAGGGAGGTAATATTGTATATCTCCTGGTGGACCTGTCATGGAGTCAAGTGGAAGCTTACAATTACTCTCACCTGGTAATTGGGTTTCCACGCTGACTCCACGACAGGTGGGTTAACCCACCCACAACTCAAACGGTAAGTCTCCTTCCCTTAAATGGTGATAGTCAAAGCACTGAAGGTAGGCGGTGGGAGGTGGCTAATTAAACTTTCTGTGTTCTTCCTATCCCAGGAATGGGCGGCCCAGTCTCCTGGTGGACCTGTCGTGGAGTCAGCGTGGAAACCCAATTATTAGGTGAGAGTAATTGTAAGCTTCCCTCTCCTGAGGTAAGCAAATTTAGCGAGGCACAGCAGTGGAATGAGTGCAAAAAGTGAGTACTGGAAAGACTCTATGGGACCTAGAGATGTACACGTAAAAAGGACGTGAGCAAAAAAGCATGCAGGATGTAGCTGTTAAATGAAGGTTGTATTATTGTGTACTGCTTCATTTATCAGTACCGTATTTTTCGCCGTATAAGACGCTCCGGCATATAAGACGCACCCAGATTTAAAGGGCAAAAATCAGGAAAAAAAGAAAAAACTAAACCTAGGTGTGTCTATGATGCAGGGGTGTCTTAAGGACTTTTTACCTCCCCCTTTCCAGTTACATTACATACTATTACACCACATATGGGGACAGTGTTATGTGCTGTGTCCCCCTGTGCCTGCTGTGCCCCCCTGTGCTGTGTCTCCCTGTGCCTGCTGTGTCCCCCTGTGCCTGCTGTGTCCCCCTGTGCCTGCTGTGTCCCCCTGTTCTGCCTGCTGTGTCCCCCTGTGCTTGCTGTGTCCCCCTGTTCTGCCTGCTGTGTCCCCCTGTGCTTGCTGTGTCCCCCTGTTCTGCCTGCTGTGTCCCCCTGTTCTGCCTGCAGCCCCCTGTGCCAGTGTCCCCCGTCCCCCTGTTGTGGCAGTGTCCCCCTGTTGTGGCAGTGTCCCCTATTGTGCCAGTGTCCCCTGTGCCAGTGTCCCCTATTGTGCCAGTGTCCCCTGTGGCAGTGTCCCCCTGTTGTGGCAGTGTCCCCCTGTTGTGCCAGTGTCCCCCTGTTGTGCCAGTGTCCCCCTCTTGTGGCAGTGTCCCCCTGTTGTAGCAGTGTCCCCTGTGGTAGCGTCCCCTGTGCCTGTGGCCCCGTTGTCCGTGTGTCCTCCAGTGCCGGTGTCCCCCTGTGCAGGTAGTGTGAGTACACATACATTACCTGCTCCTGCCGCCGCGCTCCTGGCTCCCCGATCCTCTTCTTCCATCTACCGCTGCCCGCTGCTGCCCCCGCCGAACATCGCTGGCCGGTCTTAGCCGCATGGATACGCTATCAGCACACCACGTGTCGGGGTCACGCATGCCGCCGAACAACGCTGGCCGGTCCTAATTATCCGCGCAGGGATACGCTATCAGTGTGCGCCGGGTCACACATGCGTATGCGTGACCCCGGCGCACGTGGTGTGCTGATAGTGTATCCCTGCGCGGCTAATTAAGACCGGCCAGCGATGTTCGGCGGGGGCAGCAGCGGGCAGCGGTAGATGGAAGAAGAGGATCGGGGAGCCAGGATTGGAGCCAGGAGCGCGGCGGCAGGAGCAGGTAATGTATATAGTGCTTCCCTGCGCACCTCTGCATCCCGAAATCCGTACCTTCGCCGCATAAGACGCACCCACTTTTCCCCCAACATTTTGGGGAAGAAAAAGTGCGTCTTATACGGCGAAAAATACGGTATTTTCCTTTTTTCTACAGAGTCTTTATCCATATCATGACTTACTGTTTGAAACATAATGATTTGGAGTTGCCAAACCGTTATCAATATAACTGTTAGTGTTTGCCATGCGAAATTAACCATGACTCTGCCAGGGCAAAATAACATTGAAAAAGGTGCGAAATCGCACGCGAATCGCGGGTAAAAACGCATGTAAAAAACGCATGCATTTTTCCTATTAAATACATTAGCGGCGATTCGCATGGATTCCCGACGCAGGCGAATTCTGTGGGTCCCGTCGTGCAGATTTGGCCCGCCGCCAAATCGCTCCCGCACGCCGCACATATGGAAACAGCCCCGGCCACTTCAATGTACCAAGCGAATCCGCATGTCGGCGCCGCATGCGGATTCGCTATGGTGGAAACGAGCCCTCAATGGACTTCAGTAATTTACTGAACTTCTTCTATCGCACCTGTGAAAATTTTTATGGATTAGCACACAAAAGTCTAAAATACCGAATGCGGTATTTTCCCAACCAGATTTTTTTTTTCGCACAGCCTTTTGTGAATCGACCCCATCGTCGGGTGTTCTATATCAGAGAGTTTGGAATTTAAAATTTTGTTCTTGGGACCAAGCATTTTTAGTGTATTTATGTGTATCTAAAGCAATGTAATCCCATTGTTGTTTCATCATGATATTTTTGGTTAAGGCTAGATTCCATTCGCTCTGGTAATTGAGTAAGTTGTCTGAGTTAGAGAAATCATAACCAAGAATTGAACTTCATCCCAATCAGTAGCCGATACCTCCTTTCAGTAAACAGAAATGTTTACTTTTCACAAACGGATCATCAGGAGGCTCTGTATGGCTGATATTGTGGTGAAACCCCTCCCACGGTGTGATGTCAGGACCATCGTTCTAACATCACACTGTGGGAGCCTTGTTGCATTGTGGGAAATAACAGCTGTTTCCAACTGCCAAAAAATCAAGCAGGATCTCCTTCCATTGACATCACCTGCCAGCAGTTAAAATGTCACCATGTGATAAATGTCAGAATGTAAATCAGGGAGAGGAAAGATTATACAATGGGCCATCACTGAATATATCATTTATACATAATTATTGTAAGCATGAGGCACTTTTTTATTACATTATTTTCACTGGAGTTCCTCTTTAAGTGGATTTAGATGTTGTGTATTTTCACTGCCTGTTATTGTTATGTTAAAATAAGCTCTATTACAAAAAGTAGTTATACTCACAAAGGTGGTTTGCAGAATCTGCAACCACTGTATATCGTCTACAGGGAAATCACCACTCCCGCTCGGTACTCGAGGTCCTGCCGCACTGGGTGGTCACTCTCCTGGGGTCCTTACTAGCTGTGGATTGCACCACACCAGTGGGAAGGACACCTCCAAAGGGGGTGCAGTGGGCAATGAAGAAGGGTAGAGGCACCCAAAAATAAATATCTGAGTATAAATTATAAAGACATAAATAAATACATGAGGTATCTTACCTCTCCAAAAGAACCAACCCAGAAAAACAAGGGCTTAGTTCAGGTAAGATTTATTCAAGCACAATTAAAAAAAAAGTGCCATAAGGAATTCAATTTGCAGTCTTGGCTCCCAGGCTGCAAACTGAATTCCTTAAGACACTTTATTGACCGGAGGAAGTGAGCAGAGACCTGAGAAACTTGTTGTCTTTTTTTGTTCTTTAATAAACCTTACCTGATCTAAACCCTTGTTTTCCTGGGTTGGTTCATCTGGAGAGAGTATACACCCATTTATAGAGAATCTTCAGATCTCTAAGATGTTTAGTGAGATGCAATAAGGACCACGGATAAGTGAGCAAATAAGGCAATGTTGTGAAAAGCCTCTAGAAGTTTTCCATCCTTTTTACAAACATGAGCAGCTCCTCCTTTACATGAAGAGAAAAAAAATGAAAAAATGAAACACTGCAATCACATACCTTGGGCCACTCACATCCAAGTATTTGAGTTTTGGTAAACAATGTGCCCTCTCTATGGACATTTCAAGCTCATCATGGCATAACAGAATGCAAAAGTTTGAGGAATGGCTTTATTTTCATAGGAAATCTCCTCCGAAATTCCTATTATTATTATTATTTAGTATTTATATAGCGCCGACATCTTACACAGTGCTGTACAGTCTTATCACTAACTGTCCCTAATAGGAGCTCACAATCTAATCCCTACCATAGTTCTATGTGTGGAATTCAAAATGATTCCTTCTCTTTTGATCTTCAAGATTGTTTGCTTTCTTTTTCAATCAAGCAATTTCATTTGAATGATCCTTCACAGAATCCACCATTGTCTTGAATTTGAAATGACTGTAATTTTATCCTCTGTGAAAGAGATCCAGGACCTTATTCAATTCACCTATTCTCCTAAGTTTTGTCCTAGGAATTCATTTTCCCAGGTCCTTCTGGTTCTAACACACTGTAGGATCTGACTAAGGTCTGAGTGCTTTCACGTAAGTGTTCGCAACGGCAGACAACCTGAGACTGACCAGGAGCAACTATATATAGAGCAGCGCTCCCCGGCGCCACCCATCAGTGATCAACCAATAGTCACTTGCTCTGAGGTCAGCTGACCAACCTGGTCAGCTCATCCCTCCTCGGTTGTCATAAAGGTTCTGCCTCTCAGCACGCGCGTGCGTGTATTCCTCAACGTGTGTGAACTAACAGACTCACCCTGCTGCGTGCAAACCACCGCGCTGCCAGTACATGCGGCCGCCTTGCTGCCAGTACACGCGCCGGCTTTTCCGCGTTCTATTACAGTATACTGATCACCCGTGGAGCGGGTGATTCAGACTACACTGCAGCCGATGATCACCTGAGGGGCAGGAGATCAACACTGTACTGCAGCTCCTAATCACCTGAGGAGCAGGTGACTAAGACTGTACTGCAGCTACTGGTCACCTGGGGGAGCAGGTGATTCAGACTGTACTGCAGCTACTGGTCATCTGAGGAGCAGGTGATTAAGCTGTACAGAGAATCCCTCACCAGGGACTAGGCTCACTGGTGAAAGCAGGAGAGTCAGACAAGCAGATTCAGCAACAAACGGACAGATACGGTACAAAGACAGAAGGCTAAATCAGAGTAGTGATCAGGCTGAGTCAGCAACAGGATCAGATAGGCAGAAGAACAGAATCAGTAGGCAGAAGAGTATTCAAGGGTAGCAGAACGTCATAACAAATAATACAATTCAATTAGTACTTTAGCTATCAACAGAATCTGACTAAGTGTGGATCCCCAGCTCCTGCTGGTTCTAGCACACTTTGGGATCTGACTAAGGTCTGAGTGCTAACACGTAGCATTTGCAACAGCAGACGAGGAGCCACTGACAGGCAGGTCCTATATATACTGAGAGCGCCCCACAGCGCCGCCCCAGTCACTCAGCCAATCAGGAGCACTGCTGGAGTCAGCTGACCGGCCGATCATCTGACTGCCCTTCTATTCGCATAAAGGTCCTGTCGCCTGGTGCGCGCGCGCGTAGCCCTTAGTCTATGTGCAACTGAAGAACCAGGCAAAACTCCACCATGTAATTGCGCGGTGGAGGCCGCCGGCTGAGACGCGGAGACAGCCGCCATGCCGCTCATCGCTGCGGCGGCATCTCCGCTATCTATTACAGAAAGCAGGTCTGGCATCAGTCAGATGCTTCAGTGAAAATTTAATACAACAGGTACAGTGAGGTTACATCAGAGAGCACAGAAATACGGCCTGACAGCCGTTTTGCAGGTCTCCCTGCTTCTCAGACAAAGCCGTCTTTCTGTACTCTCTGATGTAACCTTACTGTACCTATTGGATTCAATTTTCACTGAAGCATCTGACCTGCTTTCTTTCTTGCTGATTGGATATCTGTATTGTATGTTTCATTCTCATGTTCCCTGTTTAGAAATAGATTTATTTTTAGCTTTAAAGTGGTCTGAAACTCCAACATAACATTCAATAAAAATGTGTTCTCCTGCTTTTTATTAATTATACAGTTTTCATATTTCCTTTTGTGCATAAGTAATATTGTCTGTTTACAAATTACAAGTTCCCAAGTGTAGTTTATCATGCACCAAAAACTGTCATTGCACTTTATTCAAACTGCTTTTTATTATATATTAACATCTTCTAATGAGCTATTCTGAACTGAGTGTGTGTCTGAAGCACAGAGAGCTTCACAGAGAATGCCTTTTCACTTGTTACACTGTGTTTTTACACACATTGTAACAACATTGGAATGTAAAGAAAGATACGGTTATCTCCAGTTTGGATGAGTATTTGAAGCTAAATAGCAGGACAAAATGTTTTGTTTAACCATTTCAGTGATGTTCTGCTAAAAAAAATATAACAATTCTGGGATAGTAGCTTTCAAGCTGTGAGGAATCTCTTAGAGCAAAGTAGAAATGCTGGCTTTTAGACCACTTTAAGGCCTCTTGCACACTGCAAGCAAATCAGATTCAGATTCCGCTTTTTAATCAGTTTTTACCTCCGATTCAGATTCAGATTTGCAGTGTGCAAGGAGCAAACTGCAAATCTAAATCTGAATCGGAAGTAAAAACAGATTAAAAAGCGGAATCTGAATCTGAATTGCTTGCAGTGTGCAAGAGGCCTAAGACATACCAAGCACAATTTCAATCGGTTTCCAAATCCTCTTGACCTATTTTCAAGCTTATAGCCCTAAAAACAAGCTAATTTTGCCCTACTTTTGCCTCACCCATTAAATTCCATTGACATTCATTTCCTTTGGCCCTTATGTTCTCACTGTGACAAAAGTAAATTAACGTTTACAAAATTGAGGCAAAGTGTAACGATCAGTGTCAGCACGCAGAGAGAACCTGATTATTGGCGATCTGCAGTATCACCAAGAATGCAGATATATACCCGATTATTGATGATCTGCAGTATCACCGATAATCCGATATATTGCTAACCTCTGGGCACCAGCAAAAGAACACAATAAAGACAGTAATATAATTCACGGAAGTGTGGAAATATCCACCACACGGCAAGTCCTCAGAGGTGTGGTTACCTCTGAATGGGAACCCCGTGCGTGAGATCCTCTAACCAGGCAGAGTGAGGAATCTCGACCCCTAGCAGCCTCAGAGATAACCCTCCAGTGGGAGACGTTCCAGTGAAGGGAGAAAGGTCAGACAGGCAGGGGTTCAGCAACATAGATGACGGCAGCAGTACAGGAACGGAAGGCAGAAGAGTAATCGGAAATCAGGCAGAGGTCGGCAACAAGAATCAGATGGGCAAAGGTACAATAACGTAGAGCGAGAGAGTAGTCAAGGATAGCCGAAGTCAAAACACAGATACAATATCAAAATACAATCCTAACTAAGGTGTGAAATCCTTAGTATCAACACCAGGGCACTGAGTTAAGGTCTGAGCGCTAACACAAGTGTATTCACGACAGCAGACGAGGAGCAACTGACAGACAGCTCCTTTTATGCTGGGGAACGCTCTAGCAGCGTCCCCCAGCCGTCCAGCCAATCCCCAGCACTGCTGGAGTCAGCTGACCAGCCTGGTCAGCTGACTCCTCTTCTGGAACAATAAAGTTCCTGTCTCCTCACGCGCACGCGCGTTACCCGGAGACACTGAGCCGGCGAGAGGGCGGGGAAGCTTCTGGGCAGCAAGCGTGCGGCGGAGTCCGTCGGACTTATGGACTCCAGCGCCTGCCCTATTGCCCCCGCTGGCAGCAGAGCGGAATCCCCCTGGCATGCGGAGTCCGCCGCCACGTGTGTCCCGGTGGCGGCTCCGTCATCCCTTACACAAAGCAAAAATAAGTACCTTTTTCATCCTTTACAACAGGTGAGTACAGAACAGCAGGCAATGGCTCTTTAATTAAAACCACAAGCAGAAAATATATGTTATGATGTATTCCCCTGACCTTCTCATTCAGAATTGAGGGTCACAGACCAGACCATTATAGAGGACTTGTAAACAGTATGCTTCACATAGTATTTGCAATGATTCCTTTTATTATCTGCTATTTGATTTCAGCCTGGTTACACCAAAAGCTGTATGGGTCCATTGCTGTGACTGAAAATACGTGTTAAGGTAAACCTGCCACACCCATTACCAGACCAAAAAGAATATATTTATTTATGTATTAATTTTAAGTATTTATATAGCACCAACATATTACGCAGTGCTGTACAGAGTATATAGTCTTGTAACTAACTGTCCCTCAGAGGGGCTCACAATCTAGTCCCTACCATAGTCATATGTCTATGTATGTATTGTGTAGTGCATGGTATGGTATAGGTTTGGTGTTTTTTCTAATAATGTGTATGCATTATTCGCTCATGCTGAGATTTGTGCTGATATTTATACATGACTAATATGCCCAATGTTTAATTTCTAAAAATGAATAACCAATCAATTTCTGAGATTAGAGACTTCCTCTTTCACTTTCTTGCTTCCAGAAGCTGCTGAAATCATATGAAAATAGCAATGATCCTGCAGGCTACACCAATTAAAGTGTGTGTGGTGTGGAAGCACCACTGCTGTAAAAACCGTGAAAGCAGATATGACCTGAGCTCAACCACAATTACGGATTAAAGCAGACCTAAACCCATAACTTCCTCTCTGCTCTAAAAGATAACCAACAGCATAACCTTTAAAGAAACCCATTTGTTACAGTCCACTGAACTCCAACTGAGATTTTGCATAGTGGTTACTTCCTGGGTTCATGGGAGCACATAACCTCCTGTGCTTACATATTAGCCTGTCTGAACAAGACACAGGTGGCACAGATCATACAGAGACGACAGCTCAGATTACAATGGCTCATTACTAGGAGATAAGGTAGAATAAAACAGGCTTTTATCTCTAAATATACACAAGGTGTTCTGCTTTAATTCATTTTATTATGCAGTGTACATAGGCACTTAAAGTGAACCTTAAGTCAGAAAAAAAAATGAGTTTTACTCACCTGGAGCTTCTACCAGCCCCCTGCAGCAGTCCTGTGCCCTCGCAGCCACTCACTAATCCTCTGGTCCCCCGCTGCCAGCTAGTTTCGTTTTTGCCGACAGGCCCGTCAGGACTGGCCACGCGTAGCTTTTTCCGCACTCCCGACTGTGATTAGCGCTATTGCCACATTACGAACGCATAGATATGTGGCAACACATATTTTTGTACGCGTTGTGGCCCACAATAGCGCTACTTATAGTCAGGAATGTGGAAAAAGCTACGCGTGGCCAGTCCTGACGGAACTGTCGGCAAAAACGAAACTAGCTGGCAGCGGGGGACCAGAGGATCAGTGAGTGGCTGCCAGGGCACAGGACTGCTGCAGGGGGCTGGTAGAAGACCCAGGTGAGTAAAACTCATTTTTTTTTCTAGCTTAAGTGTCCCTTTAAGAAAGGGCTCCCGTCTGAAACATCGTTCTTTTCTGCATTATATACACTGCATGATAGAATGAATTAATCTATAATTGTTGTTGAGCTCAAGTCTTATTTGCTTTCGCTGAAATCATGTGACTCAGCTTAGAGCTACAGGAAAAGGCAAGTTTTCTTTACAGCAGAGTCTGCTTTCAGATTTGCTTTGGAAGAAAAGTTTTCAAAGAAATAATAAATACACAAAACTCCACTAACATTAGTCAAGGTCCTTAAAAAATTAGTTGCAGCAGGCTCTGTAGCAGAGGCCTGAAATATGTGGCATTTACCTGCCTAAAAATATTTAGTTAGAGGCACTGTAGCAGAGTAAAACATTGTAATTAAATTCCACTGTAGCAGAGGCCTGAAATATCTGGAACTGCAAAAAATTATGTATGACAGTTTGACTAATTCACGTAATGTTTACATTTCAACATTTTATACTTAAAATAAACCTGAGATGGTGAAATAAAAAGATTTGATATTTATCCAGCCTTTCTCCAGCCCCATGAGCACCGATGCATCCCTCACTGTCTCCCATGTGCTTCTGTTAAGCCGCAATCAGTCCCCATATTCTGGCTCAGTTGCACCAGTCAGCTCTTCTGTGCATGTGCGGCCCCTCCGACTGGCACAACTGAGACAGATTACCGGGACTGATTGCGGCTAAAAGGAGGCACTCGGGAGGAAGTCGGTGCTCATGGGACTGGAGGAAGCCCCGGGTCAGTGTCAAATCTTTTTATTTCGCAATCTCAGGTACACTTTAAATTACATGGTAATTGCAGACACTGTAGCAGAGGCCTGAAATATGTGGCATGTGCCAGCCTACAACATTGTAGTTGAATAAACTGTAGCAGAGGCCGGAAAAAATCATATTTACCTACCTAAATCATTGTAGTTGCAGGCACTGTACCAGAGGCCTGAAAAAATGGCATGTACCTCCCTAATAAATTATGTGCAGTCACTGTCTGAGAGGCCTGAAAAATGTAGTATTATTTGCCTAATAAATTCATAGTTTCACTCTCTGAGAGGTCTGAAAAATGTGTCATTACCCACACATTTTTGACATTATAACTATCAAGTAGGACAATTTTTTTGCAGTTGGTGACAGTGAAGGATAGCTGTAGGCGGGCATGATGAATTGCAATTAGATTGCTTAGGTGCTTTAACCCCCTAATATCCATGCCTCATTCATTTTGATCAATGTGCAATAGTTAACACTGTTGTAATTAAGTAGGTTTCACTTATCAGTCACAATCCCTCCTGCTGCAAGGACAGGACAATTAACGCGTAGCAAGCCAAAAACTCCACGGCAAATTGTGATAGCTCTGGCCACAGGTCAAGCCTGCATACCCAGAAGTCCAGTGGTTCCTTGCTCCTCAGAGTATCCATAGCTACCATTAACACAAGGTAATTGGAGACATGTTGGTTGAGGCATTCCCCGAGGGTGGATTTAGTAGGTTGCTCTGGATTCATTGGGCAGTAGAAAGTTTTTTGTTTTTTTAACAGCAGTCAAAAACAATAACAACACTGTGGGCACAGTGGTGTGTGGCTGACTAACACTGCACTAACATAAGTGTCAGTGACCTGCAATGCTTTGCGTCACAAACGTAAGTGACACTGACATTTTTTTTTCAACAGCAGTAAAAAATAACGCTGTGGGTGCAGTGGTGTGTGTGTGATTGACTAACACTGCAGTTTAATATCACGATCAGTCACTTGCAATGCTTTATGTCACAAATATGTATGTAGTGAAACCCAATGAAGTATGTGACAGGCTGTAGTAGTAATGCTGCCACACACTACACTGTATTCGGGTGAAGTATATAATAAGCTTTAACACACCTCACCACAAACAGCAACAGTAAATTGTAATCAGAAAGATCAGTCCTGACAAGGACTTTGGAATTCATCATCATTCCTCAAAAGGACTATAGGGGTCACTAGTTGGTGAACTACAAGGAGCAGCACATATGAAGCAGCTTCACAGCACATGATTGCACACAACTGCAGTGTGGTAAAAATGTCTGATTGGATTGGCTGTCCTGTGTCACCTGACTTAAGGGTGAAGGTTTAAATCTCTGCAGCATGGTAAAGTAGGGGGCTGGCGAACATGTTCATCCATCATTAATGTGCACATAAATAGGGAGATCTACCCAAATTTCAAACATAACTTTTGCACACAGAGCCAGCTATACGCAGGGGCAAGAGGTGTCATCGCCCCCTTAAATAAATACTTTGCCCCCTCAACTGAAGCCGTTCAAATTAGAAAAGCCTGGCCGCCCCGTCTGCCTGTTTCCTGGTTCTGGAACTCTGCAAGCCGGCGAGGCAAGAAGACTGGACGTCATCTGGGGGAGGTGCGCATCGGTCATGTGACTGCTCAGTCACATGACAGCTCGGCTGTGTTCAATTGGTCCTCGCTCCTCCGAATCCTCCTCTTGGTGTATTGACTCGAAGAGAGCATATACGCCATGCCAGCCTGCCTGCCCGCCATTTGTGTCACAGGCACTGCTGTGCTCACACTCTGTTCGTTGCTCTGAGTGATTCTCTGAGTGCTGGCTGCTGCGCAATGCTCTCTAGTAGAGACAGTGTTCTGTTATGTTGTATAAGACAACTTGTTTTTTATTTTAGTGTGGACCTGACTGAGACTGACTCACTGTATGCTGCGTGCACCTGTCACTGTACAGTGTGCACATTCCTCTAATCTCCTCTCCTCCATTTTGTGTGTGTTACACACAAACTGTGTTGTTGTTACATTAGTTAGTCTTGCCCACATGATGTCATGACCACGCCCATTTTTCACCAAACATGATGCCCCCTTCATATTTTTGACCGCCCCCTCATATGTGCCCAGGGTCGGACTGGGCCACAGTAGTACAGTTTTTTCCCTCGGTGGGCCCCGCCTCCTGGTCTCTGGTGGGCCCCTCCTCCTTGTCTGACAGAGCTCCAATTGCTGCCTGCAGCACAAAAATTCTCTTCTCAGTGCTGTAATCACTCATGCTGAGAGCAGTGGCGTAGCTAAGGAGCTGTAGGCCTCGATGCAAATTTTACAATGGGGCCCCCCAAGCACTCTATACATAACAATTGATACAACGCACCAAAACTACAGTGTCCGTGGTGCAAGAAGGAGATTGGAAATAGCTTGTTAATGATTACCACTGTTCAAAGTATCTATAGAAGTGATTATTATGAGTACAGGACCAACAGAGAGGTAATACTGTAGTTGAGGGAGGGTGCTTCGGGGCCCCTGTGGTCCAAGGGCCCTGATATGGTTGCAACCTCTGCAACCTCTGCGGTCGCAACCTCTGCAAAGTAGGACATTACTTTATATTGAAGGAGGGGATTCTATGCAAAGTTTTGATGGGCAGCAGTGTCTCTGAATTACAATGCTGCTAAGATCATATACATGCGTCCCTGCCCATAATACATCATGACCACGCCCACCTTCCGGTGCATGATCACGCCCCTTTTTTCACAGCAATTATGGGACGTGTGGGCCCCAGGTTGAAATTTCTTTGGTGGGCCCCCAGTGTCCCAGTCCGACCCTGTATGTGCCTGTCTAGAACCCGCTCTGATTGCACACTCAAGCATATGCATAAACCCCTTGCATAATAGCCAGAAAAAATGCAGCTCATTCAAAATACTGCTGTTTTCCACAGGTAAAAAAAAAAAAAAGAATTTGCTTAAAGAAGCATGCATGACATATCAATATGTCACAAAGTGGATTCATGATTAAGTATGTGCCCTACTTCTAACCTTGCGGGGCTTATCCTTTTATGTGTACATGCACTGATTTAATCTATAAATATGCATTAGTCAGCACCTGCGGTCTGTGGATTAGGCTGTCAACCCTTGATTGGCACACCTGGGAGTGTGTGAATACTGTCTGAATGACGTGTGAGCAGAGCAGCTTTCATTCTCTACCACTAACCCTGTAACATGCATACCAGACTTCAACCTATTTAGGACCAGAAATACATATCAGAGACTCACTGCAAAAACACAGGATATCAACCAGAAGCTATAAATTATATATAGCGCTTGTCTCACCTAATACATTACTCATACCAGAACCAACCATTGAAAAGGGAGCACAGAGCTAATATAAACTTGTTTATTCAAAAACTTTAAGTTGCAAAAAGACACAGACTGACAAACCTATAAAACCCCCCTTAAAACCAAAAATGATCAATAGGACTTGCAATGAGCATGTGTCCCTAAATAGGAGTGCACTTCCTATATATCTAGGATTCAGAACATGCATGCAAAATATCTTCGGGCCCAGCTTGATCAAGACAACATGACATCCAATGCAAGGTTAGGAACCGTGTGATCTTCAATATTGGCCCCCGTGTGCAGCTGTGCACGCCTCTGAGTTTTCACACAACCATTACTGACACATAGCAGTTTGTATGTCAAACCTCAACCGGCTGCTCTGTATGCTTTTACTTTGCCAGACTTGGTCACTCTCGTGTACCCTCCACGACGGACTGGGGCTCACCACTCGTTTCTTCACTGCACAGACAAACTGGTGTGGCGTGGGAGTTCCTCCATCCGTGAACCAAGAGGTGGTGAGCATTAATTGTCGTTCCTCCGGCTGTTAGTGATGATCGTCAGACGCCAGGAGGAAGGTTGCGGAGGCACAGGGGCACAGTACCACGCCTACCGCGCAGCGGACGTCACGTATCACGTGACGCGTTTCATCCGCTTAGGATTTCTTCAGACGTGACCAGTTTGTCTGTGCAGTGAGGAAACGAGTGGTGAGCCCCAGTCCGTCGTGGAGGGTACACGAGAGTGACCAAGTCTGGCAAAGTAAAAGCATACAGAGCAGCCGGTTGAGGTTTGACATACAAACTGCTATGTGTCAGTAATGGTTGTGTGAAAACTCAGAGGCGTGCACAGCTGCACACGGGGGCCAGTATTGAAGATCACACGGTTCCTAACCTTGCATTGGATGTCATGTTGTCTTGATCAAGCTGGGACGGAAGATATTTTGCATGCATGTTCTGAATCCTAGATATATAGGAAGTGCACTCCTATTTAGGGACACATGCTCATTGCAAGTCCTATTGATCATTTTTGGTTTTAAGGGGGGTTTTATAGGTTTGTCAGTCTGTGTCTTTTTGCAACTTAAAGTTTTTGAACAAACAAGTTTATATTAGCTCTGTGCTCCCTTTTCAATGGTTGGGTCACATATCAGAGACTGTTCTCCTTAAATAAGGAGTGAAATAGCATATCTCATGACTGCCGTCAAACAACTATTCACTTGACTAGCTTTTCAAAAATACTACCAGGTTTTAACACAACCTGAGCAGCCTAACTATAAAATGCAAATGTTTGCCACTTGGTAGCAGACAATGGGCTTGATTCACAAAGCGGTGATAACCCAGTTAAAGACTTTAGGCGTGATAACCATTTTATCATGCCTAAACTAAGTTTAGGCATGATAAGTTTAGGCATGATAAGTTTAGGTGTGATAAGTTTAGATAAGTTTAGATCGCAAAGTCCCACGCGCAAAGCAGCGCCATTAAACTCTATGCGACGTTTCGCGCACCAGACTTTTGATCAGCTGTGCACTGCGGTGCTAACCCAGTTGGTGCTATAGTTATCATGCCTAAACTTATCACGCCTAAACTTATCACACCTAAACTTATCACGCCTAAACTTATCATGCCTAAACTTATCATGCCTAAACTGAGTTTAGGCGTGATAAGGGGCATTTCACCAGCGTGCTAACAGTTTGCACCGCTTTGTGAATCAGGCCCTATATTTTAAAAACTCCAGTCCAGGTTTGCTGCAGTAAGGTTCTCTGTTTCTCTCCAACCAAATGTACATTGATGAATATGACCCTGTAATATATCTGTTTGGGCTGTTTTCCACTGAGAAACATCATGTCAATTGTGACCTCACTGCAATAAAATTGCATTTCTCCAATTTTCCACTGCATCTTACAACTGTAGAAGTGCCCCTGATGAGTCATGCTTATGACGAAACGCGTAGGGCGGAGCTACGCATCACGTGACCGGCAGTAGTGAGGAGACGCAAGGAGACAAGGCGGCATACGCAGCAGCGGCTATCCGGGACCGCTCCAAGTTACCTGTTATATGCGCATGGCCTATGGACCCTTGTGAGTGCATCCTTGTATTTTAACCTTTATATTAAATGATTTTACACTATTGGAGCCTTCTTTGAGTTATAGATTTGCAACGTAACTGGTTCACGGATCCCCGCATTGCCTGTATATACCTACCTCCGGATCGGTTGGAGGCTATTCTGATGTGTAACGTGACTGGTTCACGGATCCCCGCATTACCTGTATATCCATACCTCCGGATCGATTGGAGGCTATCTGGGTGAGTGCGGACACACAGGGGGAGTGTGTTACTGCACCAGGTGCTGGGTTATCTGCACTTTAGAGGTGATGGGCATCTATTGAATTATTGGATTACGCTATGTTCTTTATTTCTTTCTTTCTATGACGTGTTGGCTGGATATTGTGGAAGTGGTTCTGTGTCCTGGACATTTGAGGGTCTACTTCATAGTAGATTGAAGACTACTTGAGTGGTAATATATGAGACTGAACTTTATCCTAGCCTCTGAGCGCTTATTAACATATTTAGTTTGAACTGTATAAGTGCGATACGTATGCATTTGCAATTTATGATGGGAGAATTAAAAAGTTGGGATAATATTTTGCGGAAAAGTTGCGTAGTGGTGCGTTTGCTATGCAATTTTCCGGCTCTCCTATACTTTTTATAAGCGGCCAGTCACACAAAAAATGCAGCAGGGACGACCATTGCGTCCATGGGAAAAATTGCATCACAAATCCAGTGCACTAATGGAAACATCCCCTGCAAATTTCCAGTAGTTTAAATTGTACCTAGCATTTTGCAATCCAAACGCAATCAGAATGCAAAATGCACTTAGTGGAAAATAGCCCATTCTTTAATAGGACTGTGCAAATTGCACTGCATTGAATAAAAATGACCTAGCTCTGTATTCTGCAAAGCCTCTGCATAAAGTATGTTTGCTCTGAAGGTTATTACACTTGCATAAGAATTTTAGATATCTGCAATATTGACTAAGGCCTGGTGCACACCAAAAAACGCTAGCAGATCCGCAAAATGCTAGCAGATTTTGAAACGCTTTTTCTTCTTTTTCTGTAGCGTTTCAGCTAGCATTTTGCGGTTTTGTGAAGCATTTTTGGTGTAGTAGATTTCATGTATTGTTACAGTAAAACTGTTACTGAACAGCTACTATAACAAAAACCGTCTGGCAAACCGCTCTGAAGTGCCGTTTTTCAGATCGGTTTGCGTTTTTCCTATACTTATACATTGAGGCAGAAACGCATCCGCAATCCAAAATCTGCAGCAGCCCAGGAGTATGCGTTTCTGCAAAACGCCTCCCGCTCCGGTGTGCACCAGCCCATTGAAATACATTACCCTAGCGGATCCGCACCCGCAAGCGGATTGCAAACCGCAGCCGAACCGTGATGGTGTGCACTAGACCTAACAGAGGCGCATTCTAGCAGGATTGTAGAACTGGCTGTCTAAAGCATGAAAATGTAGACATATTAATGTGTACCCACATATGAGCAATTGACCCCTTGCACTATAGTATGCTTCTCTGATAGCCGAGTTCTTTCATTTTCTAAAAAAACAAAACAAAACATTTAGACATGAAGGTACAGCATATTTCACTGTTGGTTTAGAAAACTCAGATAGAAGATGGATTTTGCAAATGTAAATTCTTGTCATTTTTATCAATTTTCTTTGCAAATTCCCTGATGGAGAATATATAGATTTTTCTGCCTTGGAGATCTTCCATCATCAGCCTTATGGTGGCATGACACCCCCTGACTTATTTCCATACATCAGTGTCACTCATTTGAAATGATCATTTACTGATTGCTATTAATAACAGTTGCGTGTAGAGCAGGGCACAACTGGCTTATGTGTTGGCCATAGGTAACTTCTTTCTTTCTGAGAATTACATCTTTATTGGGCATATAAAACAATGCATTTTGTGGGTTGATGTGACTAACACCTGGATAAAAGATAAGCATCACAAGCTTAAAACATTAGAAACAGTAAAAACATGAATACTCATCAGAATTAGCCTAACATTGCATGAACACATGTAGAAAAATCATAGTAATGTCAAATTAAATATATATTGTTGTATATTTTATATAAATACAATCCCACAAGAGTTACTGGAGCAACATCATAGTGTAAATATTCCAACTAGTAAGAATAATTATCGCCATTTAATACACCAATATGCTTAGCAATAATAGTATTGCTTCAAGTTCAAATAGAATACTAATCTGTAAGAACACCTGAAGTCTTAAAGGACCACTCCCGCGAATCACTTAATTATTAACTATTCAACAGTAGATGTATCTAGTTTATAGGAGCCTTGCTGTGTTTTTTTTTGTTTGTTTTGTGAAGTCCATTAATGTAGTGTATGTCACTGAAATCGGAGTCCGTCAGTCCCTTGCATAACGTTGACGGACTTTTGTAGGACCCCCCCCCCCCCGCCAGGCAATAAACATTGCAGGGGGAGCCTTTTCAGGTTTTGAGGGGAAAAAAATGGTTTAGCCCTGCAATGTTAACTGACAATACTGTACTGTTTGAGCTTACCTTTAGCCATTATACAGAAGGACCCGCTATGCCCCCCCCCCCAGGCATCCCGCAGGCTATGAGGGAGGCAGCTGTCAGCGCAGACTTTGCTGTGCAATGAGACGCTCTCCCTCTTCCTTGATTCGCCTGCGGGTCTGCCAATGATGACGTGCACGTCATGAGCAGCGTGATAGACAGAAGCTGCACGTTCTGTCACAACACTGTACGTCGCACGTCATCAGGATCCTTAGCAGTGGTGATACACGAGGGCAGCACATACTGTCTCTACCACACTGCTCACGTCATCATTGGCAGACCCGCAGGCGAATTAAGGAAGAGGGAGAGCGGCTCATTGCGCAGCAAAGTCTGCGCTGACAGCTGCCTCCCTCAAAGCCTGCGGGATGCCTGGCGGGGGGGTCCTACAAAAGTCCGTCAACGTTATGCAAGGGACTGACGGACTCCAATTTCAGTGACATACACTACATTAAAGGGACATCACACACAAAAAAAAAAAAAAAACACAGCAAGGCTCCTATATACTAGATTCATCTACTGTTGAATAGTTAAAAATTAAGTGATTCGCGGGAGTGGTCCTTTAAATAAAAAAAAACTTACATTCTTGCCTCAGTACTCAGTAGGGCATGAATGAATGGCTTTATTCTACTGGGCATGTGTGGATCTTATTCATTGATGCCTAAAATGGATTCCTCATCCATGAATGGGAACACAACTAAAAGTAAAGGTAAAAGAGGATCCCTAGTCTGGATTGGTTGGCTGCAGTAGGGTCTGGACCATACCGATATATAGTTCAACTACCAGTTAGGAGCATGAACTGCTCTGATCCTGCAACCTGAGTGTGAGACATCTGTGTTTGGTGGTTGCCCAATAAGCAACCCTATTTTGTCAGTAAAAAATATTTTAGTTTAAGTGGTTCCTGTGTCTTCTTGTGTCTTTCTTCCTCCCCAATGTGTTTAGCCTGTGTAATAAAAGCAACCAATCACAGAACACAATCTTAAGGGTCTTAAGGGAAAATCAGACATCAACTCGGTTCACACCAGAAAGCAAAAAAGTCTTAAATAAAGAAAACAAAGGATGGTTATTGTATTATAAAATAGTACACCAATATTCTTAAAAGGTTGCAAATCATGTATTATTCAAAAACAATCTTAATAAACACACACCTTTAGGTATATGTAAAGGAAATTGTGGTGTAATGTTTGAGGAAGCTGTCATTGTCTTGCTCTGAACCTACACCACAAACATGGCCTGCTCATCTTTAAACTACTTGTAAATAAGGATTTGTACACAGATCCAATTATGATTGGCCAACCTTACTACTTCAGTGTAGTATGAGGGCCTACCTAAACAATTTGTTCATAGTATTCCAAATTTGTTGGCACTCATTATACATGGAAATTATAAAATCTCAAATCTTGGTCCAATTAAAACTGGGTGTGTGTACATACCCTAAAATTACTGCATTAAATCAAAGTAGCAAGGACTATACCAGTATTATAAAAGAATGAAACAACATTTGAAAGGGTTACAAAACAACCCTATTCTACAATCTTAAAAAGGGATTATCAACTACAAAATCAAATCCCAGTTTCCCACTGTTCTGTGTTAATTGTGCAGCCTGGAAACTCACCCTGTAGTGCAAACTCTCCAATCTATTCAGACATGTTTCTGCTGTAATAAATCTCACCCCAGTCAGACTGGCTTTATTCTCACCAACATCGAAGACCATGAGAGAGGGAAGCTTGTCACCCCCCCCCCCCCCCGCACACACACACATTCCTGCTCCTAACCGATTGGCTGAGGGCAGTTCAGTGCTGCTGAAATACTATCTCTATGCCCTCATGTGTTCACAAGGCATGCAGATATGATTCTAGGAGAAAAAATAAGAGAAAGGGAGGAAATTGCATCTGTATTGGCTTCAGTCAGAGGGAACCGAGATGGCAAATGCTAGGAACAGAATTCTCTTTATTTACTTAATAAAATTCACTGAAATCAAAATGTGGACAGTACAATATATCTGTTTTGTAAGTAGAGCTTAGCAACTTATACATTTTTTTTGTCATGACATAGTATGGCTGACACTGCTGCTTTAAAATAAATACTGAAAAATAATATAATTTCATTCAAATACAAAAAAATCTAAAAGTTTATAACAATTGTATTCGCTAATCATCCAAAACATCTTTACCTGTCTAATATTGATATACATCCTTTGTGTTCTCACCAGCCCTGCTTCTCAATACTAGTATAAAACCACTAAACAAGTGTTTACAAATCCTTCACTTAAAGTAAGTGATGTAAATAAATATTTTTCATGCATTATAAATGTCAAACTGCTGTCTTCTTATAGGGGGTGCAGCAGCTTTGAAAGCCATTTCATCTTTAGCCAAAATAACTTTAAAAATACCTGCCCAATATTCTGCATATTCCCCCTGTACCACTAAAAACTCTTCAGATGTTAACAGGCATATTGTATACACCATTGCTTTTCAACAATAGTCATTATGTGCACTCTGGTCTGTAGGTTTGCAGAGCCATATACCGCAAGCTACAATACACTGTGTTCAGACACCTTTCTCTTGAGTTTAAAGGCACGTACACACGCCGAACTTTAGCAAACGACGGGCCGCCAGACCCTCCCGCTGGGTGGACGTTCAGCCGACAGTAGGACGTGTGTACAAGCTGTCGGCAGACTGATGAGACTGTTTCTGACAGATCCGCTGAGTGGTACTTTTTTTTTTCACTTTTTATTCATGTCATTACAACTGCACACACACTAGATTGGACAAGTATTGTTCTTTTTATGTTAGTGCAGGGCCGGGCCGAGGCATAGGCTGGAGAGGCTCCAGCCTCAGGGCGCAGTGTAGGAGGGGGCGCACAATTCATTCAGCTGTCATTCCTAATTGTGTATGAAGCAGAAATAAATAAGAAAAGGGGATACATAGCAGTGACTGCAAGCCAGATAACTAGATATTAAGGTGTTGGGGAGGTTGTGGGCTCTGTGGCCTTCTTAGTCTAATAGCAATCAGTGTGTGACAGCTGGGGTGGGAGGGATGGAGGGGCGCATTTTGGTGTCTCAGCCTTGGGTGCTGGAGGACCTTGTCCCAGCTCTGTGTTAGTGTTTCACAGGATCACATCTACCTCACCTGCTGATCAGGTAAAGCTAGCAGAGACAGAAAATAAGTTGCACAGCAATTTAAGATCATGTAACCCATAAAAATAGTTTTATGCCCCTCACTTTTGTTTCTATGTACTTTTTAATTCATTTACCACCCTGGGGGCTATTACAATTTCTCTATTTTCATTTTGGGTTTAGCTGGAATTTACAGCTGCCTTTGAACTATGCACCAATAGTTTTAGATGCCACCACATGAGAGAAGAATAATTAGCATTGCCTCGGTCATTCTTCTAAAGTGATGCTTGTTTTTGAACATTTGATAAAAAAAAGAATAAATACAAAGACTTTTAAATACCGTCTGATTCAAAAAGGCAGAACCTTCCAACCCTCCAAAAATAAACCTATCCAACATCAATCTGACAGTTCTGTACTAAGCAACAAGGAAGCCCTTGTTCTAATTCTGCTCACTTCTATCAAACTCACATGAGAACTGCTCACGATGTTTATGCCTCGCTGATGTAACCACGACACCGGCTTCCACCAGCAGGATTTTTGTGGAGAAATTACAAGTTACAAGTCCAAAAGAAAGTGGAGTTGTATAGAAATTCATGTCACCCCTTCGTATAAAACCGGGAACTTAATTTGTTCTTTTATTTCAAATCTATTATAGTATGTTTGTTTGGAACAAAACAAATGTGAGATATCTCTAAAATCCAAGTAGGACATTGTTTTTGCTCTTGTTTTAAAACAATCTTGTTATAACAGGCAACAGCCTTAACATTTGCTCCACCTTTATAGCTAACTTTCCGGTGCTGCTGTAGTTTATTGTAGTATCTCTAACTCCATTAATGTCAGCTGAGGTCAAATCTTATTGAAGTGCTTTTATTTTCCTCTGGCTTCTAAACACATCTTTTTTTTTCCCTTTATGACTCTGCGAGGCTTTGTTGAGTTTATATTTTTAGTATAGCATCTGTGTGGCTCTTCTTTTACCATGCAATATACAGAGAGTATTACAGAAGAGTCCTCTCTGGCTTTTTCCTAGTAGCCATTAATGTGACAAATTAGTTACAATACCTACTGCAGCAATTCATTTTATAACTCGGCACACAAATCAGTTTACTGTCTGTACTCTTTTATGTAAGAAATGTTTATAGCTGTTTCCTGCATTTACTAAACTCCTGTATTGGTAGTTGACTGAGAAACAGGACTGTACGCTGCAAACTGTAAGACGCGTTTGTGACCTTGAACCTACGGTTATGATGTTACTTACAGTAAATTGTATATTTAAATATAACACTTCAAAGATAATGTGAAACTATACATTAGCCTACAATTCTGCTTATTCCAGTTTTTATTCCATCTATAAAAAAGGTTAGTCTGGGTTACAACATAAAATGTAAAATACGGTGAAAGTTCTGTGGAGCAAATCTCCATCTCTCTTGCTTTAAATTGTTATATATTGTTACTGGTAGCCTCAGCTACAGATAACCATGGCACAGTTATAAGACTATTTTTTATAAAAATAGGTTTTGCCTAATATAGCATTGTAATAATATGTAGTCTTTAAAGCAAACCTAATGGTTGTATAAATATTTAAAGCGAAACTTAAAGAGAATCTGAAGCGAATATAAAACTGGGCGTGGCTTCAAGCGGCAGACAGGAAGACGCTTGCTGAGCGGTAGTGAGGACGTCCTGGGGATTTTATGAAATGCGCATACTATTTTACTAAATGTGAGTGTAACTTTTAATCTTTTATGGAGAAATAAAAACAGTATTACGCTATGAGAGTCATATATTAGCCCTACAGGCATCGCATATTACGGCTGGCTGAAACCCCCATACTGACACCAAAAAGCGCTGATTGCTGGTCCATGTGAGATCAGCAACATATCTGGTGAGCGGTTAGGGGTACTTGTTTGTCCGGTGGAAGTTGTAAGCACAGGCATTAAGTGTGGAGGATGCTCACTTTTTAATGGGTGTATCCACTTCTACATCACGCAGAATTTAGAGAAACTGTGAAGGTTAACAGAATCACGCTATGTGCATTGGTTTTTGTCTTTCTTCTGAGGTACACCTAAGGCAAAAGAATATAGGAGATTTGTGAAGTGAACAATCGAAGTTGTGATATCTATGTGAATGATAGCTGGTCTGTGACGGGGCAGCATAAAGATCCGGTGAGCAGGAATTTCTCCCATAGTATATGGTGACGGTCGTAGCACGGGCGCATGTAGTGGTGAACACACATGGTGCAAAGGTGCACTCACTGTTGCATGTTTGGAGCACTTAGAAGCTACAGTTTTACGCTATGTTATGAACCCTTCTCTTTGAGGAACAAGTGGAACCGGGGTGAGGTGCCAGAGCGAGGAAAACAGACCAGGAGGTCGCCTGAAATACGTATTTAGCTGATCTGTGACAAATCAGCCTCTACACATCGGTGAGAGTACCCATTTCTGCTAGAGAGTGGAGAAACTTGTAGACATCTTGTGGGGTTTATATGTGGATATATGACTGTGGGAAGTGAGCGCTGTACAGACAATTGTTGGAATATAAAACTCGCTTCTTCTCTTATATTCAGCAGGGGCATGTGTGCCCCTGCTAAACCGCCGCTATCGTGCCGCACAACTGGGGTCCCTTACCCCCCAAACCCCCTCCGTCCTCGCCGGGGATCTCTTCCGCATTGAGGCAGGGCTAACCGCTGCAGCCCTGCCTCACGCGCGTCTGTCAGCGCATATCTCCGCCTCTCCTTCACTGAGAGGCGGCGATGCGCCGCTGATAGACGAGCTGTGAGGCAGGACTGCAGCCGTTAGCCCTGCCTCTAGGAGCAGCAAAATCTACGACCAAGTTGGTAGTAGATTTTGCAAGCGGGGAATTGGGGGGTAAGGGACCCCCGTTGTGTGGCGGGATAGCGGCGGTTTAGCAGGGGCACACATGCCCCTGCTGAATATAAGAGAAGAAGCAAGTTTTTTACTCGCTTCAGTGTCTCTTTAAGGTTTAACTCAAAATATCTTCTTGTGAAGTAGCCTCAAACTTCAAAGCATTTCCTAATTGTTAAATAGTGGTACTTTTTATTTTGTTATTTTTACGCTGCTAAATGGACCTGCCACCCATACAACTGAAGTAATGTTCTTGAATGCAGGCTTTTCTGTTCTTGCCCTGCCAAATCTAGACAGGATGAAGAGCTGTGATAAACACAGCAGATCATGGCCCACATGCAATTAACTTTTCTTGTGTTTCCTCCCAAGAATTAATTTTTCAAAAATTGCCTTAACTGTCATTTCTTAATCTTGCCTACTTAATCTTAATCTTGCCTACTGCAGCCATAGGGAGCAAATTAATGCTATTAGAAATGACCAACTTTACAAGCAAAATACAAACCGCTAATATGTTTTTCAATGCAACAGCCATATCCCTTTCACTGACACTGGAGACCTACACAAGTGTGAATTTTTAGATCCACACTTGCAACCCGTTAGCTACAACCAACCCAAGCATGCATGTTAAAAAGGTGGCAGGAAATTTAGGAATGGTGAAATCAAGAGAGCTCAACCTGCTTCTGCAAATTTTCCAGCTATTTTCAATACTATTTTGCTACTGATAACCTAATAGGTTAGGGGGAGATGTAATTTGGGCTCCAGCGATTGCAAGCAGTTGAATTACGCTGTTATATCGTCATTTGGGTTTTGGCTATTGCCAATGCCTAAATTACTCGGTGAGTACTGCTAAAGCTGTAATGCACATTACAGCCTATGGCAAGGCCAAAATTACCTGTCTTGCAACCCACTACCTATTTTTTTTTGGTACTTCTCATACTCTCCACTTAAAAGTGTTTGGACGTACAACCTATCCTCCACCTTGTTGTGAAATCCACACTAAAAGCCCTAATGAAACTTACATATAGACACAAACAAAACCAAATAAGTATTTTTTTACTTTATTGAAATGAACAAAAACAGTGAACTGTAACCGTTCTAAAAATTCACACCAGAACAAAGCACCCGCATTCCTGCCCCTTCTGCTAGCGATGAACAACTATGGACAACTGGCCATTTTGTTCTCCATAATTTCGGCTTAAGTGTCAGATTTTTGCACAAATTAGAATAGTTGTCAAAATATATGAGCATGAGAAAATACATTTATGTGCCATTCTGGGAGGAGCAATATGTGCGGGGGACAAAAAGTGAAGAGGCTTGTTTGGAGGATTCTGTTATTTTTAAATTTTAATAAGTGTAGGTCTCAAATGTGGGAGAAATTAGAGGTACAATAAAATTATTTCCTGGATACAACCTTTAAAGGGACTCCGAGCTCATAAAAAAAAATGAAAGTTGTACTCACCTGGGGCTTTCTCCAGCCCAGTGCTGGTCGGGAGGTCCCACGACGGCGTCCTGGTTCTTCTCCCTGCTCCGGAATGGCTGACAGGCCGCAGCCCGGGCGACACTCGCCCGAGTGTCGGGCTGCTCCTTCCGCGTATGACGCGGATTACGTCACACGCCGGCCGCCTCGCGTCATCACGGCGGCCGGCGTGGCAGTACGGCGCATGCGCACTTTAATCGCGCATGCGCAGTACTTTCACGCCGGCCGCCGTGATGACGCGAGGCGGCCGGCGTGTGACGTAATCCGCGTCATACGCGGAAGGAGCAGCCCGACAGCACACAAGGCCCTGGTCTGGACTGTGTGTCCCCTATCTGTTTGAGAACCTGTGCAAGCCAGCTGGCCCGATGGCCCCTGTTCTCACCTCCATTTTCCAGAAATCCCTGATGGAGGGCAAAGTTCCCACCTGCCTCAAGAGGTCTACCATCATACCAGTCCCCCAAAAAATGGGCATCATGGACCTCAACAACTACAGACCTGTGGCCCTGACTTCAACCGTTATGAAGATCTTTGAAAAACTGGTCCTTACCCATTTGAAAGGCGCCACCGACATTCTTCTTGATCCACTTCAATTTGCTTACAACAGATCCATAGAGGATGCCATCAACATTAGCCTGTCTTTCATCATGGAACATCTAGACAAGCCTGACACCTACACCAGAATCCCCTTTCTGGACTTCAGCTCTGCTTTTAACACTATGGGCTTGATTCACAAAAGAGTGCTAACTGTTAGCACGGCCGTTTTCGTGCGAATTTTTGCATTGCGCGCGATCGCAAATTTTCGCACTAAACGATAACGTTTTTCGCGCGCAAACGCAAATTTTCGCACAAAAACGGCCATGCTAACAGTTAGCACTCTTTTGTGAATCAAGCCCAATCTGTCCAAACATCCTGTACGACAACCTAGTGCCACTTGGTGTCGATCACATACTCTGGGCTGGGCCCATGTGCATGCCTTGGATCAAGGACTTCCTCACAAACAGGAAGCAACTTTTAAGGCTCGGTAGCTGCTGCTCCAGGGAAAGAACCACAAATACTGCTGCTCCCCAAGGGTGTGTACTGTCCTCAATCCTGTTTTCACTGTATGCAAACAGCTGCGTCTCAACCGCAGACTGCATCAAGGTTATTACATTTGCGGATGAAACCACTATCCTTGGCCTCATCAGCGGAGAGGATGAATGCGCCTACCGGAGCGAGATTGAGCAAATCTGCAACAGGTGTAAGAGCAACAAACTTGTCCTAAATGCCGCAAAGACTGTTGAGATGATTGTGGACTTCAGGAAGTGCCCTCCCCCTCTCAATCCAATCCTCATCGAAGGCACTGAAGTTGCCAGAGAATCTAGCGTCCAGTTCTTAGGCACAACTATCACCAACGACTTGAGATGGGGAGTAAACACCACTATATGCCAAAAGAAAGCCCAGCTAAGGTTGTTCTTCCTGAGACAACTGAAGAAGTGTGGCTCGGAAGTTTCTACATGGCTACAATCAAGTCTATCCTCTGCTCCTCTATCATCGTATGGTATGCAGGCGCTACCGCAAGTGACAAGTACAAACCACAAAGGGTGATCAATGCTGCAGAAATAATCAATGGGTCACCCCTGCCACCACTGGACATCCTCCACGCATCCAGGCTAAGAACAAGGGCAAACAGGATTGTGCAAGACTCTTACCACCCCAGCAGTCGCTTCTTCATCCGCATGTACTTAGGCCGCCGTTACAGAACTATTCCCACCAAAACCTCCAGGCACAGGAACTCTTTTTGTGCACAAAGTCAGTATGTTACACTGTTTGAATGTCTGCCAATTTGCACTATGCCAATGCCTGTGTGTACCAAAAATAATTCTGGGTGTGGCATCCGCCGCACTTGGCGAAATAAATCTGATTCTGATTTTGAAAGGTGATACATTCTTGATTTATAAAGTGTTAAATAAACATATGCAATTACTAAGATCCTTCAAAAGTGTACTTGTGGAAATGGAGGTGTTGTTAATCAGAAAATGTACACCACTTGGTTCTTGTAACAGAGAACCATCTGATATATGTCTGGGTTAAAGGGAACCAGAAGCAAAACGTACAATATGTGGAGGCAACCATATTTATTTACTTTTAAATATGCATTGTAGTCCTGCAGATACATTTGGCTGCAGTAGTTTTGGGATCACACCAGAAACAAGCATGCAGCTAATCTTGTCAGATTTGACAAAATGTCAGAAACACCTGATATGCTGCATGCTTGCTCAGGGGTCTATGGTTAAACATATTAGAGACAGAGGATTAGAAGGATTGCCAGGCAACTGTTACTGCTTAAAATGAAATAAATATGGCAGTCTCCGTATAGCTCTCACTTTAGGTTCCCTTTAACACACGTGTAAATACATTATCTATGATTATGAATTGTTTTAAGGTGTTTTAAATTCTTCCCATCAGAACCTGAATCCTCATATTTGCACACTGTGTAATACAATGTAACTATGGAAAGATGGATATCATTTTAAAGCTCTCTTTCTCCTCTTTCTGGTGACACCTAAATTGATTCCCTACGCCTTTTAGTTTTCTTTATTTTCGCGATTGAAATCACGGCCGCTGCAATTTCAATCGCGAAAATAGCAAAAACTAAAAGGCGTAGGGGGTTGATTTATATATCATTGGAAAGAGGAAAAAGAGAGCTTTAAAATGATATGCATCTTTCCATAGTTTCTGCACTGCTCGAAGTCCCTTTAAGCTATGCAGAAGACGTGTTTTCTATAGTAAGTGCTGGACTTGCTCACAATTACAGCAACTTCATTTTGAGGCATCAGTAGAATCTTTGAGAGACTGTTTTGTCCAATTTTTTTAATCTGTTCCCTGTCTAGAGGACTATTTTTGAAAAGTACGGACTGTTTTTTTTTTAGTGCTGGGCCCATGTGCATGCCTTGGCTGAATGGTGTGTTTGGGTATGGTAGGGTGACGCAGCTTTCACAACAGTTTTTAAATGATGTGTCTAGGCACACTTTTATGCATTGTTAAATCACAAAGTAAGCATTAAACAAAGCCTCTTTTTTTCCACGTCAGTCTTGTCACAGCGTAATGAATTGTTAGACAATTGTGGTGGTTGGGTGGTACATACCGAGTGAAGGTTTAGGGAAATTGGTGGGTAATGTAACATTTCTCCTTCCCCCTTATCCCATATTACCAATCTCTGCCTGTAAGCTGTAAGTGTTACCAACTGCTGTATCAGTCTGTAACATATCTATAGCCAATGCATCTGCCTGTAATGTGTTCAGTAACTGATGATAATTTACAGTCTGCAATATGCCACCAATCTCTGTGTCTACCTGTAATATGCCACAGTTATTGTATTTCCCTCTAACTTGTTACCAGATGTTCATAGCTCCCAACTTTCTCTCTTTTGGAGGGACAGTCCCTTTTTGGAAGACCTGTCCCTCTGTTACTCTTTCCTCCTCATTTGTCAGGACTTTCAGGACTTTGTCCCTCTTTCTATGTAAATATATATATTTCTCTCCTAGAAAATGTTTGACTCTAAACTTTATTCCCATCTTTTAAATTGATATATTACTAATTTTAAAATGTTAATATGAAAGAAATTGAACCAGGATAGAAAGGACCAGTGTGATTTGAATTATAAAACCACATAATTTTCTTATGAAATCTTTATGGTATGCGTGACTAGGGGTGTGCCAGGGGTGTGATTAGGGGTGTGGCAGGGGCATGGTTTAAGTGTCCCTCTTTCTCATCTCAAAAAGTTGGAAGGTATGGATGTTGTATCTGCCTGTAATGTGCGAGGTCACTTTCCTTTCCTTCATTATGCCACTAGCCATTTAACATATTCCTGCATGTTTATTTAAAGGGGAAAGCATGGCCACCTACATCGGCTGATAGGGGGGCACTCACTGCCCTCCCTCACCTTGGGCTCTACCCTCAGCCTTCCCCCTCCAGAATCAATCATTGGCAGCAGTGGCTGGCGGGAACACATGGGTGCAGGGGCTGCAGCCCCTATTCTTAAGCCACTGTATGTAAATTGTTCCTCCTCATTGAAATGAGCATTTTCACTATTTTGTTTCCAAAATGTTGGAAATTTTAGAGACACATTTCTCATGCCCATTGACTGCAATGCACATGGAAGGGGAGGGAGGAGAGGGGCACTCAGCCTCTTCTGCTGACTCTTTTTTATATATATAACTCTGCCTTTTTGTTTCAGTTGTGTATTTGCCTATGCACATTAGGCCTGTCTCATCTCTATCATTAGTTCTATGGGGAGAAAGAGCAGGTTGCCTCCCTCTGCAAGTACTTGTGCAGCAGCAAGGGACAGGGCATCACTAGTTACTCATTACTTTTTTGGGGGAGAAGACCATCACAAGTAATTATTTATTAATTATTTATTGTATTTATAAAGTGCCAACATATTACGCAGCGCTGATTGTATTCTTTAATTTATGGATGTTAAAACCACCTTTAACTGCTTGCCGACCGTGTCAAGCCGATGGGCATGGCGGCAGCCCCAGGATGGCACCGATCGGCTTAGAGTCCTGGAGCAGGAGTTTGCAGGAGATCGCACGCAGGGTGCGCGCGCATCTCCTGTTTGGGGGCGGAGCTCCGCCCCTCCTTCAGTCTCCAAGCAGTGATCGCCGCTTGGGAGACTGTTAGATGGCGAAACCGCCGTCTAATTACATAGTACAGTACTGCGATCTGTAGCAGCGCTGTACTGGGGACAGCCGTGTGACACGATCGGTGGTGATTGGCTGAAGCCTATCACAGCTGTGATAGGCTGATGAGGGGAGGGAGGGAGGGAAAAATATTAAAGAAATAGGGGTTTTTATTTAAAAAATAATAATAAAAATATTTGTCAAAAAAAATAAACATGGGGGGAGCAATCAGACCCCCCCAACAGAGAGCTCTGTTGGTGGGGAGAAAAAGGGGGGGAGGGGATCACTTGTGTGCTGAGTTGTGCGGCCCTGCAGCGAGGCCTTAAAGCTGCAGTGGCCATTTTAAATAAAATGGCCTGGTCACTGGGGGGGGGGGGGGGGGGTTGACACTGCAGTCCTCAAGAGGTTAATTAAGGGATTGTGTCATCTAAGTCAGAGTTCCCCAACCCTGTCCTTAAGGCCCACTAACAATTCATGTTTTGCAGAAATCCACACACAATCTCAGGTGTCGTAATTAGTGTCTCAGCAGAGCTGATTATGATTAACTACTTCTGTAGATTTATACAGAACATGCAGTGTTGGTGGGCCTTGAGGACAGGGTTGGGGAACACTGATCTAAGTACCTGAAAAGAGAAACCGCCTGGCCTATCCAGGAAAATCTAAATAGTATATTTAAAGAGACACTGAAGCGAAAAAAAAATGATGATATTATGATTTGTATGTGTAGTACAGCTAAGAAATAAAACATTAAGATCAGATACATCAGTCTAATTGTTTCCAGTACAGGAAGAGTTGAGAAACTCCAGTTGTTATCTCTATGCAAAAAAGCTATTAAGCTTAACTAACTAATGACTAACTAATGCTGGGAATACACGTTTCGTTTTTGCCTTCGTTTTAGCCTTCGATTCGTTCAGTAAACGAATCGAGTGTTGAAAACGTATGTGAAAATAGTCATAATCTCATTATAGTTTCGATTAATAGACCCCAAAAACGAACGACTAGTGATCGAAAATGTTTGATATTATCTCTCTTTATCCATCTAATCGAGCCATTGGTAGGCTTGATGGCTGTTCAGATCGATTATATGTTCGTTTATGTTAGTCCGTCCCTGTAAAAAGGGATTTTCGTTTCGTTTCTTTGCAGCCTTCGATCATTGGAAAAACAAAACCATCAGAATCGAAAAAAAAAAACGAAACCGTGGGTGGTGATATTAACCGTACGTTCGATTATTTCGGGAACGAAAAGGACAAAAGGCACAATCGAAACGAAGGCAAAAACGAAGGCAAAAACGAAACGTGTATTCCCAGCATAAGTCGCGGAGAGGGCTGTTATCTGACTTTTATTATCTCAACTGTAATTGAACTGTTTACTTTTCCTCTTCTAGAGGAGAGTTTATTACTTCACAGACTGCTCTGAAAGACTAATTTTGAATTCTGAGTGTTGTGTAATCTACACATATTATAGAATGATGCAATGTTAGAAAAAACACTATATACCTGAAAATAAAAATATGAGAATATTTTCTTTGCTGCTAATCTTCTAGTAATTATTCATAGTACACAACCAATTCATTATATCATATATTTTTTTTCGCTTCAGTGTCTCTTTAAAAAGTACAACCTATTTTAGCTGATGAATGCTTCAGGTCATGTGTATTTGTCAGGAGTACAGTGAACCAAACGGCAGCCTTCTTTTATATCATAGTTTTGCTTCACATATATTTAATATGTGTATTTTCATGTAGCAGTATCTAAATGTTCCTTTATGTGCTGACTGATCTTCGTGGATGTGACAAAATGTCTTTAGTTTCACTTTCCCATAACTAGCTCAGATGTTGAAGGATTCGCAGATAACAAATGAAAACATCAAAATGAACATTGATTTTGTTATGGTCAAACTGTCAATTTGATTTGCTTTGCCACCTACCAAAGGTTTCATTGCTTTGTTGTTCAGAAATGATGCTGAGGGTGGGAAGAATAATGTAAGCAATGGGACCGAGCATCAAACATTCATTAAATTACTAACTGGACCAAGACAGTTGATTCACCTTTAGGGCAGCTACAGAAAACTCATCAGAGCTCTGTTTGTGATGTTGAGCAGAAGTTTCTGACAAGCAGCAAAAAAAAGCACTGTTAAGAATGATGTTTCAGCTTACAGTTAAAAGATTAAAGTGTAACAAGCTCTGACACTTTCAGCTGGTCACCTTTTTAACCTTGGGAAGAAAAAAAATTCTCCTGCCGAGACAAATGGATCACAATATAATTTTAGCTTTGATGCTCTACATCCCACCCTTTAACCCCTACACTGTAAAAGGAAAAACATTTTTTTTTAACTCTATGCCTTTTTATTTCCCTGTTGTCAATCCAGCAAGTTTTGAAGCTTATAGCATCGCTAGTTTCCCCTCGGGTCCATAGTAATGTGAATTGTCTTTATCCAAGTGCCTAACAAATCACTGTCATATAACGGCAGTCGACCTTTCTTTTCAATCTATGCACTTTTCAAGAGTTATAAATCAGTTGACTTTCAAGCTCGATGAGATGGCATATGCCCTGGTTTGAAGAACAGATGGAAGCTTGGGGGGAAAATAGTTTCTGCAGGCCTGATACAAGCAGCACTTCTCCATAAAAGTGAACCGTTCGCGCTAATTTCCCACATAAATTATACAGGCAGGGTGCGTCAGCCCATTCAGCAGAAAATCTTTCATCTAGCTTTCTGAGGTCATTTAGCAAATTTAAATTAAAGTTATTTCTAATACATGACTGCACTTTCATTCTGTATGTTTCTGAGAGTTTGCAATTTTCATCAAATAAAAAGACGTCTTTAATTGTATCTGGATCCAAAAAAGGAGAGCAATAAATTACATGCTGCACTATTCAAGATTTAAAAAAAATAAAAAATGATAAGCCCTAGTTATTAATTGATGACAGGGAAATTTGCAATTCTATTGTGTCAGCTACACAGCCTTAGAAGGTGGCAATCCTCTCACTGTCTTTTCCAGCTTTCTCTTACAATTGTACAGAAATGTATCTGGATATATATATGAAGGCATTTTGATCACAGCCATATTAATGCTTCATAGCCTCTACACAGGTTGTGTTTGATTATACTTAATGAGAAAGTTAGCATGCAGAGTAAAATGGGCAAAAAATACTCAAAATACACAACCACCCTCTAAAACATATAAGGTGTATTAATTACTTCAGGATTTTTGGTATGCATATTTATGCCCCTGTATAATTCAAGTGCGGATCAGGGGCGTAGATATGCATACTGTTTACTTTATGCCACATTCACCACAGAGGCGTAGCTAGGGTTTTCAGCGCCCGGGGACAAAGACTATTAATGCGCCCCCCAAAGTCAAGGTACGCGCGCCGCGCCAAAAAGGGGCGTGGTCACATAATAAATGTGGGTGTGGTTATGGGTGGAGCCAAATGTATATGGAGGTTAGCAGGCTCACGCTCACCCACCCTCCCTCAGGATGTACCTTCCAGCATGTTCCAAGACAAATTCAGCAATCATGAGCCCCCCCCATCAAGACAAATTCAGCAATCATGAGACCCCCAACATAACCAACTCAGCAATCATGAGGCCCCCAACAAGACAAATTTAGCAATCATGAGGCCCCCAACAAGACAAATTCAGCAATCATGAGGCCCCCAACAAGACAAATTCAGCGATCTTGAGGTCCCCAACAAATCATGAGGCCCCCAACAAGACAAATTCAGTAACCATGAGGCCCCCAACAAGACAAATTCAGCAGTCATGAGTCACATAAATAGACAGCATTTCACATAAATAGGTAGAATGCCCCCTTAATATGGTAGACACCTCTCACCTGGCAGCAGTTCTCCAAAATACACTCAATCTGACGTGGTTCCCCAAAAATAGGTAGCCCCAGGTCTATAGTTGTCCCCAGAATAGGTGGCCAGCAGTATAGATGTCCCCAGAATAGGTGGCCAGTGGTATAGATGTCCCCAGAATAGGTGGCCAGCGGTATAGATGTCCCCAGAACAGGTAGCCAGGGGTAGAGATGTCCACAGAACAGGTAGCCAGGGGTATATGTGCCCAGTATATGTAGGCAGGGATATGTGTGCCCAGTATATGTAGCCAGAGGTATATGTGCCCAGTATATGTAGCCAGGGGTATATATGCCCAGTATATGTAGCCAGGAGAATAATATGTGCCCAGTATATATAGTCAGGCGTATATGTGCCCAGTATATGTAGCCAGGGGTATATATGCCCAGTCCATGTAGCCAGGGGGTATATATGCCCAGTATATGTAGCCAGGGGGTATATATGCCCAGTATATGTAGCCAGGGGGTATATATGCCCAGTATATGTAGCCAGGGGGTATATATGCCCAGTATATGTAGCCAGGGGTATATATGCCCAGAGTAGGTAGCCAGGGGTATATATGCCCAGTATATGTAGCCAGGGGGTATATATGCCCAGTCCATGTAGCCAGGGGGTATATATGCCCAGTATATGTAGCCAGGGGTATATATGCCCAGTATATGTAGCCAGGGGTATATATGCCCAGAGTAGGTAGCCAGGGGTATATATGCCCAGTATATGTAGCCAGGGGGTATATATGCCCAGTCCATGTAGCCAGGGGGTATATATGCCCAGTCCATGTAGCCAGGGGGTATATATGCCCAGTATATGTAGCCAGGGGTATATATGCCCAGTATATGTAGCCAGGGGGTATATATGCCCAGTCCATGTAGCCAGGGGGTATATATGCCCAGTCCATGTAGCCAGGGGGTATATATGCCCAGTATATGTAGCCAGGGGGTATATATATGCCCAGTATATGTAGCCAGGGGGTATATATGCCCAGTATATGTAGCCAGGGGGTATATATGCCCAGTATATGTAGCCAGGGGGTATATATGCCCAGTAGATGTAGCCAGGGGGTATATATGCCCAGTAGATGTAGCCAGGGGTATATATGCCCAGTAGATGTAGCCAGGGGTATATATGCCCAGTAGATGTAGCCAGGGGGTATATATGCCCAGTATATGTAGCCAGGGGGTATATATGCCCAGTATATGTAGCCAGGGGGTATATATGCCCAGTATATGTAGCCAGGGCTTATATATGCCCAGTAGATGTAGCCAGGGGTATATATGCCCAGTAGATGTAGCCAGGGGTATATATGCCCAGTAGATGTAGCCAGGGGTATATATGCCCAGTAGATGTAGCCAGGGGGTATATATGCCCAGTAGATGTAGCCAGGGGGTATATATGCCCAGTAGATGTAGCCAGGGGTATATATGCCCAGTAGATGTAGCCAGGGGTATATATGCCCAGTAGATGTAGCCAGGGGTATATATGCCCAGTAGATGTAGCCAGGGGTATATATGCCCAGTAGATGTAGCCAGGGGTATATATGCCCAGTAGATGTAGCCAGGGGTATATATGCCCAGTAGATGTAGCCAGGGGTATATATGCCCAGTAGATGTAGCCAGGGGGTATATATGCCCAGTATATGTAGCCAGGGGTATATATGCCCAGTAGATGTAGCCAGGGGTATATATGCCCAGTAGATGTAGCCAGGGGGTATATATGCCCAGTATATGTAGCCAGGGGTATATATGCCCAGTAGATGTAGCCAGGGGTATATATGCCCAGTAGATGTAGCCAGGGGTATATATGCCCAGTAGATGTAGCCAGGGGTATATGTGCCCAGTAGATGTAGCCAGGGGTATATGTGCCCAGTAGATGTAGCCAGGGGTATATGTGCCCAGTAGATGTAGCCAGGGGTATATGTGCCCAGTAGATGTAGCCAGGGGTATATATGCCCAGTAGATGTAGCCAGGGGGTATATATGCCCAGTAGATGTAGCCAGGGGTATATATGCCCAGAGTAGGTAGCCAGGTGTCCCCCTCCCTGCCTCCCCAGCAGGAGGGGAGCAGCGCAGAGAAGAGGGAGAGCTGCTCTCTCTCCCTCGCTGTCCCCTCCATTAATGTCCGGGTGCTGGCAGCGGCGGCGGGCGGAACTTACCTCCGTCTCGTCGCAGCGCGGATGGATCTGCCGCTACTCTGGTCTAGTCCAGACCAGAGCAGCGGCTGCGGGATCCGAACTTCCGGCCGGCGCTGGAGCGAGACGGAGGTGAGTCCCGCCCGCTGCGCCAGCACCCGGACAATAACGGAGGGGACAGCGATGGAGGGAGGGAGAGCCCTAAGGTGAGAAAAGGGGGGGAGATGGCCCCCTTCTCCACCGTCCGCATAGCTCTCCCTCTTCTCTTCTCTGCGCTGCTCCCCTCCGCAGAAAAAAAAAAAAAAATCAGCTCAGCTGGGCGCCCTTAGGGACCCGGCGCCCGGGGGCACTTGACCTACCCCGACCCCCCCTAGCTCCGCGCCTGATTCACCATCCCCACGCTGTTTCTGTTCGCCTCACCATCGCAATCCCCTCCTTCTGTGATTGGGGTATGAGAATCCGCTGTTCCCAACCCCAATCACCGTGCCTGTGACTTCTGAGAGCTTGCAGCAATGAGATGCAAGCTCACAGTCAAAAAGGACCCAACAGTTCCGTATTTCTATTAATAGAATACAGTTTCAGTAACACCATCTTGTAGCCAAAAAGTAAAAATACATCATATTGCACCATAATACAACTTTACATAGAAACATTATTATATTTTATTATTTGTAACCCCTTCCACCCCTGCCCCATATTTACCAAAATAAAGCACTTGTTAAAAAAAAAGTTTTACATCATTTAAAAAAAATCCATAATATTCCTTATTATGTATGTCATGAGGGTATATTACTGTTAAGTTTGCAAATAAAGTCCTGTAATAAGTGATATACTATTAAAAATCCCTAAACAGAAAAAAATACACCTTTATTTCTAGATAAAATATTATCGCTATACATTGCACTACTAGGGACACAATTTAAATGCTGTAATAACCGGGACAATGGGGCAAGTAAAACGTGTGGGTTTTATGCATCGAAGCACATTATATATATATATATATATATATATATATATATATATATATATATATATATATAATTTCAGTGTGATTTTTTTCAGTGCTGAAATGTGACATTTTTGGGGGGTTTTAGCGAAAAAAAAACGATGATCCTGAAGTGGTTAAAGACAGCACATTGATATTCTGCACAGCAACCTATAACACAATGCTATAGCTATTTTTATTGAAACAATAAACCAGGCATTATCTGGTGATGTCTACGTTACACCAGTCACCTGAAATTATGAGAATATGGATACTGCCATATTTATTTCCTTTTAAAAAATACCAGTTTTCTGGCAGCTCTGCTGATCTATTTGGCTGCAATAGTGTTTGAATCACACCTGAAACAAGCACTTAGCTAATTTAGTCAGTTGTCAATCAGAAACCTCTGCTCTGCATGCTTTTTTCAGGGTCTCTGACTAAAAGTATTAGAGGCAGTCGATCAACAGGACAGCCAGGCAATTTGCATTGTTTAAAATGGCAGCCTTCATATCCCTCTCAGTTAAGGTGGGCTTTAATCAACCAAACATTTAGTTGCTGTTGGTTGTTGCTATAGATTACTGTGAACTACTTAACTTTGCACACTGCTTAGATGAACATGGTTAAGAATTGTGTAAATGTTCTGTTTACAAAAATCTAGAAGTAACTTATATAACATGATCTGGCTATAATCCACTTATTTTTACCATTTTTAAAGAACAGCAATGCTTACAACTCACTATTTACAGGGTGCCTCTCTTCAACCCCTTATGCTGGGTACACACTATAAGATTTTATGGTCAATTTACTGTAAGAACGATTATTTCGAACATGTCCAATTTGCTTTCTGATTGATTTCCGAGCATTTTCCGATCTATTTCCCTTAACTTTAGGCAATCGATTGGAAAGTGCTCAGAAATCGATCAGAAAGCAAATCGGACATGTTGAAAATAATCGATCTGACAGTAAATCGACCATAAAAGCTCATAGTGTGTACCCAGCATTAGACTGCTTGTATAAATCTTATGTAGAGATGGCCTGAACTGTTCTCCGGTGGACAGTATTCTGCGAACTGCCGCTGTACGCATTTGCGGCAAACAGCAAACATTTGGCATGTTCAACCCACCCCTATACATCATCATTGAGCTTAACTTTGACTCCTTACCTCACAGTCAGCAGACACATGGCAGCCAATCAGCTAGCAGCCCCTCCTGGACCCCCAAAAAAGCAGTTAAGGTGGCCATATTGGATTCGTTCTCTGCTGACTGCTGACTGTTAGTGAGAGCAGGGTCAGACTTGCTGCAGATAGGTAGGGAAAGCATTAGCTAGGCCTTTGTTCTTGTTTATTTGTTGTGAAAGCATCCCAAACAGCCCTTTTGAGAGCTAGCACATTGGTCTCCTACGTTTTTTCGTGTGTGACACTCCACAGCCCACTGACACCCAGAACTGTGTGCACACTACTGCTGTTCCTACATTAACCATTTCAGCCCGCGGGTATTTTTCACCTTATGGACGAGAGGAATTTTCATCTGTCAGCACTCCTCCTATTCATTCCCCAATAACTTTATCACTACTTATCACAACAAAATGATCCATACCTTGTTTTTTCCACCGCCAATCAGGCTTTCTTTGGGTGGTACATTATGCTAAGAATTATTTTATTTTAAATGCATTACGATGGGAATATTAAGAAACACATGGAAAAAATTCATTGTTTTTCAGTTTTAAGCCATTATAGTTTTAAATTAATTCACGCTACCATAATTAAAATCCACACATTTTATTCGCCCCTTTTGTCCCGGTTATTGCACCGTTAACATTTTATCGCTAGTACAATGTATGGTGACAATATTTTATTTGGAAATAAAGGTGCATTTTTTTCTGTTTTACATCCATCACTAATTGTTAGTCCAATATTTAATAATTATATGCCCTCTTGTCATAGATTTTTTTTTTGTTCCCTAAAGTCAGTAGGTGTATTTTACTATTTGGCCACAAGATGTCCCCGCTTAGCAAAAATCCTATTAGCGTACTTTGTAATTTTGCATTGTAAATAGGGGAAGTGACGTAGGCTTCCATCGGAAGCCTCCGATCACAGCAGCGGCGGGGAGATTATGAATGGAAATATTGCTTCCATCCATAAATTTAACAATTTATTTTGCGACTGGTAGTAGTGTCCCCATTAAACAATATGTAAATTGTGACACGAGGTGCGTCATTTATGTTATTTCTTGCACCTCCTGCCGCCTACAATATGTGGGATGTACCACACGCAATTTGAGAGCTCGCATTGCAGAACATTATTGTGGCACCAATTGGAAGACCTTCAAAAAGTCGGCAGTGTCCAAACATTTCAAAAATGTTCATGAGGGCAACCTTTCTTCTTTCATTTTTCAAGGGGTGGAACGCATAGTGAGTCCCAAGAGAGGTGGGGACACTTATAAATTACTTCTGAGGCGAGAAGCTTATTGGATACATAGGATGGACACTCGCACTCCTATGGGTCTCAATACACGCTGGGATCTGAATCTTGTTTATGATTGTTGACCATATGTATTTGCTTTCCCTTCGATCTTCTTTTACTCATGGGATTTATGCGTTCTTTTGCTCTCCTTTGCTAAATGGGCTTTCATATTTGGCCTTATAGTTGCCATGTTTTCTCCAGTACTGGTCTTTTACATTACCTTTTAACACTCGTTGATAGTTGTTATTAATCAGGGCACTATCTGCAAAGAGTTTGTATGTTCTCTCCGTGTCTGCGTGGGTTTCCGCCGGGCACTCCGGTTTCCTCCCACATTCCAAAAACATACGGATAAGTTAATTGGCTCCCCCTAAAAAATTGGCCCTAGACTACAGTACTTACATTACATAATATAGACATATGGCAATGGTAGGGATTAGATTGTGAGCTCCTTTGAGGGACAGTTAGTGACAATATATATATACACTGTACAGCGCTGCGTAATATGTCGGCGCTATATAAATACGTAATAATAATAATAATAATAATAATAATAACTGAGCATATTTATGAATTTTGTACATTTATTATGTCTCTTTTAAGATAATGTATGTGTTTAATGTTCCCTTTAAGGCGAGGGCTGGTTGAGGTATAGGGTGGAGTCTTTTTCCTCCCACCTACATAAAGCCCTCCCCTTGCAGGTTCACCTTTAACTATGACTAAGGGCAGATTGTAAGCCCGACACGCGTCAGTTGAACCCTGTGATTTTTAACATTTGCCATGTGGAATTCCTGAATAAAGAATACCAGCATTTTCTACCACTGTTGGCTTGTGGATCCTTTTGTGCACATTCTTGGATTGGCTTGGCTTCCCAGATCCTGCACCCACTGGTCAAACTGGTAGGGGGTTTTGAGCGTTCTGATTTTCACAATTTACATAAATTTAACAAACGGCAGCGGAAACTGACAGAAATCAGTGGCGGGAGATAGCGCTTTTGAACAAAAACTGTTTATTCTCGGCGGACATGCTCGGATTGGCACAGGGGACTGTTGTCCCCTGCAGCCAATCCCCCTGCTAGCAGCAGCAGTGCGATCGTGGGCATCTGCCCGCACGATCGCCTGCAGATCACCCAAACTGCAGAGACATGACTAGTGTGTCCCTGTGGCTCTAGCTGCTGCCGCTGCGGACGTGCAGCTCACGTCCGCGCAGCTGAAATGGTTAAGTTACACGCACAGTACCACTCCAGTGCATTATTATGTCACTGTATTCTGAAAGTACTATTGCATTTCTCTGTGTGTGACACCCCACAGCCCACTGACACCCAGAGCTGTGCATAATGTGATTTCTGCTCTTTAGGGTTCAGAGGGGAACTTCAGTCTAAACAAACATACTGTCATCAAGTTACATTAGTTATGTTAATTAGAATAGGTAGGTACTATAATCTCTTACCCACCCTGTTTTAAAAGAACAGGCAAATGTTTGTAATTCATGGGGGCTGCCATCTTTGTCATGGGGGCAGCCATCTTTTTGGTTGAAAGGAGGTGACAAGGAGCAGGAGACACAATTCCAACTATCCTGTGTCCTGATTACCCCTCCCAGCTGCACACGCTAGGCTTCAAATGTCAAATTCAAAATGTAAAAGAAAAGAAATTGCACCAAAACAGCAGAACGAGAACAACAAAATCAGCAATCCCATCATGCTTTGCACAGCATCAGGGGAAAAAAGCCCGGGCAGTTTTCTTCTGTACAGCTAAAAATGAGGTTTGTATAAGAGAAACAAAGTTCTGAGGCTGTGAAACTGTTAAAGAAACACAAAGCCTTTTCAGTGCTTCTGAGTCGATTTTTAGTCCGGAGGTTCATTTTAAAGCCCGACTTTGCATCAACTCCGTAATTTTTGGTGGGGCTTTTGGCATGGATGCCCCTCAGGTCAGGTGTTAGACCCCTTGAAACAACTTTACCATCACTTTTGTGGCCATAAACTTAGACTTAGTAGGTTTTAAAATTTGCCTGCCCATTGCAGTCTATGGCAGTTCGCCTGTTCGCAAACATTTGTGGAAGTTCGCGTTCACCATTCCCAAACGGAAAATGTTATGTTTGCAACATCTGTAATCTTAAGTGCATGGCTGCAGATCACAGAAAATTCATTGTTGGAACCTAGCTTGAGCTGTACAGATGTAAGGGCATTAGAGGAGTCCATCCTACAGATCAGGTGATTAGTGTCTACACTAGTTATGAGCGTGGAGATCATGATAGATGCAGTTGTTTTATGAGCTTTGCAAGATGGGACCCCAAGGTTGTGAGGATTACCAAGTGGAGGCAAGGGAAGGTTAGTGAACATTAGGAAATCCCATAAAAGTTTGACTTCTAGTAATTCCACTATTCTGTTAACTTCTATTACGGGCCCAGGGTTTATGTATTCTAGATAAAGGTGTGACTAGGGATATTATTATGTATTTTACATGTATATATGAAGCCATGATATTTTGATTGTGTGGCAAATACATAAATAATTGCCCCTCATAGAGACTCCAATATCTGGTCTCTCGCTTACACTGTGTACCATTGCGGGTATGATAATTTAATTGTGTCATCTGTTTGGGGGTTTTGGGAGGAAACTGAAGCACTTATAGTACTTTTAAGAAAATGCAGAGAGCACATACAATAAATACTTACCATATTTTTTAGACCATAAGATGCTCCTGGCCATAAAACACATCTAGATTTAGAGAACAAAAATGAAGGAAACAATTATACTAAACCTGGTACATCCATGGTGCAGCAGCATCTTGTGGGGGGATGGACCTTTCCCCCCCAAGCAGCCCAGTAAGACTAACCTCTGCTGTCCCACCAAATGCACTGCACTACACTAAACCCTTATGCCACATTAGTTACATTGCACTATAATATACAAACTCCTGATGTTCCACCAGTTGCACTGCACTACATTACACTACACTAACCCCTGATGCCCCACCAGGTTTACTGCACTATGCCACAATAATCCCTGCTGCCCCACCAGCTACACTAACTACCCTACAATGCCAGTGGAAGCTCTCATCTGATCCAGCCACCATGCTCCTCTCCTCCTCTGTCTCCATCTGCAGCCAACATTACAGATCCTGCTATTCTACAAGGTCCAGTCCTCCAAGAGGTCCATTCTTCCTGGTTTCAGGTTGTCTGGCTTTCTGAGGGGCACCCTTTGCGTGCCCTTCCTAGTTACTAGTGCCCTCTCACAGTGTGAGCCCAGCAGGGCATGACCAGTTATAAGGATGGGTGACACCCTTGGAGGACTGGAGAGTGTAGAGAATCAGGATTTGTAACAGTGGCTGCTGACGGAGACAGAGGAGGAGAGGAGTGCACCGTCTGGATCAGTTCGTGTATTTGCAACTGTATTTTCAAAATATAACACAACTACTTTCCCCCACCCCAGGTTTTGGGGAAGAAAAAGTGTCACTTATAGACCGAAAAATACAGTAATTAATTTATTGTGCCAATGCTATCAAAATACATATTTCATGTTGGTCATGCTATCTCCTTGGCTTAAGTCCTATTGAAGTTGCACACTTTACAGCAAGCAAGTACAATGATGTCTTCGGTCAAAACACTTAATCTGCACATTTTTTCTAGGTCTGTGACTCATAAAGAATAGAAAGCATGTACTCAATGATTTCAGAGGTCAAAACACCTGATCTGCATATTTTTTCTGAGTCTGGGACTTATGAAGTATAGCAAGCATGTACTCAATGATGTCCTCAATCAAAACTACTAGTCTGCATATTTTTTTTTCTGGTTCTGTGGCTCATAAAGTACAACATGCATGTACTTAATGATGTCAGATGTTAAAACACCTGATCTGCATCTTTTTTTCTGAGTGTGTCACTCATAAAGTATTAAAGGTAGAAGATCATCAGCATGGCAGTTATTGCATTCTTAGAATGAAGTCAGCAATGGCAGCCTTCATTTTTCCAGAAGTACATGTTTCCCTGAAAGAAAAATTCCCTTGTCGTTCATAACAACCAGATTCTTTGATTAATTTTTAAATCAAGATTGTAACGATGATATATGGGAAATATTGGTTTCTATGGCAGCAAAAGAACAGACAGGAAATTAGCACAGTATACTGTAAGTTAAGTAATAGCAAAAAGAAAGATATAGCTTTAGAGATCTTTTATCTAAGATTCCTGAGGGAAAGAAACACTCTGCCTACTGAATAAATGTTATTATCCTGCTAACTTTTATCTTTTGCCTATAGAACCATAATACAGTAATTCATTGGTGTTCACTTCAAACGTCCAATCATGTGTACAGAAGTTCCAATGTTTTAAATTTCTCTGCACATGAGTGGATGTTTGAAGAGAGCACAGTTTCACTTCACTGCACATCTCTGCACAATCAATCCCGCTGAGTGAGGAAAATGGAAAAATATGAAATCATTTGCAGCCTTTTTCACAGAACATTGTAGAATATCTACATATTTGTAATTATATTAGCAAAGGATATTCTTTAATGCTCAGTCAGTACAAGTCATCTTTCAAGTCAGTGAAAAATGCAGCAAGAGGACAATGTAGCGGTAAGTCTACCCCAATCCTTCCCTTTACTGGCAAGCCTTCCAAGGTGGTTCATAAGGGAAACAGTAAATTCGGGCGCCTGAGGCTAGTGGACAAATCGGGCGCCGCCATTCACTCCTATAATAAATATCGTTTAATGGGCGCCCGATAGGAAAAAAGGGCGCCGGTGAAAAATAACGTTTTAAAAGCGGCGCCCGGAGACTTAATGTTTTATTACTGCTTCTCATGATTACACATTATTTAATGATTTATACATTTTTAAATATTATTTTTAAACGAAAAACAGTACAATATTTTTTTTCAAACAATATTTTTAAACGAAAAACAGTACATTTTTTTTTACATTATTTTTAAACGAAAAAACCAACAGGGGGGTCTTAGGTTTAGGCACCAACAGGGGGGTCTTAGGTTTAGGCACCAACAGGGGGGGTCTTAGGTTTAGGCACCAACAGGGGGTCTTAGGTTTAGGCACCAACAGGGGGTCTTAGGTTTAGGCACCAAAAGGGGGGTCTTAGGTTTAGGCACCAACAGGGGGGTCTTAGGTTTAGGCACCAACAGGGGGGTCTTAGGTTTAGGCACCAACAGGGGGGTCTTAGGTTTAGGCACCAACAGGGGGGTCTTAGGTTTAGGCACTAACAGGGGGGTCTAGGGGTTAGGGGTAGGTACAGGGAGGGTTACTTAGGCACCAACAGGGGGGGTCTTAGGTTTAGGCATCAACAGGGGGGTCTAGGGGTTAGGGGTAGGTACAGGGAGGGTTACTTAGTAATTATTTTTTTTTAACGTTATTATACGTTTCAGTATTTAAACGAAAGATTAACGTTTTTACAATTGCCGATTTAATGCACATTATTTAATGATTTATAACTTTAAAAAACATTAATTTTAAACGAAATACAGTACAATACATTTTTAAACGTTATCCATGCTTATCGTTAAAAACCCGGCGCCCTTTTTTCCCAGCGCCCCTTTTTAACGTACGGTTCATAAGTGTCTCTGAAACTCTAAAATGGAGCTACCAAGTGCAAAGAAAGCAGGAGCAGCTTATTAGAATGTTTGTTTCATTCAATAGTTGAAACCTGATTACTTGCTCTGGTCATTGATTTTTTTTCTGCTCCAGCTGTCTTTACACTTGTCTAAAAAATAACCCCCCTTTCTTTAACCGTGTTGACTGCCAAAATAGGACCCAGAATGGCTGAGCTTTCTAAACCCTTTTAAATTCCATATCTGCCCCATCCAAGCTTCACCACTAAAACATGTATGTAAAAAAACAAACATTCATATAAAAAGGGTGCCTAATAAAAAAAGGGCACCTGATATAGCCAAAATTTTGTCTATAAAGGGCGTTGGAAACAGCCAAGATTTTTTTCAACTATAAAAGGGCACCTGATATACTCGAAATTCTTATTTTTTGGTTATAAAATGGTGCCGGGTATAGCCAAGAAAAGTCATATAGCCGAGACAAGGGATTACTATGAACTTACTTTTCCCTACTCTAACACAGAACCCTCCCCTGGTGGTGCCTTACCCTAATACCCAACCACCTAAATTCAAAGGACTATATAATATTAACTAAGGTGCGCTAATGGTACTCTTTCAGACCAAAGTGGAATAAAAATAGTATTTAATTAATAAAACAAACAAATACAGTTTATGCAATGAATAAATCACATAATGCCCAGGATCCTGTTCCATACAGCATTCACACACACAGACACACTGCAATAGACTGGTGGGTGAAAAAACGTTTCACCCCCAATCGTGCTCAATTGTGAACTGTTAATCAACTGTCACCTCAGCCCCAGGAGACAAACTGACGTGTTTAGCTTGTTGAAGACTATATAGATCACCATATGGTGACCATTGGACTCCGTGTATCACAAGATGAATTGTCCGCTGACCCAGCGCGTTTTTTCCAATCCATTGCGCACAGACTCTCCAGGTAAGCTGCCGGCCGGAGCTATCTGGATCGAGCGGTCCTGTGTAAACTACCCACGCTGAACTATCTATATACGGAGGTGGACATTCCCACACCTCATCAAGTACATTCTATACTGATCGTAGTGGACGTTTAGAGGAATTTACAGCAGCATCTATACGGAGGTGGTAAGATCCACATTGTGTCTGAACTGTATTAGAAGCATATATTGATATCAGCTTATTTTAAGCGAACTGAATCATTTACTACAAGAAGAACTTGAGCCGTTTACTCCATCTGACAATTCATCTTGTGATACACGGAGTCCAATGGTCACCATATGGTGATCTATATAGTCTTCAACAAGCTAAACACGTCAGTTTGTCTCCTGGGGCTGAGGTGACAGTTGATTAACAGTTCACAGTTGAGCACGATTGGGGGTGAAACGTTTTTTCACCCACCAGTCTATTGCAGTGTGTCTGTGTGTGTGAATGCTGCATGGAACAGGATCCTGGGCATTATGTGATTTATTCATTGCATAAACTGTATTTGTTTGTTTTATTAATTAAATACTATTTTTATTCCACTTTGGTCTGAAAGAGTACCATTAGTCGCACCTTAGTTAATATTATATAGTCCTTTGAATTTAGGTGGTTGGGGACACCATCTCTTCTAGGGTTGCAGCTACTTTTAATCATTTAGTCCATTAAAAGACAATTATCTCCAGGCGCGAGAACCAATTTTTGAAATTACCCTAATACCCCCCCTGGGGGTGCCTAACCTAAAACCCCCCACTGGTGCCTAACCCTAAGATCTCCCAGTTGGGGCCTAGCCCTAATACCATCCCTGGTGGTGCCTAACCCTAAGACACCCCTGGTTGTGCCTAACCCTAAGACCTCCTGGTAGTGCCTAACCCTAAGCCCCCTGGTGGTATCTAACCCTAAGACCCCCCTGGTAGTGCCTAACCCTAATACTCTCCCTAGTGGTGCTTAACCTTAAGACCCTTGCATGGTGGGGCTTAACCCTAAGTCCCCTCTTGGGGGTGCCTAACCTGAAGACCCCCCCCTGGTGAGGCCTAAACTCAACCCCCCTAGTGGTGCCTAACCTTAATCCTCCATGGAGGTGCCCGATATTTGCCGCATTTCATGTTGAACATATGTTATGTTGAACTTTTATAACCAAATTAACTGACATAACCATAATAACTGATATAACCAAATTTAGTCACCTGCTGATATAACCGATCTTTTAGCTGTATTTATATAGCTGAAAGAAATCTAAGCTAAATCCAGCACTCTTTTGTAGCGGGAAAAAATGTGCTATATCCAGCAAGCTTTTATAGTGGAAAAAAATCTTGGCTACAAAGTGGTGTCATTAATGGTAAAAAAAAAAATCTCAGCTATAAAAGGCTCCCTTTTACAGTCAAAAAAAGACCTGGGCACCGTTTTCACCACCTTATAGCCGGGATTTGCATTGTAGTCTATGGTGGCATCCTTTATACACAGATGGCTCAGGCACACTTTTCAACTGATACCAAAAAATGTTTGTTAAATAAATAAAAATCTTGGTGTTTCCAATATTAAAATATTCACTGCATCTGATTTCAGGTGACCAGCTCTTCACAGCCAACCACTTAATGCCGCCCCCCCCCCCCCCCCCCAATCCTCCCTTTCTGTGAATCTTTGCAATGATACAGTCCACATCATACTTAGGGGCAGTATCAACTGATATCCCACTGTAGTCACATCTCTGTAGGGAATGGCAGACAGAGAACAGACTGTTATTCGCTAGAGAAGTGTGGCTAGAATAAAAAATACACTTGCCATCTCCTTATGTCATCTGTGTCGCTGTGATTATGACCATGTAACCTATGGAATTGGCTTAAGCAGTTAAGGCTAGAAGAAAGACTCTGAGGGGTACTAAAGTTGTTTGCCTTTAAAATCTGGGTGTCTTTAATCTGTTTTTATACAAACAAATTAAAGCCTTTTCTAATTATTTTAAGACAATTAAGATCAAATTTCGGCTTACAGTTAAAAAAAAAAATGTGCACAGCATTTTTATTGGCAACAATATTGATAATTGACTTTTGACCAGGACATAGCACAGGAAAGAAGTGAGTACCGTATACTGAAATGGGTTGAAATTAAGGGGTGTGACTAAAACATAGAAGGCTCAACACAGACAGAATACATTTCAGTATTTAAGAAGAGCAGAAGAATAAGGCCTGGGGCACACCAGAGGAGTTTTTCTGAGCGTTTTGAGTTTTTGAAACCTCCTGCTAATGTTAGCCTATGTGTCTATGCACACTGCAGCGATGAGGTTTTGTAAAAAGCCCACATAGCATTACATAGGGAAGAGCTTTTGAAATCTCTAGCTTTTGGGGAGCTTTTCTGGTGTGTCTCAGCCCTAACAACATATCCAAATAGCCACCCCTGCTCAAGGAAAAAGGCTAAAGGGATCTTTCAGCAAACCCTTTATCTATTTACCACAAAGGGTTAAAGGGTCAGTAAAACTCACTTCATTCATGTTGTTAAATTCTTAATGTTGCCGAAAGTCTTTTTTCTAAGTTGCTAGAATGAAAAAAAAAATGTTCTTGGCTTGCCTGCAGACTTGATTACAATTACTCTGCCCTCATCATCGTCTCTCTTCAGGCCTCTTTCACACTGGTGCCATTGCATTACCCTGTTCTACTGCAGGGAACTGCTTCTCCAATGAAAGTCATGGGGGCATTTCATACCTGGCACGGTGCGATGCAATGCATCGGAGGTCCTCACTTTGCCGCTCGGCAGACGCTGGGCCATCTGCCCATTGATGTCCACCAGTGACGTGCGGTGACCAGAAGTCATGTTAGTCTATGCCGCCGCACATATTTTAAAACTGTTTGCTGCACGTATTCCATCGTGCACGGAATCCTATTTTAATAACACACTTCTGCGCATTTCTACCAATCGGCCACAGGAAGTGAGTGCTAGAGAAGCCTCACTTCTTGCTTGGAGTTCAGTTTGAAGAGCGATTACTGCACATTGCCACGATAATCCCAGAGGGCTATTTTTTTTAGCATTGCGTTGCTATTATCGCATCGCAACGCTGATTACAAGTGTGAAACTTATATATATAATATATTTATATATTTATTTATACGTATACTTACTGTATATGTTTCAAAATCTAAAGGAAATCATTACAGCCCAGGACTGTTCTTGAAAAGTTTGTAGCTGAGTATTGTAAAAGGTTGTGGTCAACTGAAACTGTTTGTTATAAGCTATATTACTGATTTTGCTCAAATAAATACAAGCCTGTGTGCTGCAACTCCCTGGACCTCTTGGATGGCTTCCCAGGGCCACTATTCTCCTTTTAGAGCAGATAGCTATCCAGAATGTGACTTAGACCATCTTCACAGAACAATTGTAGCAGTGCTTAGAGATCTGGTAATTTCCCATAAGTTTGATTTCATAAAATGCTAAAATGCTTCAAGATTAGGGATGCTAGTTGGGATTTCCAATCGGAAATTGCATTTCCACAGCGAAATTCGGAAGTCGGTAATGGAAGTGCGGTAGGCCAATTTTCGCGGAAATCGCGGAAATTTCCGGTGACTTTAACATCAATTTTCTCAAAAACTACAAGGTCTTTTTGAAAGATTTTTTTTTCTCTTGTTTGACTTTTCAGCTTAACATTCCCTGAAAATGTGATGTTTCTAGCACTTATGGGGGATTTGCTATTAACCTCTAAATTCGGCATCATACCGCATAGCGTTTCCAATGCGGATTTTCGCGGTAATTTCTGCCGAATTTAATATCAATTTTGTCAAAAAGTATAAGGTCTTTTTAAAGGATTTTTTCAACTTGTTTCTACTTTTCCACTTAACATACCCTGAAAATTTGGTGTTTGTAGAACCTAAGAGGGCTTTGCTATTAACCGCCAAAGTTAGCTGCTGTAGGCTGTACTGTAAAATGCAGAAAATTTGCATTACCGATATGCGGTATTATGCCGACTTTAGAGGTTAATAGCAAAGCCCCCATAGGAGCTAGAAACACCAATTTTCAGAGAATGTTAAGCCAACAAATGAGAACAAGAGGAAAAGGACTTTGTAGTTTTTGAGAAAATCGGTGTTAAAGTTGGCAGAAATTACCGCGAAAATCCACTTTGAAACCGCTATGCAGTATGACACCAATTTAAGAGGTTAATAGCAAAGCCCCTAGAGGAGCTAGAAACACCAAATTTTCAGGGAATGTTAAGCAGACAAGTCGGAACAAGAAAAAAAAATCTTTCAAAAAGACCTTGTAGTTTTTGAGAAAATAAATGTTAAAGGGACTCCGAGCAGTGCAGAAACTATGGAAAGATGCATATCATTTTAAAGCTCTCTTTCTCCTCTTTCCAATGATATATAAACCGCCACCTTATGCCTTTTAGTTTTCGCTATTTTCGCGATTGAAATTGCCGCGGCCGCGATTTCGATCGCAAAAATAGAGAAAACTAAAAGGCGTAGGGCAACGATTTAGGTGTCGTCAGAAAGAGGAGAAAGAGAGCTTTAAAATGATATCCATCAAGCCATAGTTATATTGTATTACACAGGGCGACTTTTTGTCAAAGTCAGCAGCTGCATTCAGCAAAATGGAGCTGCTGACACTGGGGAAAGTGTCGTCCTGTGTAATACAATATAACTATGGCTTGATGGATATCATTTTAAAGCTCTCTTTCTCCTCTTTCTGACGACACCTAAATCGTTGCCCTACACCTTTTAGTTTTCTTTATTTTCGCGATCGAAACCGCGGCCGCGGCAATTTCAATCGTGAAAATAGCGAAAACTAAAAGACGTAGGGTGGTGGTTTATATATCATTGGAAAGAGGAGAAAGAGCGCTTTAAAATGATGTGCATCTTTCCATAGTTTCTGCACTGCTCGGAGTCCCTTTAAAGTCGGCGGAAATCACAACGAAAATCCGCATTGAAATGCGGAAATCGTTAGCGGAAATTGGAAACGGTAGCAGTAATTGGCAATGGTGGAATGCAGATTTTTGGCAGAAGCGGAAATTGGCATTTCCGACCATCCCTATTCACGACCAATATGGGGTAATTTTGATAAAGGTTATGGCAAGTTTTTGAAAAACCAAATCTACTAGAGCAAAATAAAAAATAGGGAATCTCTGGCACATGGGCGTCCGCAGAAAATTTTCCGGGGGGGGGGGGGGGGGCAAAAAAGGGGGAGGAAGAATTTGGGGTGGTGTTAAATGGGGCTACGTCTTGAGAAATGGGTGTGGTCATGAACCAGAATGTGGGTGTGCTCGCGGGTGGAGACAAGTTTACATGAACTTAGCAATGGTGGGACATTAGATTAGGACAGTGGTGGCAAACCTTTTGAAGGTCGACTGCCCAAACTGCAACCAAAAAGTCACTTTACTATCGCAAAGTGCCAACAGCAATTTCAACTAAATACAAACGTTTGAACTCATACATGAACATTATGGAAAATCCAAGTTGAAAATAAACTGTGAAGATAAACAATTTCATCCATCCGACTCCTGAAAAATGTGTTATTTTTTTTTAGAACCTCCCAGTTTCATTTTCGGTTTTAAAAAGCTGAATGTAACGATCGGTGTCAGCCAGAAGTAGAACAGATTTTCTGATTATTGGTGATCTGCAGTATCACCAATAATACAGATGTTATACCTGATTATGTGGTGATCTGCAGAATCACCAATAATACAAGTATAGCAAGACACACAGGATACAAAGATGTAAGATGGTGTTTGGTGCAACAGTAAATATAGATGGAGATACCCGCTGTCCAGAGGAGCTGGTGAAGGGGGTATCTCTAATTAGTGTTGGGCTAACAGTGTTCGCCACTGTTCGGGTTCTGCTGATGGTGCTCGGCCAAACCGTTCGGCCACATGGCCGAACTAAGAGCGCATGGCCGAACGTTCCCCGAACGTTCGGCTAGCGCTGTGATTGGCCGAACGGGTCACGTGGTTCGGACCCCGAACGCGCTCTGATTGGCCGAACGGGTCACGTGGTTCGGCCCGAACACGCTCTGATTGGCCGAACGGTCACGTGGTTCGGGTAAATAAATACCCGAACCACGTCATATCGCCGCCATTTGTCTGTGGGTTTAGCTTTGGGTAGGCAGGCAGGGTAGTTCGCGCTCCAGCCACGCTAGCCAGGGTCCCCCCAGTCATTGTGTGTCGCTGCTGGGAACAGTAGTACACCGCTCGCTCAGCCACACTATATAGCATTGTGTGTACTGCCACTGTGTACCTCGCTCAGCCACGCTATATATAGCATTGTTTACTGCCACTGTGTGTGCACGGCTCAGCCAGACTATATAGCATTGTGTGTACTGCCACTCTGTGTACACCGCTCAGCCAGACTATATAGCATTGTGTGTACTGCCACTGTGTGTACACCGCACAGCCAGACTATATAGCATTGTGTGTACTGCCACTGTGTGTACACGGCTCAGCCACACTATATAGCATTGTGTGTACTGCCACTCTGTGTACACCGCTCAGCCAGACTATATAGCATTGTGTGTACTGCCACTGTGTGTACACCGCTCAGCCAGACTATATAGCATTGTGTGTACTGCCACTGTGTGTACACGGCTCAGCCACACTATATAGCATTGTTTACTGCCACTCTGTGTACACGGCTCAGCCACACTATATAGCATTGTTTACTGCCACTGTGTGTACACCGCTCAGCCAGACTATATAGCATTGTGTGTACTGCCACTGTGTGTACACCGCTCAGCCAGACTATATAGCATTGTGTACACCGCTCAACCAGACTATATAGCATTGTTTACTGCCACTCTGTGTACACGGCTCAGCCAGACTATATAGCATTGTGTGTACTGCCACTCTGTGTACACCGCTCAGCCAGACTATATAGCATTGTGTGTACTGCCACTGTGTGTACACCGCTCAGCCAGACTATATAGCATTGTGTGTACTGCCACTCTGTGTACACCGCTCAGCCAGACTATATAGCATTGTTTACTGCCACTGTGTGTACACGGCTCAGCCAGACTATATAGCATTGTTTACTGCCACTGTGTGTACACGGCTCAGCCAGACTATATAGCATTGTGTGTACTGCCACTGTGTGTACACGGCTCAGCCACACTATATAGCATTGTTTACTGCCACTCTGTGTACACGGCTCAGCCAGACTATATAGCATTGTGTGTACTGCCACTGTGTGTACACCGCTCAGCCACACTATATAGCATTGCGTACTCTGCCAGTCAGTGTGTATATTGCTGGGATCAGTAATACTCCACTCACCGCCAACCACTATATGAGCTCACCATGAGTTCCTCAGAGACCTCCGCTGTGAGTAGCACTCCCAACAACAGCAACAGCCAACGCCCCACGCAAGCTATAACATCCACCCCAGCAGCCAGTGGTCAGCAGCAGCCCTCCCCGGAGGAGAACGTTGTGTCCATCGGTCCGTCGCCAGAGCGATTAATGAGGGCTGCCATTGAGGAGATGATGGGGCCTGATGTGGAGGAGGAGGTCCGGCTCAGGCCAGCATCCCAAGTTAATGTTGAGGACGATGAGGGGTCTGTGTCTGGGGATGTTGGGGTGGCAGAGGTGGTGGGTGGGTCAGACTCAGGAGAAGAGTTGTATGATGAGGATGATGATCGGGACCATCTGTATGTGCCTCAGAGTCCGACCCCGGAAAACATGTTGTATCGTGTGTTTAGGTACTAAAATCTGCGTTACCACTTCCCAGTACTGCCCGGGTCCACGGATCCATATAATTTTTTGGGCAGCACTATCAAACTGTGGTACTATGAGTGAGTTGCCATGGTCCTTCTGTGCTGTCACACTCACCGTCTGTCTGCAGATGGATTGTTCAACACAGCTACGCCATCTGACATGTAGACCTTGACCATCTTCTCCAGGCGATTGGTGTTGGAGGACGTGGAACTGCCCGATTGCTGTTCTGTGGGCTGCTGCATGGGTGTCAGAAAATGTTCCCACTCCAAGGACACTGCCAATACCATTCCCTTTTGGGCACTAGCAGCAGCTTGTGTTCTTTGCTGCCCTCCTGGTCCTCCTGGGTTTGCTGAAGTCAGTCTGTCGGCGTACAACTGGCTAGAGAAGGAGGAGGATGTCAATCTCCTCTCTAAAGTCTCCATCCTCAAGGGCCTGCTGGAATTGTTCCATTTTTGACCTGTCTGACACTTTCTTCAATCAGTTTTTTAACACTGTGTTTGTATAAACTGGGTATAAACCCAGTAATTGGTGTTGTCCAGAATAATGAATAATAATGAATAGTGAATAATGCACGGGCCGCGTTCAATGCAGTCTAGCATGAATTGAGCCATGTGTGCCAGAGAATCCTGCCAGACTCCTCTGTCTTCATGTTCTTGTGAGCATTGTGATTGTTGTGATGCACCATATTCGTCACCAGCATCACTTTCTTCCTCTTCTGCTGTCCATTCCCGATAAATTGTGGAAGTCCAACGTGCACCACTCTGTCCCTCGGCAGTGGGGGCATCCAATTCCTGCTCCAACTCCAGCTGTTCCTCGTCCTGTTCTTTGTCATAGCTGGGACCAGCGTTTCCTGAGGCAGGTTGCCTGATGTTGGTATCATCACGCTGATCGTTTTCATCTTCAGATTCCCCCACTTGCATCATGCCAGCGGTTTCCATCTTCAACATTGATTTCTTCAGTAAACACAGCAGTGGTATTGTAATGCTGACTGTAGAGTTGTCACTGCTCAGTCACAAGCAACGTGGATTGCTCAAAATGTTGGAGGACTTGGCAGAGATCCAACATGGTGGCCCAATCAGATCCACAGAAGCTTGGTAGCTAGCTGCTGGAATGCGCCTCGGCACTGCGCAAAAGCGTGCTAGCATGTGCAGCGTAGAATTCCAGCGCGTAGGGAGGGACATCACCCAGCGAGCGATGGTGCGCTAGATTGAAGCGCTCCTGCATCTCTTGGTGAGTCCTTCAGAAGCGGTACTGGACTTTTAAAAATGTTTTTTTTTTCCCTTCAACAGAAGATCTGCCACGTTGGAGTGAGGAGGACGCCGCCGACCCCGACACCAAGCTGAACCCCGGCGAACTCCAAGCAGAGGATCTTCAGGAACCCTCAAGGCTTTGAGCAAGCTGAGGAGGATCAGCAGTCCCGACGAGACCTCTCCTCATATGTGACTGTGTGCAGTGGAGTAGAGCTCCCCAGAACAACCTCTCACTTGTCACTTTGTCACTGGTCACTTTGTCACTTGCCACTTTGTCATTTTGTCACTTGTCACTTTGTCATTTGTCACTTTGTCACTGGTCACTTTGTCACTTTGTCACTTTGTCACTTGTCACTTGTCACTTGTCAGTTTGTCAATTGTCACTTTGTCATTTTGTCACTTTGTCATTTTGTCACTTTGTCACTTTGTCACTGGTCACTTTTCACTTTGTCACTTGTCACTTGGTCACTTGTCACTTGGTCACTTGGTCACTTGTCCAGATGATCTCGGTACACCTCCTGCGATTCAAATTCCTGCACACATTGCTCTGGGATTTGGGTGTGATGAATGATGCATCTAACTGGCCACCGGAGGCAATTAAGGCCTTCAAAACATTGAAAGCAGCTTTCTGTTCCGCCCCCATTTTGCGTCATGTTGAGTTGTTGACGTCATGTTCATCCTCGGCCTCGCCTTGCATTTCAGTTCGAGGTGCATTTTCCACAGAAAAAGGTTGTGAATCCGGGCACAACATTTGTGGCTGTTCCATTGACCTTTCACAGGTAGAAGATTGTGGGGGTGGGAATAGCTCCTCCGAATAGCCCATTGTGTCCTGAAAACTACTCATTGCATTGCTTTGCGCACGCATTTTTTTGTCCTCATACAAGGCCTGAGTTGCGCCTGAAAGCGTGGCCTTCTCCTCCTGCGCCTCCTCCTGTTCCATCACGTCTGCTGCTGCTGGGTTAGCGTTGCCGCGTGGTCCCTGTTTATGGAACCTCTTATCTTTATTACATTTATGACTGCATGGCGGTACAAAGCATGCTATCCGCACGCTTCTTGTCCTCATGCAAGGCCTGGGTTGTTGTGTCTCAAAAAGCGTGGCCTTCTCCTCCTGCGCCTCCTCCTCCTGTTCCATCACGTGTGCTGCTGCTGGTGCTGGGTTAGCGTTACCGGTCCCTTTTCCTGGAACCCCTTCTCTGTATTACATTTATGACTGCATGGCGACAAAAAGCATGTTACCTGTGCAAAGAAACATGACATTTTCCACATTTAAAAGACAGTTTTTCCTTTGAAACTTTACAATCAATTTTCTCAAAAACTATAAGCTCTTTTTCAAATATTTTTTTCCTCTTGTACCCACTTCCAAGGTGCACATACCCTGCAAATTTGGGGTATGTAGCATGTAAGGAAGCTTTACAAAGCACGAAAGTTCGGGTCCCCATTGACTTCCATTATGTTCGGAGTTCGGCGCGAACACCCGAACATCGCGGCGATGTTCGGCGAACGTTCGCGAACCCGAACATCTAGGTGTTCGCCCAACACTATCTCTAATCAACACAGTAGTCAGTATTCCAGCAAGCTGGAGACTCAGAGGGGTAATAATAGGTTCACCCGAGGAGTGGGTGATGCACAGTAAGACAATGTGGCGAGATCACTCGAGGAGCGTGTGATTCAGACTGTACTGCAACAGGTGATCCCCTGAGGGGCAGGAGACGCAGACAGCATATAATGATAGCTAGTCGCCTGAGGAGCAGGTGATTAAGACTGTACTGCAGCTATCAACCTGAGGAGCAGGTGCTACAGACTATACTGCAGCTATCAACCTGAGGAGCAGGTGATTCAGACTATACTGCAGCTATCAACCTGAGGAGCAGGTGATTCAGACTATACTGCAGCTATCAACCTGAGGAGCAGGTGGTTACTAAACTGAGAACCCCTCACCAGGACTAGCTCCCTGGTGAGGGCAGAAGAGTCAGACAAGCAGGTTCGGCAACACACGGACAGATACGGTACAAAGGCGGAAGACAGAATCAGAGTGAGGGATAGCCAAGTCGGCAAATGGATCAGATAGGCAAAGGCACAAAATCACAAGACAGAAGAGTAGTCAAGGCTAGCAGAGGGTCATAACAAATAATACTATTCAATTAGTACTTTAAGCTATCAACAGAATCTGTCTAAGTGTGGATCCCCAGCTCCTACTGGTTCTAGGCACACTTTCAGATCTGACTATGGGTCTGAGTGCTAACACGTAGCATATACAACAGCAGATGAGGAACAACTGACAGGCCTGTTTTATATAGATCCTGGGAGTGCTCCTAAGCACCACCCCCGTCACTCAGCCAATCAGGACCAGTGCTGGAGTCAGCTGACCGGCTGATCAGCTGACTCCCCTTCTGCTTGCATAAAGATCCTGTCTGTGCGTAGACCTCAGTCTATGTGTGACTGAAGGAGCAGGCAAAGTTCCACCATGCGGCAAAAGCCGCTGGCTGAGACGCGGAGACAGTCGCCATGCCTTCCTCCTCGTTCCCCACAATCCCAGGCATAATTTCATCATGTGTCTGCGCGGCGGAAACAGCCGGCTGAGATGCGGAGATAGCCGCCATGCCACTCTCTGATGCGGCGGCATCTCCGCAATCCCTTACAGTACCCCCCCCTGCCCCTTAGGAGTGGACTCCGGACGCTTCTTACACGGCTTTTCAGGATATCACTCATGAAACTCTCTTTTCAGATCCTTGGCATGCATGCGGTACTCCGGAACCCAAGTTCTCTCCTCTAGACCATACCCCTTCCAATGGACCAAGTACTGTACAGAATTCTGCACTAATCGAGAATCCAAAATTTTCTCGATCTCATACTCAGGTTGATCGTCAACCATCACGAGGGGGGGGGGGGAGGAGGAATCCACCTGAACAGCAGGCTTCAATAAGGAAACATGAAATGATCTCACACCTCTCATGCTGGCTGGGAGATCAATCATATATGTCACATCATTAATCTTTTTGGACACCGGGTATGGGCCTACAAATCTGGGTCCCAACTTTGGAGATGGTTGCTTTAACGCCAGATGCCGAGTAGACACCCACACCATCTCACCTGGAGAAAATTTCCACTCCACAGACCGCCTTTTATCCACCTGTCTTTTCTGCATTTGAAAGGCTTTTCCCAGATTCCTCTTTATCATCACCCACACTTCCTTCAATGCCCTTTACCAATCCTCTAGAGCAGGGAAAGGGGATGATGCCATAGGTAAAGGAGAGAATTTGGGAGATCTCCCTGAAACTACCTGAAAAGGAGAAAAACCTGAAGAACTCTTCAGGTTATTATGCGCAAATTCCGCAAATGGCAAAAACTTCACCCAGTCTGACTGGGCATCTGCCACATAACACCTGAGAAATTGCTCCAGGGACTGGTTAACTCTCTGTCTGTCCGTTGGTCTAAGGGTGGTAGCCTGATGAAAATGACAGGTCCATATCAAGCTGTTTGTAAAAGGCTCTCCAGAATCTAGACACAAACTGGACTCCCCTATCTGACACCACATTCTCCGGAATGCCATGCAGCCGGAAAATGAGCTGGATGAAGAGATCGGCCAATTCCTGAGCTGAGGGGAGTCCTTTCAATGGAACTTAATGAGCCATTTTACTGAACCTGTCAACTACCACCCAGATGACCATCTTGCCCTCAGACCTGGGGAGTTCTTCTACAAAGTCCATAGACAACTGAGTCCATGGTTCACTTGGCACTGGTAAGGATTGTAGCTTACCCACTGGTGCTTGCCAAGAGGGCTTATTTCTGGCACGAACAGAGCACTCTCTCACACACTCCTTGCAATCAAGTGCCAAAGAAGGCCACCATACACATCTAGTCAATAGATCCTGAGTTCGAGCAGCCCCGGGATGCCCTGCGTTCTTATGGGCGTGAAACAACTGTAGGAGTTGTAAGCGAAAGGGAAGTGGCACAAACAATACCCCCTCGGGCTTCCCTTCCGGAATATACTGCTGATAAGGCGCTAAAGTCAGTGCCCAATCCTGCCAGGTTTCGGTGGCGGCTACCACCAATCTTTGAGGTAGAATGGTCTCAGGGGTTGCTGGCTGAACTGTCTCAGGCTCAAAGCACCTAGACAGTGCATCTGCTTTGACATTCTTACTGCCTGGAGTATACGTTATATTAAATCTGAATCTTGAAAATAACAAAGACCAGCGAGCCTGTGGGGGGCTAAGCCTTTTGGCCCCCTCGATGTAGATTTTTATAATCAGTATAAACAGTAATTGAATTTTCTGCCCCTTCAAGCCAGTGACGCCATTCCTCAAAGGCTAACTTAATGGCCAGGAGCTCCCGATTGCCGATATCGTAGTTTCTCTCGGCTGGAGAGAACCTACGAGAAAAGAAGGCACAGGGATGCAGTTAGCCTTGAAGGCCAGATCGCTGAGACAGCACAGCCCCAACCCCAATCTCAGATGCATCTACCTCAACGATGAAGGGGAAGGTGACATCTACGTGTCTCAAAATAGAAGCAGAACAAAAAAACTTTTTTAATGTAGTAAAAGCAGAGTGTGCCTCTGCTGACCAATGGTAAGTGTCAGCCCCTTTTTTGGTGAGGCTGGTGAGGGGTAACACCACCGAAGAAAACCCTTTGATAAACTTCCTGTAATAGTTGGCGAAACCCAGAAACCTTTGGAGTGCCTTCAATCCCACGGGTTGAGGCCATTCCAATACAGCAGAGACTTTTTCAGGGTCCATGGAGAGACCCGAAGTGGAAATAATATATCCCAAAAAAGGGACCTTAGTGACTTCAAAGAGGCACTTCTCTAATTTGGCATACAAGGAGTTCTGCCTCAATTTTCTTAACACAAGCTTCACGTGCTTCCGATGTTCAGTCAGATTGGGTGAAAAAATCAGTATATCGTCCAGATATGCTAACACAAATTTTCCCAGAACTTCTCTGAAAACCTCGTTGAACAACTCTTGGAAGACGGCAGGGGCATTACACAACCCGAAGGGCATGACCAGATACTCGTAGTCAGGGATGCTCGGATGTGCCTCATCCACGAATTCGGCAATCCGCGTGGTTGCAAAAAAAATCCGCATTCGGCCCCGCCGCATGCGGATTTTCATCCGCGTCCACGCAACCACGCGGATTTTTTGTCGTGAATGGCGTAATCACGCGTGGATTCCCGCCCGGAGGCGGATTTTCTTTTAACGTTAATAACAAAGCCCCCATACATGCTACAATCCCCCAAATTGCATGGATTATCGAGGTGATAAGGGGCAACATAACTTCAACATAAAAAATTCCCCCCAATTTTTTTTTTTTTAATGGCTTTTAAAGACAAATCACCACTGTAAATGGGGCTATTAATTGGTAATACGTGGTTTTAAAAAGGGATATACGCGTTAAGCAATGGAAGAGGTGAAGGCGAGTTCCAATGGCACTTGGCGGCGAAGGTACCGCTGGAGGAGGATGAGTGGCTGACACCAAAAAGGCCCCAGAGAGGTTTTTGTAATTTGTTTTTTTTTGTTTGTTTTTTTGCAGCAATTAGCAATGACATCGCAGCAGAGTTGTCAGTGGACACGGGCAGTGTGAACACAGAGTGCAGTGGTGGTAGCGACTGAGTCAGGAGAAGGACTATGTGGGCGGTCAGTTCAGCAGCACAGAAGGACCACGGCAACATACTGGTAGTAGTAGTAGCAGCACAGCGTCATAGTGCTGGCCAAAAAATTAAATGCACCCGGTGACCCGGGCAGTGTAAACGCAGACAGAGTACATTGGTGGAAGCGAGTGAGTCAGGAGGAGGAGGACAATGTGGGCGGTCACTGAAGGATGCAGTGGGCACAGTACAAGGTCACTGAAGGATGCAGTGGGCACAGCAGTGGGCACTGGATATACAACTAGGTCACTGAAGGATTCAGTGGGCACAGTACAAGGTCACTGAAGGATGCAGTGGGCACAGCAGTGGGCACTGGATATACAACTAGGTCACTGAAGGATGCAGTGGGCACAGTACAAGGTCACTGAAGGATGCAGTGGGCATAGCAGTGGGCACTGGATATACAACTAGGTCACTGAAGGATGCAGTGGGCACAGTACAAGGTCACTGAAGGATGCAGTGGGCACAGCAGTGGGCACTGGATATACAACTAGGTCACTGAAGGATGCAGTGGGCACAGTACAAGGTCACTGAAGGATGCAGTGGGCACAGCAGTGGGCACTGGATATACAACTAGGTCACTGAAGGATGCAGTGGGCACAGTACAAGGTCACTGAAGGATGCAGTGGGCACAGCAGTGGGCACTGGATATACAACTAGGTCACTGAAGGATGCAGTGGGCACAGTACAAGGTCACTGAAGGATGCAGTGGGCACAGCAGTGGGCACTGGATATACAACTAGGTCACTGAAGGATGCAGTGGGCACAGTACAAGGTCACTGAAGGATGCAGTGGGCACAGCAGTGGGCACTGGATATACAACTAGGTCACTGAAGGATGCAGTGGGCACACAAGGATGTCACACTGTGTAATGAGATGCTTATATGCCAGCGAGCGAGCAGTGGGCACTGGGCACGGCACAAGGTCACTGACAGAATGAATGAACAGCGCTGGCAGAGAGTGGCGGCGCCGGCGGTGTGACTGGCTGCCTGCAAATAGTACAAGTGTATAACTGTCACTGGAATATACAAGTGAACACTGCAGCTGCACTAACCTGCCTGCCTGCACTACACACAGATAATCCCCACTCCCACTACACTGACTACACTGCAGCACTGAACCTGCCTGCACTACACACAGTTAAATAATCACTAGACTCCCACACTCCCACTACACTACACTGACTACAACTAACTACAGCAATCACTCACTGACTAGCTAACTGTGTACAGTATAAGAGCAGTGTTAGCAAAAAAAAATGTTTTGTTTTTAACACAATAAATGCACTTGCTCAAACAACAATGGCCCGGAGATAATCCTCTCAGCACCACAGTCTAACAAGGACAGAGCTTTTCCATCATGGCCGCCGCTTTATATTCAGGAGGGGAGGGCATAGCTCCCCTCCTGTGATTGGTTGCTAGGGCCTGGCTGGGGCCCTCTGATTGGCCTGCAATGTGTCACTTCCGCATAGTTTGACGCATTTCCGCTAACCACGACTTCAGCGCCGGGTTTCACGAGCGTGAATGCAGATTTCTGTCCGCATTCACGCGAAGCCGAAGCAGATTTTCGTGGTTGAAAATCTATTCACGGCTTAGCGTGTCCGAGGCGGAATGCGTCAAAATGGTCGTGAATCCACGCGTAAGCGTGATCACGACCTGGCGGTGAGCACCACTACTCGTAGTGCCCGTCGGGCGTGTTGAACGCCGTCTTCCATTCATCCCCATCCCTATTGCGTACAAGGTTGTATGCTCCTCGTAAGTCCAACTTAGAAAAAATACTGGCATTGGTAACTTGGGCAAACAAATCGTCAATCAACGGTAGTGGATAACGATTCTTCACTGTTATCTTATTCAACCCCTGATAGTCAATACAGGGTCGAAGTCCACCGTCCTTTTTCTGTACAAAAAAGAACCCAGCCCCAGCAGGTGACCGGGAAGGACGGATAAAGCCCTTGGCCAAGTTTTCCTTAATGTATTCCTGCATTGCCAGCTTCTCTGGCCCTGACAGATTATAGAGATGACTTCTAGGGGGCATACAACCTGATCTCAGCTCTATGGGACAGTCAAAACTCCGGTGTGGCGGGAGTTTATCTGCTGATTTGGGGCAAAACACATCAGAAAATTCTGCATACTGCACTGGAACTCCTTTCACCTGAACCTTGGTGGCACAAACAGCAACTTTCTCCAAACAGTGATGATGACAATGGGCTGACCAGCTCTGTAGTTGACCTGAGGCCCAGTCAATCTGAGGAGAGTGAAGTTGCAACCAAGGCATTCCGAGGATTATGGTGGAAGTTGCCATTTGCAGGACAAAGAACTGTAGTTTCTCCTTATGTAGAGCCCCTATTTCCCACAATAACAAGGGTGTCTGAGAAAGAGGCTGTCTACATTGTAGTGGAGAGTCATCTACTGCCGTGATCAGAATCTGAAGGTCTAATGGGAGCAAGGGAATCCCCAATTTTTTCACGAAGTCATAATCTATAAAATTGGTTGCAGAACCTGAATCTACAAATGCTTCTGTGGGCGTGGTCCGACCCTCCCAAGTAATGGAGCAGGGAAGGAGCAAGCGATTGTTGTTTAGAGGTACTGACGGCTCACCTAGGGCATTACCTCTGACTACACCTAGGGCAGCGTTTCCCGACTTTTTAGGACAATTCTGGACAATGTGACCCTCCTCAGCACAATATAGACAGAGTCTCTCTGACCTTCTGCAATTGTTTTCCACTTGAGTTAACCTAGAATGACCGATTTGCATCGGCTCATCTTGTGATGACGGAGGTGGAGAAGAGGCAAAGGATATAGATCTTAGCGAGATCACTCGAGGAGCGAGTGATTCAGACTGTACTGCAACAGGTGATCCCCTGAGGGGCAGGAGACGCAGACAGCATATAATGATAGCTAGTCACTTGAGGAGCAAGTGATTAAGACTGTACTGCAGCTATCAACTTGAGGAGCAGGTGATTCAGACTATACTGCAGCTATCAACCTGAGGAGCAGGTGATTCAGACTATACTGCAGCTATCAACCTGAGGAGCAGGTGATTCAGACTATACTGCAGCTATCAACCTGAGGAGCAGGTGATTCAGACTATACTGCAGCTATCAACCTGAGGAGCAGGTGGTTACTAAACTGAGAACAGAAGAGTCAGACAAGCAGGTTCGGCAACACATGGACAGATAAGGTACAAAGGCGGAAGACAGAATCAGAGTGAGTGATAGCCAAGTCGGCAACTGGATCAGATAGGCAAAGGCACAGAATCACAAGACAGAAGAGTAGTCAAGGCTAGCAGAGGGTCATAACAAATAATACAATTCAATTTGTACTTTAAGCTATCAACAGAATCTGTCTAAGTGTGGATCCCCAGCTCCTGCTGGTTCTAGGCACACTTTCTGATCTGACTATGGGTCTGAGTGCTAACACGTAGCAAATGCAACAGCAGTCGAGGAACAACTGACAGGTCTGTTCTATATATACTGGGAGTGCTCCTAAGCACCACCCCCGTCACTCAGCCAATCGGGATCAGTGCTGGAGTCAGCTGACCGGCTGATCAGCTGACTCCCCCTCTGCTTGCATAAAGATCCTGTCTGTGCACACGCGTAGACCTCAGTCTATGTGCGACTGAAGGAGCAGGCAAAGTTCCACCATGCGACCATGCGGCGAAAGCCGCTGGCTGAGATGCGGAGACAGCCGCCATGCCACTCGGCGCTGTGGCGGCTTCCTCCTCTTTCCCCACAATCCCAGGCATAATTCCATCATGTATCTGCGCGGCGGAAACCGCCGGCTGAGACGTGGAGATAGCCGCCATGCCACTTTCTGATGCGGCGGCATCTCCGCAATCCCTTACACTGAAAAAGTAGGTTTAATGCTATTATCTCATATGATGATGATCCAGCTTTTTCCATAGTCTCGCAGTTAGCAATCATGTGACCCCCAACAAGGCAAATTCAGCAATCATAAGGCCCCCCCCATCAAGACAAATTCAGCAATCACGAGGCCCCCAACATGACCAACTCAGCAATCATGAGGCCCCCAACAAGACAAATTCAGCGATCATGAGGCCCCCAACAAGATAAATTCAGCAATCGTGAGGCCCCCAACAAGACAAATTCAGCGATCTTGAGGCCCCCAACAAATCATGAGGCCCCCAACAAGACAAATTCAGTAACCCTGAGGCCCCCAACAAGACAAATTCAGCAGTCATGAGGCACATAAATAGACAGCATTTCACATAAATAGGCAGAATGCCCCCTTAATATGGTAGACACCTCTCACCTGGCAGCAGTTCCCCAAAATACACTCAATCTGATAGCAGTGGTTCCCCAAAAATAGGTAGCCCCAGGTCTATAGGTTTCCCCAGAATAGGTGGCCAGCGGTATAGATGTCCCCAGAACAGGTAGCCAGGGGTAGAGATGTCCCCAGAACAGGTAGCCAGTGGTATATGTGCCCAGTATATGTAGGCAGGGGTATATGTGTCCAGTATATGTAGTCAGGGGTATATGTCACCAGTATATGTAGTCAGGGTTATATGTGCCCAGTATATGTAGGCAGGTGTATATGTGCCCAGTATATGTAGTCGGGGGTATATGTGCCCAGTATATGTAGGAAGGGGTATATGTGCCCAGTATATGTAGCCAGGGGTATATGTGCCCAGTATATGTAGCCAGGGGTATATGTGTCCAGTATATGTAGCCAGGGGTATATGTGCCCAGTATATGTATCCAGGGGTATATGTGCCCAGTATATGTAGCCAGGGGTATATGTGCCCAGTATATGTAGCCAGGGGTATATGTCCCAGTATATGTAGGCAGGGGTATATGTGCCCAGTATATGTAGCCAGGGGTATATGTGCCCAGTATATGTAGCCAGGGGTACATGTGCCCAGTATATGTAGCCAGGGGTATATGTGCCCAGTATATGTAGACAGGGGTATATGTGCCCAGTATATGTAGCCAGGGGTATATGTGCCCAGTATATGTAGCCAGGGGTATATGTGCCCAGTATATGTAGCCAGGGCTATATGTGCCCAGTATATGAAGCCAGAGGTATATGTCCCAGTATATGTAGCCAGGAGTATATGTGCCCAGTATATGTAGCCAGGGGTTTATGTGCCCAGTATATGTAGCCAGGGGTTTATGTGCCCAGTATATGTAGCCAGGGGTTTATGGGCCCAGTATATGTAGCCAGGGGTATATGTGCCCAGTATATAGAGCCAGAGGTATATGTTCCCAGCATATGTAGCCAGGGGTATATGTGCCCAGTATATGTAGCCAGGGGTATATGTGCCCTGTATATGTAGGCAGGGTTATATGTGCCCAGTATATATAGGCAGGAGAGGGGTATATGTCCCCAGAATAAGTAGCCAGGTGTGCCTCTAGCAGGAGGGGAGCAGTGCAGAGAAGAGGGAGAGCTATGGGCACAGTGGGGAAGGGTAGATGTCTCCCCCCCCTCCCTCACCTTAGGGGGCTCTCCCTCCCTCGCTGTCCCCTCCGGAACGAAGTGTTGTGCAGCGGCTTGGCAGTGGGCGGAACTTACCTCCATCTCGTTCAGGCGCCGGATGGATTTGCCGCTAGTCTGGTGTGGACCAGACAGCAGCACCAGAACTTCCGGCGCTGGATTGAGACGGAGGTGAGTTCCGCCCACTGCCCAGCCACTGCACAATACTTCGTTCCGGAGGGGACAGCGAGGGAGGGAGAGCCCCCTAAGGTGAGGGAGGGGGAGACGTCCGCCCTTCCCCACTGTGCCCATAGCTCTCCCTCTTCTCTGTGCTGCTCCTCTCCTGCTGGCCGCACGGGCATGCGGCCGGGGGGGGGGGGGGGGGGCAGCGGGCGGCCAGGGTCGGGCAGACGCCCGAATTTGCCATATGTGCGGACGCCCATGCTCTGGCAATATTCAAGCGGTGGATCCGGCCTCTCTCTCTAACAAGATACATTCTCAAGTGAATTTCAAATTTAAACGAAAGTACTCATTGGGATATTTTCTCTATCTGGTCTTTATTAGGCCTTTCATGGACTAGGACAGTGATGGCTAACCTTTCAGAGGCCGAGTGCCCAAAATGCGACCTAACATCGACTTATGTATCTCCGAGTGCCAATGGGGGGGGGGGGGCGCGTCGAAAAATGGGCGTGGCCATGATATTGTATGGGCGGAGCTAACGTAATGATGTAACAGCGAGGCATAAGAAAGCAGTGTTTCCGCCATGATGTGGTGAAACGAGGATTCGCATCATGGGTGTGCAGAAACTATGATGCTATTTATACCCGCCGTAACCCCAAAGCAGCAAATATAGCCAACTATGACCATTAAGGACTCATTCACACTAGGTGCTGCGCTGTCAGTTTTGACGCAACGCACAAAACGCACAAAACAAAGGCAGTGGGCCACATTTCACCAGAAAACAAACGCAGTGGGCCACATTTCACCAGAAAACAAACGCAGTGGGCCACATTTCACCAGAAAACAAACGCAGTGGGCCACATTTCACCAGAAATCAAATGCAGTGGGCCACATTTCACCAGAAAACAAATGCAGCGGGCCACATTTCACCAGAAAACAAACGCAGCGGGCCACATTTCACCAGAAAACAAACGCAGCGGGCTACATTTCACCAGAAAACAAACGCATTGGGCCACATTTCACCTGCAAAACAAACACAGTGGGCAGCATTTCACAGGACATAAACACATGTGACAAAACATTTTAGCAGAAAACAGAGTGGGCCGCATTTCACCTGCAAAAAAAGTAATGTATGTACTCACCTGACAGAAGTTTTCTCTCTCGGCTGGGCTCTGGCGCGCATCTTCCCCGGATCTTCTGCAGTGACAGTCTCCCGCGCTGCCGCTGACAGGCAGAGTGCAGGGCTACAGGAAGATGGCGCCCAAAGCCCTGTACTGGAGACACAAATAGTCTCCAGTACAGGACTTCGGCAGCCATCTTGCCGTAGCCCTGGTCTGCCTCCCGGGAGACTGCGGGGCTGCGGGCTATGAACTGGCGCGGCGGCGTCTAGTAGACGCTGCGGCCAGTTCATAAGCAGCGGTGGTGTGCCAGCAAATTAGGCTACGCGTGCCGGGTCTGGCACGCGTGCCATAGGTTCGCCACCGCTGGTCTAGGATAACAATACAAAATATATGACTGTTAAATCTCTATTCCTGTTCCTACAAAACTGTTATAAGTATTTTCTATTCCAATTGTCTACATTTAACTTGTTTCCTTTTACTTTTTTTTTAAATCTAATTTAGTTTTATAAACACCCTATATTATATTGTTTGATAGAAAGTAGGAAGCATTTCATTTTCATGTAACGCCTCTATGTGGCTGTATCCCTTTGTACCAGGACACATAAGCCTAAGCACTAGAGATCCCATTCAAGCAATGATGCTATGGAAACATCTCTACTGTATCTGTTTACATTCAGAAATTATATCTGAAATTTCCATACACATCTAATATCTCCAGAACAAAACACCAGCATGATGAAAAACATCCCTTAGTAGTCATCTCTGGTAATATATTTTATTGTGTATTCAGAAAACTTACTCCATGAATGCAGTTCTAGATTTTCTTATTTTAAGACTAAATAAAAATGTTGATCCCTTTGATCATTGTGCAGCAAATACATGTGTAAGTATAACAGCACTTGTGAAATAGTGTTATTCATCTGTAGGGGTATATTATTATTATTATTATTATTATTATTATTATCATCATCTTTAATGTTGGTGGTGATAATATCACATCATGTCCCACTTTGGTTTCCCTCGGTTCTACATTTTCTACAATAGCTAAATTGTTTCTTTTGTCACCTTTTAAGTTTTCTATAGCAACCTCTAACTTATTTCTTTCTTTCTCTTTGTGCTGTGTTGTGTTGCTCTGTGCTTTGCATTTACAAAAAACATGCAATGATGTTTGTCCATGTATTCTTTGATTTCATATTGTTACTAGTTTGTCTAAGCTCTCAAAACTCCATGTTAACAACCTGTGTCATGCTGAAGTTTATTTTTACTTGACTTTTAAATGCAATGCAGTTATTAATAACAATTCAATATGCATGTTGGTGGTGGTCTGTGTGTACGTGTGTAAGTGTGTGCATGGGTGACTGCATGTTAAATTTAACACCCCCACTCCCTCAAGTGAACTTTGCTACTCCTTACTTGAGTGCTGCTTGAATGCTGTCTCTAGCCTTGCCTTGGACCATATTTCTATTTCCTAGGAAAGAAGGTGAGAAAAAAAGGGTTAAGTGTCATATTTGGACTGCCCCCTCCACAGCCTGTAATAGCTTATACCAGAAACTTTCATGGCAAGTAGAGATGTCGCGAACGGTTTGCCTGCGAACGGTTCCAGGCGAACTTTGGTGGTTCGCGTTCGCCTGCACCAGGCAAACTTTTGCAGAAGTTCGATTTGCCCCATAATGCACTATGAGGGTCAACTTTGACCCTCTGCATCACAGTCAGCAGGCACACTGTAGCCATTCAGGCTACACTAAGCCCTGGAGCCCCCCCCCCTTATATAAGGCAGGTTCGCTGGCCATGACACTCACTCGTGTGCCTGCTGCAAATAGACAGACTAGGGAGAGCTGCTGCAGATTTTTTCTCCTAGGGAAAGATTAGTTAGGCTCTTGGCTTTCTCCTGGCTGATTGTTATTGCTTTTATAGCACCCCTCAACAGCTCTTTTGAGAGCTAATGTTCTCCTGATGTGGTTTTTTGTGTGTGTGTTGCTCCCTGACATTATACAGCCCTATCTCTTGCAGCTGGACCTTGGTAATTGTTATTACTGTGCCAGCCAGGCCCTGCCTAACTATCTATACTGGGACACCTACCTATGCCTACCTAACTACTGGGGCACCTACTTACCTATATGGGGACACCTACCTACCTATACTAGGGGGCCTACCTATGCCTACCTACCTGTACTGGGACTCCTACCTATGCCTAGCTACCTATACTGAGTCTCCTACCTATGCCTAGCTAACTACTGAGGCACCTACCTATGCCTACCTACCTATACTGGGTCTCCTACCTATGCCTAGCTAACTACTGAGGCACCTACCTATGCCTTATAAATACATCACTGAGAGATCAAACTTGCTTCAAAAAATGCTGTATTGTTGCACAAAACAAACAATTACACCCATTACAATAGATCCCCCAGTATTGCACAACCCTGTAAAAAGGAGCCCTGGTTACCCCCTGTTCACCCTTTTCCCACTTAACCTACTAATCTTCCCCCCTTTAACATAATGAACCGGATTCTTTCCCATGCACAACCACTAGTTTAAAGTCCTAGATAGCACCTGGATATCCATCCGTTATAAAGCCAAAAGGAAAGTCATTTGCATGCCAGTTGAAATACAGTTCACTGCGGGTGTCTTTAACATCAAGCACCGTGGGTATGGTACAGGGGTTTATAACACCAGTCCTCCAAGGAATAAAACCACATATGTCACCCAGCCAAACCGTTGGACTACTCCCCAGTGCACTTGGGGGGTCCTTTCTATGCAGATTGCCAAAGCCATACACGGATTGTGGCCCAATTGCAGCCACATTAGTCACTCACGTGTCCCATGCCTGCTGCGGGCGTCCCCGCATTCAATTTCTTGCTTCTGGCACGGATTGTGTGGTCCACAAGGCTGCTGGTTCTTATTGCCGGCTCCACGCTCCACGCCAAGCCGGCATTGCAGCCGGGGAATGGCAGATCCTTCCGCACTCTCCTCTTACAACAGTGGCCTGGATGGTCCAAACTAGCCAACGCGTTTCATCAAATACTTTTGACTTTTTCAAGGCAAGGACGAAAAACAATGCTCCTTGCTCCCTCCTGTCCTACCTATGCCTACCTACCTACACTGGGACTCCTATCTATGCCTACCTAACTACTGGGGCACCTACTTACCTATACGGGGACACCTACCTACCTACCTATAATAGGGGACCTACCTATGCCTACCTACCTATACTGGGACTCCTACCTATGCCTACCTACCTATACTGGGACTCCTACCTATGCCTACCTACATACAAGAAGATAATAAGGTCATTGCTTCATTGTGGTCAGACCAAATTTGATCAGCTGGACAGTCACTGTTGTTCTATCATTGAGCTACCACAGCCCGGCGCCCATATGGGCTTGAAAACCACCACGGCTTGCACTCTTGCCACGGTGTGCACCAGTCCAGCACGGCCGTCACTACGTCCCTGTTTGCGGTGCGTTACACAGTGAGTTTGGTATGTCAGTGTGAAGCAGAACTCTAATTACACTCCCTGATTGATGTATACACATGCAAGATGTTTTAAAGCACTTTAGGCCTGCAATTTAGCATTCAATGTGATTTCTGCCCTGAAAACGCTGCTTTGCATCACATCCAGATTTTTCCCTGGGACTTTTGGCATGTATCCCACTCCGCCATGCCCCCCTCCAGGTGTTAGACCACTTGAAACATCTTTTCCATCACTTTTGTGGCCAGCATAATTTTTTCTATTTTTCAAAGTTCGCATCCCCATTGAAGTCTATTGCGGTTCGCGAACTTTTCCGCGAACCGAACCTTCCGCGAAGGTTCGCGAACGGGGTTCGCGAACCGAAAATCGGAGGTTCGCGACATCTCTATTGGCAAGTCACCTGGGCCATGGTCACAAGTCCCACCATTCACAAAGATGGAATGGTGTTGGGTAGTGGAAATAACAGCCTCATTTCCCTCCATTTGTAGAAAAGAGCGGAGATGACTGGGCTTTTATTATGCCCCACCCACATACTAGATTTGGAAGGAGGGAACCTCGAGAGTGACGTGTGATATCACTGGTGGAGCTTTGGGGCATTTTATGAGTATTCTGAGGTTCTCTTTAGAGTTTTAGGTAGAGGGAGAAAAAGCTTCGTTTTTGGCTATGAGCTGTAAAAGAAATAAACAAAAAAAAAGTATTGAATTCATAATAAATTCTTAACCAGCTTCACAAAATATTCTAAACACATTTTTGCTTTTATTATTATCTTTTATAGGGATGAGTAAGCTTGTAAAATTAACTATCATTTCTGATCTACCATAAACTTGTTCATACACATTTTCTTTATTTTCTTACTGTCTACAGATGTCACAAATATTCCTTAACGCTGTGCTTTTGTAGCATCATGGTGCGTTTTCTGATATTATTTATGCAATTGGTCTATCAGGGGAAATATGTTTCCAAGCATTTATGGAAAATAGAACTTGGTTTGGTATTTGGAAAAATAGCTGCATGATCATCCCTTCGATGTTGCTGGAGGGGGGCTAGACTAAACCTAACATGTCTATGTAAAACACTTTTCATTACTCACTGCTACATCTCTCTCTCCATGTAGGTTGCTTAATGAACTCTCAAAGCTTTGCTTGAGAGGTTTGTAACAAAATTTAGCACCATAGGCATGTGTGAAAATCCATCCTCATTAAAAACATCACTATCTGCAGCTTTCCTTAAATGTCTCCCTTTAGTAAAATGTAGTTAGACTGCTAAACAAACTTAGTGAGGAAAAGACTTGGCTTTAATGCACTGTTTCCTGCAGTCCCTACTGCTGTGTTGCATCACGTTTTTTTCTGTTTCTTATTATTCTCCTCTGCTGTATCTTGCTTAAAACTTTCAGTTTTTAATTATGATTCCAAATACAAAAAGATAAAGGTAATATTTTACAAGGTATATATAGCAATATATAATATCAGACTTCAAGTTCTGATCATTCTGCTGAATGCAAAAACACTACACCAGTCCGTGTTGCTTGTGAATTTTTCGCCAAAGCCATTTTTGCTTTCAAAATGCTATTTTTGATTTTGAAAAAAATATTAATGAAATACATTGTATTTTCGCAAAAATGGTCAGCAAATTTGTAAAAAGTTGTAAAAAAAAAACATTATTAAAATACTATTAAAATTTGCAAAAATACAAAATAAAAAAAAAATTTTGTGAAAAAATTCACCAAAAATTTGAAAATCGCAAACCTATTACTAAATGATTTTCGATGTCATTTTCTGCTCAAAAGTCTAATTTATAAATATTTCCGCAAAAATGAATACAAAAAGAATATCTGCATTTTCACTCTCATCACTCCACTATACATCTATAACTTATTTCCACCAAGTCACTGCACTTACTCATGCCCTGTAAGACAACTGGAGCTCGGGATGGGAGAGGGGACAGAAGCGGGCTGCCTCTCTCCCAGAGCGCATTGCATGTTCCTTGGGAACCCAATGCTAAATCATTCGTAGATGACCTGATTCTGGGTCAGGGTTTCATGCGTAGTAGAGCAGCTACCTCGCTGCGATCTATTGAAAGTCATCCCTTGAGCCAAGCTATAAAAAAGTGAAATGTCCTAGTGGAGCGCAGTATATACTTTTTGTATCTGGTATACATCTATAACTGGCATACATTTGATAAAGGCGGACAGTTAAAAGGGTGCAGGAAATGGGCGGTAGTACAATATCGGTAAATTAACCGATAAGCTATTACTTCATTCATATAGTAAAATATTGTTAATATTTGCCAATATTTTACTATGACCTAAACTCTTCCTATTCTCACACAGAACTCCCCTCCTGGTGGTGCCTAACCTTAATACCCCCTGGTGTTGTTTAACCTTACCCTCCCCCGTGGTGGTGCCTAACTTTAACCCTCCCCCATGGTGCCTAACCTTAACCCCACCACAGTGGGGACCTAATTTTAACCCCCCTGGCGGACAACTAACCTTAGCCCCCACTAAAATAGCAGGTGACAGTGCTGCCTGCTATGCAAACTGCAGCTACAAATAGTGGGCACTTTCTTTTCAACAGGACCACCCTTGCACACTTTTCTACACTTCTGCTATAAGTGAATTGCAGAAAATTTTAGGGGCTGTAATAAAAAAAGGGGAGGGGGGGAACTCCTATGCAAATGCCAAGAAAATGTTGGCCACTTTGTAATGGCATTGGAAATTCGGTGTAAAGAAATTAAGTGTGAGAGAGTGGGATCTGTGGTTAGCAAGGTCTGAATGACCTTTATGAATGAGAAAACATGATAGGCTTAATTAAGTAGCCCACATGTGCATGCCACTACAAGAGACTCTGAGGCTGGGATCACACTTATTAAAATCATAGGCAGTTTGCCTCAATGCAAAATCGCATGTGAAAATGCAAGAAATGTTTTCCTATGGGCCTACTGTTTTTTCAGGAAACCTCTGCAGTTGTGTATAGCATTCTTTTTTTAAAGATACAAGCGGTGCTGTTTTTCCTCATTGTAATTCTTCATTCCTCATTCCTCATTTACACTGGCTACTGTAAAAAAAATGAAAAAATCCCCAAAACCCTGCATTAAAAATCACTGACAAATACACAAACTGCCTGGAAAAATACTTGTGAGGGATAATCTACTTTTCTCGCAGACCCAAGTGTGATCCTTCCCTTAGTCTTAGGCCCCTTTCACATGAGCAGCTGAAGGCTGGGAATTTACCTCCTATAAGCTACTCTTGTGCACTGGCCAGGTGCTTGTTAGACTTTGGTACCAGCCCTCGACAAGCGGCCCCCGTAAAGTCACATCTGAGCGTAGCCGCATCCATTGTAGTTGTATAGCAACACCATGGTGTGTCAAACACTCACACATGTGGTGTTACAACAAACACTGCCATTCAGCTGCATTTAAATTGCACCCAAATGGCACTTGTGGGTGGCAGCCAGGGGCTGAACTGCCCAACATGTGCACAGTTCAGCCTCCCATCTGAAAGAGGCCTAACAATCCCAACTATGCTCCTGTGGGTACAAGTTTGACAAACCTTGATTTCCTAAAAGTTTTGGGGAAAAACAAAAATGTGATTTGAGTGTGTGTGGTAGTTACTTATAGATTAGACACAACTAGAGATGGCTCGAACCTCCGATTTAGGTTCCGCAAAAGTTCAGGTTCGCGCAAACTTCGCAAACCGCAATAGACTACAATGGGGAGGAGAACTTTGAACACTAGAAACATTTATGCTGGCCACAAAAGTGATGGGAAATATGTTTCAAGGGGTCTAACACCTGGAGGGGGGCATGGTGGAGTGGGATACACACCAAAAGTCCCAGGGAAAAATCTGGATTTGATGCACAGCAGCATTTTAAGGAAAAAAAAATTGTCACTGGTTTTATTAGCAAAGTCAGGAATCCACCTAGAGTCCTGGACCCTGTTGGTGGTGGCGGAGAAGGCAGTCAAGCGGCCTGCAGGCAGAGATGCTGTGTGGGGACCGACTTAGTCTTGGGGCAGGCAGTCACACGGCGTGCAGGCAAAGATGCGGTGTGTGTGGGGACTGACTTAGTCTTCGGGCAGGCAGTAGCCCTCTAGGATCCATGCCTCATTCATTTTAATAAAGGTGAGGTACTGAATACTTTTTTTGACCTAGGCGACTTTTCTTCTCACTGACAATGCCTCCAGCTACACTGAAGGTCATTTCTGACAGGACGCTTGAGGCAGGGCAAGACAGAAGTTGGATGGCAAATTGTGACAGCTCTGGCCACAGGTCAAGCCTGCGCACCCAGTAGTCTAGGGGTTCATCACTGCTCAGACTGTCGATGGTTCTTTCTCTACCATTGTTAAAGAAAGGGTAAGGCCGGAGAATCGGGGTTCGATTCCGGTCCATAGTGGGAGCCTAAGAAATGGCACCACACATCCAAGGAAGGCAGCAGGCAAGTCCCGAGTCGGGGAGGTAGTGACGAAAAATAAAAATACAGGACTCTTTCGAGGCCCTGTATAGTGATGAGTACACTTGAAATCCTTTAACGGGAATCTGCTATGGAGGGCAAGTCTGCCATTAATTCCACTGTGTGGTCAACTCTCTTTGGTACTTGCTGCGCCATGGTGACCACGGGTAATGGCCGGGGAATCAGGGTTCGATTCCGGTCCAGAGTGGGAGCCTGAGAAATGGCTACCACTACACATCCAAGGAAAGACCCAATGTGCTGTATAAGTAATGTACCTGCCCTGACCGTGCTTTGCAGACCAGGCATCTGTGGTCAGATGGACCCTTGACCCAACACTGTGTGCCAGAGATGACACCACTTGCCTTTAACGAGAATCTGTTATGGAGGGCAAGTCTGCCATTCATTCAAGTGAAAGGTATGCACTGACTCCCAGGTATAATACAATGTGCAGTGACAGATAGAGAAGGCCTGAACAATTAGATATAATAGATAGAGAGGAGTGTGGCACTGCTTGTGCATATAGGGGGGAGGGGGGGGAGGGAAAGTTTAGTGATACTATATGTGGGGAGAGTGTAGTTATGAATGAGGGGGGTGGGGGAAAAGTATTGTGGGTGAAATGGGGCATATGGGGAAGTGCAGGTGAGGGAAAGAAGTCGGGGCTAAAAAAGACTAAAAAAGCTTAAGTAACAAGTAACAGGTGCATAGAACATTAAACCAAATGGGAATGACAAGAGTATTCAAGGTCCTTACCTTCAGTGATTCCGGGTTACACCTGGCGCCTCTGTGCCGTGGTATTAAAAAACACCGTATATGTAGTACTAAGACCCGCCTCTTGGCCAATCCGAGGGCTGGAAGTTTTTAAATGGGGGAGTGGGATACACGCCAAAAGTCCCGGGGAAAAATCTGGATTTGACGCAAAGCAGCGTTTTAAGGGCAGAAATCACATTGCATGCTAAATTGGAGGCCTAAAGTGCTTTAAAACATCTTGCATGTGTATACATCAATCAGGGAGTGTAATTAGATTACTACTTCACACTGACAGATCAAACTCACTGTGTAACGCACTGCACACAGCTGTTTGTGTAGTGACGGCCATGCAGGACTGGTGCGCACCATGGCCAGAGTGCAGGCCATGGCGGTTTTCAAGTCCATATGGTCGCCGGGCTGAGGTAGCTCAATTACAGAACTACAGTGACTGTCCAGCTGATCGAATTTGGTCTGTCCACAATGAAGCAATGACCTTATTATTTTGGGTGTGCCCCCCCCCCCCCCCCGAGACACTCATATAGCCATTGATCATTGCTTCATTGTGATACGCAAGCCCCTTCTGTGCTGGACTGGTGAGCACCATGGTGAGAGTGCAGGTTATGACGGCTTTCAAGCCCATATGGTCGGGCTGAGGTAGCTCAATGACAGAACAACAGTGACTGTTCAGCTGATCGAATTTGGTCTGTCCACAATGAAGCAACAACCTTATTATCTTGGGTGTGCCCCCCCCCTCCCAACACACTCATTTAGCCGGCGGTCATTTCTTCATTGTGATACGCAAGCCCCTTTACCGCTGCAAGGTAACGACCACGAAGGGGAATTGACACATGTACATGCCTTTTATTTCCTTGTTGCAGCTGCAGTGTAGCCAGAAAAATTAGGCAGGCATGTACACGCACCAGAAAAATTATTATAGCTAGCAGCGGCCTTAAAAATTCAGGAATCCGCCTGGAGTCCTGGACCCTGTTGCTGGTGGTGGAGAAGGCAAGCTGCCTGCAGGCAGAGATGCTGTGTGGCACTGGGGAGCGACTTAGTCGTGGGGCAGGCAGCCAGTCACACGGTGTCTAGGCAGAGATGCTGTGTGTGGGGACTGACTTAGTCTTCGGGCGGGCTGTAGCCCTCTGGGATCCATGCCTCATTCATTTTAATAAAGGTGAGGTACTGAACACTTTTTTTGACTTAGTCAAGCGGCCTGCAGGCAGAGATGCTGTGTGGGGAGCAACTTAGTCTTGGGGCAGGCAGTCACATGGCGTGCAGGCAGAGATGCTGTTTGTGAGGACTGACTTAGTCTTTCGGGCAGGCCTGAACGTGTTTTGCAGATGGACCCTTGACCCAATGCTGTGTGCCAGAGATGACACCACTTGCCTTTCAACATCACGGTACAGTTTGGGTATCGCCTTTTTTGAGAAATAATTGCAGCCTGGTATCTTCCACTATGGTGTGTGGCTTTGATTTGTGTGCTGCTTTTCATCAGGTGGTCATCCCATTGCAGTTTGTGCTTTGTCATCATGTGCCTTCATAAGGAAGTTGCACTACGTGGGTCTTGGTCTTTGCATGGCTCAATTTTTGGTGGCAGAGAGTACAGATGGCATTGCTCTCATCTGAGGCAGACACACAAAAAATGTCCACACCGCTGAGCCCTGGAGTGATGGCACTTTGGTGGTGGCAGCCGACTGAGTGTTAAGTGGGGTGCCAGAATCAGAGCAGGAGAAGGAAGATATGTCACGCTTCCGTGTGGAAGCTGAGGAAGATGAGGTGTTCTGTGTTAAATAGTCACCTACGTCCTGACAATCTTGGGGGTTGATGGCACGCACCTTCTGAGCACTGTACTTTGGTCCAGGGCCGCACGAAATAACGACAGCACGACCTCGAACAGACCTGCCGGGTGGCCTGCCTCTGGGTCTGCCTCTGTGAGATCCACATTTGTGCAGATGGCATCTTTCATGCTGTCCAGCCTGTTGAGGGACCCCCGTATAAAAAAAATCAAGGGGAATGACCTGTACTGGGTGGCCACACTACTAGACCCTCGGTATAAGCACAAAGTGGTGGAGATGTTACCAACTCACCTGAAGGCAGAAAGGATGCAGCACTTGCCAGTACTCCTCTTCCCATGTCCACGCAGGCAAGCACAGGAGGCTCCAGCGATCTCAAGGTGATTTCGGACATGCGGACATTCTTTAGTCCAACACCCCGCCTTAGCTCTTCCGGATCCACCCTCCACCAATGCCTTGACTGGCAGGTAGCCGACTACCTGGCCTTAAGTGTGAATGTAGACACTATGAGCAGCGATGAACCCCTGGACTACTGGGTGCGCAGGCGTGACCTGTGGCCAGAGCTGTCACAATTTTCCATCCAACTTCTGTCTTGCCCTGCCTCAAGCGTCCTGTCAGAAAGGACCTTCAGCGCAGCTGGAGGCATTGTCACTGAGAAGAGAAGTCGTCTAGGTCAAAAAAGTGTTCAGTACCTCACCTTTATTAAAATTAATGAGGCACGGTTCTCGGAGGGCTACTGCCTGCCCGAAGACTAAGTCAGTCCCCGCACACAGCATCTCTGCCTGCACGCCGTGTGACTGCTTGCCCCAAGACTAAGTCTGTCCCCACACCACACAGCATCTCTGCTTGCAGGCTGCTTGACTGCCTTCTCCGCCACCACCAACAGAATCCAGGATTCCAAGCGGGTTCCTGAATTTTTAAGGCCGCTGCTAGCAGCGGCCGCTAGCAACACCGATAACATTTTTTTCTGGAGTGTACATGCCTGCCTAATTTTTCTGGCTGCACTGCAGCTGCAAAAACCAAACAAAAGGCATGTACATGTGTCAATTCCCCTTCGTGATTGTTACCTTGCAGCGGTGAAGGGGCTTACATATCACAATGAAGAAATGACCGCCGGCTATATGAGTGTGTCGGGGGGAGGGGCACACCCAAGATAATAAGGTTGTTGCTTCATTGTGGACAGACCAAATTTGATCAGCTGGACAGTCACTGTTGTTCTGTCATTGAGCTACCTCGGCCCGACCATATGGGCTTGAAAGCCGTCATAACCTGCATTCTCGCCATGGTGCTCACCAGTCCAGCACAGCCACCACTGCACAAACAGCTGTTTGCAGTCACTGCATACCTTTCACTGCATTTGTGTGACTGCACATTGTATTATTATATGAGTCAGTGCTTATCTTTCACTGCATCTGTGACTGCACATTGTATTCTACCTGGCAGTCAGTGCATATCTTTCACTTGAATGGATGGCAGACTTGCCCTGCATAACAGATTGTCGTTAAAGGATTTAAAGTTGGTTGTCTCATATACAGCAGGGCCTTGAAAGAGTCCTCCTGTATTGTTATTTTTCGTCACTACCTCCCTGAGTCGGGACTTGCGTGCCACGCCTGCTGCCTTCCTGTGTGGTGTGGTGGTAGCTGTTCCTGCTCCTTTGCCATCAGCAGCAGCCAGGTGTCCATTAAGGAAATCTTTGCGCGAAAGAAGCCAATGTCTGCCAGTCACCCCATTGCCCGGCGTCTGAAAGCTGGCTTGGCAGAGCTGTTAGCTCGCCAGCTGTTACCATACCAGCTGGTGGACTCTCAAGGCCTTCCAAAAATGTGTGGCCCTTGGGACACCGCAGTAGAAGATACCAGGCCGCAAATTTTTTTCTAAAAAGGTGATACCCAAACTGTACCGTGATGTTGAAAGGCAAGTGGTATCATCTTTGGCACACAGCGTTGGGTCAAGGGTCCATCTGACCATGGATGCCTGATCTGCAAAGCACGGTCAGGGCAGGTACATTACTTATATGGCACATTGGGTCCTTCCTTGGATGTGTGGTGGTAGCCATTTCTCAGGCTCCCACTCCGGACACCGGTCACCATGGTACTGAGTGAGAAAGTAATATGGAAAGTTTATCAGTCACACAGTTGAACGAATGGCAGACTTGCCCTCCAAAACAGATTCTTGTTAAAGGTACTGAACAGCCAGCAGAAAAAATAATTTAAAAAAATAGATGTGAGCTTTAACAGTGGTAGAGAAAGAACCACCAAAAGTTGATAAGGCAGTCACTGAGGAAGAGCAATGTCGCCATGGTGCGCACTAGTCCAGCATAGCCATCACTACACAAACAGCTGTTTTCGGTGCGTTACACAGTGAGTTTGGTCTGTCAGTGTGAAGCAGTACACTAATTACACTACCTAATTGATGTATACACATGCAAGATGTTTTAAAGCACTTTAGGCCTCCAAATTAGCAATAAAATTTGATTTCTGGCCTTAAATCCTGCTGTGCGTAAAATCTGGATTTTTCCCCGGGACTTTGGCGTGTATCCCACTCCGCCATGCCCCTCTCCAGGTGTTAGACCCCTTGAAACATCTTTTCCATCACTTTTGTGGCCAACATAAATGTTTGTAATTTTCAAAGTTCGCCTCCCCATTGAAGTCTATTGCAGTTTGTGAAGTTCGAGCAAACCTGAACTTTTGCGGAAGTTCGTGTTCGAGGTTCACAAACCTAAAATCGGAGGTTCGAGCCATCTCTAGTGACAAATGCAGTGAAAGGTATTCAGTGACTGCTGGTATAACAATGTGCAGTCACACAGGTGCAGTGAACAGGTATGCAGTGACTGATATATAACACTGCGTGCTGTCACGCAGGTGCAGTGACTGGTATTACAAATGTGCAGCTGTCATACACACAGGTACAGTGAACAGGAAAGCAGGGACTAGTATTACAAATGTGCAGCTGTCATGCACACAGGTATCGTGAAAAGGTATGCAGTGACTGGTATCAATACAATGTGCAGCTGCCTGTCACACACACAAGTAACGTGAACAGGTATGCAGTGACTGGTATTACAAATGTGCAGCTGTCTCACACGTGCAGTGAACAGGTAGTCACTGAATGTTCTGGGCCTTGCACAGTATAGGAATTAGCAAGGGCCAGCTGTGACTGACTGACAGGGCTGTATGTGCAAGTGTCAGTGGGCCACACACACAAAAAAAATGGATCACAAGAACAACATTAGCTCTCAAAAGAGCTGTTGTGGGTTGCTTTTTAGCAAGGTGCTTTTTAGCAAGTATCAGCAAGGAGCAAGCTAACAAGCCTAACTAGAGCCTAACTAAGCTTTCCCTATGTCTCTGCAGCAACCTCTCCCTTCTCTAATTTCTGCTAGAGATGGCCCAAACCTCCGATTTTCGGTTTGCGAACCTCCTGCGAAAGTTCGGTTCGCGCGAACCGCAATAGACTTCAATGGGGAGGTGAACTTTGAAAGCTAGAAAAAATTATGCTAACCACAAAAGTGATGGATAAGATGTTTCAAGGGGTCTAACACCTGAAGGGGGGCATGGCGGAGTGAGATAGACGCCAAAAGTCCCGGAGAAAATTCTGGATTTGACGCAAAGCAGCGTTTTATGGGCAGAAATCACATTGAATGCTAAATTGCAGGCCTAAAGTGCTTCAAAACATCTTGCATGTGTATACATCAATCAGGAAGTGTAATTAGAGTACTGCTTTACACTGACACACCAAACTCACTGTGTAACACACCGCAAACAGCTGTTTGTGTAGTGACTGCCGTGCTGGACTGGTGCGCACCATGGCGAGAGTGCAGGCTGTGGCGGTTCAAGCCCATATGGTCGCCGGGCTGTGGTAGCTCAATGATAAAACAACAGTGACTGTCCAGCTGATCAAATTTGGTCTGTCCACAATGAAGCAACGACCTTATTATTTTGGGTGTGTCATCCCCCGAGACACTCACATAGCCGGCGGTCATTGCTTCATTGTGATACGCAAGCCCCTTCACCGCGGCAAGGTAATGATCACGAAGGGGAATGGGCACATGTACTGTACATGCCTTTTGTTTTGTTGTTGCAGCTGCAGTGCAGCCAGAAAAATTAGGCAGGCATGTACACGCACCAGCAAAATTAGTATAGCGGCCGCTGCTAGCAGCGGCCTTAAAAATTCAGGAATCCGCCTGGAGTCCTGGACCCTGTTGGTGGTGGCAGAGAAGGCAAGCTGCCTGCAGGCAGAGATGCTGTGTGGCACTGGGGAGTGACTTAGTCTTGGGGCAGGCAGCCAGTCACACGGTGTCTAGGCAGAGATGCTGTGTGTGGGGACTGACTTAGTCTTCGGACGGGCTGTAGCCCTCTGGGATCCATGCCTCATTCATTTTAATAAAGGTGAGGTACTGAAAACTTTTTTGGGCTTAGGCGACTTCTCTTCTCACTGACAATGTTTCCAGCTGTGCTGAAGGTCCTTTCTGACAGGACGCTTGAGGCAGGGAAAGACAGAAGTTGGGACAGCTCTGGCCACAGGTCAAGCCTGCGCACCCAGTAGTCCAAGGGTTCATCGCTGCTCACAGTGTCTACATCCACACCTAAGGCCAAGTAGTCGGCTACCTGCCGGTCCAGGCGTTGGTGGAGGGTGGATCCAGAAGTGCTAAGGTGAGGCATTGAACTAAAGAATGTCTGCTTGTCCGACATTACCATGAGATCGCTGGAGCTTTGCCTGCGTGGACATGGGAGAAGGATTTCTGGCAGTGGTACCTTTATTGCGTTGTGCTGTGACATCACCCTTATACGCATTGTAAAGCATACTTGCCAGCTTGTTCTGTATGTGCTGCATCTCCTCTGCCTTCAGGTGGGTTGGTAACATGTCCGCCACTTTGTGCCTATACCGAGGGTCTAGTAGCTTTGCCATCCAGTACAGGTCATTCCCCTTGAGGTTTTTTTATACAGGGGTCCCTCAACAGGCTGGACAGCATGAAAGATGCCATCTGCACAAAGTTGGATTCAGACGTACTATCCATCTCCTCTTGCTCAGTGATGTCAGGTAAGCCCTCCTCCTCCCCCAGTCACGAACAACACCACGTGAACGTTAAGCAGCACAAGCCCCCTGCGATGCCTGCTGTGGTTGTTCTTCTGCCACTGCCGCCTCCTCCTCCTCCAAAGAGACACCTTCCTCATCATCCGAGTCTGACTCCTCTTCCCCACACGACTCTTCCTCCTCCTCCCCCCTCTGTGCTGCCGCAGGTGTTGAGGAAACATCTGGTTCTGATGAAAATTTCTCCCACAACTGTTCCTGCCATAACTGTTCCTCTTCACGCTCCTCCAAAGCTTGATCCACCACTCTACGCACGGCATGCTCCAGGAAGTAAGCGTACAGGATCAAGTCGCTGATGGTGCCTTCACTGCGACTCACCAGGTTGGTCACCTCCTCAAACGGCTGCATGAGCCTACATGCATTTCGCATCAGTGTCCAGTTGTTGGGCCACAACATCCCCATCTCCCCAGATTGTGTCCTTTTACTGTAATTGTACAGGTACTGGGTGACGGCTTTCTCCTGTTCTAGCAGGCGAGAGAACATGACCAGGGTCGAATTCCAGTGAGTCGGGCTATCACATATCAAATGTCTCACCGGCAAGTTGTTTCTCCGCTGAATGTCCGCAAAGCATGCCATGGCCGTGTAAGACTGCCTGAAATGCCCACACAACTACCTGGCCTGCTTCAGGACATCCTCTAAGCCTGGGTACTTTGACACAAATCTTTGAATGACTAGATTCAGCACATGTGCCATGCAGGGTACATGTGTGAGCTTTCCCAAATTCTAAGCAGCGGAAAGGAGATCGCTGCCGTTGTCACATACCACGTTGCCGATCTCCAGCTGGTGCGGGGTCAGCCATTGATCCACCTGTTTGTTAAGAGCAGCCAGAAGAGCTGCTCCAGTGTGACTCTCCGCTTTGAGGAAAGACATGTCTAAGATGGCGTGACACAGTCGTACCTGGCATGTAGCATAGGCCCTGGAGAGCTGGTGCTGTGTAGCTGGAGAGGAGATCGCGGCACCAGCCAAGGAGGAGCATGACGACAGCGAAGAGGATGTAGCAGATGGAGAGGAAGTGGCAGGAGGCCTGCCTGCAAGCCATGGAGGTGTCACAAGTTGGTCCGCTGCATAGCCACGTACTCCCTGCTTGTCAGCAGGGTTGCTCGGATACCCCTTTTCCAAATCCGAATTGATCCGGATACCCAGATATTCGGATCGGATATCTGGTTGCGAACGCTCAGATATCCGCGTTCATGCGGATATCTGAACGCATTATCCGGGCTATCCGGGCGGATTCGGATATCCGGATAGAAAAAAACAGAAGTGCCCTTTAAAAACTTTTTTTTTAGGGTAAATGAGGAATGTAGCATCATTATTTTTTAAAGGGGAACACTTGAATTCCCCCCCCCCAAAAAAAAATGGCTGTCAATTAACATCAGGACTAGGTCTAGGTTCCAGGAAGCGGTCGTACTGCTGCAGTTGGGGCCTACCCACAACTTGGACAGCACAGACACCTCCCAAAAATTACACAGCAATTGTGTGTAGATAGTTCACCATGGCACTTGGTGGTACCACGGCTCAGTAAAACATTAGGAGAGGTTCCAGGAAGCGGTCATACTGCCACAGTTGGGGCCTCCCCACAACTGGGACAGCACAGACACTGCCAGAAAAATTACACAGCAATATAAACCTATACACCTATACTAAACCTATACTGGGACTCCTACCTATGCCTAGCTAATTACTGGGGCACCTACCTATGCCTATCTACATACAAGAAGATAATAAGGTCGTTGCTTCATTGTAGACAGACCAAATTTGATCAGCTGGACAGTCACTGTGTCAGAATCCGCTCTGCTGGACTTGATTCCCTGGACTGCCTTGTTTCCTATGCAGCTTGCATGGTTCAGTCCAGGGAAAAGAGTCCTTTCTATCAGTTTGCAAGGCTGATTGATTTGCATCCACTTGTCATGCAGATTGCTTGTCTGCTTCCTTTCTAGTATAAATGTCACCTTCCTCCCAGAATTCCTCGCTAGACATAGTTTCTGATTAGGGAGACTTACCTTGGAGCCTCAGCCTCTTTTGTACCTTGTTGCGAATATTCTAATGTAGTTAAGTATTGGGGAGTGCATCTTGCATTCATTATAGTGCAGTCAGGCTCTGTATTATTTGTACTATTTATTCCTGTGCTGTTTTGTCTTGTCCTTGCGATTGTACTGTCACCTGCGGTGGCTGACAGTGAATCGTTTGGTCTCGTTCCTAGATCGCATTCGCCCTAGCGGTAGAGGCGGTGGATCTCCTTTGTCTGACTCTTGGAGTATAACCTTAGCTGCGGTTGCTATTGGTTGCTCCTTCAGTCTTGTCTAGCACGAACGCTTGCTGTTGTCTGGGGTGAGGCAACCGATAAGCAAGCGTTTGCGTTATTTGTCTGTCGTCATTTTCTGTGTTCATTCGTTAGTTAGGGTTGGTACGTTTTAACACCGTTGCGCTTATCGTGCGTTGGCCGTACCGTTACCGTGCTTGTCTCTGTTGCGCATATCGTGCGGGGACCGCATTTAGCTAGTTAATTTGTTATTTTCTTTGACGTTCAGATTGTGGTTTTCTGCTGTGTCTTTCTTACTCAGTTCACGCTCTGTCTTCACTCGGTCTTGTGTTGCTGATAGCAATCGCTTCTCTTGCGGTTAGCTTTCTCTCTGGTCTGCTCTGATGTGATATGTCTACCGTCGTGGGGTGGCGACTAGATTGGTGGACATTCATGTTGTCTGTCTCTGTCTTTGCTTTCTTCTGAATTGTTGCTTTGTTGTTCAGTCAGGCAATTTCAATCTGGCTTCTGTGGTTGTACAGGGGACTTGTTCCTCTGTACTCCACAGTTCCATCTCCTGGTTGAAATTCTCCTCTGTTGTTCTATCTTGCTTAATCGCGCAATTTCCATCTGGAAACTGTGGCTGTGCAGAGGGTTTATTCCTCTGCACTCCACAGCTCCATCTGCTGGTTGGAATTCCTCTCTACAAATCTATACTGGGTACTTTGCTTCTGTGACTGTGGCTATTTCCTTCTGCTTCAGCGCACGTGGTGTGCGCTGGCTGGAAATCGCCCGCAGATCATTACACACTGTTGTTCTATCATTGAGCTACCACAGCCCGGTGACCATATGGGCTTGAAAACTGCCACGGCCTGCACTCTTGCCATGGTGCGCACCAGTCCAGCATGGCCGTCACTACACAAACAGCTGTTTGCGGTGCGTTACACAGTGAGTTTGGTGTGTCAGTGTGAAGCAGTACTCTAATTACACTCCCTGATTGATGTATACACTTGCAAGATGTTTTAAAGCACTTTAGGCCTGCAATTAACATTCAATGTGATTTCTGCCCTTAAAACGCTGCTTTGAGTCAAATCCAGATTTTTCCCCAGGACTTTTGGCGTCTATCCCCCTCTGCCATGCCTCCCTCCAGGTGTTAGACCCATTGAAACATCTTTCCATCACTTTTGTGGCCAGCATAAGTGTTTCTAGTTTTCAAAGTTCGCCTCCCCATTGAAGTCTCGCGAACCGAAAATCGAAGATTCGGCCATCTCTAGTAGGTATATGCAGTGATGAGGTGGGTTCACTGAACACAACAGGTAGCTATATGCAGTGATGAGGTGGGTTCACTGAACACAACAGGTAGGTATATGCAGTACTGGGTATTACAATGTGCACAAGTCACACACACAGGTAGTCACTGAATGTGCTGGGCCTGGCTGGCAGTGGCACACACACTATGAATTGGCAAGGCTGTCTATGCAACACAAGTGTCAGTGGGACACACACAAAAAAAAATAGATCACAAGAACAAGATAATCTCTCAAAAGAGCTGTTGTGGGGTGCTATTTTAGCAATAAGAAATCAGCAAGGAGCAAGCTAACAAGCCTACAAGAGCCTAACTAATCTTTCCCTATGAGAGATTCTACAGCAGCTGTCCTTTCTCTAATTAGTGCAGGCACATGAGTGAGTGTAATGGCCGGCGGTGCCTGCCTTTTATAAGGGGGGGAGTGGCTGCAGGAGAGAGTGTAGCCTAATTGGCTACTATGTGCCTGCTGTCTGTGATGTAAAGGGTCAAAGATGACCCTAATGGTGCATTATGGGGGCGAACCAAACTTTCGGAAAAGTTTGCGGTTCTCCGCGATCGCGAACCCTGGAAGTTCGCCGGGAACCGTTCGCCGCCATTTCCAATTACTGCAGCCACACCGAGTGAGATAATGGCCGATGCAGCTGCCTTATATAAGCTCCAGGAGGGAGTGTAGCCTGGGGAACCACACAACTACACAATCACCAGTATATAGCCGCACACTGTTATTGTCAAGAAAAATTATGGAAGCTGCAGAGATTGATTACAAAAATAGCAAATTATTTATTATATTGTGAAAGAAGTCAAAATTTATGACAGAAACAGCGATTGTTATCATGAGTCAGAACCCCATATAAACCCCCCAGAATTATTAAAAGTCAGCCATCAAATTGCCATATTGGTATATATATATATATATATATATATATATATATATATCCCTCCAGTAAATAACGTGAGGTATATTGGCCTGTAACCCCTCATGGAAATAATTACGGCCAGATTATGTCTACGTAGACAAAGAACAAAAAAAGTTTTATACTCTCACGGAGGTAATAAAAAATTGAACGACCAAAATGATCAACTTGTGTATATATGCCACTTGCCAATACAACCATATCATTGGAGTAGAGCCTCATAGGCTAGCCCAGACATACATATGTAAAAAGGTAAGCTGTAGCTACTATTGAAGAGAGGCATCCAATACTGTGGGGAAAAAAACACATATAAAGCCTTTTATAGAAAAAAGGAATGCACACATTAAGTGGTACCACTTATAGGACAAAAATATATATGGGCACATATGCCTTATAGCCCCACAATGTTCTTCTCCACTTCAGAATTCTCAAGTTGTTATATCCAGAGTTATGCCATCATTCATATAGTCACTGATTCACAGAGTAGCCAAGCAATCATCCTCCATTAAATAATTTGCTTAGATCTCTCATAGCATTTCTCATTTGCATCAAATTGGAACTGGCTCTTTAAATAGCTCACAGTCTGAGTAAAAACAGCAATACTGGCCACACACCTTATTTCACTGTCCAATCGCAACAGGAAATCGTTGTAATTAACGTGGCTATCATAGATTATCACTCCCAGTGTTTGCATTAGCATAGGTATCTCATATTGCCTTTAGTTTGCAGCAAAGAATGGAAATTAACTCATAATCCAGGTGCCACCATCAATACCGACCATAGAACTTATTTCTCTGTCCAGTCGTGACAGGAAACAGTTATACATAACGTGGCTATCACAGCTGTATAAGATGTTGCTTTTCAAACAGAGTTCCACAAGCTATGCTGTTAATATGACACCAATGCGTCAATGGAGTCTAATGGAGACCGTTATACTTATCATTCCGCTTTGCAGCTTCCTTCTAAGTTGCCCAGAGTTAGCTGTCTGGGTGTGCCCGGGCCCAGGCTCCTTCGTTTGGCTGTAGTGCTATCCGCAGGCTGGCGTGGCTTCCCCAGCGTTCAACAAAGTACGTGTGCTGAGTGTAGCATGATTGGCTTCCCTGTGTCTACTGACTGTGATGTAGAGGGTCAAAGTTGAGCCTAATGATGTAGTATAGGGGGCTGGTCGAACTCGCATATAGTTTGTGGTTCACTGCGAATGCGAACCACCGATGTTCGTGCGAATACATTCGCATGCAAACCGTTCGGGCCATCTCTAGACACTACTTCATTATAGCCCAACTATGGTCAAAACTGATCATCAAGGCAAACTCTGAAGTAAATGCATTGATATATCAGTGTAAAGCAGAAGTGTTACCTATGGAAACTAACTTTTCAATTTGAAAACATTCTTTGTGTAGATGTGTTTCTTGCATTTTCCTGTTACCAGATGAAGCCTGATCATCTTATTACTGTGACTACAGGTCTACAGGATAGCTGATTTATGCTGTATTGCTATGATTTCAAGTAATTGTACACTGGAATCTATTGACATTTCTACTTTGTGTCACATGGTCACCCCTGATTGAAGCACTACAGTCTGAGAAAATGAGAAAGCAGGCTACATGCACCTTAAAAAATAATTAGCCCAAGAAAAATCTAAAATGTATTGTTCAAATAAAAACGTGTGTGTGTGTGTGCGTGCGTGTGTGTTTTTAAAGTACAATGGACGTAGTATTGCACATTGGAATAGTTTACCTATATGGTCTGTTTATTGAAATAAAAATATTGCAACAGAAAAAGGTTTCTGTTCACCACTTAGCTTTTATACATTGCTTATATTAATGTATAATCCTTATTGACATTAGAACTTGCATTTTAAAATTTTGGGTTTAGTTGTGCTTTAACATTGAAAAAGAGAGAAAATAAAGGTTGGATATCTTTATAAAAGACTAGCAATCAGGCTTGTTTGTTAATGAATGGCCCTGCATGCCTGCACCTGCGCAGTATAGTCCTGCTGCACACATGGATGCAGGTGGACGCCGACACAATTTTATTAGGTAGGATTAAATGAAGAATTCCAAAAAAGTAATTTAACTGACATATATAAAAAAGTGGATTCACTGTCATTTGGCACTTTATTTGGTATCGGTTGAAAAGGGCGCCCGAGCTGCCTGTATGAAAAGGGCGCCGCCATAGACATCAATGTTATTTCTGGAAATATGGGCTACAAGGAGTAGAAAAGGGCGCCCGAGTTTTGATATAGGCTACAAGCGGGCTCCCCTTTGTAGCCCATATTTTTTCGGCTACAAGGTTTTAGGCTACAGTAGGGCGCCCCTTTGTAGCCCATATTTTTTCCGGCTACAAGGTTTTCGGCTACAGTAAGGTGCCCCTTTGTAGCCCATATTATTGCCTTTTTTTGTAGCCTATGTTATTATATGGGCTACAAGCACTGTAAGCCAAATTATTTCATTCCCCCACTATCCATGGCGGCCTGGAGGGGGAATAGTAATTAACACATCCCGGAGTTTTTTTGTAGCCGAAGTTTTTATATGGGCTACACCAGGCGCCTTTTTTGTAGCCGAAGTTTATATGGGCTACACCAGGCGCCTTTTTCGTAGCCGAAGTTGGTATATATGGGCTCCACCAGGCGCCCTTTTTTACTGGCGCCCTTTTCATATAGACCCCTTTATTTTGTCATGCTACATTGTCAAAGTAAAAATGTAAAGTGAGTGGAATTTGAGGACTGATGAGAGATATTATAGAAAGGAGCAATGGAAGACAGTGGTACATTTTTAAAATTGTGTTTTGCTAACAGGTTTAATCAACCACTTATAATACACTTATAAATAAAATGCCATAATCATATGCTACATACAGGCTCACATAATCGTTATTGCTAATGTGCATAAAATCCGATGTACTTATATCAGCATGTAGGCTTTATTTTGCCTTCTGTTTGTTGGTTGTCTAGATTTGCATTTTTAAATACAGCTATAGCCAAGTTAAACATGAATGAAGGAACAACATGCATTATTATTATTATTATTTAGTATTTATATCTGACATCTTCCCAGCGCTTTACATTGTATATATAGTCTTGTCCCTAACTGCCTCTCAAAGAAGCTCACAATCTAATCCCTACCATAGTCATATGTCCATTTTCATCTAGGGTCAATGTTTTGGGAAAGCCAGTTAGTTTATCTGTGTGTTTTTGAGATGAGGGAATTTTCTCTTAAATATTCTTCATAATGACATATAGTATAATATAGCATTCAGGATAAGGGATGATCAGTCTGATTTGGAACAGCATTCTAAAGCATTCAGATCAAGACACAAATCACAAATGTAAAGCGGACCACCGCAGGAGGCTATCTCACCCTTCGTGCCGCATCTGTGCGCTGCTCTTCACATTGCATTCCAGCTTTGACATATTTCCTCCTTCACAACCAGGAGTAAGATGTATATGAGAGCTGGAATGTGACGTAGAGCAGGGCTTTTCAACCTTTCCACTAACTGTACCATTTTTATTGCCTGAAAACTTCTTACAAGGTACACTTTAAGAAAAAAAGGCATTTTGGAGAGGAAAAGTAGGAGGAATTGGTGGGGAAAAAGATTACAATTAGATTGCTAGCCTACATATTGTCAGTATTGGCAATCTGGCCAATATAGGTAGCCATACAAGTCCCCCCCGCGCTTAATTGTAGGTAGCCTGGCCCCATCACCAGAGAGCTGAGAGCTAGGCAGTGACTCACCACAAAGTTCGGATCCCCCCTTGCTCACTCCTTGCTGTGCTGCCCTGCGGATTAGTTCACTCCTCAGATCATTGGTAAGCCAGCCGCAGTAAAGCGACACCCAGGCAAGCGGTGCACAGTGACTGTGTGTATACTTCAAATGAGCAGTGATGTCACTTTCTGTATCTGCACCATCACTGTGCACCATTGGTTTGGCTGTCTCCTCCACACTAATCTGAGGTCTGAAGTATGCTGCAGAGAAGCACAGCAAGGAGCGAGGGAGGGGGAGCCAAACTTTGTGGAGGCAGGACAGGACCAGGACAAGTGGCATGTGGGCAATAATGTGGCAGGCAAACCTGGTGTGTGTAACGATTGTGGAATTATTTCCGTGGTCAGTGCACAACATGTGCACTGACACTGCGGAAACCCTCCACAAGCGTTTGGATAAGGGAACCCAGCTTTGGTGCAAATGCACCTGTAGAGAGAAATTCCAACCGGCAGATGGAGCTGTGGAGTACAGAGGAACTCAGTCTCTGTACAACCACAAATGCCAGATGGAGATTGTACGAAGTGACGCAATACAAGGCAAGATAGCCACTCGAGAGAGAGAGAGCACAGAGACAGAATGTATGTATGTCCACCAATCTAGTCGCCACCCAGCGACGGTTGACATACAACAGCGAAGACCAAAGTGAGAAAGCAATCGCTAGAATGGCGATTGCTAGCAGAGACACAAGACGGAGTAGAGCCAGAACATAGAATGAATAAAGACAGAACCAATTAGCAAACTGCAATCCAACGAGAAGGAACTGACAGGACTAGCTAAACACGGTCACCACACGTTAAGCGCAATAGCGACAAAGCGCGTTCAAGGCATGGTCACCGCACGTTAAGCGCAACAGTGACAAACCGTACCAACCCTGACTAACACATGAAACACGGAAAGTGAAAATGAACAGAGAACGCGAACGCTTGCTAATCGGTTGCCTCACCCAGACAACAGCAAGCGTTCGTTCCAGACAAGACAGACAGAAGGAGTAACCAGTAGCAACCGCAGCTCTGGCTTACACTCCGACAGAGTACAGAAAGATCCACCACCTCTACCACTAGGGCGAATGCAATCCAAACTGACAGACAGAAGGAGTAACCAGTAGCAACCGCTGTTCTGGCTTACACTTCAAGACAGAGTACAGAAGGATCCACCGCCTCTACCGCTAGGGCGAATGCAATCCAAACAGAGAAGACAGAACTAGGCAATACAGATAATAAACAACCTGACTGCGCTAGAAGGAATGCTAGTGCACTCCCCAGGATAACTACTCTAAGACAATATTAGCAAACAATATCAGAGGGCTAAAACTCAAGGTAAGTCTAGCAGAACCAAACCTTTATGACCAACAGGGAATTCTGGGAAGAAATGGCATTTAAACTGCAAGCCTTCAAGAGAGGCAGAGCTATCAATAACCAGATACGTGAATGCAAATCCCTCACCAGAACAGCAAGTCTGAAACTTGCAGAGTGAAAACAGGTCTCCTTTCCAGGGACCTGCAGCATGCAGACCTGAAAAATGGTCAAAAAGCTGCCTGCCTGTGCAGACAGCAGAGCAAATCATTACAGTGTGTACCACCTAGCCAACAGCAAAGAACCACCGGTGGCAAGCGTACCACAGGTGCAAAGCCCTGGTCTAGAGAGATTAGCCTGTCTAATTAGGCCTTATCAACAAGTAAACAGCAAGTGTAAATTAGGGCTGTCAGGTGTGCCACTCTAATATGTAAACACAGGAGGTTAACCCTTTTGTGTTCCTAGGACACCAGAAAGTAAATACTGCAGGGTTTTTGTAAGATTTCTGTAAGTTGTAACAAAGAAATGTTTTTCTTTAAAGTTATGATGCTGTTGCTTACCTCCTTAGAGCAGAGAGGAAGCTCTCAGTTTAGGTCCGCTTCAAAAGCTGACAGAACCAACAGGTTTTGGACTAGTCCATCTCCTCACGATGGAGTCTCAGGGTTTCCCTTCGTTTTCAAAAGCATTTGCTGAATGGCCATTGTTAAGTCTGACTGCCAAAATAGTGTGCGAGTAGGGACGCTGGCTGGTCCTATTTTGGCAGTTAGACTTAGCTACTGCCATTTAGGAAATTATTTTAAAAAACAAAGAAAACACTTTGTATCCCCAATGAGGAACTCGACTAGTCAAAAACATGTTGGTTCTGAAAGCTATTCACTGCTTTGTTTTTCACTATAGTGGTCCTTTAAAATGGTAATTTTAAACAACCGTGAAGGTCAGGATGCACTGCTGCATTGGTGAGCTTATTTCAGTAATGTGTTACAGACTCATGTGCTGTGCTGTGTTCTGACAATAAACTGCTGCATGCATCTCTGTGCAAACACAGTGCTGTCTCATTTCAATTAATAATGCCATGCAGAGCAAAACACGTGCCATACATTTTTGTAAAGAGAAGTAAATGGTTGGCATTCCAAAAAATTGGTAAAGAAAGATCTGTAATTCATTCTGTAATTAACCACTTTACCCCCACACGTACGAATTTCTTCATCCCTTTTTCCATCCTTTCACCACCAGGGACAGAGAAATCCGTACTTTCTGCGCTCCTGCCGCTGCCCGCGCTCCCGCTCGCTCTAGCACGCACTCCCGCTCGTAAACACGCCGCCGGCCGCTCGCCCGGAGATCAATGAACTGGAAAATCCATTCCCGTTCGTTGATCTAAGCCCCACAATGATCCGCTGCTTCTCCGATAAGCAGCGCGATCATTGTGAAAAAAAAAAACTTTCATAGCCTCCTAGTACTTCCTGCAAGCGAAGGAAGCTTGCAGGTCGCATTAAACAAAAACTCACTGCGGCCATCTTGTGGCCAAATAGTAAAACTACACCCTAAAGCATTTTTCACATACAAATAAATTAGTTTTACACAAAAAATTAACTCCTTACCTCCCACACTCCCCATTTTTTTTTTTTTGTAATTAAAAAAAAAAAATTACAATTAAAAAAAATACATAAATAGTTACCTTAGGGACTGAACTTTTTAAATATTTATGTCAAGAGGGTATAACACTGTTACTTTATAAACTATGGGCTTGTAATTAGGGATGGACGCAAAACTGAAAAAAATGTACCTTTATTTCCAAATAAAATATTGGCGCCAAACATTGTGATAGGGACATAATTTAAACGGTTTTATAACCGGGACAAATGGGCAAATACATTTCAGGGGTTTTAATTACAGTAGCATGCATTATTTAAAAACTATAAAGGCCGAAAACTGAAAATAATACATTTTTCCCACATTTTTTCCTATTTTCCCATGAAAACACATTTAGAATAAAATAATTCTTGGCATAATGTCCCACCTAAAGAAAGCCTAATTGGTGCTGAAAAAAACAAGATATAGGTTATTTCATTGCAATAAGTAATAATAAACTTATAGACGAATGAATGGAATGAGCGCTGAAAGGTGAAAATTGCTCTGGTGGTCAAGGGGTAAAACCCCTCAGTTGGGAAGTGGTTAAGATAATCCAAAATTCCAAAGCACACAAAGTACCTCTTTATCAAGAAAAAAACAGTGCAAGTTAATCTGAAAAATAACTCTGCAACAATAAATCACCATAATGCATAATAAATAAATACATTTGAAGTAGCCGAAGAAAAAGAGGGTCACCATCGTAGAGGAACACAAGTACCAAACACTAAGGTAGAGAATGTGTGGACAAGTTTCAAAGGTGGCTTAGGCTTCTTTCCCACCAGGACGTTGCGTTTTAGGGAACGTTATAGGTCGCCTGGTGGTGCTGGAGGAGGAAGCTACCAAGAGCTGCGTTAAGCAGCTCTTGGTGCGCCTTTTTTGTGCTGTGTGATGCGGATACCACATGATCCGCATCACGTGGTCCCGCCAGCCAATCGCCGCACAGAGCGGCCGCTCCTGGAAGTAAACACTGCAAGTCACAGTGCAGTGAATATTAATTAGCCATGTGGCTGCCCGCGGAGGAGGAGGGCAGACCTCCTCCTCCAACATTACTGAGCATGTGCAAACAGTGTAACGTGGCTTAGCCCAGTATAACGTACAGCACGCAGCGCATTCTTTTAACTTGCTGCGTTACAATGTAACGCAACGAGGGCACTGTGAACAAGCCCATTGATTTTTCATTGCTGTGCGGTGGGTTGCGTTACAGGCTGCACTAATGTGCGCCTGTAACGTCTTACTGTGAAAGCAGCCTAAAAGTGCTAGCCTGGAAAGAGAACCACTATGAAAGTTGAAGCCAATAAATGAGTCATTAGACTGGGAGCAAGATAGGAAGATAAAAAGCCAACATAGGCTTTTTCCTCCACTCCCTCTTTACATTTATCCATATAATAATTCCTTTTTTTGTATAGCGCTTTTCTCCTGTCGGACTTAAAGCGCTTGCGAGGCAGCCACTAGAGCGCACTCAGTAGGCAGTAGCAGTGTTAGGGAGTCTCACCCAAAGAACTCCTGAACAGGTGCTGGCTTACTGAATAGGAAGAGCCGAGATTTGAACCCAGGTCTCCTACATCAGAGGCAGAGCCCTTAACCATTACACTGTCCAGCCACCATATTTGACACCTGTCACTGTTAGAGATAGCCAGTTTTAAATCGTGATGCAAATTTAGCCTCCAAAACACAAAATGAGGTGGCAAATCAACATTCAACATTAAGCACCTCAAGGCTTGTGTTTGCGAAATAAATAAAATATGAAAGGAAGAAGGAAACAATTGGAAAAGGATAGTCGAAAAATGGAAGTTGAAAAATGATAGTTGGAAAATAATGGCAGGTGAAAAACAGTTGAAATTTGGCTGTTGGAAAATGACAGTTGAGAAAAGGCAGTTTAAAAATGACAGTTAAAAAACAACAGTTAAAATTTGGCCATTGAAAAATGACAGTTAAAAAACAACAGTTAAAATTTGGCCATTGAAAAATGACAGTTAGAAAATGGCAGTTGGAAAATGGCAGTTAAAATTTGACAGTTGGAAAATAGCAGTTAAAAAACAACAGTTGAAAAATGACAGTTGGAAAATGGCAGTTAAAAATTGACAGTTGGAAAATAGCAGTTGAAAAATGACAGTTGGAAAATGGCGGTTGGAAAATAACAGTTGAAAATGACAGTTGGAAAATGGCAGTTGGAAAATGACAGTTGAAAATGACAGTTGGAAAATGACAGTTGGAAAATGGCAGTTAAAATTTGACAGTTGGAAAATGGCAGTTAGAAAATGGAAGTTGGAAAATGACAGTTGGAAAATGGCAGTTAAAATTTGACAGTTGGAAAATGGCAGTTAAAAAACAGTTGAAAAATGATATTTAGAAAATGGCAGTTGGAAAATGACAGTTGGAAAATGACAGTTGGAAAATGGCAGTTGAGAAATGACAGTTGGAAATGGCAGTTGAGAAATGACAGTTGGAAAATGGCAGTTGGAAAATGACAGTTGGAAAATGACAGTTGGAAAATGGCAGTTGAAAAATGACAGTTGGAAAATGGCAGTTGAAAAATGACAGTTGGAAAATGGCAGTTAAAATTTGACAGTTGGAAAATGACAGTTGGAAAATGACAGTTGAAAAATGACAGTTGAAAAATGACAGTTCAACTTTTAACTGCCATTTTCCAACTGTCATTTTTCAACTGCCATTTTCCAACTGTCAAATTTTAACTGCCATTTTCCAACTGTCATTTTCCAACTGCTATTTTCCAACTGTCAAATTTTAACTGCCATTTTCCAACTGTCATTTTCCAACTGCCATTTTCCAACTGCCATTTTCTAACTGTCATTTTTCAACTGCCCAATTTCAACTGCCCTTTTTCTAACTGTCTCATTTAAACTGTCATTTTCCAACTGGTCAAATTTCAACTGTTTAAAGGACTACTACAGTGAAAAAAGTGAGCAGTTGAAGGAGAAATTAAGTGAGAGGCATATTAAGGCTGCCATATTTATTTCCCTTTAAGCAATGCCAGTTACCTGACTATCATGCTGATCCTCTGCCTCTAATACTTTTAGCCACAGCTCCTGAACAAGCACATGCAGATCAGATGTTTCTGACATTATTGTCAGATCTGACAAGGTTAGCTGCATGCTTGTTTCTGGTGTGATTCAGACACTTCTGCAGAGACATAGATCAGCAGGGCTACCAGTTAACTCATATAGTTGAAGGGCTCTTTCACAGTGCGACGTTAAAGTTGCACGTTACAACAACATGTAACGCACAGTAACTTACAGCAATGAAAAATCAATGGGCTGTTAACAGTGCAGACGTTGCGTTGGTGTCTAACGCTGCACGTTAAATGAAAGTGCTGCATGCTATGCGTTATACACGTTTTTAGCTGCGTTAGACTGTTTGCACATACTCAGTAACGGTTTCTTTTTTTTTTTTTTACGCATGCGCCGTTTTCGTTCTATCACTGTCTGATGAAAACGGCGCACCAAACGCAGGGCTAAATAAAGTCAAAGTCATAATCTTTCAATGCGTTGCATTGGGGGCACGTTATGCGACCTTAACGTCGCACCAAACGCAATGTCTTACTGTGTAAGAGGCCTAAAAGGAAATTAATATAGCAGCCACCATATTCTTCTCACTTAAGTTGCCTTTAAAGGAGTTCTTTTGCATCCTAAGAATCAAACAAGCTGACACTTACCTGGGGCTTCTATCGGCCCCCTGCAGCGGTAATGTCCCACGCCGTCCTCTTTTGATGCTCCGTTCCCCGCCGCCTTTCCCGCTGTAATCACACGAGTTATTACACTGCGGCTGTGCAGTAAGCTCCCGATGACGTGAGCAGGAGCTAACATTATTCGTCTGTTTAGACGAATATTAAACCAGGACCGGCGGCATGAAACGGAGCATCGTAGGAGGACGGCACGGGACATTACAGCTGCAGGGGGCCGATAGAAGCCCCAGATAAGTGTCAGCTTGTTTGATTAATTTTTAAAATCCCAAAGAACCTCTTTAAAGAAGACCTAAACTCAAGCACTGCAGTCAAGGAAAACAAATACTACTGCACATGCGCACACACACCGACAAGGAGATATTTGGGGCTCCCAGTGCTGGATCCCTTCTACTGTGGAGGAAGGGGGAAACCTCTTTAGGATACAAAGGCCTCCCCTTCCCTGAGGTAAGTACCCCCCGGGGCACTTTTTTCTTACAGGTACACTTTAAGAAAATAAGACGGTATATGGGAGGGGAAAAGTAGGAGGCATTGGTGGGGAAAATGACTACAATTAGATTGCAAGCCTACATATTGTCAGTATTGGCAATCTGTAGGTAGATTGCCAATATAGGTAGCTTTGCAAGTTCCTCTCCCCCCCCCCCCCCCCATACATATGAACTGCCCGCCGGCCAGAGCCAGATTAAGAACACACAGGGCCCCAAGCAGAGCAATAAATTTGGGGCCCCCCTCCTCAGCCACCCTATTGAAAGGATGCGCCCCCCCCCCAGTATAGGTGACCAGATGTCTCTGCAGTATAGGTAGTTGGCTGTCCCCCTACTATAGGTAGTAGCCACATGTCCCACCAGAATAGATAGCAAGACAACTCCCCAATAAAGGTAGCCAGATGTTTCCCAGTATAGGTAGCCAAGCGACCCCCCCCCACTATAGGTAAGCAGATGACCCCCCAGTATAGTAGCCAAATGTCAACAGATGTATGGCCACTTTAATCAGAATCAGAATCAGAATCAACTTATTTTCGCCAGTAAGTTTGCACCTACAAGGAATTTGTCTTGGCAGTTGCTTAACAAACACAAACAAAAACAATACAAGGACAGACAGTGTGAATATTACAAGTTAAGGACGTTATAAGTATAGTGGCAGTAAGCAATGTGAGAATTGTTCATGTTTAGTTCTGTGCTGATTACTTTCAGTCCTAGCAGCTCTAACGTGGTTAAGCATTAAGTATGGCTACCGCTTGAGGAAAAAAACTGTTCCTGTGTCTAGAGGTTTTGGTAGCGATTGACCGGAATCTTACCCCTGAAGGCATGCGCTGGAAGATGGAGTGAGCTGGGTGAGAGGGGTCAGAGGCAATTTTGGTTGCTTTCTTTCTGCACCTGCTAGTGTAAAGATCCTGCAGGGAAGGTAAGCTACAGCCAATTATCCTTTCCGCTGATCGGATGATGCGCTGCAGCCTCCCCTTTTCTAATGCTGAGCAGGAGCCGAACCATACAGTCATAGATGATGTTATGGTGGATTCGATGATTGCAGTGTAGAACTGCACCATTAGATTTTGAGGTAGGCCAAACTTTTTCAGCTGCCGTAGATGGTACATTCTCTGTTGTGCTTTCTTGACAATAGTGGCAGTGTTGTTGTCCCATTTTAAGTCGTTTGAGATCGTGGACCCAAGAAACTTGAATGACTCTACTTGGGTTATTGTGGATCCATTTATGGTTAAGGGGAGGTCCTGGGGGGGAGATCTCCTAAAGTCTATTATAATCTCCATAGTTTTGAGAGCATTTGGTTCCAAGTTGTTGCTGCTGCACCAGGAGGAAAGCTGTCCCACCACATGCCTGTATGCATACTCATCCCCGTTTTGAATGAGACCAACAACTGTTGTGTCGTCTGCAAACTTCAGAACCTTAACAGATGGATCTGTGGAGGTGCAGTCATTGGTGTAAAGTGAGTACAGCAGTGGGGAAAGCACACACCCCTGTACTGACTGTCCAGACCAGAGCAGCGGCTGCGGCACCAGAACTCCCGGCGCTTGGAGCGAGACAGAGGTGAGTTCCGCCTGCTGCCAAATGCCTCTCAGCACTTAGTTCTGGAGGGGAGAGAGAGCACCCTAAGGTGAGGTAAGGGGGGGGGAGATTTCCCCCTTCTCCACCGCTGATGCCACAGCTCTTCCTCCACTGTGCTGCTGTCCTCCTGGGCACAGGGCGGGCGGCCATCCGATTGGCTGCCCTTACGGACGCTGCTGAATTCCTTACGGAATTCACGGGCAGCTTAATTTGTAACAAAATGTACGGGCTGCCCATAAATTTACGGGCGGTTGGCAACACTGGCCCGGCGCCCAACTCACCTACAGCGTACAAATACTAAGGGCTCAGACACACTATAAGCGATTTTCTGAGCGCTTTTAGCCATCAGAGCTTTCTGAGAGCTTTTTAAAAAACGCTCAAATTGACTTACAATAAAATCATGGCAAAATCGCGATCACGGTAAAGTCGTGATTCACGGTAAAATCGTAATCGTGGTAAAATTGCTCAGAAAAGTGCTTATAGTATGTCTGAGCCCTTATGCAGAGAAGGGAGAAACCGTGAGGAGAGAAAAGCTGAGAGGGAAGAAGATATTTGCCTCACCAGGATTGTACTTTTATTTAGCTTTCCTGTATGACACAAGAAGACACAAACATCCAGCACTAGGGGAAGAGGGAAACAAAGGTGAATGAGGGAGGGCTGGTGCACACCAAGAGCAATTTGAAAAGCGCTTGGCTAATGTTGCCTAATGGCCTATGAGAGTGTTCCCACAGCGGCATTGTGATTTTTTCAAAATCGCAAACATGCTGCATGTAGCATTTTTTTGGAGCAATTCATTCAAAAATAGCTTTGAAAATCACTTCACAAAATTGCACTCCCAAATTGCTAGCGATTGCTATTGCGATTTTTGAGTGCAGTAGCGCAGAGAGGAGGAGTGGAGAGAAATTAAGAATAGCCTGAGATGGAGCAGAGAACTTCTCTGTCCCACATCACACAGAGGCTACTTGCCTGTAATAGGACTCCTGTCCCTGCCAGTCTCTCACACAAGTCAGAAAGCAGCCCTCCTGGAGTCTAGGGACTGTCAAAAACTTTTCAACTTGTTTAACACCTTACCCACACATGCAGTCATTATAACAATGGAGAGAGACCAGACAGATATTTTCCCACAGACCCTCCAGGCAAGCTCTGCATCATGCTGCGTATATTTACCAGCTTGCCTGCCCTCTAATTGCACTTTTATCAGCTAGCCCAGTGCTTCACATTGCCTTACAACAACAAACCTAAATACACCAGATGCTGAACCAGCCCTAAATCACTGAATAAAAGGTGGTCTGGGGGTAAATCTCCCCCCTTATCCCCTGTAATAGATACTTTGCTCCCCTCTGCTCACACTCTGCAAATTGCATATTTTTAGTTGCCAGATAATGCAACAGCATGTCAAACTAACGAGATTCACGTCTGAGCAATGGCTGTGGCCACACTCAGGTATAACTGGGGTGGTAAAACTAAGGGTAAATGATGATGCTATCATAGAAGAAAACATAACTACAGATGTACCTGTAGCATTGGCCCTTGTTAGCAAGTAGTTCTGCTGTTTGTTTTCAAAACATTTTTATTAGTGGAGAACGCTGGACAGAGATCACACAAATAACATTAGTCATTACAGACCCCAGCCTGTGTCTGACAGCTAAACTAAGGAGGAGGGGAGGGGGAGGAAGATCCAGGAGAAAACACTGTCTGTATGTGTCTTATTATCTGTTAGGGAGAGCATTCCTGAAGACTTTAACTGACCATAAAGAGTTACATCAACAGGGGCAATACATTTTTATTGGCACTGCCGGGGCCCCTGACCTTTCACTAGATCAAAGCAACTGCCTCTGTTTCCTGGTGGATAATCTGGCTCGTATACGGCTATTGCTGGAAGCTGAATTGCAGTGTTTTAAAAGCAACTTCATCACTGTCTTCTGATAGCGCCAAAGTTACTGACTGTGCGCCGCTATAGCCATAATTCCTATTTCGGCCTATGATGGCGCTGGCTGCGCCCAAATCTCCTGCACTGTTATTACAGTGCTGGCTCCCCCCCGCATAATTATATAGGTAGCCTAGTCCCACCATCAGAGAGCTGAGAGCTAGGCAGTGACTCACCACAAAGTTCGGCTCCCCCCTTGCTCACTCCTTGCTGTGCTGCCCTGTGGATTAGTTCACACCTCAGATCATCGGTAAGCCAGCCGCAGAGAAGTGACAGTCAGGCAAACGGTGCACGGTGACGGCGTGTATACTTCAAATACAGGAAGAGAGCAGTGATGTCCTTTTCTGTATCTGCGCCATTACTGTGCACCATTTGCCTGGCTGTCTCTTCCCCACTGATCTGAGGTCTAAAGTATGCCGCAGAGCAGCGCAGCAAGGAGCGAGGGAGGAGGAGCCAAACTTTGTGGAGGCAGGACAGGACAAGTGGCATGTGGGCAATAAAGTGGCAGGCAAATCTGGTGTGTACCACCTGGCTAACAGCAAAGTACCACCGGTGGTACGCGTACCACAGGTTGAAAAGGCTTGACGTAGAGGGCAGCGCACGGATCAATGTCATCCTCATGCTGTAAGTTATCTATGAAAGTCTGACACATCCTCTTGAGGAATTTCCCCACACCTAGGAACTCTGACATAGCATTAGGGACCGTAAATTCAAAACTCACTCAAATAAGGATGTTTCAAGCCCACATAAACCATGCCAGGTCACGGTTTCCAAGGTATGTAGGAATTCCTCAAGAGGACTGAGCAGACTGTCAATACATTTATAATATCGTAGTGATGTAGATCTGTATTAGCATAATAATCTCTGTTATCTGTTGTCCTCATGTACATAATTGGGCCTGATCTAATTCACTTTTCCTCCTAAGTTTTCTCCTAGGTGATATTTTCACATTTATTAGTAAAATGTCTTTAAAAGCCACCAGCAAGCAAAAAAAAAAAAAAAAAGAATATGAATAATTTTGACTGTAGTTTTTGGCCTATTTTTTGATACTTTTTTTTATAGCAGAGTGCAAAAGTTATTTTAAACAGAAGATGAAAATGTATCTCCTAGGTGACAACTTAGAAGAAAAGGGTAATTGGATCAGGACCTGTGTGCTTGTGAGATGAAGTCTACAGGGCCGGATTTGCACTTTTTACCGCCCTAGGCCAGCAATCAACAAACCGCCCCCTCTCTCCTCACCACCACCACCACATGTGTACATGGAAACACAATATTATATCACCGTTAGTGAGCTCCACTGAGGACAGTCAGTAACATGCCTGTAAAGTGCTGCAGAAGATGCCACTGCTATATAAATACATAATAATAATTTGATAGGACATTAGACTATGACTATGGTAGGGATTAGAGTGTGAGCTCCTCTGAGGATAGCCAGTGACATGGCTATGTACTCTGTAAAGTGCTGCAGAAGATGTCAGTGTTATATAAATACATAATAATAATAATAATAATAATAATAATAATAATAATAATATGGTGGGACATTAGACTATGACTATGGCAGAGATTAAATTGTGAGCTCCTCTGAGGACAGTCAGTGACATGTCTATGTACTCTGTAAAGTGCTGCAGAAGATGTCAGTGCTACATAAATACATAATAATAATATGGTAAGACATTACACTATGACCATGGTAGGATTAGATTGTAAGCACATCTGAGGGCAGTCAGTGACATGACTATGTACTCTGTAAAGTGCTGCAGAAGATGTCAGTGTTATATAAATACATAAGAATAATATGGTAGGGCATTAGACTATGACTATGATAGGATTAGAGTCTGTACTCCTCTGAGGAGATTCAGTGACATGACTATGTACTCTGTAATGTGCTGCAGAAGATGTCAGTGCTATATAAATACATAATAATAATTTGATAGGACATTAGACTATGACAGGGATTAGAGTGTGAGCTCCTCTGAGGACAGTCAGTGATATGACTATGTACTATGTAATGTGCAGCAGAAGATGTCAGTGCTACATAAATACATAATAATAATATGGTAGGATATTACACTATGACCATGGTAGGATTAGATTGTAAGCACATCTGAGGACATTTAGTGACTTTACTATGTACTCTGTAAAGTGCTGCAGAAGATGTCAGTGCTATATAAATACATAATAATAATATGGTAGGGCATTAGACTATGACTATGGTAGGGATTAGATTGTGAGCTCCTCTGAGGACATTCAGTGACATGATTATGTACTCTGTAATGTGCTGCAGAAGATGTCAGTGCTATATAAAAACATAATAATAATATGGTAGGACATTAGACTATGACTATGGTAGGGATTAGATTGTGAGCTCCTCTGAGGATAGTCAGTGACATGGCTATGTACTCTGTAATGTGGTGCAGAAGATGTCAGTGCTATATAAATACATAATAATAATATGGCAGGACATTAGACTATGGTAGGATTAGATTCAGTGGCGTAGCTAAAGAGCTATGGGCCCGGTAAAGTTTTACATGCCCCCCCCCCAAGACTCCATACATAATTGATACGGTGCACCAAAACTTACCAAGGACAACCACAGTGTCAGAGATGCAAGAAGGGGATGGGGAACAGTGTTTTAAGGATTACTACTATTCAAAGCATCTATAGAAGTGGACCAAGAAAGAGCTAATACTGTGATAGAGGGTGGACTCTTTGGGGCCCCTCCTGCCCAAGGGCCCTGATGCGGTCGCTACCTCTGCATCCCCTATTGCTATGCCACTGATTAGATTGTGAGCTCCTCTGAGAACAGTCGGTGACATGACTATGTACTCTGTAATGTGCTGCAGCAGATGTCAGCACTATACAAAGGCTTTATCATAATATGGTAAACCTTTGTTGTGAGTTTCTGAAAAAAGTCAAAATGAGAGAAAGAGGGAGAGAGAGAGAGAGAGAGAGAGAGAGAGAGAGAGAGAGAGAGAGAGAGGAGAGGGGGAGAGAGAGAGAGAGAGAGAGAGAGAGGAGAGGGGGGAAGAGAGAGAGAGAGAGAGAGAGAGGAGAGAGGAAAGGAGAGAGGAGAGAGGAAAGGAGAGAGGAGAGGGGGGAGAGAGAGAAGAGGGGAGAGAGAGAGAGAGAAAGTGGAGAAAAGGATAGAGTAAATATGATGAGGGATTAAGACAGACCGGGAACAAGATGAGGAAGAGGGTAGGAAAAAGGACAGAAATAGACCTCAAGATGAGAACAAGAGAAGGGGAATGAGATAGGAAGAAAAGTGAAAAGAGTGGAGGAGGAAAGGAGACGTTACACATGTGGAGTTACTGGAAATGGGTAATAAATCAGGCAAGCTAAGACAAAACATTCAGCAGCATCTGGAAAGTCGGCTTATTTATACAGCTACTGGACTCCGTTACAGGTCAGTGTGATAGGAGGACTTCTGTCACATACCCCATGGCAACAATGAAGCTTGGCAGCACCTGGAACTGCAGGGTTGAGCGGCAGTAGGGACAGTGTATGTGGGCTAATTAAAACAAAGGCAGCCAGGACCAGGCTTCCCCTAGGGTGATCCCAACGCCAGTGCCACCCCCTTCTCCCATTCCCTGCCATCCTGTACCTTCTCCTATCCACGAGCTTCTCCATCACATCCAGCAACAACCAGAAAACCCGCCCGCAGTCACTCATCACCAATCAGTTCCCTGCACCAGCCAACCACCAATCACGGTGCAGATTTTGGCACTTTCTCATGCTGCCTCCTCAGTAGTGATTGGCTGAAATTGAATATGGGGGTGGAGGGACTACCAGTGACTGACAGCGGGCAGGTCTGCGATGATGTGGCTACTGCTCCTGTCACAAAAGTAAATCTGTCCCTGTTTTAAGTTGCCTGCGCTGCTTCTGCACACACAGACATGCTACTGTGTGCAGTGCAAAGCGGGGAGGAGGCGGCTGCGGACAACATGGCCTTTATTATGGGGCTGGCATGGACAGCTTTTGGGACACTGCCTGCTTGTTAACCCGCCCCTCCCTAAGCACCGTCCTAGTCCCAGGCCTGTGTGGCCTGCCCACAAATCCGGCCCTGGAAGTCTAGAGAACAGGATGGGAGTCTAAAAAAGATGTATCAAAAGGTAATATGCTATTTTAATCTATTGAGTTAACCAATAAATGGTATCTTCCTGAGTCTACACTTTTCAACATTGTTTTATGATGTAATGCAATAGAATTATGGTGAGATATTACCTCACTTTTATGCTCCTGCTTTACACTTCTCACCTTTGTAAACAGCACAAACCCAGATTTTTGAACATTTTCCCTAAGTGAGCATGGCTTTTTTGTCAACTACTGGAAGCTTGCTAGCTGTGAATTATCTCAGGAAATCATCTCAGGAGAGCTGTACAGCGATTTCATGGCCCAGTGCTCTTGATTTAAAAAGCCTTCTATAAGTGCTTTACAGGTCAGACCAGTGCTTCAGCAATGTGGGAAATGACCAAGGTGCCCCAACCACTCGGAGCTTACTGTGAAAATGTAAGAGCATGATAGAACATCTGTCATTTCTGATTTGTAACAATAAAGTGAAGGCACTTCCTCTTTAAATGATAACCAATGATTGGGTTTTGAAGACTTGGTCTGATATATGAGTGTGCATGTCTGTCTGTGTTTGTGCACACGTGTGCATGTTCACTAAAAGGGCTGATACTGCTATTAAAACTCAGATACTTTGGTCACATATTGAAAATACTGAATTATTTTGGAGAAATCATTGATCCTTGGAGAAATAGAGGGTAAAAAAAAGAAAAAAAAAAAAGACAACAGAGGCTAAGATGGATAGACAGCATAGCCCTTTATACAATTAACTTTTTATCCTGAGTTTTTCCCTAAGTGATCATTTTTCATCTTCTTCTTAGAATAACTTTTCAGCATTTTGAAATTGAACAAGTACCAAAAAGTTGGTGGAAAAGTACTGTCAAAATTATTTCCATTTGTTGGTGGTTTAAAAGAAAGTTTATTGTCAAGGTTTGAAAATATCACCTGGGGAAAACTCAGGAGAAAAAGTTAATTGCATATAAGCCCATATGTGAAGCTTTGAACATGCCTATGCAACAGTTGAAAGAAGCAGTGATTGACAGAGACATCTGGCTTGCAGATGTACATATGGTCACAGAGTCGAAGTCAACTAAACAAATGAGGAGAAGGTGAGTGTGTGTGTGTGTGTGTGTGTGTGTGTGTGTGTGTGTGTGTGTGTGTGTGTGTGTGTGTGTGTGTGTGTGTGTGTGTGTGTGTGTGTGTGTGTGTGTATTCAATATAATATGTTTTTTGCAAGCTCATTTTAAGACCTTGACAGCACCCCTAGCTTATGTACACTAAATTTAAACACAGCAAGGAAACTAAGACTGGGCATTAGTCTCTGCACATGTGATATGAACTTAAGATTTATAGTGAAAGAAAAATTATGTAAAACTTGCCAATTAAAGAGAACCTGAACTGAAAAGTCAAAATATCCATACACAGGTCATGCTTATCTCCCACATAGTATACTCCTCAATCTCTTTCTCCTCTACTGCGTCCATTTTGTCCACTGTGATCAATGGAATTCTCCGTCCTCCATTTTAAAAATGGCCATTACCCCATAACAGCTTCCTGGTCAGCACACTGCTAAATTGTAATATCACCCACTTGAGCCATAGGGAAACATGGACATTACCTTGCACATTCAGTTGTAACTGACAGCTGTTGATATATAATGGACAGCAACTGGTGTATTTCAGTTCCGACAAAATAATGTCAGAACTAGAAGGGCTCACTGTAAGAAGAAAGTGGTGAGCTTCTGAGAGGAACTGATGGAGGTAGGTATGTAATATTCATTTGAAGCTACATCATGTGTTTATTTTAAATAATTTTACTTGCTTCAGGTTCCCTTTAAAGTAACACTGAACATATGCAGAACATACATACTAAAACTGCCATAAAGTATCTGAACTCCAGGAAAACATAAACAAGCTTCAGGATCTCTAAGAACACACTAAAGGCCTTATGGTGCGTACACACGCACTACAAAAGAGAATGACGTGTCCGTCATTCCGCTGAGCAGATAATTCAGAAACAGCCTTATCAGTCTGCCTGACAGACTGTACACATGCTCTACTGTTGCTGGAACGCCCGCCCAGCGGGAGGGTCTGACGGACCCGTCGTTCCCTAAGTAGAGTGTGTGTACGAGCCTTTATACTAACCGACTCATGTGAACATGTGAACAAAACCGAAAGCCACGTCAAACGTAACACAAATCTCTAATTCAGTTATAAGACTACAGAAATTAACTGGTCATTTATTTGTTCCATGGCTCTTATGTAATGTTCAGAAATCTGATATCTTGTAAACTGAATGTACTGCAATTACCACTCATCTAGATAGAGCAAAAGGCAGATATATTTTATATTCTGGTTCCTCAAATATACCTGCTGTCGACTAGTCTTTTGTTAGATTAGATATTGGGAAAAATGGGAGCTAACTGAGGGTTAGCCATTACCTAAAGGATGTAGGTTAAGGTTAGGCATAAGTGAAAAAGGGATGGTTGGGAGCTATGATTTATACAGTGGCTTGCAAAAGTATTTGGCACCCTTGAAGTTTTCCACATTTTGTCACATTATTGCCACAAACATGAATCAATTTTATTGGAATTCCACGTGAAAGACCAATACAAAGTGGTGTACCCGTGAGAAGTGGAACGAAAATCATACATAATTCCAAACATTTTTTACAAATCAATAACTGCAAAGTGGTGTGTGCGTAATTATTCAGCCCCCTGAGTGAATACTTTGTAGAACCACCTTTTGCTGCACTTACAGCTGCCAGTCTTTTAGGGTATGTCTCTACCAGCTTTGCACATCTAGAGACTGAAATCCTTGCCCATTCTTCTTTGCAAAACAGCTCCAGCTCAGTCAGATTAGATGGACAGCGTTTGTGAACAGCAGTTTTCAGATCTTGCCACAGATTCTCAATTGGATTAAGATCTGGACTTTGACTGGGCCATTCTAACACATGGGTATGTTTTGTTTTAAACCATTCCATTGTTGCCCTGGCTTTATGTTTAGGGTCGTTGTCCTGCTGGAAGGTGAACCTCCGCCCCAGTCTCAAGTCTTTTGCAGACTCCAAAAGGTTTTCTTCCAAGATTGCCCTGTATTTGGCTCCATCCATCTTCCCATCAACTCCGACCAGCTTCCCTGTCCCTGCTGAAGAGAAGCACCCCCAGAGCATGATGCTGCCACCACCATATTTGACAGTGGGGATAGTGTGTTCAGAGTTTTCTGTTAACAATGGCTTTCTTCTTGCCACTCTTCCATAAAGGCCAACTTTGTGCAGTGCACAACTAATAGTTGTCCTATGGACAGATTCCCCCACCTGAGCTGTAGATCTCTGCAGCTCATCCAGAGTCACCATGGGCCTCTTGACTGCATTTCTGATCAACGCTCTCCTTGTTCGGCCTGTGAGTTTAGGTGGACGGCCTTGTCTTGGTAGGTTTACAGTTGTGCCATACTCCTTCCATTTCTGAATGATCGCTTGAACAGTGCTCCGTGGAATGTTCAAGGCTTTGGAAATCTTTTTGTAGCCTAAGCCTGCTTTACATTTCTCAATAACTTTATCCCTGACCTGTCTGGTGTGTTCTTTGGACTTCATGGTGTTGTTGCTCCCAATATTCTCTTAGACAACCTCTGAGGCCATCGCAGAGCAGCTGTATTCGTACTGACATTAGATTACACAGAGGTGCACTCTATTTAGTCATTAGCACTCTCAGGCAATGTCTATGTGCAACTGACTGCACTCAGACCAAAGGCGGCTGAATAATTACGCACACCCCACTTTGCAGTTATTTATTTGTAAAAAATGTTCGGAATCATGTATGATTTTCGTTCCACTTCTCACCTGTACACCACTTTATATTGGTCTTTCACCTGGAATTCCAATAAAATAGATTCATGTTTGTGGCAGTAATGTGACAAAATTTGGAAAACTTCAAGGGGGCCGAATACTTTTGCAAGCCATTGTATATGTATATGGTGTAATTTTGATAAATGGAACATCGTTTTTCATTTTAAATAGGCAACTCGGATGGAAAGTAATTTTGGTTTCGGCGATCTCTGGCACCTGAATTACACTGCTGTGCGGCAATAGACATAATAACTTTGTCTATGGTGGCAGCCAGGTCAGGCACAGCGCAGGGAAGCGCGCATGTTGAAATGACCTGCTTTGATATTCACAGTGGTGGGTGGCAGTGCAGCATAATGGCTGCTTTGTAGCTTGGCTTGCCTACCTACCTATGCAACATGCACAGTGCAACGGGTGTATTGAGGTATAATGGCATGTGGCAATGTAACACACTGCACGTTATTTCAAAATGCACTTTAACAGTTACAGTGAAGCATACTTTTCGTTGACTGTATTCTTCACTGTATGCGACACAATGGCCTCAATTTACTAAGCTTATCTCATGTCTTTATTAACATTTCTAGAGTTATCACCATGGCGATAAGGCATGTAGGCCTCAATTCAGTAAGCTTATCTCCTGTCTTTAATAACGTTTCTATAGCTATTACCATGGTGATGAGGCATGTAGTATTCAGGAAACATTTTACCCTTAGGCAAACCTAAAGTTAACTCTTCTGTCTTTAAGTTAACTCTTCAATCCTTAAAATAACTCCAGAATTCTAACGTTAAAGACAGGCTGTTAATTAACTGCGTGTGAAAATAACTACAGAGGAGGTAACTTAACTATAGAGGAGGTAACTTAAGGAAAAGATAAGATTACTCTCTCACTGTGTGGTGGTAAGTTTTATCTTGCCTTATTATCTCAAGCATGATCTTAGTAAATTGAGGCCATAGTGTTCAGGAAACATTTAACCTCTGGCAAACCTAAAGTTAACGCTTCTGTCTTTAAGTTAAAGTGAAATGTCTAAAGTTAACTCTTCAATTCTTAAAATAACTCCAGAATACTGAAAATAACTACAGAGGAAGTAACTTACCTACAGAGGAGGTAACTTAAAGGAACACTCCCGCGAAACAATTCATTTTTAAGCACCCCCCCAGTAGTTACATCAATCATATAGATGCTTCACTGTGTAATTGTTTTAATTTTAATGTATGTTCCTTTAAACATCTATATGACTCTGTATCCTGTCAGCGTCAGTCCCTGCAGTATCGCTGACGGAACTTCTGTAACTAAAAATCTATGTAAGGGAGGCTTGTCAGGTATTGTAAAATACATGACAGATGGTTTAGTCATCTCTCCCTCTAACTGCCATTCCTGTGTGAACTCACGCGCTGTCCAGCCAAAGGCCCCCCGCACTATCTTCCCTGCAGCCAGGCATTCGGGGAGACAGCTGTCAGTGCAGTCACGGCTGCAAAGTGAGCCGCTCCCCCCCTCCATTCAATCACCGCCACTGTTTCGCCTTGTACGGCTGCGCAATGAGCCGCTGGAGCTGCTCTCCCTATGTATTCATTCACGCGCTATGCTTTCTTCCAATGACTCGTAAGCGCAGAGCAGCTTTAGGAGATCCGGGAATAACTTCTGTAGTTAATTTACCTCCTCTGTAGTTAATTTACCTCCTCTGTAGTTAAGTTACCTCCTCTGTAGTTAAGTTACCCCCTCTGTAGTTATTTTCACACGCAGTTAATGAACAGCCTGTCTTTAACTCTGGAGTTATTTTAAGGATTAAAGAGTTAACTTAAAGACAGAAGAGTTAACTTTGGGTTTGCCTGAGGTAAAATGTTTCCTGAATACTACATGCCTTATCACCATGGTAACAACTCTAGAAGAGTTAATAAAGACAGGAGATAAGCTTAGTGAATTGAGGCCACTGTGTGGAGGTAAGTTTTCTCTTACCTTATTATCTCCAGCATGATCTTAGTGAATTGTGGCCAATGTGCAGCGCTGCTTTCGCGATCTGTTGGTTTGTGTTCATGCTGTTATAGAGAACACCACTCGATGGCCACTGTGAACCTAACCTTAATGTTTCTTTGCTTTAACGGAATCCAACTGTAAACATGTAGCTATCATTTACACAAAAACAGACACATGCTACACATATGACTGAAGCTCTAAAAATGACAATCGTGTAGATATTGCATATATTTTGATCTCCATAGTCTTGCAATGAATTGTGTGCACGATTACATTTCTGCAAAGGTTGCACAGAACATGACCAAGCAGGGATGCTGTACATGGAGGCTAGAAGCAAATAATAAGTGGCAGCTTCTGCACATAAAAAAAAAATGGCTAATAGCCATAGGACGGCTAGTCACAGGGTCAGATGTTGCAATACTGGTGGAGGGGGTGTGCTGGTGGGGGAGATGCAGCAGCTCATGGAAGAGGGGATAGGCTACACATGGGTAGGTTCTATATGTAATAGACTTATGACAATATAACAGCACAAGATATTTGAAATTATATTGATAAAATGTGAAATAATATTTTCAAATGTGCTGACAAATTCCTGCCCACATTTCAGTATCTGCTAAGTGACCTTTTGCATCCTTCTTTTGACTGTGATGTCAATTAACCCAGAGAAACGGACTGCATGACAAAATCCCATAAATGTCAGCTATCTCACTGCCTGAACATATACAGCTGCTTTTACATACACCGCTATGAATACTATTAGCCGGTCTTGTACAGAACAATTTTGTTGTAATGTTTTCATTTGGCTCCGGTGATCCTTAAATTTAGAATAATCTTCTTTCAGCCAACTTTCCCCGCTAACATTTTAAACAAAGCTGAAAAAAAAACATTTGTTGTTGAACTTATGAGCGCAAAATATGTTGCACTTCTTTCTGTATCGTACAAATCAGCGACAGCGAGACATCTTGTTTAATGCCATTTATTAGAACCGCAAGATTTGTAATAGAAGCTGGTGAATAGGCCCCGATTTATAGAGATATGTTGCTTTATTAGTCATCTGCATTTTATATTCAGCAGTTCGGGTTTGATCACTGCAGAAATCAAACACAGATCTATGACCTTGATTGTCTTCACACACAGCAGGTGACTGTATTAAAATAGATGTGTATTAAAATCTCCGGCACAAAATGTAACAAGCATTTCACGTTAATATGCTTATTTGATTTGGGATTGCTTCAATGTGCTCTGCTCGAATAATGATTTCTCACTTATTTTTGGCTTTCATAAATTTATGTTTTCTGAGTAAGATGAATAAAAGGGGAAGAAAAGCTTCCGAGAACACACATAATTAAATGACTGGAGCAGGAAAAAGATCAGCATTCAGTTTTTCAAATTAAGTTTAAAAGCTTGCCCTGGTGAGTTAAAGAGATTGGCAAGTTTTTACAAATAACATCAGCGGGCCATTCGGAGACAGAAACCCAGCCGTATTGGAATGGAGTCATTAGGCAATACATTTATTTTGAAGCCAATTAACCTTTTGTCAGAGAAATGTCGGAGCTGTAATGATTTCAGCAGTGGAGGTCAGCCTCTAACAAAGGCATGTATGACAGCGATTACGTTGCTTGACATATGCTGCAGACTAAAAGCACTGTCTCAGAATGAGAATCTGCCTTCGTTTGTATTCTGTTCTGCATTTCCTAGGGAGCAGCCAATTCTGACCTATCCATTTAGGTAATTAAAGCTTCCATTTGGAAGTGTCCTGCAGGAAGGTGAAATTTGGGGGAGATAAATGGCTACTGCTCGCAATGTGCAATCACTTGATGGACTGCCTGAAACAGCTAAGGTTGCCAGGTCCTCATAAAAATAGAGATGAAGTGATGCAGGAGATAATTCTCCAAGGCAAAGAGGTTCTGTCATCTTCCTTTCTTATAGAGGAGATAATTTAATTGTTAGTCAAGGCGGACAGCTGACTCCTGGGGCCTCTGAACAGCTTTTTACCGTGCATTTCTTTTTGCTGCCTAATTTTGTAGGTTTATTTACTGATAAGCCATCTTTGTTTAGCAATAGAGATGTCACTTCTATAAGCACAGCTGGCAGTCACAGCTGTGCTCTCACTTACCTTGAAGGCTATTTTGTTTCCTTTCGTATCAGGCTCAAGGGCAACCAGGAAGTCTTCTTATTCACAAAGCTTGTGAAAAGCTCTGTGCTTAGCAAGTTGTCCTTTGTGCGATATGTAAATGGGGGAGTGCGGGGCTCTCACCTGCAATGACAAGGTAATATACAGTAGAAATTAGTGCAATAATGGTAAACTTATGGCAGCTTTATGCAACACATTTCTTTGTGGTTTCAGTTTTCTGTTGTGAAATTAAATTATGTTTAATATGATACAGTTTTACTTATCCTGCAGTCATTCAAGAGTTTATAAAAAAGCGATGTTCTTGCAGCAAGCAATGTCCATAGAATCAGATGAACACCATCTTTCACATTTTGATTCAGACAAACAACAGTCCAGGATATTATGCTCAAATCGTATGGGGAACTGTTTAACACTGACAAAGTGGTTAATGTTTTGCTGACATGATATCCTACGTACTTCAGATGTTTTACTGCAAGTGCTTTCAAAATACACATCAGTAATGATATGTTCAAAAATAAATCTTTACATCAAAAACTAAAGAAGTACTATGTATAGGAATCATGCGCAAAGGAAAAAAAAAGGAATAATGGTATTGAAATGTCACTTTCCATCATGGGTTCTCAGTGTCTTCCATCCCAGTGAGTACTTCTAATGGGTTCAGGGAATACTGCTGCCATTTAGATTCAGTCTATGACAGCTCATACATAAACAAAATGTAGTATTTTGAAGTGTAAGGGAATGTTTGGACAGCATTCATGCACTATTAGAATGTGTTATTCAGATCTGCCATCATAATTTCCTGGTCCCTGTACCAGGAGAGATTCCTCCGCCTCCTCCTCAGCCTTACACTTGTGTCCCCTTGTTTTGTGGCTCAGTTTTTAAACGCCCCCATACTGTGTTGCAGATTTTTTTCATCCCAATTTTTAGTCACATCTTTCCAGTCTCTTTGAAGTGTGTCCAAGCTTTCCAGGTACTGGAACAGGACTGTACCTAGTAGTGAGGATCGTAATCTGCTAATTTCGATTACACGCAATTTCACGTTCATTTTTGCAATTACGGCCATATATAACTACAAGTCGGACATTTAAGTGATTTTGTGTAATCCATTCCTAACTACATAATTTTCATGTTATTTTATGCCATTTTTAGTGGTGAATATTAAAGCTCCTATACATGCTATCATCACCAAAATTGCAATGTATGAGAAAGGGGATAGTGGTAACAAGTAAAGCAAAAAAAAGGAAAAAAAAAGTGTTTAAAAAGACCTTGTCGTTTTTGAGAAAATCGATTTTAAAATTGCAAAGGAAAGGTTTTTTTTAAATTCAGAACAAAAAAAATCTTAAAAACTACCAGGTCTTTTTGAAATTTTGCATTGTTACCACTATTCTCCATAATATACACAGCAATTTTGGTGAAGATAGCATATACAGGGGCTTTGCTATATACTGCTACAGTTGGCACAAAATTACAAAATTCTTGATTACATTTACAAAAGAAATCAAGTACAATTTTCCCCCAAATTCTGCATTACAATTTTGCATCATAATTCTGAATTACAATGCTAAATTATGATTTTGCAAAATGTGCACTTATCACTTACTCATACCAGTAACAGATTTCAATCACATTTTTATCACTCAGGGCCTTTTTCACTATCAGTGTTTTGCAATCTGATTCTGATCAAAAATCTATGTCTAGTAAAGCGAATGGAATCAATAGCGAACCATTCCATTAGTGCGATGTACTTACAATGCATTTTTTTTTACCAATTGTAATTTATCACGGACTTCAGTGCCTATACTTTATATGGGAGAGCAAAAAAAAAATCACATGGCAATTACACAGCTGCGATTTGGGAATTCAAACTATTTTCCTGCCCACAATTGCTTCATAAACACAATGGATCTTGGCAGAATCATGGTACCGCAAAATTTATATTTATTTAATGGAGGCACTGTGACAGGAGAGATGCAAAGCACTGTGATCAGTTACCTACTCCCCACATATTACTCCACTGACTTTTTTTATTAGCTCTGTACCGACTCTCTGCAAGATTTTATCTGCATGGATGCCATACTGCCCTCAGCCCAGTGTTCTGTCTGTGGATGATCTCTTGCCTAATGAGTTGAGTAGAAGGGTTAGGCCAAGATGTACTTCCTGATGGAAACCCTACTGCTAATAATATCTGTTAATGGTGTAACTGTAGTGGTGTGGATCACGCAAACAATGGCTTTATAAAGGTGTACAGTTAAATGTTTAACCACTTCACCCAAAAGGGCCTTTTACCCTAAAGGTAGCCATACACTGGTCGATTTGCCATCAGATTCGACTAACAGACAAATCCCTATCTGATCGAATCTGATCAGAGAGGGATCGTATGGCTACCTTTACTGCAAACAGATTGTGAACTGATTTCAGCCTGAAACCGTTCACAATCTGTGGTGGTGCTGCCACCGCTTCCCCCGCCCGCATGCCCGCATACATTACCTGCTCCGCCGGCGCGACTCCCGGGTCTCCGCTCTTCTTCTCCGCTCTGGTCTGGTCTGGTCTCCGGCATGCTTCCCTTCTTCCTGTCTGGGGGAAGTTTAAACAGTAGAGCGCCCTCTACTGTTTAAACTTCCTGCCGGGACAGGAAGAAGGGAAGCATGCCGGAGACCAGACCAGACCAGAGCGGAGAAGAAGAGCGGAGACCCGGGAGTCGCGCCGGCGGAGCAGGTAATGTATTGCAGCTCTATTGCGTTGGTCGTCGGGCACTCGAACGCCACTAGCGATGCGCTCTTTACCCGTGGGCGATCGACGGTTATTTTCCGCACGGCGCGATCGACGGGATCGGACATAATGGATCGAAATTCGGCGTGTAGCGCGAACGATTGGCAGCAGATTACATCCCAGTGATCTAATCTGCTGTCAAAACGGCGGCAAATCGGGCCAGTGTATGGCCAGCTTAATGGACAAAAGCGATTTTCACCTTTAAGTGATCATCCCTTTCATTTGCCAATAGCTTAATCACTACTGATCACAATAAAATTATCTATATCTTGTTTTACTGCTACTGTACATAAAACCCACACATTTTATCTGCCTATTTGTTCTGGTTATCACAAAATTTTAATTATGTCCCTAGTACAAAGTATGGTGACAATATAGTATTTGGAAATAAAGGTGTATTTTTTCTATGGTGTTTTTTTTTCTCACTATTTTCACATGTACGGGAATGCACGTGCACGCATGAGGGCACACGCATGCATGCGCACAGCGGAAACAGCACTGTCTGACATAAAAATATCCTGGAGCCATTAAGAGGCTCTAGCAGGATGTTTTTATAAGTCAGCTTTTTTTTTTTTTTTTTTTTTTTTAAAGCACTAGGTAAGGTGGAGAGATGTACTTCATTAGATTATTGATGTCCTCAATCTTTCCACTCATAACTTGTTGAAGCAAACCAATCACCAGCATACAAGTGAGAAATGACCTCAGCAAGGACACAGACAAAAGCTGATCGTCATTCTAAACCTTCCTCACACTGTTATATGGAATTATTTTATTGTTTTTTTCCATCTGTAAATCAGATCGGATCATTGCTCAACCTGTTCTTTGTTGTAAGTGGTTCCTCTCCTTATTTATGGGCACACAATGGAAAATTATTGTAGAAAACAATGATCAGACCTGGACTACAAGTCACAGATTTGGATGTAAAACTTAAACAGCGGTGGGCAGCTTATTGTACAGATGTACGATTAACAATGAGGTCATATAGAAGTAATTTTTCATACTTTTATCATTTCACTTTTTTATGTCTAAACACATTTTAATACAAGCTTGTTATTATGTGTTTAATGCCTACATGTGGTTTTATTTTATCTACACTTTCTTTTTTGTTTGTCCTCATGTTTCCCCTGTCTTATGTCTTACTCTTTCTCTTGCTACCCTATATATTGCACTTTGGTACTGCTTGAGTTTTCAGTTATTACACTTTCCATATCATTTGTTTGAACAATGACTTTTATAACTCGTGCTTGTACCCACTCTCTTTCTTAGGCCCGGTTCACACTTGTGGTTCTCTGCCAAACGGACCGGATGACCTGACCGGATCCGGATCGGAACCGTACGGTTCTGATCCGGATCCGATCCGGATCCGGTCAGGTTGCATCAGGTGTTCATCAGGATGCGATCCGGATCCGTTTGGCAAAAGTTAGTACAAACCAAATAAAAATGTTGGGGTCTGGGAGGTCAGCAGAAGGTGGACCTGTGGAATCAGGCCCTCCGCTGTTTAGCACTCACCTCCACCTCCGACATGCTGCCAACATCTCCAGCTCGTTTAAAGTCACTGCTGCTCCACTCCAAAATGCTTGCCCATGTGTCCCCATCCAAAATCGCCGCAACAATCCGCATAGGAAGTGGGGTAGAACATCCGGATTTTTAGCCAGTGTGTTGTGCGCTCTCCGGTTCTCATAGCTTTGTATTGGTCCGGCTCCTCCGGCAGCCGTATCCGGGGCGGAGCCGGACCAAAAAATAGCGCATGTTGGAACGGACGCCGGAGTCCGGATCCGGTCCGGCAGAACGGACGCATGTGAACGGACGCATAGGCTTTCATTGCTATGCCGTGTGTCCGTTCCGTCCGTTCTGCAAGCGGTCCGGCTCCGGCACGGCGATTCCGGACGGCCACCGCTAATGTGAACCGGGCCTTAGTCTTGCATATGTTGACTTGTGCAAACAATATCCAGTCTTTGTCCTCTCTCCTTATGTACCTCTCTCTGGTCTGCCACCTCTATTATGTCTCTACTTTCTCTTCCCTATCTTCTGTATTTGATGTCTCTTACTGATGTATTTTTTCTGTCCACTTTGCTCATCTTTTCTGTTTTGTGTGTGCATCTCTCCTACATTTAATCTCTCTTGCCTTTGGATTCCCTTCCTGTGTGTCCTTTAGCTCACAGCATTCTGCTTCTCTCCACTGTTTATTGTTGTTCTTTGTTCTGTCACCTGCATTTTTTTCAGTTTGCAGCATATGAACTAACACAATGCAACATTATTTGTTATCAGGGCAGTCTCTCATTGTTTTGGTGCCTTAGGCAACTGCTAATGAAACAAAATGGATAATAGAATCTGTGTGCACTTTATGACAGGTCTAACAGAGATGCTAACCTGATACAGTAGTAGAATATGGAAGAAGGGTTAGAAGCACACTAAGTCAAAAACTGGAACCATAAAACATTGTTTTATTTGTAAATTGATAATAGTTTGCTGCTTTATTCCTTGAATCTCTGTTGCTCCCGTTTATTTGTACCAAGAAACAATGGCCTATTTATAACTGTGTGATGCATTTTAATGAAGAAAGAAACTGGTGCAAGAAGCAGGAATATTACTGCCCTGGCTGCCAGCTTCCATTGACTAATTCACAGCCTATAATGCTGGAAATATAGTATCATGTGAGATAGCCAACTAATGAGAAGATGGCAGAATATTCTGCTCCTTTATTAAAAAAAAAAATGGCTGTTGGATGGTTCACACCGGGGGAGATTATGATGTGCTTGCAGACTGCCGATGTGTTGTTTGTGAATTTTTGGAGCAACTCAGCATGAATAAATATGCAAAAATTAAACATTCAAAATGTTTAAATGTCATTCAAAAATTGTTTTGAAAATCACTTTGCAAAATTGCAATAGCTAAGCGCTAGTGATTGCATTTTGTAGAGTGAACTTAAAGTGAACCTCCGGACTAAAAATCTACTCAGCAGAACTGATAAGGTTTGGTGTTTCTTTAACAGTTTCACAGCATCAGAACTTCATTTTTCTTAGCAAAGCATCATTTTTAGCTGCATTTTTAACTAAGCCCCACCCATCAAAGAAAACTGTTTTTTCTCTGATGCTGTGGAAAGCATGATGGGATTTCCTATGTTGTTTTTAACATTGCCTAGCAACTGGGAGGGGTGATCAGCACACAGGACAGTTGGAACTGTGTCTCATGCTCTCTGTCACCTCCTTTCAACCAAAAAGATGGCTGCCCCCATGAAATCAAACATTTGCCTGTTCTTTTAAAACAGGGTGGGTAAGAGATTATATTACCTATCTATTTTAATTAACATAACTAATGTAACTTAATGACAGTATGTTTGTTTAGGCTGAAGTTCCTCTTTAGGTGTAAACAGTATGTGTGAAGGAGGAGGTGTTTGGCAGCTAACGGTAAACTCCTTCGGTAGGAGGGGCTTGTGCTTTTGGCAGCCACAAGATCCTCTGACACTGGAAATGAATGGTGTCTGTATTCTTGCGAGAACGTGTGATTTGACAGTAGCTGTGTACCTTCCTGCTTTATTATAAATAGGGTGGCATTATTTTTTTAATGTTAAAAAACAATGAACTGGCAGGTTGCATTTTTAGTATTGTCACATGAACAGATTTTTTTACTAAATAAACAGTCACTATTAAGGCTGTTGTATCTCTATCAGCCCTTACACACTCCTATTACACACTATTATGATGCTGTAGAGCTGTTGCAACATATGTTTAGTATCTGCAATATGTGCCTAAGCGCAGATTTGTACTAATAAAACCAGTGTTGGGCTGAAATTTTGCATATGCAAAATTTTGCATCGAAATTCGCAGTTACGCATCATAAATGTAATATGAAATTTCAGAGAAAATCTTAATTAATTTCAAATTTAATAGTAGTATTTCAAAATTTCACATAATTTTTATCACGTAATTTCTTGCATAATTTTTTTCGAAATGTTGCATACTTTTGTGCCGAATTTAGAGGTTAATAGCAAAGCCCCCATACATGCTATTGCTAGCAAAATTTGTTACATATGTTAAGCAGAATAGAGGGTATAAGTCACAAAAATAATTTTTCAAAAAGACTTTGTGGTTTTTGAGAAACTCAATTTTAAAAATGTAAAGAAAAATGTTTTTTAAACGGTCATTTTTCTAAGTTTAAAAAACATTTTTTGACTTGTACCCACGATTCTCCTTAAAACATGTAGCAATTTTGATGTCAATAGCATGCATGGGGGTTTTGCTATTCACTGCTAGTCGGCAATAAATTACGCAAAATTTTGCAAAATTACGAATGAATACACAAAATCAATTGAATTTGCAAATCATAATTACATATAAGCGTAATTGTGAAAATGTACACAATTTAGTGAAATTGTAATTTGTTGATTAGATTGGATGCAAGGTGTACATTTAGCCTGTTAGAGGTGGTGCACTACTAAGCGATTAATCATTCAGATGCGGCATGTCCATTTTATGGTATGCGCAGCCCCCCCCCCCCCCCCCCTTTACAATGTAACCACTAGGCTAGCTGCCCCCAGTCTGTATTGATGCTTACTATAGTCCTAACAAGGTACTGACAAGTAGTGTTGGGCGAACAGTGTTCGCCACTGTTCGGGTTCTGCAGAACATCACCCTGTTCGGGTGATGTTCGAGTTCGGCCGAACACCTGACGGTGCTCGGCCAAACCGTTCGGCCATATGGCCGAACTAAGAGCGCATGGCCGAACGTTCCCCGAACGTTCGGCTAGCGCTGTGATTGGCCGAACGGGTCACGTGGTTCGGACCCGAACGCGCTCTGATTGGCCGAACTGTCACGTGGTTCGGGTAAATAAATACCCGAACCACGTCATATCTCCGCCATTTGTCTGTGGGTTTAGCTTTGGGTAGGCAGGCAGGGTAGTTCGCGCTCCAGCCACGCTAGCCAGGGTCCCCCCCAGTCATTGTGTGTCGCTGCTGGGAATAGTAGTACACCGCTCGCTCAGCATTCTGTTTACTGCCACTCTGTGTACCTCGCTCAGCCACACTATATAGCATTCTGTTTACTGCCACTCTGTGTCTGCTGGGAATAGTAGTACACCGCTTGCTCAGCCACACTATATAGCATTCTGTTTACTGCCACTCTGTGTACCTCGCTCAGCCACACTATATAGCATTCTGTTTACTGCCACTCTGTGTCTGCTGGGAATAGTGGTACACCGCTCGCTCAGCCACACTATATAGCATTCTGTTCACTGTTCTGTGTCTGCTTGGAATAGTGGTACACCGCTCGTTCAGCCACACTATATAGCATTCTGTGTACTGTTCTGTGTCTGCTGGGAACAGTAGTACACCGCTCGTTCAGCCACACTATATAGCATTCTGTGTACTGTTCTGTGTCTGCTGGGAACAGTAGTACACCGCTCGCTCAGCCACACTATATAGCATTCTGTTCACTGTTCTGTGTCTGCTGGGAATAGTGGTACACCGCTCGCTCAGCCACACTATATAGCATTCTGTTCACTGTTCTGTGTCTGCTGGGAATAGTGGTACACCGCTCGCTCAGCCACACTATATAGCATTCTGTTTACTGTTCTGTGTCTGCTGGGAATAGTGGTACACCGCTCGCTCATCCACACTATATAGCATTCTGTTCACTGTTCTGTGTCTGCTGGGAATAGTGGTACACCGCTCGCTCAGCCACACTATATAGCATTCTGTTCACTGTTCTGTGTCTGCTGGGAATAGTGGTACACCGCTCGCTCAGCCACACTATATAGCATTCTGTTCACTGTTCTGTGTCTGCTGGGAATAGTGGTACACCGCTCGCTCAGCCACACTATATAGCATTCTGTTTACTGTTCTGTGTCTGCTGGGAACAGTAGTACACCGCTCGCTCAGCCAGAGTATATAGCATTGTGTTTACTGCCACTCTGTGTACACCGCTCAGCCAGACTATATACCATTGTTTACTGACACTCTGTGTACACCACTCAGCCACACTATATACCATTGTTTACTGACACTCTGTGTACACCGCTCAGCCAGACTATATACCATTGTTTACTGCCACTCTGATTCTGCTGGGAACAGTAGTACACCGCTCGCTCAGCCAGACTATATACCATTGTTTACTGACACTCTGTGTACACCGCTCAGCCAGACTATATACCATTGTTTACTGACACTCTGTGTACACCACTCAGCCACACTATATACCATTGTTTACTGACACTCTGTGTACACCGCTCAGCCAGACTATATACCATTGTTTACTGCCACTCTGATTCTGCTGGGAACAGTAGTACACCGCTCGCTCAGCCAGACTATATACCATTGTTTACTGACACTCTGTGTACACCGCTCAGCCAGACTATATACCATTGTTTACTGACACTCTGTGTACACCACTCAGCCACACTATATACCATTGTTTACTGACACTCTGTGTACACCGCTCAGCCAGACTATATACCATTGTTTACTGCCACTCTGATTCTGCTGGGAACAGTAGTACACCGCTCGCTCAGCCAGACTATATACCATTGTTTACTGACACTATATAGCAGACTATATAGCATTGTGTGTACACCGCTCAGCCAGACTATATGCCATTGTTTACTGACACTCTGTGTACACCGCTCAGCCAGACTATATACCATTGTTTACTGACACTCTGTGTACACCGCTCAGCCAGACTATATACCATTGTTTACTGCCACTCTGATTCTGCTGGGAACAGTAGTACACCGCTCGCTCAGCCAGACTATATACCATTGTTTACTGACACTCTGTGTACACCGCTCAGCCAGACTATATACCATTGTTTACTGCCACTCTGATTCTGCTGGGAACAGTAGTACACCGCTCGCTCAGCCAGACTATATACCATTGTTTACTGACACTATATAGCAGACTATATAGCATTGTGTGTACACCGCTCAGCCAGACTATATACCATTGTTTACTGACACTCTGTGTACACCGCTCAGCCAGACTATATACCATTGTTTACTGCCACTCTGATTCTGCTGGGAACAGTAGTACACCGCTCGCTCAGCCAGACTATATAGCATTGTGTTTACTGCCACTCTGTGTACACCGCTCAGCCACACTATATAGCATTGCGTACTCTGCCAGTCAGTGTGTATATTGCTGGGATCAGTAATACTCCACTCACCGTCAACCACTATATGAGCTCAACATGAGTTCCCCAGAGACCTCCGCTGTGAGCAGCACTCCCAACAACAGCAACAGCCAACGCCCCACGCAAGCTATAACATCCACCCCAGCAGCCAGTGGTCAGCAGCAGCCCTCCCCGGAGGAGAACGTTGTGTCCATCAGTCCGTCGCCAGAGCGATTAATGAGGGCTGCCATTGAGGAGATGATGGGGCCTGATGTGGAGGAGGAGGTCTGGCTCAGGCCAGCATCCCAAGTTAATGTTGAGGACGATGAGGGGTCTGTGTCTGGGGATGTTGGGGTGGCAGAGGTGGTGGGTGGGTCAGACTCAGGAGAAGAGTTGTATGATGAGGATGATGATCGGGACCATCTGTATGTGCCTCAGAGTCCGACCCCGGAAAACATGTTGTATCGTGTGTTTAGGTACTAAAATCTGCGTTCCCTCCCAGTAGTGTTGGGCGAACAGTGTTTGCCACTGTTTGGGTTCTGCAGAACATCACCCTGTTCGGGGTGACTATATAGCAGACTATATAGCATTGTGTTTAATGCCACTCTGTGTACACGGCTCAGCCACACTATATAGCATTGTGTTTACTTCCACTCTGTGTCTGCTGGGAACAGTAGTACACCGCTCACCCGCCACTGTATAGCATTGTGCTCTGTGTCACTGCTGACAATAGTGGTACACCGCTCACCCACCACTGTATAGCATTTCTGTACTGCCACTGTACTGCTGCCAGTCAGCGTGTACTTTAAGGATAAGTGAAATGAGGAAGAAATCCGGTGAAAGAGGGAGGGGCAAGGGAAGAGGTGTTTCCCCTGACGGTTCACGTACAGGCCACAGGGGAGCACCCAAGAAAACCCACTCAATACTGCCCATGTTGTCCAGGACAACAACCCTCACAGATCCAAAAGAACAGGACCAGATAATTACTTGGATGACCTCTCAAGCGTCCAGCAGTGGGTTAAGCAGCACCAGCACATCACGCACGAGGTCCGAGTCCTCAGCCAGTTAAAGTCTGGGCTTTCTTTGAAGACTGCACTGAGGATGTTACCATGGCGATTTGCAAGGTGTGCAAGACCCGCCTGAGCAGGGGGAAAAGTATTAACAACCTCTCCACCACCAGCATGAGCCGCCACATTCTATCCAAACATCCCACTCTGTGGGCAAACGCGGCAGGACAGGGTACCACCAGCAACACTGCCTCCCTTGGGTTCACCAGACTCACCACCAGACCCGCCTCAGCAGCAGCAGTAGCCCAGCCATTGCGTGGTTCACAACATTCACAAACATCAGACGATGCTGACACTGTCACTTTCCGGACTAGTGCTCTTGAGGTCTCCCAGTGTTCATCAAACACAACAACCAACAGCCCTTCGGTGTGCAGCGCTACGGTTGAGTTGTCTGTTTCTGAGATGTTTGAGCACAAGAGGAAATTGCCAGCAAATGACCCCCGGGCCGTGGCAGTAACAGCCAGCCAGCATAGCCAAGCTTCTGGCCTGCGAAATGCTGCCATATCGAGTGGTGGAGACAAACAGCTTCAAGGGCATGATGTCAGTGGCCATCCCACGTTACGTGGTTCCCAGCCGCTACCACTTTGCGCGCTCTGCAGTGCCTGAGTTGCATGAGCACGTGGTCAGCTAAATAACCCGAAGCTTGAAGAATGCCGTTGCCTGCAAGGTTCACCTCACCACTGACACCTGGACGAGTGCGTTCGGCCAGGGTCGATACATCTCCCTTACCGCGCACTGGGTGAACCTTGTGGAGCCTGGCAGCGATTCCTCACCTGCTACGGCGCGGGTGTTGCCCACGCCGCAAACAGCTGGATAACAACAGCAGCACCTACCTCTCTGACTCCTTCTCCTCCAACGCATCTCAAAGCTGTACCTCATCCGGAAATGCTAACCCAGCACCAGCAGCAGTAGGATCGTGGAAGCAGTGCAGCACAGCTGTTGGCATGCGTCAGCAAGCGTTGCTGAAGCTGATCTGCCTTGGGGATAAGCAGCACACAGGGGAGGAAATTTGGAGGGGAATAAAGGAACAGACGGATTTGTGGCTGGCACCGCTGGACCTGAAACCGGGCATGAAGCTAGACACCTGGCACGAACTGGCAATGTACGCAATAGAGGTGCTGGCTTGCCCGGCAGCCAGCGTTATGTCGGAACGCTGTTTCAGTGCTGCCGGAGGCATCATCACAGATCGGCGTATCCGCCTCTCCACAGAAAATGCAGACCGTCTGACTCAAATTAAAATGAATCAATCCTGGATTGGAAACGACTACGCAACACTCCTGGACCCCAACCAAGTAACATGACCGATGAACATCTGGGATGGTTTAGCGTTTCCGGTCCCTGTTTATTGAACCTCTCATCTGTATTACATTTATGACTGCATGGCGGCAAAAAGCATTGCTGCTATATCCGCACGCTTTTTGTCCTCATGCAAGGCCTGGGTTGTTGTGTCTCACAAAGCGTGGCCTTCTCCTCCTGCGCCTCCTCCTGTTCCATCACGTGTGCTGCTGCTGCTGCTGGGTTACCGTTGCCGCGTGGTCCCTGTTTATTGAACCTCTTATCTTTATTACATTTATGACTACATGGCGGTACAAAGCATGCTATCCGCACGCTTTTTGTCCTCATGCAAGGCCTGGGTTGTTGTGTCTCACAAAGCGTGGCCTTCTCCTCCTGCGCCTCCTCCTGTTCCATCACGTGTGCTGCTGCTGGGTTAGCGTTGCCGCGTGGTCCCTGTTTATTGAACCACTTATCTTTATTACATTTATGACTGCATGGTGGTACAAAGCATGCTATCCGCACGCTTCTTGTCCTCATGCAAGGCCTGGGTTGTTGTGTCTCAAAGCGTGGCCTTCTCCTCCTGCGCCACCCTCCTCCTGTTCCATCACGTGTGCTGCTGCTGGGTTAGCATTACCGGTCCCTTTTCCTGGAACCTCTTATATGTATTACATTTATGACTGCATGCCGACAAAAAGCATGTTACCTGTGCAAAGAAAACAGACATTTCCCGCATTTAAAAGACAGTTTTCCCTTTGAAACTTTAAAATCGATTTTCTCAAAAACTATAAGCTCTTTTTGCTAAAATTTTTTTTCCTCTTGTACCCACTCCCAAGGTGCACATACCCTGTAAATTTGGGGTATGTAGCATATAAGGAGGCTTTACAAAGCACAAAAGTTCGGGTCCCCATTGACTTCCATTATGTTCGGAGTTCGGGTCGAACACCCGAACATCGCGGCCATGTTCGGCCTGTTCGGCCCGAACCCGAACATCTAGATGTTCGCCCAACACTACTGACAAGACAGAATATGTCCCTTCCGTGCCTAAAAATGAACTCTTTCAGGCAGCAAAATAAGTCAAGTAAAACAGCCTGGTTATTAATATGTATTGCACTGTATATAAATGACAATTTACTCTGCTTCAGCAAGGGAGCATATGCAACAACTTGAGACATGATATGCTGCAGCTCAACACAATAACACACTAGCTGGCTGGCAGTGAGTATATCACAAACAAACTGCTCACTCTCAGCTAGTCAGCCAAACTCCATTCCAGAGGCGTCTGAGCCATTAGGCAGCTATAAATTCTTGCCTAGGGCGACAGGAGGAGGGGAGGGCGACAGGAGGGGGGTAGGGCGCTGCTGAACTGAGTAGTGAGAAGAGAAATGCCTCTCAACTCACTCAGGTATCAGGTTACACAGCAGCAGCAGCGCCTGACTCATGACTGATTCACTGACTGATTCATTCATTTCCTTCAGCTCAATGATTCAAAGAACTACAGCAATGAATGAGTCAGTGAGAGAAGGCACTCATCCTAGTCAGGGATCCGAGTACAGAATCAGCTCCTGAGATTCATTCAGTCCCTCCCTCTGCTACTGGTAACTGCGTGGATGTAGAGACTGTAGCAGCCAGGCATTGACTGCCCCCCAGGCCACCTTTCATTCAGTGATTTAGGGTTGGTCCTGTGTCTGCTGCATTCAGGTTTGTTGTTGTAAGGCACTGTAAAACACTAGGCTAGCTGATAAAAGTGCAATTAGAGGGCAGGCAAGCTGGTAAATATACACAGCATGATGCAGAGGATGGTCCTTGGGAAAAAATCTGTCTGGTCTCTCCCCATTGTTAAAATGACTGCATGTGCAGATAAGGTATTAAACAGGTTGAAAAGTTTTGACAGTCCCTAGACTCCAGGAGGGCTGCTTTCTGACTTGTGTGGGAGACTGGTAGGGACAGCAGTCCTATTACCAGCAACTAGCCTCTGTGTAATGTGGGACTGCAATACAGATAAGCTCTCTGCTCCATCTCAGGCTATTCTCAGTCTCTCTCCACTCCTCCTCTCTCTGGGCTAGTGCACGGCAATCGCTAGCAATTCGTGAATGCGACTTTGTGAAGCGATTTTTGAAAGAATCGCTCCAATAAATGCTACCTGCAGCATGTTTGCGATCACAACACTGCTGTGGGAACACCCTCATAGGGTAACATTAGCCCAGCGCTTTTTAAATTGATGTAAATTTGAAAAGCGCTCTGAAGCACTCTTGGTGTGCACCAGCCTTCTTCATTCACCTTTGTTTCCCTTTCCCTAGTGCTGGCTGGCTGTGTCTTCTTGTCATACAGGAAAGCTAAATAAAAGTTCAATCCTGGTGAGGCAAATATCTTCTTCCCTCTTTCAGCTTTTCTCTCCTCATTATTTCTCTGCATAAGGGATCAGACACACTATAAGGTAGTGAAAACCGGGATTAGTATAATAGTATAGTGTATGTCTACTGTGTGCAGTGTATAGTGTGCTCTGTGTGTGCGTGTGTATAGTGTGCGTGTGTATAGTGTGTGTGTGTATAGTGTAGTGTGTGTGTGTAGTGTGTGTGCGTGTGTGTGTGTGTTGTGTATAGTGTGTATGTTGTGTGCGGTGTATGTGTGTGTACTGTGTGCGTGTGTATAGTGTGTGTGTGTATTGTGTGCGTGTGTGTATAGTGTGTGTGTGTGTGTGTGTATACTGTGTGTTGTGTGTGAGTGCATGCCGCAATAAGTATATTTTATGGTGAAACGCTCTGCTGCGTTACAACTTTTTTCTGGTGAACCCATGCCGCAATAAGTGTATTTTCTGGTGAAACGCTGCTGCATTATGATTTTCGGGGGTGGGGTTCACGACAGGAGTGGGGGGGTATGGGGCTGGGGGCAATCACGGGGGGGGGGGCTTTTCGCCACAGGATTTCTCGCCTGGAGTGACAAAATGGCTAGAGACGCCCCTGCTCCATTCCTCCCCAGTCAGGACAGTAGTGCCACCTCTGTGCAAGTCAAATGAAACCCTGCTGCACTCCTGCCTCCCCCTACTCACTTACTGTCAGAGTCCTCACACAGCACAACAAGCTGCTTTTCCCCAGTGATGACCTCTTCACCTCGCTCACTCTTCTCCTGCTTCTCCTCCTTCTCTGACTGCTTGCTGTCAGTATAAACACACAGTACAAATATACTGCCCCTGTAATCTCTGTGCCTGATGCAAGTGTTTCACCTTGTTTCGTGAGATAACTGGCCCTGGTCAAATGTCTCCTCGGGTACACTTTAAATATCATTCATACAGTAAAATCACCACTGCAACCCAGGTATAAAAGGATCTGACGTTCTCCAGATAGCTATCTAGGAAACAGTTTGAATTCTAGTCTATATACTGATCCACCTTTATTACCAGGTTTTAGTAGTCCTCCTGTCATCTTGGTTAATATTGACCACTACCCATCACCATACAGATGGTTACCCTACTATGAAGTGCACGTTTTATGTAGAGACTTATTATGCTGTTACACCATTACTGCTTAGGTTTAAGCTCAATTGTTTGGTATTGTGAGCTATTTATTTTCCTTAATTCTCTGTTTTTTATTCTCCTTATCTTTTAACGTTCAAGAATAAGCACTGTAATGCTGGGGATACATGGTACGTTTCTGTACCGTGTATCGACCAGCTGATCCGGCCAGCTGATAATATTCAGCTGGCCCGATCAAGCCGCTCAACCCCCGCCTGCTCGATCCCCGCCGGCGGAGTCGGACAATGGCAGGGAATCGAGCGCTGATAAGGAAGCGCCAGCGGGGATGAGCAGCAATCGATCCGCGCGGACAAGCAGGGACGTGGCTGGGGTCGATCCGGCGGCTAATCGGCCGTCGGATCGACCCATGTATTCCCAGCATAATATCTACCTTGAACAGGAAAATGTTTATCTATCTTTGTTACTACACTCTTGAAAAACCCCGTAAAAATGTATTCATTTTATATATATACTAGGCTACCTAAGCCTGTTTAAAAACGGGCTCTAGGTAGTGATTTAACCTCGTCCGCGTGCCCGCCGTGCTCCCGCACACGGCCGCCCTGCTCCCTGGCATCCCCTCCTGTCCCAGCACAAAAAAGCTTTGGACAGATGGACAGACAGGGAAAGTGGATGACGCAGGGACAGTTAGGTTTTTTTGTATAAGATATATATATTGTATTTTTTTTATTTTGGATGAGCCCCCGTAAAAGGTTGTTTTTATTTTCTTTTAAATTTTATTGTAAGCATACCACACACAGTTTTAAGCAGGGAATTGTGTATACATTTTGCCATAATGTTTCTTAAAATCTGCATTTGCTTTCATTCAATTACACTTAGTACTAGTTATATGCACATGCAAAAAATATTATTTATGTTCGCACAAGCAAAATATTTTTTTTAAAGAATCAGGAGATGATTGTTTGTTGATGAGGTGCAAATCTTTTTCACACCACAAGAATTTTCTTTATATCCTATTCCATCAGAACCCAAGAGGGAAGGATTGAAACAGCTTACAAAGTGCACAGTGATGGAGACACCAAGCTAAAAGTGTTAAAGATCAGAGTGAAAGTTTTGGCAGTCTAAAATTTTAACTTTGGTTTAAGGTAGAGCTAAAACTGTCGATTGGAGCTAATGAAGCCTTAAAGCAAGATCCGAAGTGAAAAAGTAACTATAACAAGTAACTTGTTTATATATTTTATCTAAAATTTAGATAGTTTACACAGAAAATCTAGCTGCAAACAGATTCAATAGTTTATGATTATTTATTCCTGTGATACAATGAGGGCAACCATGTTCTGTTTGTCACAGGCTGAGGGCTGGAGATGCTATCAGCTTGCCTGTGTGTAATGTGACAAATTCAGTCCCATCTCCTCCTCCCTCTTCCCCTCTGCCTCTGAAATCTCTGGATAGTAACCTCCTCCTCCTCTTGCCCCCAGGGCCGGATTTGTACTTTTTACCGCCCAAGGCCCACTAACACCAGCCGCCCCCCCCCCCCCTCCCGCGACAACAGTGGGGTTAGAGAAGGTTTAACAAACAAGGAAAATTGGAGAGGTTAGGGATATAGAGGAGTTAAAGTAAGGTCAAAGTAACAAAAAGGCGGTAAGGGGAAATTAAAGGCTAGGAACTTGGGAAAATTAGGGTGAGGCTATGAATTTGAGAATGGGATAATGGGAAAATGGATAACATTAAGTATCAAGTTAGGGTTACAGATCAAGAGATTAGGGTGATTAAATTGACTAAGGACATTTAAGGTAGCTATACATTTAGCTATTTACTAAACAATCAACCATTTGAGTCCATCATTTTATAGAATCGAAAGAGAGTCGATCGAGCAGGATGTGCAAAATATCAGTTGTTCGCACAGGGATCAGCTACCGTTCACCTATCATTCAGAGCATGGTGGTACAACATCGGTCAGATCGACTAGTGAAGGTGAATCACATAGAATATCGCTTGTAGTGTGTGGGCCACTAGTCAATTGACTTTCGATCAACCACACTCAAGTTGATCGCTTAATAAATTTTATTGCTTTATCGATTGAATCAGAATCACTTGATGTATGTACCTTTAGTGACATGACTGTGTACTCTGTAAAGTGCTGCAGAAGATGTTAGTGCTACAGAAATAATAATATGGTAGAACATTAGACTATGACTATGGTAGGATTGGAGTGTGAGCTCCTCTGAGGACAGTCAGTGACATGACTATGTACTCTGTACAGTGCTGCAGGAGATGCCAGTGCTATATAAATACATAATAATAATATGGTAGGACATTACACTATGACTATGGTAGGATTAGAGTGTGAGCTCCTCTGAGGACAGTCAGTGACATGACTGTGTACTCTGTAAAGTGCTGCAGAAGATGTCAGTGCTATATAAATACATAATAATAATATGGTAGGACATTATACTATGACTATGGTAGGATTAGATTGTGAGCTCCTCTGAGGGCAGTCAGTGACATGACTATGTACTCTGTAAAGTGCCTAAGATGACAGTGCTGTACACATACTTATTAAAGTGGTTCTGTGGTGGTCTGGAAAAACAAAGTGTCACTTACCTGGGGCTTCTAACAGCCCCCTACAGATATCCTGTCCTGCGCCGTCACTAACGAATCCACTGTTTCCCACCGCAGGTCATCGTCTCATGCGGGTATTTGTCTAACAACACGAATGTCAAAGCGGCTGTGCAGCCATGGCCGCTCGAAAAAAACGTCACAATGTCACAACAACTGCGCAGCCGTGGCTGTGCATGTCCTCGCTCCTGTCTCCGGGAGCTTACTGTGCATGCACAGTACAACGTTTTTTCGTACAGCGCCTGTGTAGTAAGCTCCTGGAGACGCAAGCGGGAGAAAGAACGCGCGCGGCCATGGCTGCACAGCCGCTTTGACATTCGTCTTGATAGACAAATACCCACATGAGACGGTGACCTGCGTGGGAAACAGGATTCGTCAGTGACGGCGCAGGACAGGATATCTGTAGGGGGCTGTTAGAAGCCCCAGGTAAGTGACACTTTGTTTTTCCAGACCACCACAGAACAACTTTAATAAGTATGTGTACAGCACTGTCATCTTAGGCACTTTACAGAGTACATAGTCATGTCACCAGACCACCACAGAACCACTTTAAAAATATGGTAGGACATTAGACCATAACTAGAAAACTAGTGAGAAAAGTGTAAAGTACAGAGGGGGAGTGCAAGATGGGAGACAGGGGCTCAAAGCACAACTAGTGATGGGCGAACACCTGGATGTTCGGGTTCGGGAAAGTTCGCCGAACATGACCGAGATGTTCGGCATGTTCGGGCCGAACCCCGAACTTTCCGAACATCCAGCTTTTGGGGGCCATATGGGGTCGCAGGCATAAGGGGGGAGCATGCCCCGATCGCGGGGGGGGGGGGGTCGGAAATTCCCCCCACCCCCTCCGCTAGCGCTCCCCCCTCTGCCTGCTTCCCCATTCAAAAGTTTAAGCAAAGTACCTGTAGTGGATGGCCTGGCAGTGGGCGGCACTGTGGAGTGAGGAGGAGGAGTCCGGAGAGTGACGAGTTGAGGGAGGCCGGGCAGCGGGCGGTTCAGCGGAAGTACCCTTGTGGTACTTCCGCCCTTTCTCTGACCTCACGCCCGCTGCCCGGCCTCCCTCAACTCGTCACTCTCCGGACTCCTCCTCCTCACTCCACAGTGCCGCCCACTGCCAGGCCATCCACTACAGGTACTTTGCTTAAACTTTTGAATGGGGAAGCGGGCAGAGGGGGGAGCGCTAGCGGAGGGGGTGGGGGGAATTTCCGACCCCCCCCGCGATCGGGGCATGCTCCCCCCTTATGCCTGCGACCCCATAGGGGGGCAGTATTCGGCTGAACAGGGCCCTGTTCGGCCGAACAGGGGCCCTGTTCGGCCCTGTTCGGCGGCCATTAGAAGTTCGGGGCGAACCCGAACTTAAAAGGCCGAACACCATCAGGTGTTCGGCCGAACGCGAACATCACCCGAACAGGGTGATGTTCTGCAGAACCCGAACAGTGGCGAACACTGTTCGCCCAACACTAAGCACAACCCCAATGACGAATTGCCAGGCACCGATGCTGAACGCTTTTCTTCTGCTTGGTAGCTGAAAAGTGTTTTAACACAAGCTAACATTAGATAAACGAGCGCCCAATAACCATCCACAGAAACTTATCTGAATCATCCCTTCTCCTGCCTCACTGCCTCTGTAGCATCCGCAATAATATCTCCAGTTTAGCTTTGTGTAAGATGTGAGATACAGACATTACTTTAAAAAAATTGTGGATTTCCCAAAAGACAGTCATCATTTTCTACAAAGCAGAACATGATTAACTTGATGTAGTGGTGGCCAGCACTGTGTAGGATTGCAGCACACTTCATATACTTTGCGTGACCCCATTCAAAAGACTAGTTAAAAAATATATGCCCCAGCATGAGCATGGTACCTTAGCACACACTGTGCAAGTTCACATCCCTGCACACTTCTTGCCATCTCTAGTGCTGGATGGAGCGCAGGCAGCTTTCCCTCCTCCTGGCTGACTCCCTCGTGCTGCTGTGTTTGTGTCCCTGGAGAGGGGCGGGGGAGGAGGGGCCGCTGCAGATCACGTCTCCCCTGCCAGGTCACAGTGTCATATAACGGCAGGGGAGAGCCAGATAACCTGACAGGCTACAAGCAGACGCTGCAGCTAATAAGAAGCATGAAGAGCAGGAGAATGCTCTCTTTGCTTTCAGCTGCAGCTCTTGACAGACGGGCCTGAAGATGTGCATGAAGCTGTACTGTTGGGATAGAGAATAGTGTGCGCATCTCCCCACCCGCCCCTTGAAGTAGCAAAAAAGTCTCCGCCCTAGTCCCCGGCCTCGGAAGCCTGCTCAGAAATCCGGCCCTGCTTGCCCCTACTGAGCTCCCAAAAGCCCTTTCTACAGTGCCAAGGCACTGTAAAAAGCTGTGGGTGAGGCTTGTTTAGTTTATAGGGAATTAGAGCATTAAAACAAAACAAAAAAAGTATTTGGCTTGAGAAATGCCTTATAAACTATATGAAAGGAACACAATTATGCAATGAGTAAAAGTTTATCTCGGATCCACTTTAAGGTTAATGTTTGAGGCTGTGTGCACACATGGCTGTGTGTGAAAGGTTGAGTTTTAGGTCGTGTGTGTTTTTTTGTTTTTTTGTTTGTGTGTTTTTAGTGTGTTTTTTGTGTGTTTGCATTATTTTTCCCACATATGCTTTTTTCAAGCATTTTGCGTGCGTTTTGAATGCATTTTCCATACGTTCTTACATTGCATTTTTGCAAATCACTAGGAAGACAACAGAAAGCGGAAATACATCACAATTTTTATTTAAAAAAAAAAGCATATTAAAACGCATGAAAAACGCATTCAAAAAGATATACATTGCCTTTCCATTGACTTGTATTATATATGTTTTTGATGCATTTTTGAAAATTATGCAACAAAACCAGAGTTTTTAAAAACACACGTTTCAAAACGCACACAACGTATATGCGTTTTTCAAATGCCTTTTTTCATGTGGCCCCATAGACTTCCATTAGCGGCAAAAACGCTGCATTTTCCACAACACTAGTGTTTCTACTTAGTTTGTTCCCAGCCAAAAGGAGATGGAGCAGGTTATTGGGAAAGAAAGATTACAGTATTAGCATCTAGGCAGGATGGAGGGTTATTTTCAGACTAAGGGAATTGTACTAGGAGTATAAAATAGACAATTTATTGTTTTTAGTTTGCAGTTCTTTGTCAGTTTCACCCCACTCCCCAAATAACTGCTGCAGGATAAAAATGCATAAACCTCCCAACTGTCCGTGCTGGCCACATAAGTTAATGAGACCCAGTCAGCCACATATCATTCAGTCATTTTCCCTCCCTCATTGAGGACATAGGCCATCTGGACATTACCTAGTACCTGGCGTCACCCAGTGGTGAGGGCAGACAAAGGACCCTTTCATTGTGTATTGACTCCTGCCTGGCTACCGTGCAGGAGCCCAGTCAAAGAGCTATAAGAGTTACGTGAAAGTGAACCTGAACTCAGAACTTCCTCTCTGCTTTAAAGATACACAACAGCATAATAACATTTAAAGTGAACCCGAGGTGAGAGTGATATGGAGGCTGCCACATTTATTTCCTTTTAAACATTACTAGTTGCCTGGCAGTCCTGCTGATCTGTTTGGAACTGAATGATACCAGAAACAAGCATGCAGCTAATCTTGTCAGTTCTGACAATATTGTCAGAAACCCCCAACCTCCTGCATGCTGGTTCAGGGTCTATGGTTGAAAGTATTAGAGGCAGAGGACCAGCAGGGCAGCCAGGCAACTGGTATTGCTTAAAAGGAAATAAATATGGCAGCCTCCATATTATTATCATCTTGGGTTCCCTTTAAAGAAAAACATTTATTTGTTACAGCTGATACAAATCCTTCAATAAACCTGCACTATTTCTACTTATTTCCTGCATTCATAGAAGCAAACATATTGTTAACATCTTGTGCTTTCAAGTGAGCTTATCTGCCGTTGCAGTCGGGGACCGGGTTTGAGAACTGTGCTGTCCGAGTTGTGGCAAGGGCCAAACTGCAGCTTCACAACTGCTGGTGTCAGATTTTTATATCCGGGATTCTTAGAGAGTATGGGTGGCCATACTCCATGTAACATTATGCTTTACAAACATTTAAAATGTTGGTAGTGCTGCTGCTGCCATTATTTAATTTATTTAATGCTTGCTGTGGACCCACCTCCAGACTCCATGGCCTATTCTGTGGCTACCAACTTCTGTTGCTGCCATAATTTAATCTAATGTATGCTGTGGTCCCACCACCAGTTTCCAAGGCTTATTCTGCTACCACCAATTCCTTCTCCTTTCATAAGTTAATGAATGCTTTGGTCCCACTGCTAGGTTCCATGGCCTATTCTTCTACCACAAATTCCTCCTTCTGCTGCTGTCATATTTTATTTAATTTAATTAATGCTGTGCTTCCGCCAACAGGTTACACAGCCTATTCTGCTGCCACCAATACCCCCTGCCACTGTTGTCATAATTTTATTTTGATTAATGCTGTGGTCCCACCTACCACCATCAGCTTCCATGGCCTATTCAGCTAATACCAGATCAAGAAGCAGGTGCCCTGAGCAACATGTCCTAGGGGGCTACTGCCAACGTTACATGTCAAAGAAAAGAAGAAGAGTTAGTTGCGATTGAGAAGCGTTAAAGCTCCTGCCAACGTTACATGCAAAAGAGAAGAAAAAGAGAAGTTTCTCGCACTCAAAAAGTGGGTGTGCTCCTGTCAACCTTACATGTCAGAGAGAAGAAGTAGTAGAGTTTTGTGTGATCAAGAAGTGGGTGCGCACCTACGAACATTACAGGAATACTATCAATACCCAAGTGTTCTAAAATGAGAATGTACAAATAATGTCTAAGTAGCTGTGTAAACATTTTCCTACTTTTCATGTTAAGTATCAGAGGCAAAAGCTGTAATTTATTGAGGGTAGGATTTAGCTATATTGGGACAAATCAATTGCAGAAGGGGTGTCTGCTTCAATGCACAGCCAGAGTTGCATATCAGACTACAGAAAGCAAATATCAAACATATCATATCTGAAAGCAAAAACAGTATGAAAAGCAGTGACAATTAGTTACATTTCCTCTGCTCTCTTCAGACACTTCAGTCAGAAACACAGGACACAGAAACTGCAGCTGTTGGGAGCTCTCTCTCTCTCTGTCACACACAGAGTTACACATAGAGTTAACTGATCAAGTGTGAGGGGAATTTCCCCTCTCCTCATGGCTCAGTCTGCCATCCGTTTTGGCGTCAGTAAAGTTTAAAAGTATTTTGATAACAGTAAACAAAGAGGTTGCTACTAAAATGTATACACCAGTACTTAGCAGCACTTCCCAAACAATTCCTGTGTCAATTGAAAAACAGATGTGAATCGATAGTATTCCTTTAAATGCCAATGACAACAAAAAGAAAAGTGTCACCTTCAAGAAGCAGGTGTGCTCCTGCTAACTTTACATGCCAAAGACAAAAAGACTCTCTTACGATAAAGAAGCAGCTCCGCTCCTACCAACGTTACATGCCAAAAAGAAGCATTCATTGCGATCAAGAAGTACCGTAGGTGCGCTCCTACCAACGTTACATGCCAAAGAGAAGAAAAAGAGTTCATTATGATTAAGAAGTGGGTGCCCTGAGTAACTTTGGGGGCTCCTATCAACTTGAAAGATTTAAGTTTATATATGTATACACATATTTCAAAACATCCATAGCAACTATATACATATACTGTATATGTACATGTACTAAATATATATAGATATTTATGTATATGGATAGATAGATGGATACCCAGTCCAATGCACACACACATAGATATATATTTTTTCATTGGTTACATATGTATGTATTATAGATGCACTTTGATTGTAACTGTAACTACGATCCGTAAATAAAATCATAAAGTAATATGAATTCCTATTTGTAATTATGATTACAATCATAATCTTAATTACATCAGTTACAACACAGCGATGTGTAGTTGTAATTGGCCATTATGACCGTCACTACCCAGGAGAACGTTAGTAAGTCAGGTCTTTAAATGTGACTTGATCACAGGATAAGGATGGGGCAACATTATAAAGGAGGTACATATAATATAGTACTCTTAGAGAGCAAACATACTATTGCTTTTCTGCAGTGTTTGGCCACTAGTGTGAAAACACATACGAAAATGCATGTAATTATTTCAATGGGGCTGCTGCATTTTCAAGTGGCATCTGTGATTGGGCATAGAGTTCAAATAACAATACAACATGCACTCATTTTCTGTCCAATGCGTGCGTTTCCTCATGGAAGTTACTGGCTACTGTAAAAAACAAACAACAAAAAAACATGCATTCAAAACACACACAAAACACGCATATCATGCTTCAGAACAGACATAAGTGTGATTGCTTCCTTGGTGTTTATAAACAGAAAAAAATAGGCAACTTGCCAGAGGAACATCAAAGATTAGAGAAGGCTCTGTTACTCCATGACATTTTTTTGCAGAATCCTAGCTGTCATCTGCAATAGCGCACATCATAGAAACGGTGTGCATTGGCCAGAGCCAAGGATACTGCTATATCGAGCAGCACGGTGGTTAGCGCTCTCGCCTTGCATCACTGGGTCCCCGGTTCGAATCCCAGCCGGGTAAACATCTGCAAGGAGTTTGTATGTCCTCCCTGTGTCTGCGTGGGTTTCCTCCCACATCCAAAAGACATACAGATAAGTTAACTGGCTTCCACCTAAAATTGCTCCTAGATTACAATACATGTACTGCACAATATAGATATATGACTGTTAGGGACTAGATTGTGAGCTCCTTCGAGGGACAGTTAGTGACAAGACTATATGTACTCTGTACAGCCCTGCGGAAGATGTCAGCGCTATATATAAATACTAAATAATAATAATAATATGTGCACATTTGGAAAAAATAAGGACCTGGACCAGTAGCTAAGATTATGTTTTGTTGAAGCTTATACCAGGCAAAAATACAGTACTTCAAAAGGTGGACCTTTTTAGTTTCTCCATGTGGTTCAACTTTTTCTGTAGAACTATTAAGCCTATACTTTTAATAAATAAATATTTATGAGACCTTCAAATCAAAACAACCTACATCACTGAATTACAATAGTGGGAAATACAAATCAATATAAATCAACCCTTCAAAAGGGTTGCGGCTTCAACCTATTATTATGTGACTGGTGGGACTGACCATCAATCTTTCTGCCAGCAAAGCTGAACAGGCATTAATTTCATTAACAAAACTACAGGTCGAAAGCACTCTTGTTATTTAACTTTTTCTCTGGTTCATTAATGCAAGCAAGCAATTTCAGATTAGTAACCAATGCCAAGGAAAATGGTGTGTATCATGTATATGATGTAATTCTAATGCAGCGGGGCTTTAGTAAAGCAAAAAGCTATACAAATATGAGAATGTTCTGTGTCAGAATGTTTTTTCAAATAGCATATTTTAGGTCACGTACAAACTTATTTGATAAAGTTAATACATTCATACATCACTTAACCACCCTGGCGTTCTATTAAGGGTGGCGGCGCAGCAGTTTTTTTTAAATATTTTTTTTTTAAATCATGTAGCTAGCCTAGCGGCTAGCGCTAGCTACATGATGCTCCCCTCCCGCGTCCGGCACGTACCTTTGATCGCCGCTGGCGCGAACACTTCTAAGGAAATCCCGTTCTGAACGTGATTTCCTTTTGGGCTACCCCATCGCCATGACGACGATCGCGATGATGTCACTGACATCGTGACGTCAGACGGAGTCCCGATCCACCCCTCAGCGCTGCCTGGCACTGATTGGCCAGGCTGCACAGGGGTCTCGGCGGGGGGGGGGGGGGTCGTTATGCAGCGGGTAGTGGCTCATCGGCGGCGAGCTTGCTGCGTGTTTTAATAAAAAATGTGAAAATCGGCCCAGCGGGGCCTGAGCGGCGCCCTCCGGCGGTCATGGACAAGCTGAGCTTGTCCATACCGCCAAGGAGGTTAAAGTGGTCTGAAACTCCAAAATAACATTCAATAAAAATGTGTTTTCCTACTTTTTATTACTTATACTGTTATCATATTTGCTTTTGTGCATAAGTAAAATTGTCTGTTTGCAAATTACAAGTTTGCAAAGTGTAGTTTATCTTGCCCTGAAACCTGCCATTGCATTTTATTCAAACTGCTTTCTATTATATATTAACATCTGCTAATTAGCTGTTCTGAGCTTTTTGTGTGCTTGAAGGACAGAGAGCTTCACAGAGAGCTCCTTTTCAATTGTTACACTGTGTTTACACACATGTATCAACATTTGAATGCAAACAAAGATACTGTTATCTCCAGTTTGGATTCGGATTTGAAGCTGAATAGCAGGGCAAAGTGCTTTGTTTAACGATTTCATTGATGTTCTTCTAAAAATATTTCAGGGTTAGTAGCTTTCAAACAATGAGGAATCTTTTAGAGCAAAGTAGAAATGCTGACTTTCAGACCACTTTAAGTGATCTTTTATTATTATTTATTATTATTATTATTATTTAGTATTTATATAGTGCTGACATCTTCCGCAGCGCTGTACATAGTATATATTGGCCTCAATTCACTAAGATCATGCTGGAGATAATAAGGCAAGAGAAAACTTGCCACCACACAGTGAGAGAGTTATCTTATCTCTTCATTCCTTAAGTTTCCTCCCAGGACCGCGCCTGGGCGAGTGCTGCGGGTGCATTGCACCCAGGTGCCTGTCTCTGACAGGCACCGCCCGGCTGCCGCTCACCCCCTCGGGCCGCCGCTCCCTCCCTCCCCTCTAGCTGCGTTAGACCTCGATCAGGCGGCGACCAATAGTGCGGGCGCTAGGACGTAGCACACCGCACTGATAAGTGGAAGTGACATCACTTCCGCATATAGAGCGGGTGCGTCTGGCGCCCGCTCTTACTGGTCGGGTCCCCCGCTGATCCTGAGGTCTGACACTGAAAGGTGAGGGGGCGTGGCGGCGGCTAGAGGGAGGGTCCCTGTCACTCACTACCTAAACGGGTTCCCTGTCACTCACTGCCTAAAGGGGTCCCTGTCACTCATTACCTAAAGGGGTCCCTGTCACTCACTACCTAAAGGGGTCCCTGTCACCCACTACCTAAAGGGGTACCTGTCACTACCTAAAGGGGTCCCTGTCACTCACTACCTAAAGGGGGTCCCTGCCACTCACTACCTAAAGGGGTCTCTGTCACTCACTACCTAAAGGTATCCCTGTCACTCACTACCTAAAGGGGTCCCTGTCACTCACTAGCTAAAGGGGGTCCCTGTCACTCACTACCTAAAGGGGTCCCTGTCACTCACTACCTAAAGGGGTCCCTGTCACTCACTACCTAAAGGGGTCCCTGTCACTCACTACCTGAAGGGGTCCCTGTCACTCACTACCTGAAGGGGTCCCTGTCGCTTTACTGGTGAAAAGCTGTCTCTTATTATGTGCATTTGCTAGTGAAAAGTGGTCTCTTATTATGTGCATTTACTGGTGAAAAGCGGTCTCTTATTATGTGCATTTACTGGTGAAAAGCGGTCTCTTATTATGTGCATTTACTGGTGAAATGCGGTCTCTTATTATGTGCATTTACTGGTGAAAAGCTGTCTCTTATTATGTGCATTTACTGGGGAAAAGCTGTCTCTCATTATGTGCATTTACTGATGAAAGGTTGTCTATCATTACGTGCATTTACTGGTGAAACGCTGTCTCTTATGTGCATTTAGTGGGGAAATTTTGTCAGTAAAAATAATCTTTTGTCAGTAAATGTTTAGGTATTTGTCAGTAAAAAAATAACGTGAAAGGTTGGCAACACTGGCAAGTTGCGCGGCGCAACGGGAAAGATACAGGCAGCCCACCTCACGCTTGGGCTTGGCGGGGGAGGAGCCGATGACAGCGAGCGAGAGTAGGGTGGCTGCAGGCAGCCATAAATACTCAGTGTGTGACTGCGTCGCACTCGCAGAGCCTCTCAGCCTGAGTCAGTCCAGAGAATAGCAGACTCGCAGGCAGCCAAAGCCAGCCAGGAGCAAGCCCATGGAAGAGGGGTAGGAATGGGGTATCACATGCACGCGTAAAGAGGTGGAAGGTGTGGGTGTGATTAGGCAGGACATGGGTGTGGTTATGTGGTTGGGCGTGGTTAATTTAACCACTCCCATAGGCGCCAGAGAAAATCTTGCACCCAGGTGCCAGGCACCCCCGGCTCACCCCTGTTTCCTCCTCTGTAGTCAAGTTACCTCCACTATTATTTTCACACACCGTTAATTAACAGCCTGTCTTTAACTTTTTTTTTTTTTAAGGACTGACGAGTTAACTTAAAGACAGAAGAGTTAACTTTAGGTTTGCCTGAGGAAAAATGTTTCCTGAATACTACATGCCTCATCACCACGGTGATAACTCTAGAAACGTTATTAAAGACAGGAGATAAGCTTAGTGAATTGAGGCCACTGTCTTGTCTAACTGCCCCTCAGAGGAGCTCACAATCTAATCCCTACCAATAACATTATTATTGATGGGCAAAAAAAAGTGTAGCATACAAACTTCCACTGACCAAGGGAGGGGGTGTCCAATTAGAATCAGAATCAGAATCAGAATCATGTTTATTTCGCCAAGTACAACAAGAGTTGTACCCGGAATTGTATTTGGCACAAGCAGGGTCGGTGATGGTACAGTCACATAAAAGTTCATACAGTGGATACAGTAGATAGGCAGTGGTTACAGAGTATATACCGTGCATACAGGTACATGCAGATACATACATAATACAGTGGTTACATTGCATATATAGGCATAGAATAAAGGCATAGACAGGAAGATACATATAAGATGGACCCAGGGGGAAGGACCAGGGGGGTAATCCGCTGCCATCTAGGCACTCAAACGCTTTTGCAGCGATATTTTGAATCAGATGCTCCATGGTCTGACCCAGGGAAGAGAGGAGGAAAGATAGGAGAGAGAGGTGAAGATAAGTGAAGTAAGTCCCCTTTGGATTCCAATGTAATCTGGCTGTTTAGTGTCCTGGTCCTGTCTTTACCCCCTTGGCTGGATGTAGCGGGTCCTGAATCATGTGCGTGGGTCTAGCCATGGGTGAGCAGGGTAAGCTGCACGGACCCTTTTGAGTACCGTGACTTTGTGGCCTAGTATGGTGTGTGTGGAGTTGCCACAAGGCTATGACCCAGGGACAGGGGATCAGATAAACCAGTGACTGCTGTGGTGAGTGGTTCCTCTCACCTACCTAGGTATTGCCAAGGGAGAGCAAGTTCGCTGACACAGTTGGAGAGGGACCGATCTTGATGGAGCAGGTCAAAACAAGGAGCTGCTAGTTGGCCAAAAGTGCAAAAAGGCCGGGTCCCAGGCAGCCTAGCAGGGGCAGATGATGGCTCCCAGCAGAAGGATGGTGTGCTGGCAGGCGAGGTGGCCTGGTGTGTAGTGGCTGCAGTGTGTGCAGGCAGCTGTGTCAGCGGGGTCGGAGCAGTCCCTGTACCTTTAATGAATGCGTCCTGGTTCCCTTGGCAGCGGCGTTGTAGAAGCCACGTGGTTCATCCACGTGTATGCAGTATGCTCCGTCGGCAGTGAGGGACAGCCCGGGTTCCCGTATGTCGTGCCGGCTGCACGGTGTCCCTAGGCAGCGGCAGTTGGGTGCTGGAGCAGTGGCAGCAGGGACCAGGTTCATCTTAAGCAGCATCTCGTCTTCAGGCTGCGTGTTCTCATCTGGCAGCGGCACTGAAGAAGAGGAGTTAACAGGCAGGAGCTATGAAGAGAGCAGCAGAGGTGGTGATATGAAGCAGCTGGGCCCCGCACCACATGGGTCGTCAGCTGAGCTGAGCTGACTATGTGGTGAGCCGGATCTCAGCGCAATGTCATGGCGTTGGAGCCCGGGGTACCAGAGTGTCTCCCATAAGCCCGATGGTGCGGCGGAGATGGAGGGAGACCACCAGAGCAGTTGGCTGTGGCTCCAGGGAGGAAAGGAGTGAAAAAAAGACTGATGTGAGCCGAAGCCCCGTGGCCGTGGCTACCTACCGGGCGCCATTAAATAGGAACTTTACTAAATATAGGTTATTCATAACATTGTTTGTTTTACAATATTCATTTATACATGTAATCAATCATTTCCTTTCTATAAACCTCACATACATTGAAAAATGGCAAACCGCACAGATTCCCTCTATATTCAGCTCCAAATACCTCCTACTCCCCTACAAATTTTGTATAATGTCCACTTTACAAGTACAAAACCCACTAAGATAAATCATTTATACACAAATATACTTTGCTTCTTATGGTTTGATGATTATTGTATCATTGTCTGCTCACTCACCCCTACTTACAACACAATACTTATTGGATGTGGCAGTCTGCTGTTTAATGTAGGTGATTCCAGAGTTACAATGCTTCCTACTTTGTGCAGCTAAATCTATATACAGGAATGGGCAAATTTACTTAGGTGTAACTAAATATACTGTACTGAAATCGTGTCAAGATGGACTGATGGAAATGAAAAGCTATATTTAAAACTCTTGAATTACAAAATGGCAAATATGCCATAGCAATTTCATCACATGAAGGGAGAATTTCACTTTTTTCTTTTTGTTTTCAAACTCAGTGATCATTTGACCCATGTGTTTACGATTGACTTCATCATATCACTTTTGGTTGGGTCAAAGGTTTGCATCGTAGTTTGAATAACTTGAAAAGCCATAGAGACCTGATGACGGACTATCACATATAGAAACAAATCTCTTGTGCTTGTCCATCTACTGTGGTGACTCCTGGGTAGGGATGATCAATGATATGCAAATGTTTCAGAGTTTATGCAAATGTGTGTAAATATTTATGCAAATATCAGCTGCTTGAAAATGGACCAATGAAGTCCCAACCAGGTTTACATTGATTGATCCATTTTCAAGCTGCATATATTTGCATAAAAATGTACATATATTTGCATAAAAATGTACATACATTTGCATAAACTCAGAAGTATTGCATATCATTGATCATCCCTACTGATCATCCCTACTCCTGGGGAGCGTGTGCTCAGAGCCTAAGCCTGGAGAAGCCATGATTAAAACGGTGATCACTCAGTCACTCAGCATGCATACCATATGCATCACATCACCTACAACTGGCACTTTGATCTTTATTTATTATCCTTATAAATCATTATCCATATCTTTTGCTCTTTGTCTCTTTATAACTCTTCATTACGCATTGACTTAACAACTAGTCATGTTCGCTCTCACCTTCTCTGAATCGTTTTGTCTACCATCAATTTTGTCTACCATCAAATATGCCATAGCAATTTTCAATATGAAGGTAGAACTTCACTTTAACCTTTCAGGGAAACAATAACACTTATATGGACAAATCACACCTAAACTGTGTTTGGTTAAATAAGGGAAATAAAAATTCAAATATGCAAAGTGCTGCCATTTAACATGTATATTTAATGGCTCTGTGAGCAATTAAAGCTTGTAAGAGCTACTTTTGCAATATAAAAGTAAGCCATGTCAAATCTAATTTTAATTTTCCCTGTTTTGATAGATTCAGACACATGAGGAAGTGAATTAAATCAAGAATCAATTTAAAGGTTGCAGATATTTTTAAAACAGCAGAACCTCTTATAACAGTGGAAATGCTTAGTTAAACAATTTCAAAAAGGGAATAAAAAGGCAGCTGTAGAAACCTGAAATAAATAAAGGTGTGTGCGCGCTCGTCTGAGTGTGTGTTTTTTGTATTTTTAATTATATGCATACATTTACTCGGTTTTGCGTTTTGATTGCAAGATAGATTCCTTGGAGGACAACCACTTTCAGAGTTTGTCAAGTTCTTATGAGATTAATCCATATTTTACACATAGCAGTTGTTGAGATTTCTGCCGAAGAATGGCTGTAGTGCTTCCTGATATAATTTAAATGAGAGCTCAATTATTTTGTCTGTCTTGTATACAGTATTTTTTTTTTTTCCTCTCAATAAATTTTTATTGAAGTTTTAAAATGCAAATACAATAATCAACTTATGTTGCAATAACATTTGAAATGTTAACACTTAATGGAGACAAATAGTGATAAAGGACGTATTTCGTTAAATCTTGCAGTACATCTTGTGTGTGGCCACTCTACTGGACATACATCTAATTGACTCCGCGACTACAAATTGTTACTGCAACCATACGTAAACCATATAAAACAATTAGATACTTCTATGTATCTTTTGAATTTTTGCAGATAACTGACTCATAACTGAGCCATAACTGAGCCATGCAACTTAAACATAGAACATAAAGTTTAGAACACAAATTGAGCAAGTCAATTCAAATGAGTGAGTAACCCATGAGAAGTTGACCAGAGGGAGTCTATGAACACTTTTTTTTATCAGAGGGGAGTACAGGGAGGGGGAGAATGAGAGTTAGAAAGCTTACGCAGGATCTGATCTTTGGTGTGGAAAATTTTGATATCTTAATGGCTAATTCTGTTTTAGCATCTGTTATAATTTATGTGAACTTTGGGGTCAAAGCATTCCAGTCGTATTGCCATTCATATAAATTGATATTCTGATTATTACGACTCCTAAGGAGTCTCTCCCTTTGTAGATTAGTTTGTAATATATGAATTAGTTGTGAGATATACGGTCTCTCCTCCTGTTGCCAGTTAGAAATAATTAATGATCGGGCAATACAGCCTATGTGTGTTATTATTAATCTATATTGAGTTGGGAATTGATCTAGGCCAATGGAGAACAGAGCTAATTTGGGAGAAAGATCAAATCTATGTCCTATTATTTTTATTATTAGCTGTTTAACCTCCACCCAAAAGGGTTTTATTGTGTCACATTCCCATAAAAGATGAAGTAGGGTGCCAGTTTGTGAGCATTTTCTCCAACATTCTTTTAAGTGTTGGGAGAGAATCTGGAGAGTTTGAGAGGGGTAAAGTACCATTTAGATAAGATTTTCTGTATTGGTTCTGCATGGTTGGCACATTTAGAGTATTTTTTGATGTCTCAAAGAGCTTTTTCTATCTCTGTTTCAGAGAAAGAGGTATTTAAATCATATTCCCATACCCTTATACAGTATATTTACTTAACAGAGGGCCTTCTATTTCTGACAGAAGGTTATACCAAAAGGAGATGCCCCCTTTTCTTTGTTTTGGTTTGAATAGGAAGTTCCATATAGAGGAGGGTATTTTCGGCATACATATAGGGTTTTTCTTAATTCGAGGAGCTAGTTGTTGGTATCCATAACTATTTGTATCAAGGAGTTTGTACTTCCATTTCAAAAATTCAAAAGTATGTAATTGATTTCCTTCAATACCTCATTTAACCATACAATATTGGAAGAACACCAGTTAGCACTATGCCAGTGCGGTATAGCTTGTCTTAAGGCATTAATAGGAATATGCAATGTGGTTAGATCTGTGTTTGTGAGGTTAGATTTGGTAATATGGTTCCAGGCCATGTGAGTGGCGGAGGCTATGGGATGATTAGGAGAGTGTACAGGAAGCTTCAAAAAATTGAGATACAAAATATTACTAGGTGGATACCCAATAAGATCTCTTTCTAGTTGGGCCCATAGTTTACAAGGAGAGTTATCCATCCAATATTGTGACATATCTAACAGAGAAGCTCTATGATAATTTTGCTAGTTTGGTAACCCAAATCCTCCTAATTTGCTTGGGGTGAAAAGTGTCTTGAGGGAAGTTCTATGTTTTTTCTTTTTCCATATATATTGTGATATTATTGAGTTAAGGTCAGTAAAAAATCTTTGAGGTAGTGTTATTGGGATGGTTCTAAAATAATATAACATTTTAGGGAAAACAGACATCTTATATGCAGCAATTTTACCCGAAATTGAAAAGTCATAAGGACTAATTTTTGCAAGATCCGCTTTTACTGATTGTAATAGTTTAGGAAAGTTGGCAGAGTATATTTTGCTGATTGAAGGCGGAACAGTTATCCCCAAATAGTCAATACCCGTTTTAGCCCATGGAAATGGATATTCTTTAGAAATCTGTGTTTTCAATGATTCAGTGATATAGATTCCCATTAGTGTGGATTTGTGTTCGTTTATTTTGTACAGGAAAACTTTTGAAAAATCAGAAAGCGCTGAGTGAACAGCCGAGAAAGATCTAGCTGGGTTCGAGATTGTAAGCAATACATCGTCCGCAAAAAGATTAATTTTAGAAGTATGTTTTTTGTAGGTAATCCCTTCAGTAAGAGGATTGCATGCGTATATACTCTGCCAACGTTTCCATAATCAGAACGAAAATGAGTGGTGAAAGGGGACACCCTTGTCTCGTTCCATTTGTATACAGTAGTTTTAGGATACTAAAGGATTATACAAACATCTGCAACTTTCTTGGGCTGAAAAGAGAATTTGTGATGATTTTAGGATTTCTTTTCTGGTACAATTACAGTGTATGTACAGGTGTCTCGTGATGCCTGCAGACTAGTTGTTGACAAAAATACAAAAATCAAATGTGGAAAACTGGTACTGTACATATATGTGGCAATTGGGCCATGTTAAGACAGATCTCAGCTGATCGCTACAGGGCAGCAATTAGCACATATGTCCCACTTGTATGCTGGGGACCAACTTAGTGTTGTTACTGGACTGTACTTTCTGAACCTCCGTAGATAGCTTGGTCTCAGGATGCTCAGAGTAACTGCTGGTAGAGGTTGATTGGGGCTTAGGACTAGGAACTGATCATCACATACAAGCCATGTGTATTAAATTCTAAGGTTTATTTTACTTTCCTATGCGTGTGTGAACAGGTTCTGGGACTGATTTTGTGGTGGAATCTGGATGCTCCCTTTAACCTTTTGCCGACTGCATCACACCGATGGGCGTAGAGGCGGCAGCTGCCCCAGGACCGCTTAACACCGATCGGCGTAAGGTCCTTGGGGTGTGATTTGTGGCCGATCACGTGCACTGATGCGTGCGCATCCCTGCTCTGATAGCGGAGCTCCACCTTCAGTCTCTCAGCGGCGACCGTCTTTTATTGCTGTACAGCGCTGCGATGTAAGGCGAGAGAGAAATGGCCTGGTGTTTAGGGAGGTTTAACACTGCAGTCCTCAAGTGGTTAACCACTTGAGGACCGCCGTGTTAAACCCCCCTAAAGACCAGGCGACCTTTCATTAAATTGGCCACTGCAGCTTTAAGGCCAAGCTGCAGGGCCACACGACACAACACACAAGTGATTCCCCCCCCCTTTCTCCCCACCAACAGAGCTCTCTGTTGGTGGGGTCTGATCGCCCCCCCCCCCCCCCCCCAGTGTTTGTTTATTTATTTATTTTTGTTTGTGTGTGTGTGTGTGTATTTTATTAAAACGTGTGTTGTTGTTTTTTTACTGTTTTACTCCCCCCTCCCTCCGCCAGCCAATCCCTGTGATCCGCTGTCATAGGCTTCAGCCTATGACAGCCGATCACCCTTGTGGCTCTGGAGGGGACAGCCGTGTCACACGGCTGTCCCCAGTACAGCGTTGCTGTAGATCGCAGTGCTGTACCGGTAATTACACGGCTGTTTCGCCGTCTAACAGTCTCCCAAGCTCCACTCCACCCCCCAAGCAGGAGATGCGCGTGCAACCTGCGCGCGATCTCCTGAAAAACAGAGCTCCAGGACTTTATGCCAATCGGAGTTAGGCGGTCCTGGGGCTGCCGCTGCGGCCACGCCCATCGGCGTGACGCGTCGGCTAGTAGTTAAAGAGAAACCGTAACCAAGAATTGCACTTCATCCCAATCAGTAGTTAATACCCCCTTTTCCATGAGAAATCTTTTCCTTTTCACAAATGGATCATCAGAGGGCTCTGTATGGCTGATATTATGGTGAAACCCCTCACACAGTGTGATGTCAGGACCATGGTTCTGACATCACACTGTGGGAGCCTTTTTGCAATTTGGGAAATAACAGCTGTTATAGCTGTTTCCAACTGCCCCCCCCCCCCCTCCACTGACATCACCTGCCAGCAGTAAAAATGTCACCATGTGATAAATGTCAGAATGTAAATCAGGGAAAGGAAAGATTTTACAATGGGCAAACACTGACTAAATCATTTAAACATAATTATTGTAAATATTAAGCACTTTTGTTCAATAAGTTATTTTCACTGGAGTTCCTGTTTAAGAATTCCTGATTGCAGTCATTCTCCCTGCCTCCTCTCTCTGCTGGTGTGCCTACCTAACAGTAAATGCACATAGTTGCACTTGCTGTTTATTCCTGAACCTTTTCGGAAACTGCCAGGCACCCCTGACACCGCCACTCCCCTCCACATATTATATACTGGTTATGGGATTTCTTTTGATAGTTGACTAGACAAACACAAACAAAATGTTACATCAATAAACTTACAAAGTAGCATTTTTGCAGTTTTTCACTCTCTCGGCTAATGTAGTCCAGCCTATGAGAGGGATTGGTTTGTGATCCACTCCTGGGTACAGCTTAGTGACAGAGCTGTCCCCTGTACAGTGCTACACTACGCAGCTTATTACAACTGAAAAATAACCTTTTTTTAACAGCCTGCCAGGCTGATCACGGAACTCTGCGTCTCGACAGGGAACGATCACGCTCGTTCCCTGCTAATCTCCGCCCACCGCTCTTGACACCAATCTGCGTTAGGCGGTCAGGGCGAGCCATTCTGCGACCATCCGTCGGGGTGAGGTGGTCACAGAGTGGTTAACGCCACCTGGAATTTGAGTGTTAACAGGGTGAGGTGTCATTCGGCTCACCCTATGCCTAGCTCACCTGCGGCATAGTAATACATATGCAGATGTGTTATTGTCTTTCTAGAACCTACTATCTAAGATTCAGTCTGTTCAGATTAGAGGAAGACTTTTTCAGTCTACGCAAATTCAAATTCAAAATTGTGCATAATGCCAATCCACAGGTATGAGATAAAGCTGAACACAACTGTCCTTCCTCACAACATGCTCCATAATCACTATATATTGCATCTCAACATTATGATGTTCCATCTGAGTGGAGAGCCTATCAATAGTCATAGTGATCACTGATTTTTTTATGCCCCATCCTGGGCAAAGAGGGACTTGGATAACGGCCACTATAATTTACAGGATTACACAGCACTCCAGATGCCATGGCAGAGTTATTAAACTGACAGACCTAATTTAAAAGCCAATAGTTCTGCATGTGTTTGCCCTCACTCTGAAGGCTGTGAAGATTTCATCTAAAGGTCAGTAGGAATAAGAAGCCCTTCTGTTAGTTGCATAGACATCATTGCTTTGTATTGCCTTTTAAAACTGTCTGAATATTTTATTCCTGTAAATGGCTAAATCTCACTAGAGAATATAGATAGATAGATAGATAGATAGATAGATAGATAGATAGATAGATAGATAGATAGATAGATAGATAGATAGATAGATAGATAATGCATGGATGAATGAATGGACAGTTTTGGTACAAATCCTATTTGTTCCGGTTTGTGTGTTATTCTTACTGCTTATATGCACAGTCCTTGTCCTCTGATTCAAATATTTCTGCCTAGCTACAGTTTCTTTTTTTTGTACTCTAAAAACGTCTTGTGTAAAGTCATTGCTATAATAAATGTTAGATGATGCAATCTGCCATAAATCAACATGTAGATCAGGCCACTTGCTTTAAAGCTCCTAAGTTGGCAGGAAATGTGAAGAAGCTTTCACCTAATTAGAAGGGATATATGGTGCAATTAGATTACTTTTTATTAGATAAGTGAAATAAAGCCAAGCAACAAGGAAAAATGCTAATCCTTTTCGGATGTAGCCATCTTTCAAGGACCTTCTAGCTTCTCGCAACTGAGAACAGAAAAATATTGACTATATAATTGTATCCACAAGTGGATAATGTTGGTTAGAGTAATTTGTGATCACTGGTTAAGAAGAGTAGAATGTTCCGCGAATTCTCTAGATGGTTAAAAGAGGCATGCCTGGTATACACATGCCTTAGCAGATGATGAAAAGATCCTTGTATTGTGTTTTACACAGTGCACTACTGGTTTGAAACCATGGTGAAATAGTGCCATATTAACCTGTATCTCTAGTCACGGAAGTGGAACAATACAGCTATTAATGTGATTAGAATTAAATCTATTAGTTTTTTTTTTCATTATTTCATGCAATTGTACCTCCTTAATGTATTATCATTTTATCCTCGATTAACAAAAATGTTGTAAGATTAAATTAAGATTGTATCATTGATGAGTGCCTTTAACTTGAGACAACAAAAACATTGTGGACCTCTACAAATTGGATTCATTGTTCGAAGTAATTTCCAGATGGCATGTTCCTTGTAAAATTGTACAATCAAGATTGTATCATTAGTCACCTTTAAAGTGATGTCTGCTTCGTCTGTTCTTTGCTTCTGTAAAGTCATATATGCCACTACCTTGTAATTGGTGCTGTAATGATTACTTTATCTTGCTTATCATGTGACCACATATATATATATATGTAAACATATAGCCATGTACTTGGTGCTGTGACATAGCACACAGTACCCTCTGTACCTTTTTGTGTTGCACACACACACACACACACACACACACACACACACACACACACACACACACACACACACACACTCACTCTTCACTCTTACCCACAATATTATATATCTAAGTGATTCCACTGGGAAGCTCATACTTCTTGACAATATTTGCTGGGCCTCCCATTGGCAAAAGAAGAAGAGGCAGTCCTCCTTGCCTGTCTACACCTAGTTCCTCCTGGTTTCCTCCCTCTCCTGTCCTGTGTAGTATCCATTCTCTGTGCATGGTCCTATCAGACTTCTTAATAGCTCAATAGTGCACAGAGAGAGCGGACATATGTGGATGTTGTTGGACGTGGAAGTTCTGGCCCACTGATCTGTTCTCTGTTTTGGTAATGGCAGGGTGTGCATTAAAAAGCGCTTGTTTCTACTAGCCACCGCGCGGCGGCACTTCCTGGTCTGCGAGTACGCAGACGAATCTTAGAAGCCATGCCATGCACAGCTATGAGATTCACTGCCTTCCGCATGAAAAAAAATGCTGCAATGTCGTCCGAATTGCTAAGGCAAGCGATTCGGACCGCGACAGCATTATCCCCTATGGCAGAGTTTCCCTGCGTGATTTGCTTGCAGGGAAACTGCGGATTCTGCCCGATTTCCACCGCAGTAGAAACGGGCCTTACACTCTGTTTTGAGTGTTAGTTTTATAGACACACTCTTAAAGGCAGGGAGATTTTTTTTCTTTGATCAAGAAGATTTTACATATTAAAGAATTAGGAGACTAAACTGGAGCTTTACAATGATCACTTAAAGCACATTTCAAGTAAGAGTGATATGGAGGCTGCCATATTTCTTTATTTTTAAACAATGCAAATTGTCTGGCAGTCCTGCTGGTCCTATGTCTTTTATACTTTTAGCCTTAGATCCTGAACAGGGATACAAATCCGATGCTCTGACTTAAAGGACCACTATCGTCAAAAATATTAAAATTTAAAATACATGTTAATGCATACAAGTAAGAATTATGTTTCTTCCAGAGTAAAATGAGCCATAAATTACTTTTCTCTTATGTTGCTGTCACTTACAGTTGGTAGTATCTGAATACCAGTTATCTTAGCTGCTGCATCCTGCTTTGTCCCTTGAACTTTCTGATTTCCCTTCATGAATCTTCCATAATTTCCTTAGGAGAATCCACTAGAAGGAAGCCACATTGCAGAGAGATGCCTTTTAATGGATTTAGTACAACAATATAGGGAAACTGCATAGAGGAAAAAAGAATGGAGCTCATATATGCTTTGTAATATAAAATAAAATGTAAATTAGCAATGGCTCCTGCTTGTCTTTTCCACAGAAGACAATTCTCCTCTATTAGATAGCAACATTATACAATTGTAAGTGCAAAATACACAGTAAACAGGTATCTGTCTTTTCAAAAACAACACAGGTAAGCAAAAGCACCATGTTTTAGTAATGTGTTTCAGTGCACTTTAGCCTCACAGGGAATTGTGTCATAACTGGTATCATAAATCATGTGTGACTGCTGATTTCTACAGAGGTATTGCTGGTGCTATGACTACTATATTTTCATTTATAAAGCTTTTATAGGGCACACGCATTTATTAATTTTAGGTCTACGTTTAAAGTGAGTATGTGATGGCTATCTCTAAGAATTTATTGGTATTGAAGTGACAATAAAACAAGTTGCACAGTGTGTAACCTCTAAGCTTTTAAAAACCTTGCTCTCTATAACTTCTTATATAATGCTATTGCATTATGAAGATGGATAGTATACTTTAAGGGGGAGTTTAATGGAAACTTAGTACATTTTGCTTGCTTGCCCAGTTTCTGAAAGCAGAAAAAGGAGCAGCTTACTGTGTCACCTTGCTTAAAAATAAATAAACCCCCTTTAACTAGAGAAGCTTTGATTAAGAACAGTCCTTATAACCTACTCAGTTTTGATGATGGTATGTGTTGTCTGCTTTGGTTATAGGGCTTTAGCATTTTCCCTAGATTAATCAAGGTTTCTGGAAGATGAGTAGGGATGATCGGAACAGCCGATTTCCAATATCGCGTTAATTCCGCATTCCGATGTAATGAAATTCCGTCACCGCTATATTCCGGCGGATCCCCGCAGTATTCCGCGGAATTCCACATTCCGGTGCAACAATTTCCACAATGTTAAAGGGAACCTAATGGATGTTTCCTTTTAAACAAATATAATTTCCCTGGCAGTCCTGTTGATAACGTTGGCTTTAGTGGTGGCTGAATCACAATCCTGATTACAAATTTTTTTTGGAGCAGCAGGAGTTGTTGTAGGCCATGGAACCTAGAGGTGGTTTCATGGCAGTCATCACAATTTTTTTTTTAGCAGTAGGAGTTGTTGTAGGCCATGGGATCTAGAGGTGGTTCCACGGCAGTCATTACAATGTTTGTTTGGAGCAGCAGGAGTTGTCGTAGGCCATGGGACCTAGAGGTGGTTCCACGGCAGTAATTACAATTTTAGTTTGGAGCAGCAGGAGTTGTCGTAGGCCATGGGACCTAGAGGTGGTTCCACGGCAGTCATTATAATTTTTGTTTGGAGCAGCAGGATTTGTCGTAGGCCTTGGGACCTAGAGGTGGTTTCACAGCAGTCATTACATTTTTTTGGAGCAGCAGGAGAAGTTGTAGGCAAAAAGCATATGGTTAGGATAGAATATAAAGTCAGACAGCTGCAAAAGCTGCATTTTTATGATCTTAAAATGCAAAAATATGCAGCAGAGTTTGAGAGGGAGACCATTTGAGGCCTGAAAAACAGCAACATTTTAATTTAGTCTGCCTAATCTTCATCATGAATCAGTAAGAGGTGCCTTGTAATTATCACTGATCCATGACTCCATTCATTTTTTATGAACGTTAGTATGTCCACATTGTCTGTGGACAGATGGGTCCATTGGTCAGTGACCACCCCACCTGCAGCACTAAATACTCACTCAGAAAGAACACTGGCGGTGGGGCATGCAAGAACCTCCAGTGCATACTGAGCGAGTTCAGGCCAGGTATCCAGTTGTTTTGTCCAATACTCCATGGGGTCATCATTACTCTCCATATTGTCTGGAGCACTGGCCGACCCCAAGTAATCATTCACCATACGGGCCAGCCGCTGGCGGTGACTACTTTGCTGGTGATGCTGCTGCTAGAAGGAGTATCTGGCATTGGCTGATAAAATTCCTTCAACATACTCAGCAGGTTCACAGATTGGCTATTGGTGCTGCTGCTGGAAGTGGGGCCACCAGACCTTTACTGAGTATGATGAGGCTTGGTAGTTTGGGCCCGGGATACAGGTTCAGGAAACGCATCTTCAACCCAACGAAGAAGGGAATACCGGATGTGGCTCATCCTGGCGTCTGCTTCGGAGGGGATTATGAACTGCTGAATTTTCCCCTTGCACCTTTGCCACCCACATGTCGAGCCTTGATTTTAGAGTTTTAATCTCGGGGTCCTTACGGAGGCACTGGAGCATATGCGCAGCCATAGGGAAGAGATGTCTGCCATTAATCACCTCTTCCTGGCTGTCAGAACTGTCGTCATGCTCCAGCTCTTCATCAGAATCTTCTTCCCAATCCCGGACAATGGGCTCTTCCACTTCCACAAGCTCTGCCTCCTCATCCAGGACTTGAGCATGCTCACTCACTCCCCCACTTGACTGATCATTGTTCAGTAGGGCTTCCTCCCCCTGTCCGAGCACTTTGTCAAGAGCCTTGTCCAGCATGAAATAATTCCATGCAGGGGACGTGCGTGCACGTGGGGCAGTGGTGCGACCTGTTCTAGCACATCGATGCTCAGCATTGGACTGGTGGGTACTGACAGACAGGAAAGCACTTGCAGGCTGCTGGCCAACCGTCTGCTCTGTTTCTCCATGCTGCTCAGGCCTGCTAGTGCCTAACCCACCAGATGGCGACCACGTTGGATCAGCCGCCTTATCATTCAAAACATCATCTAGTTCAACCAAAGCACTGGAACCCATAAGTGACTCTTCTGGACCCTCCACCTGGCCACGAAACACCTCTGTAGTTGACTGGTGATGTTGATTGGTGGTGGTAACACAAGCTCACAGTTGTGATGGATTACTGGATAAATAAAACACAGGGGCTATTTCTGTCACCACAGAACCCACCACTTCTTGGGACCTTGGTCCAATGATCTCCTCCAATGCCTCATCCAAATCCTTCTGCACATCTCTCTTATCGACATAGGTGTGCTTTAATTCTGGAGAAGAGTACTGGGAGGAAGCAACCTCGTCAAGAGAAGCAGCTGCAGTCGGGTTCTGGTCATGAGGAACCTGGCCACTACTGGTGCTGCTGCCACTAGCTTCAAGTTCCTTACACTGGGTAGAGGGTTTCTGATGGAAATAATCAACTACTCTGTTCGCCTGCTGCTCTGTCAAAATGTTCCTGCGTGCGAACACAGGGAAGACATCTCTGATCAGGGCGGAACGCTTCCTGCTGCTGTTGCCACCCTCAACCTGATCACGTACTTGACAAGATCCACCAACACCACCATCACTCCATTTTCTTTTAGAAGTGGCAGGAAATTGCTGCTGCGCTCGCTCCATTGTTTTGGGGCCAAAAACTTTATTGGGGAAGGGGTATGAGCAACAGAACCAAAGTAAAATAAATCCACCTAACTTGAACTAAAAAACAGATAGGAAAATAAGGGGGTGAAATAAAGAAAATAAATCAAAAACAAAATAAAGAAAACAAAAAAACAAAAAAAGATGAACTTAGAAAACGAAAAAAAACTTGCACTACACTCAACTAATCAATCACCTACCTCTCTCATTCTGTCAAACACTAAGCCTGTGGCCTGGCTTGCTCTCTCTAACCCTCTCCACACAGCAACTACTAGTACACTACAATACAATCTATCACTCAAACTAACAATCTACTGTCACTCTCTCAGAAATAAACCTAGCTAGCTATTACTACTAATAGCTCACACTCAATCTAATTTTCTCTCTCAGTCTTTAAAAAGACTTTTGTTTTATATAAATTGTTTTATGAAGAAAGAACTAATATGGGTCTGTCTCTCCTCTCTCCAAAACACCAGACTGAAACCCACAAACTTCGTGACTGTCACACCTCTCTTATATACAAAATGGCTGGGATAGCTGATGATAGGTAGCTAGGAGCTGGTTGCTAACGTAGGATTGGTTGGTTTTTGTTAAGACTCTAATTAGTGCAGAAATTCTGTTTTTAATGCAGAAATCAGCATGTTTTAAGCTTCTGTGATGGGTCTATCCCTCTCTGATCCTTCTGATTGGCTAATGCAGCTTTTACACGCTTCTGATTAAATTCCAACGGAATTCCGCATAGAAATTCTGCTATTTCCGATTACTGCTATAGCTTTTCCGTTCCGGCTCACTGGAATGGAATTGGCAATTTCCGACCGGAATTTCGGAAATCTCCATTCCGCAGAATCCGACGAGCAACCCTAAAGATGAGCACACGCTATTTGCGTATAATTATTTTTGTGTAAAAGCCATGTAACCTGGCTTATTGCTATTACTGTCTTATCACAATGTCATTGCAGCCCATTTTTCACATGGTGATGTATTAACTAACTAGCCCTCTCACCTTTGCAGGACTAGAGTCCTATTGTCAGGTATAGCAGTATTACCACACCAGCGGAGAGTGCTGCGACCGCCGCTTCCGCATCTGACGTCACCCCGGTGGCGGCCGCATCCTCTCAGACATCGTGCACAGCCCCTGGCAGGACAGGTCTCTCCTCTGCACATCAGATTAGGTCAGCACGCTCGCGGGCAGGGTGGCAGGACCTTTATAATCTGAGGAGACGGGTAAGCTGATCTTGCGGTCAGCTGACACCAACCTGCCAATCACACGCTGCTGATTGGTTCAGCCCTCTGGGCGGGCGGTTTGAATTTGCTTTTTGTATTTAAGCTGGGAGATGTCATTTGCTCATTGTCTGTTGTTGCGAATACTTTGTGTTAGCGCTCAGACCTTTGATAGCTGTAATCAGTAGTGAAAAACATACCAATTGTATTTATCTGTATATGACTCTTTGCCTGCTCTGACTATTCTTTCTGCCTTGTGATTCTGTACCTCTGCCCATCTGATCTTGTTGCCGTCTTTTGCTTAAACTTCACTCTGTTTTTGCTTGTCGATTCTGTACCTTATCTGCCCGTCTGTTGCCTACCTGATCTGTCTGACTATTCTCTCTCACCAGTGGGTCCTCGCCACTGTTGAGGTTACCGCTGTGGTTCTATCCATGACCTCTATCACCACTGGTGAGGTTACCGCTGAGATTCTATCAGAAACTTACTGTTTGCACCAATCACTACACTTTGTGCAATAAAGTTAGTGACTTTGTCGCGTCTTACACGCCATTTGCTACTATATCTGTATTATTGGTGATTCTGCAGATCACCATATGATCTGATATAGTATCTGTATTATTGGTGATACTGCAGATCACCACATAATCAGAAATCTGTTATCTTGCTGACACTATCGTTACATAACAGCAGACTGAAAAAGATTATGGAGGCTCTAAATCTGCAGATTCAGTGTTTAAACACAGCCATAGATCAACTGAATCATTCAGTTGGTCTACAGCAGGATAGATTGGACCTGTTGACTGAGGCTATGCGTAATCTACAGATATCTACATCTTCACTGCCTCCCACTCTTGTCATAGAGCCTAAGATGGTGTTACCTGAGAGGTTTTCAGGGTCTAGATCAGATTTCAGAAACTTTAGAAACCGATGTCTGTCTTATTTTGAAATGAGACCAATTTCTTCAGGGACAGAGTTACAGAGAGTGACACTCCTAAAGACACTTTTACATGGTGACTCTCAAACATTGGCATATAGTCTACCTGAGGAGCAGATGGCTCTATCCTCTGTTCAGGAGTTCTTTAAAGCCATGGCGGTGATCTACGATGATCCCGATATTGCCGCCACGGCTGAAAGAAAATTAAAGGATCTCCGTCAGGGGTGTAGCATGGCTGAAGATTATGCCTCCAAATTCAGGAAGTGGGCAGTATCCTCTAGATGGGAGCATTTTGCCTTACTAGACCGATACCTATCAGGGATATCAGAGGCTGTTTCGGATGTGATGATTAGCCATCCAGAGCCTAAAACTCTTGATGAGGCCATTTCTCTATCTTTTAAGATTGATAGACGATTAAGGTATCACAAGCGTGACAAATCACGCATTTTTGGTAGTGAAATATGTCCCACTAGTTCAGTTGCTTGTCTTTCTGAAAGGCCCATGCAGGTGGCTCATCATCTACAAAAATGTAATAAGAAGTCGGAAAAAACTTCTCCGCTTAGCTGTAGCAGTAGGTACTACCTTAAGCGAACCAGTTTTACCTCCGCAACAAGATAAAGTCTTGTTGCCCTGTTCTATCTCTTGGAAAGGGCAAACCTTTGTTACTGAGGCCTTTGTCGATTCAGGCTCTGCAGCTAATTTTATCGATAAAGATTTAGATGTAAAATGGAATATTCCATTTCTTCCACTGGAGAAACACTTGTATGTTACTGCTATTGATGACTGTCCACTACAAGACAGGCATCCCCTCTCTCAGACACCACCTCTCGTTTTTCATGTGGGAATTCTGCATAAAGAAAAAGTTCAATTCTATGTACTAAAAATATCTACCTCTTCTGTGATTTTGGGTTTACCTTGGTTGCGTAAGCACTCTCCTCAGATTAACTGGAGCAACGGGCAAATGTCTGCCTGGTCTCCCAATTGTCATCATCACTGCTTGGAGAGTATTACGCTGTGTTCTGCCAAAATTCACATTGAAGGTCTCCCCTCTCAGTATGCAGACTATTCTGATGTTTTTTGTCCCCGGTCAGCAGACAAACTTACTCCTCATAGGAGTTTTGATTGCCCTATAGAGCTGAGACCAGGTACTATGCCTCCTAGAGGACATTTATACAATCTCTCAGGTCCAGCAAAGTTGGCTATAAAGGATTATATTAAAGAGAACTTAGAGAAGGGATTCATCCGTCCCTCTAAGTCCCCTGCAGGGGCAGGTTTCTTTTTCATCCAAAAGAAAGATGGCGGTCTACGACCTTGCATTGATTATAGGTGATTGAACAAAATCACGATTAAAAATCGTTATCCTCCTCCATTAATTGACGATTTGTTCTCTCAAATTACTAATGCCTGTATATTCTATAAACTGGACCTGAGAGGAGCTATAATCTAATATGTATAAGACAAGGGGATGAATGGAAAACGGCCTTCAACACTCCCGACGGGCATTACGAATATCTGGTGATGCCCTTCGGGTTGTGTAATGCCCCTGCAGTGTTCCAAGAGTTTGTTAACAAAATATTCAGAGAAGTCTTAGGCCATTTCGTTGTGATATATCTTGACGATATATTAATATTTTCTAAAAATATTACGGAACACAGGGGACATGTAAAATTTGTTTTACAGAAACTCAGAGAGAATTTGTTATTCGCTAAACTTGAAAAGTGCTTGTTTGAGGTGAATGAGGTCTCCTTTTTAGGATATATCATCTATACCTCTGGTTTGTCCATGGATCAAAAAAAAGTCTCTGCAGTGCTAGACTGGCCGGCGGCCGCAGCCAGCCAGGCTCAAAGCACTCCAGAGATGTATTGGTTTTGCCAACTATTATAGGAAGTTTATTAAAGGGTTTTCCACTGTAGTCACTCCTCTCACTGATCTCACTAAAAAAGGAGCTGATACTTACAACTGGTCTGAGGAAGCATGTGCTGCTTTTTCTTTATTAAAAAAATTGTTCTGTTCAGCTCCTATATTGCGTCACGTGGACGTTACCTGTCCATTTATAGTGGAGGTAGATGCTTCCGAAATTGGGGTTGGGGCAGTTCTGTCTAAGCACTCAGGACATCAAGACAGACTGTATCCATGTGCGTTTTTTTCAAAAAAATTCTCTCCTGCCGAGAGAAATTACGACATTGGCAACAGGGAATTGTTGGCCATAAAATTAGCATTTGAGGAGTGGCGTCATTGGCTAGAGGGGGCTGAGCATGTGATCACGGTCTATACTGATCATAAGAATTTAGAATATATTGAGGGTGCTAAGAGACTCAGCCCAAGACAAGCCCGGTGGGCCCTCTTTTTCTCCCGTTTCAAGTTTGTCATAACTTATAAGCCAGGGAGCAAAAATGTCAAGGCGGATGCTTTGTCTTGATGTTTCGAGTCAGAGACGGTTCAGCCCTCACCTCCAGAAAGCATCCTGTCTGATAAAATTATTCTGGCTGGTACAGAAACAGTTGAGGATTTAGTGGTCATGTTGAGACCGTATTAATCAGAGATACCTGAGGGAAAACCAGAGGGGGTACTTTTTGTCCCATTACAGTTGCGATTTCAAGTTATGCAGAGCTTTCATGATCATAAAAATGCTGGACATCCTGGAGTTGCTAGGACTCAGGAGTTGCTGTCCAGATCTGTGTGGTGGCCATCTATTGGATCAGACTGTAAAGAGTTTATAAGGGCATGTACTGTCTGTGCCAGGAGCAAACCCTCCAGACAGGCTCCTGCTAGAACTTTACAGTCATTGCCGTTGCCCGAAGAACCATGGACCCACATCTCCATGGACTTTGTGGGTGAGCTTCCCAGTTCTGAAGGGAAAACTGTCATCTGGGTGGTAACTGACAGGTTTAGCAAGATGGCTCACTTTGTGGCACTTAAAGGACTCCCGTCTGCCCAGGAATTGGCAGACCTACAGTATTTGTTAAACACATCTTTCGTCTCCATGGCATACCGGAGAATGTGTTATCAGATAGGGGAGTCCAATTCGTGTCTAGATTTTGGCGGGAATTTTGTCAGAATTTGGGAATGTCATTGTTATTTTTTTCTGGTTACCACCCACAAACTAATGGACAAACTGAAAGGGTTAATCAGTCATTGGAGCAGTTCTCCAGTGAGGTGTTATGTGGCAGATGCCCAACACCAGTGGGCAGAGTTCCTTCCATTCGCAGAGTTTGCACATAACAACCTTAAAGGATACCACAACTGACATGTGGCATAATGAGATAGACATGGGTATGAACAGTGCCTAGCACACAAATAACTATGCTGTGTTCCTTTTTTTCTTTCTCTGCCTGAAAGAGGTAAATATCAGGTATGTAAGTGGCTGACTCAGTCCTGACTCAGACAGGAAGTGACTACAGTGTAATCCTCACTGATAAGAATGTCCCCCTTTTTTATCTCTTTCTTGCTCTCAAAAGCCATTTTCTTCTAGGAAAGTGTTTTATAGTTGGATTTCTTATCAGTGAAGGTCACACTGTAGTCACTTCCTGTCTGAGTCAGGACTGAGTCAGCCACTTACATACCTGATATTTACCTCTTTCAGGCAGAGAAAGAAAAAAAGGAACACAGCATAGTTATTTGTGTGCTAGGCACTGTACATACCCATGTGTGAGAATCTGCTCAGCTGCCTGTGCAGACAGGCAGCGTTTTGACCACAGTTCACGTCTGCATTCTGCAGGTCTCTTTAAGAGAGACCTTCTGTCAGTTTCGCAGCTTGGGTTGCTGAGGAATTTGCATACATTAGTCATGCAAATCCCTTACCTGCCTCCTGTGATGACTGGCACTATAAAAGCATTCTGCTCCCAGAATGCTTGGCTGGACATTTCCCTTTCATGGTCTGTTCCTGATGGACACTCCTGGAGTGTCAGCCATTCCCGTTTGTTAAGGTGATCTTAGTGTAATTCGTGGGAATGAACTAGGCAATTTCCCTAGTGCAGTTAGGATTGCATTATCTGTTTTGCCTGTTCCGTCTGTCTTGTGTTTGGATCGCACAAGCCCTAGCGTTAGCGGCTGTGGATCCTTCTGATTGAGTCTGGAGTGTAGGTTGGAACAGCGGTTGTTTCTGCCTACCTCATCTGTTCTGTCTGCCGTGTGTTTGGATCGCACTCGCCCTAGCGCTAGTGCTGGGGATCCTTCTGTTCTGTCTCCTGGGATCGCGCTAGCCACTTTTCGCTAGCGCTGGGGATCCATCTGTTCTGTCTTCTGGGATCGCGCTAGCCACTTTTCGCTAGCACTGGGGATCCTTCTGTTCTGCTACTCTGTCTCCTGGGATCGCACTAGCTACTTTTCGCTAGCGCTGGGGATCCTTCTGTTCTGTCTTCTGGGATCGCGCTAGCCACTTTTCGCTAGCGCTGGGGATCCTTCTGTTCTGCTACTCTGTCTCCTGGGATCGCGCTAGCTACTTTTCGCTAGCGCTGGGGATCCTTCTGTTCTGTCTTCTGGGATCGCGCTAGCCACTTTTCGCTAGCGCTGGGGATCCTTCTGTCGCTTGTCCCTGTTTTCGTGTGTCTGTCTTGTCTGCTGCGCTTGCTGGAAGCTCGGTGAGGTAACCGTTAAGCAAGCGCTCGCGTCCTCTGTTTCATGTTTGTCTGTTAATGGTTAGTTAGGCGTGCTTGTCTCTATTGTGCTTATCACGTGGAGACCGCGCATAACTGCGTGCACTGTTGCGAATGAGTGCGGTGTTCGCGGTTAGCTAGCGTTTGTTATTTTCCGTATCTCCTTATTGTATTATTTGCTGTGCCTTTGCTACTCTCGTGCTCCGCCTTGCTGTAACCTTGTGTCACGTCTGGCGATCGCACCTCTCGCGATCGCGTTCCTGCTTCTTATCTGCTGTGGTGTGTGCACAGTCGCGGGTTGGCGACTAATTTTATGCACACACACACAATCTGTCTCTGTGCTCACTCTCAATCGCTTCTCTTGCGATTGCGTTTCTTCCCTTCGTACAATTCCTGTCTGGCGTGTGTGGTAGGGCAGAGGAGCTGTTCCTCTGCACTCCACAGCTCCACCTGCCGACAGGAATTTCCCTCTGCAGGTGCATAGCACCTAGCCTGAGTGTCCTCAATTATACGCTTGTGGAAGAAATCCGCCACATCAGCGCACGTCTGGTGCGCTGACCACGGAGACGATTCCGCAATCGTTACAGAATGTCCAGCCAAACCAAAATTCCCAGGGCAGAGGGAACCTTCGATTTGTTTCAGATGTCATTGCCTGAGGCAAAGGCATATGTGGATCCTATTATAGGTAGGATCGCACACTACATTAAAGCAGTTAAAAAGTCTGTCCTCGTCCCTGACCCCAACCCATATGGAGATTACCTAGATACTGGGTTGTTTGAACCGCCATTTGCCTCATGGGAGATTGAGGCCTTGTTGGAAGAGTTTGATTTCGATTGGAAAGCCTTTTGCGATTTTTATATCGCAAAGAGCGCGGATGACTTGAATGATTGTCTCGACTCTATGTACCTTTTGATCGATTCTGATGAATGTGATGAGTGTGATGTGGATCTAGTGATTTATGTGTGGCAGACTATTTTGGACGAATTGCACACACACCAACCAATTATTTCCAATAAAGAGACACCATTGTCACATGATTATTCCTGTCTTTCTGGGGTAAAGCAAGTGAGTTTGGACACTGTGCGACCTGAAATGAATGGGTGTGCCTCGACTGTGGACACCTGCGTGAATTCTGATGGAGTTTCTCCCGTTTGTTTAGAGGTTAAATCTGTGCGATCTGATGCCTGTTTCTCAGATGTTCCTGTCGATTGTGATCGGCGTGAGTGTGTCAGTTTTGTCAATGATTTGTGGGATCCCTTGTCGTGTAAAAACAGATCTTCTTCTCTCAGTACTACTTTAAGATCCTCCATCTATGATCTCGCTATGGGGAAAATTCCCAAACGATGCAGTTTCAAGAGTAAAATTAATATGATTCCTCATGTTGTTGTCAGAACTTCCCCTAACATGCTTCAGTATGAATGCCCAGACCTAGTCAGGTGTGAATGGGAGCCCCCGTTCCAGAAAAAACAGCTCGAAGTGTTGGTGTATGAATTGGAGAACGATTCAGAGTCGTTTTGTGAGTACTACATTGCCAGAAGTGAATCTGTCTTGAGAGCATGTATAAGTTATGCTTCCGCCTTAAGAGAAAAAAAGGGGTGTGAATTTGACTTTGTGAGTCCGCTGATTTGTATGTGGAAAATGATTCTGAATGAATTACGTGTACGTCATTCAGGTGACGTTTGTAAAGATACATTGTCAGCTGGCGTTTCTGAGATCCAGCAATCCAGCCTGGAGACCTCAGAATCCCTGTCTTTGGAGTGTTCAGTTTCGCAACCTAAAGCGATTGTGGATTCGCACATTTTGCGTTCTGTCTCCTCGGATTTGACATCATTAGCCAAGTCTAAGAGTGAGACAGCACTTTGGTTTTGTGAACCTGATACTGAAGCACCTTTGCTCTGTCCAGAGAAGATGTCTCTGAGCCTGCCCTGTATCATGAATAAAAACATTATGTCCACTCGCATTGACATTTGCGAGTCTGATTCTGAAGTAAGTACTGACTCTCCACCCAGTAATCTGGATGAGTCAATATTACCTTGTTTAAAATCTCCTGCAGTGTCCCTAGAGGCTCGTCTAGGTATTGCAACCATTGTTACCTGTTTCTCTGCTATTTTGGAATTGCAGTCTGGTTTGACTGCTATGGAGGAATTTCCCTGCAGTGAAACGAAACTCAGAAGGCCAGAGTTAGTTTCACTAGATATTTCTGTGTATCCCTGTCCTGATGATGAAATTCAGTCTCAGTTTATGGTGGAACCTTCCCTGGGACATCTGCCCGGTTCACAAAATAAAGTTCAAGCTTTGCCCTGTAACATGGATAGTTCAGAATCCTTCTTAGGAAACTTGAAAAAGGATGTTCCTGAGGTCCTGTCTGACCTCCTGGAGATCTCCGAGTTCCTCCCAAGGGGTGCAGAACTTGTAGGAGACGTCTCCTGCCCCCCAAGTCCTTCTGAGGTGTTGCCCACTTCAGTAGGCATTGATGCCTTGCTGGCTACCTTTTCAGCTCTGATGGAGCTTCACGCCTGTGTAGTCAATGATGATATTGCAGTCACAGAAATTTCTGAATTTGAGTCCGAGTCTTCTTTTGAAAGTCCAGTGCCTGTGACCTCCACTCATGATGTTTCTCTGCCCGGTACTGGTTTTGGTCTTGTCGTGCCGGACTCTGAGGTTGGCAGTTCCCCAACATGTCCTGAGGTTTCTCCTGTGCTGGTGTACCCCAGTGTGCTCTGTGACCCAGAAAGCCCAAGTGTGCCTCGGTTACCAGCGTACTCAGATGCTTCCTCAGTGGAGACATGCTCTGATATGGCCTGCCTGCTTGCATGCCCAGAGGTGGTCCCTGAAAGTCTTGATCTTGATGGGTGTCCTCGTAATTCTGAATCCGGAATTGTCATTGGTTCCATGGGGGTTCTTGGTAATTCTCCATGTGAGCCTGGTGATTGTTCTGCCCTCTTGGGATCTCTGTGGAGCTTCAAAAGGTTCTGGGAGATTCCGGGAGAAATTTTGCTTGGTACCCTGGATAAGATCAACGGTGGCTTTTGTGTTGTAAGGGACACTTCGAACAGGTATTGTGGCAGGTTTGGTATTTTCGGACGCTCCTTGGAAGGTGGTGGGTATTGTCTGGAGGGTGTCGATGGCTTCTTCTCTGGCGTTCACAGTCCTGATGGGTGTTATACTGAGACTGGTAGTACTGATGGGCATGTTTCGGTGGCTTCTGTTTCCGATGAGGTCGGTTTCGGGTGGACTGACTCTGGAATTGGACCTTGTCGGGCTGCCCCGACCTTCATGAGTCTTCTGTTAGAATGGTTTGGAGATATCAGTTTTGAGGGTCGTCTGGAATTCGACCCTAGAAGGGGGGGTACTGTGAGAATCTGCTCAGCTGCCTGTGCAGACAGGCAGCGTTTTGACCACAGTTCACGTCTGCATTCTGCAGGTCTCTTTAAGAGAGACCTTCTGTCAGTTTCGCAGCTTGGGTTGCTGAGGAATTTGCATACATTAGTCATGCAAATCCCTTACCTGCCTCCTGTTATGACTGGCACTATAAAAGCATTCTGCTCCCAGAATGCTTGGCTGGACATTTCCCTTTCATGGTCTGTTCCTGATGGACACTCCTGGAGTGTCAGCCATTCCCGTTTGTTAAGGTGATCTTAGTGTAATTCGTGGGAATGAACTAGGCAATTTCCCTAGTGCAGTTAGGATTGCATTATCTGTTTTGCCTGTTCCGTCTGTCTTGTGTTTGGATCGCACAAGCCCTAGCGTTAGCGGCTGTGGATCCTTCTGATTGAGTCTGGAGTGTAGGTTGGAACAGCGGTTGTTTCTGCCTACCTCATCTGTTCTGTCTGCCGTGTGTTTGGATCGCACTCGCCCTAGCGCTAGTGCTGGGGATCCTTCTGTTCTGTCTCCTGGGATCGCGCTAGCCACTTTTTGCTAGCGCTGGGGATCCTTCTGTCGCTTGTCCCTGTTTTCGTGTGTCTGTCTTGTCTGCTGCGCTTGCTGGAGGCTCGGTGAGGTAACCGTTAAGCAAGCGCTCGCGTCCTCTGTTTCATGTTTGTCTGTTAATGGTTAGTTAGGCGTGCTTGTCTCTATTGTGCTTATCACGTGGAGACCGCGCATAACTGCGTGCACTGTTGCGAATGAGTGCGGTGTTCGCGGTTAGCTAGCGTTTGTTATTTTCCGTATCTCCTTATTGTATTATTTGCTGTGCCTTTGCTACTCTCGTGCTCCGCCTTGCTGTAACCTTGTGTCACGTTTGGCGATCGCACCTCTCGCGATCGCGTTTCTGCTTCTTATCTGCTGTGGTGTGTGCACAGTCGCGGGTTGGCGACTAATTTTATGCACACACACACAATCTGTCTCTGTGCTCACTCTCAATTGCTTCTCTTGCGATTGCGTTTCTTCCCTTCCCGTACAATTCCTGTCTGGCGTGTGTGGTAGGGCAGAGGAGCTGTTCCTCTGCACTCCACAGCTCCACCTGCCGACAGGAATTTCTCTCTGCAGGTGCATAGCACCTAGCCTGGGTGTCCTCAATTATACGCTTGTGGAAGAAATCCGCCGCGTCAGCGCATGTCTGGTGCGCTGACCACGGAGACGATTCCGCAATCGTTACACCATGTCTATCTCATTATGCCAAATGTCAGTTGTGGTATCCTTTAAGAACGTGTCATCAGATTCCTATCCCTTTCAGGTGGTCACAAGAAGGTCACCTAAATTCACCCCACTGCCTGTGGTGTCATCTCCATTTCCTGTCTTGGAGGAATGGCAGAGGTCACTCAAAAGGATTTGGCTATTAGTGAAGGATAATTTAAGAAAAGCTTTTGAGGTTCAAAAAAAACAGGCAGACAAGAGACGTTCACTTGAGTGGGAGTTTGAACCTGGGGATATGGTCTGGGTCTTGATACGTCACATCTCCTTAAGACAACCCTCAACTAAATTGGGACCCTGATACATTGGGCCATATCCCATTTCTGAAAAAATTAATGATGTGACATACAGAGTGTCTTTGCCAGCGGGTATGAGAGGTGTTCAAACATTTCATGTGTCTTTGCTGAAACCCGCTGTGCATGTGGATTCCTCTCCGCCCCCCCCTGTGGTGATTGATGGTGAACTTGAGTACGAAATTGAGGAAATTCTAGATTCACGGTGGGTGCGGAATTCCGTGCAGTATCTTGTTTATTGGAAGGGCTACGGTCCTGAGGAAAGATCATGACATCGTCTTCATGTGGAGATGCTAAGACAAACATTTCATTTACTGCATCCTGATAGACCGTGTAAGGCATGTCCGGAGTCCACGCCTCAGGGGGGGTACTGTCAAGTATAGCAGTATTACCTCACCAGCGGAGAGTGCTGTGGCCACCGCTTCCGCATCTGACGTCACCCCGGCGGCGGCCGCATCCTCTCAGACATCTTGCACAGCCCCTGGAAGGACAGGTCTCTCCTCTGCACATCAGATTAGGTCAGCACGCTCGCGGGCGGGGCGGCAGGACCTTTATAATCTGAGGAGACGCGTCAGCTGATCTTGCGGTCAGCTGACACCAACCTGCCAATCACACGCTGCTGATTGGTTCAGCCCTCTGGGCGAGCGGTTTGAATTTGCTTTCTGTATTTAAGCTGGGAGATGTCATTTGCTCATTGTCTGTTGTTGCGAATACTTTGTGTTAGCGCTCAGACCTTTGATAGTTGTAATCAGTAGTGAAAAACATACCAATTGTATTTATCTGTATATGACTCTTTGCCTGCTCTGACTATTCTTTCTGCCTTGTGATTCTGTACCTCTGCCCATCTGATCTTGTTGCCGTCTTTTGCTTAAACTTCACTCTGATTTTGCTTGTCGATTCTGTACCTTATCTGCCCGTCTGTTGCCTACCTGATCTGTCTGACTATTCTCTCTCACCAGAGGGCCCTCGCCACTGGTGAGGTTACCGCTGTGGTTCTATCCGTAACCTCCATCGCCACTGGTGAGGTTACCGATATGAGATTCTATCAGAAACTTACTGTTTGCACCAATCACTACACTTTGTGCAATAAAGCTAGTAACTTTGTCACATCTTACACGCCATTTGCTACTATATCTGTATTATTGGTGATTCTGCAGATCACCATATGATCTGATATAGTATCTGTATTATTGGTGATACTGCAGATCACCACATAATCAGAAATCTGTTATCTTGCTGACACTATCGTCACACCTATATTTTATTTGCTGCCAAGAAATTTTATCATGCTTAGAATGAGACCCACACTTGCTGCATTTAGGTAAAAAAGCATCTGCTAGTAACATCAAAGCTGAGCGCCTCTGTCCACAGAGGCGCTCAGCTTTGATGTTACTAGCAGATGCTTTACTCCTATCTGTATTACCTGAGAAAGCAGGTTTAACCTGCGAAACGAGTTGCACTATATTTTGGAGTATCCATTAAACATTTTTTTTGACTAAAAATCTACAGTTGTGTGTTCTGCTTGGAGGAGGTAAGTCCACCACTGCCTCCTCTATTACCAAATTGGTTTTTAAGCTCATTTAGTCCCTTTTATCCTTTTGGCGCCTCTGTTATCTTATTGTTACCTCCATCAATGAACATACCATATGAGTTAAAATAAATGTAATGATAAAAAAATAAGACAACGTGTTTCACAGGTACTGGCCGCTTCCTCAGTTCAATAACAAAGTGCCTAAATCTGCAGCTGTCACGGATCTGGGTGCCACTTTAGATTAAAGAAGCACCCACACCCATGACTGCTGCAGACCTAGGCACTTTGTTATTGACCTGAGAAAGTGGGCCAGTACCCGTGAAACGAGTTGTCTTATTTTTGTGTACATTATTAAATGTATTTCAACCCATATGGTTTGATCATTGATGGGGGTAAGACAGATTCACTTCTATATTCTATGATTTATAGTTAAAGTTATATCCGGGTCCCGATTGACTTCAATTAGGCTCGGTGTTCGGCCGAATATCCCGAACATCCGGACCATGTTCGGCTGAGCCGACCCGAGCCCGAATATCTTGGTGTTCGATCAAAACTAGCTACTGGGCCTGTGTCACAGCCGGCCACAACCTGACAAATGGCTTCTAAGGGGCACAGCAAGACCACCGTGGGATGGAGGAGGACGGGAAGCCTTGTTAGGATCCAGAGCTTCCCCTTCCCAAGTAAGTACCCCCCAGGGGCACTTTTTAAAGTTACAAAGTCTCTTAACCACTTGCCGACCGCACGCTTATACCGTGCGTCGGCAAAGTGGCAGCTGCAGGACCAGCGACGCAGTATTGCGTCGCCAGCTGCAGGCTGATTAATCAGGAAGCAGCCGCTCGTGCGAGCGGCTGCTTCCTGTCAATTCACGGCGGGGGGCTCCGTGAATAGCCTGCGGGCCGCCGATGGCGGCTCGCAGGCTAAATGTAAACACAAGCGGAAATAATCCGCTTTGTTTACATTGTACGGCGCTGCTGCGCAGCAGCGCCGTAAGGCAGATCGGCGATCCCCGGCCAATCAGCGGCCGGGGATCGCCGCCATGTGACAGAAGACAGCCTGTCACTGGCTGCACAGGACGGATAGCGTCCTGTGCAGCCCGGATCTCCAGGGTGGGCCAGGTAGGAGAGGGAGGGGGAGGATTTCGCCGCGGAGGGGGCTTTGAGGTGCCCCCCCCGCAACACCCGGCAGGCAGGAGCGATCAGACCCCCCCAGCACATCATCCCCCTAGTGGGGAAAAAAGGGGGGCGATCTGGTCGCTCTGCCTGCACGCTGATCTGTGCTGGGGGCTGCAGAGCCCACCCAGCACAGATCAGCTAAAACAGCGCTGGTCCTTAAGGGGGGGTAAAGGGTGGGTCCTCAAGTGGTTAAAGGACAACTGGAGTGAGAAAGAATATGGAGGCTGCCATATTCATTCCTTTTAACCATTTCAGCCCGTGGGGATTTTTCACCTTATGCATCAGAGCAATTTTCACCTCCCATTCATTCGCTAATAACTTTATCACTACTTAACACAATTTATTGATCTATATCTTGTTTTTTCTGCCACTAATTAGGCTTTCTTTGGGTGGTACATTTTGCTAAGAATTATTTTTTTTCAATGCATTTTAACAGGATTAATAAGAAAAAAATGGAAAAAATTCATTATTTCTCAGTTTTCGTCCATTATAGCTTTAAAATAATCCACACTACCATAATTAAAACCTATGTATTTTATTTGCCCGTTTGTCTCGGTTATGACACCATTTAAATTTTGTCCCGATCACAATGTATGGCGCCAATATTTTATTTGGAAATAAAGGTGTATTTTTTCCGTTTTGCGTCCATCACTATTTAAAAGCTTATAATTTAAAAAATGTTCGCGGTATACCCCTTCACATGCATATTTAAAAAGTTCAGACCCTTAGGTAACTATTTAATTTTTTTTAATTGTAAATTTTTTTTTCCATTAAAAAATTTATTTGGGTAATATTTTGGTGTGGGAAATAAACAGTTAATTTTTAATGTTATTATATGTGTAAATTGTAATGTAAAAAATATGTAGATGTAGTTTTACTATTTGGCCACAAGATGGCGACCTTGAGTTTATTTTTTTCTCCTTGTGCTTCTCGATCACCGGAAGCACAAGGGGACGGGGAAAAAATTTTTTGCAGAAAGACTGAAGCCTCTAGTAAGAGCGCTTCAGTTTTTCTGCTGGGGACACGGATCGGTGATCGGGAACCATGTTCCCGTTCACTGATCCAAGAGCTACCAGGGACAGCACAGGGGCACGCCCATGATCGTGCACGGAAGCAAGCCGAAGCGCGGCACCACAGCAGAGCAGCCGCCCGGATATGAGGATCACGTCCGGGTGGCAGAAATGGTTTAATTATACTGTAATGGATTGCGGAGATGCTGCCGCGTGGCCTGGCAGCGGGGCGGCTGTCTCCGCATTCAGACCGGCGGTTTCCACACAGCAGCATGCGTCTGGGTTGTCTGAGCCTTCTAGTGCACACAGATGGAGAGCTACACGCGCGCGCGCGCTGGGAGGCAGGACCTTTATGCCAATAGGAGAGGGATCAGCTGATCAGGTCGATCAGCTGATCCCAGCGCAGCTGTTGATTGGCTGAGTGGCGCTGGGCGGCGCTGAGGAGCGCTGCACTATATATAGATCTCGCTGGTCAGTTTCTAGTTGTGTTGTGACCAAGGACCTCACACCCAAGCTTAGGATTACTGTGTCATTGCTGTGTTATACTTTAGACCAGTTCCGGGGTGTTGTGACCAAGGACCTCACACCCAAGCTTAGGATTACTGTGTCATTGCTGTGTTATACTTTAGACCAGTTCCGGGGTGTTGTGACCAAGGACCTCACACCCAAGCTTAGGATTACTGTGTCATTGCTGTGTTATACTTTAGACTAGTTCCTGGGTGTCGAGACCATGGACCTCACACCTCAGACTAGGACTCTGCTCTATTTCTGTTATGACTATTTGCTCTGTCGACCTCTCTATTCTGATTCGGTACCTCTGGATATCTGCCTACCTGTTGCCAGACCCTGCCTGTACCCGGTTACCGAATCAGCCTTCTGTCTCTGTACCTTATCTGCTCGTGTGTTGCCAACCTGGCCTGCCCGACCTTCCAGGCTGTCACTCAGCCCTTAAGTGCTCAGTCCATCTGTACTAGCAGTGACACAATTCCACCAAGTATCAGTTTCAACTAGGACTCCTGCTCCTCAGAGAGTCCGGCCTGTTAGCAGCCAGTGGCCTCTTTCCCTGGAGTCCCCTGGGTGCAGTACAGTCTATATCTGATCTCCAGATATCCCTGGTTGCCAGGTTCTCACTATTCCCTCTCTCAAGGAGATAGTCCCCGCACTTCCCAGGGCCACCTGCCCCTCAGGTGGTTCTCAGCCAAGCTGCCTGTATCTCTCGCCTCACGGGAGATAGCCTACAGTTACACCAAACACTTACACTTTATTAGGTGTCCAGAGGTTAGTCATACTTGTATTATTGGTGATTCTGCAGATCATCCATAATCAGGTATACATCTGTATTATTGATGATACTGCAAATCATCAATGAACAGATTCTCTCTGTGTGCTGACACCGATCGTTACAGAACGGCAGACCTGAAAAACAAAATGGACACACTCAACATGCACTCACCACCTCGGTGGAGAATTTCATCAGGGTGCTGGAGGGTCTTCAGACCCAGATCACTGCCTTGTCTGGGTCCATACAGGTCCTTCAGATGGCTGTCAATGCAGTGCGATCTCCTCCAGTTACAGACTTGCGTATGTCTGTACCCGAAAGGTTTTCTGGTCATAGATCTGACTTTCAGAATTTTAAAAATCGAGTAATGTCGTATTTTGAGTTAAGACCCAATTTACAGGAACTGAGGCACAGAGAATTACATTTATTAAGACCCTTTTGTCAGGGGATTCTCAAACATGGGCATATAACCTTCAGGTAGGGCATGAGGCTTTGACGTCAGTTGAGGAGTTTTTTAAGGCCATGGCCATAATTTATGATGATCCGGACATTGCCTCCACTGCTAAGTGGAAGCTTGAGACTTTGCGTCAAGTCAAGGATCCGGTAGAAGTCTACGCAGCTGAATTCAGGAAGTGGTCTGTGTCAGCTAGGTGGGGGACATTTGCATTGTTAGACTGTTTTTTATCAGGGTAGTCAGACGCAGTCTCTGATTTGATGTTGGGACACCCTGAACCAAAATCTATCGATGAGGCAATCGCTTTAGCAGTACGGGTTGATCGCCGTTTACGCTATCAGAAACAAACCCGAGGTAAGAACACTGTAAGATATGTCTCCTACGCCTCTCCTCCACCCGTCTTAACTCCGCCAGAGCCAATGCAATTTGGACAGTCAAAATTGATACGGGTGGAAAAGAATCGCAGGAAAACAGAACAGCTCTGTTTATACTGTGCAGAGGAGGGTCATAAGGTGCAGAATTGTCCCAAAAAGTCCGGAAACGCTGCCGCCTAGGTGTAGTCAGAGGTAATACCCTAGGCGCGCAGTCATTACCTCTAAACAATAATCGTCTGCTCCTTCCCTGTTCTGTCACATGGGAGGGCCAGACTGTTACCACTGAAGCTTTCATAGACTCTGGTTCAGCGGCTAACTTTATGGATTACGAGTTTGCAAAAAATTTGGGGTTTCCCATACTTCCATTAGACCAACAGGTTTTGGTCACTGCAGTAGATGACTCTCCTCTGCAAAGTAGACATCCCCAGTCTCGGACCCCGGAGTTGAGGTTCAGTGTTGGGGTGCTACATAAAGAGAGTCTACAGTTTCTGGTCCTGCGTATGGCAACCTCCACCATTATTCTTGGCATGCCATGGTTACAACTTCACTCCCCTCAGATAGATTGGGTTTCCGGTCAGCTAACAAGCTGGTCTACCCATTGTCATCATCACTGTTTAGCGAAAGTAACCGTGGGTAACACCAAGATTCAGGTTAAAGGTGTGCCAACCCAATACGCAGAATTTGCTGACGTATTTTGTCCCAAATCGGCAGATAAACTCCCCCCCCCCCCCCCACCGTACCTTCGACTGTCCCATCGATTTAAGATCTGGTTGTATGCCTCCTAGGGGCCACCTCTATAATCTATCTGGGCCTGAGAAGCTGGCAATGCAGGAATACATCAAAGAAAATCTGGCTAAGGGTTTCATCCGTCCCTCTCGTTCACCAGCAGGGGCAGGATTCTTTTTTGTAAAAAAGAAAGATGGAGACCTTCGTCCCTGCATTGATTATCGAGGCTTAACCACCCTGGCGTTCTGATAAGATCGCCAGGGAGGCTGCGGGAGGGTTTTTTTTAAATTAAAAAAAAACTATTTCATGCAGCCAACTGAAAGTTGGCTGCATGAAAGCCCACTAGAGGGCGCTCCGGAGGCGTTCTTCCGATCGCCTCCGGCGCCCAGAATAAACAAGGAAGGCCGCAATGAGCGGCCTTCCTTGTTTTGCTTACACCGTCGCCATAGCGATGAGCGGAGTGACGTCATGGACGTCAGCCGACGTCCTGACGTCAGACGCCTCCGATCCAGCCCTTAGCGCTGGCCGGAACTTTTTGTTCCGGCTGCGCAGGGCTCAGGCGGCTGGGGGGACCCTCTTTCGCCACTGCTCGCGGCGAATCGCCGCAGAGCGGCGGCGATCAGGCAGCACACGCGGCTGGCAAAGTGCCGGCTGCGTGTGCTGCTCTTTATTTGGCGCAAATCGTCCATACCGCCCAGGTGGTTAAACAAGATTACAGTGAAAAATCATTATCCTTTACCCTTGATTGACGATTTGTTCACTCAGGTTACCAACGCCAAGATTTTCTCGAAACTAGATTTAAGAGGTGCATACAACCTAGTTAGAATTAGGGACGGTGATGAATGGAAGACGGTCTTTAACACGCCTGACGGGCACTACGTGTACCTGGTGATGCCCTTTCGGGTTGTGTAACGCCCCGGCCGTCTTCCAGGAGTTGATTAATGAGGTATTCAGGGAGGTGTTGGGGAAGTTCGTCTTTATATCTGGACGATATACTGATCTTCTCGTCCAATCTCTCGGAACATCGAAAGCATGTCAAGTTTGTCCTAGGGAAGTTAAGACAGAATCTGCTTTACGCTAAACTAGAGAAATGTTTTTTCGAAGTAACCTCTGTTGCCTTCTTATGGTACATTATCTCTATGTCTGGCCTCTCTATGGATCCTGGAAAGGTTTCTGCTATCTTGGAGTGGCCTCAGCCTGTGGGACTGAAGGTGCTCCAAAGATTTTTGGGCTTTGCCAACTACTACAGGAGGTTTATAAAGGGGTACTCTACAGTGGTCTCGCCCCTAACCAGTCTCACCAAGAAGGGGGCTGATACTTACCACTGGTCAGCAGAGGCACATTCTGCCTTTTCTACACTGAAAAAAACTGTTCTGTTCTGCATCCATATTAAGACATGTGGATGTCACCTTTCCCTTTATCGTGGAGGTTGATGCTTCAGAGGTGGGGATGGGGGCTGTATTGTCTCAGCGATCGGGTTTGCAGGGCAAATTCCACCCATGCGCCTACTTCTCTCGTAGGTTTTCACCCGCAGAGAAAAACTATGATATAGGCAACCGGGAGCTTTTAGCTATCAAGTTAGCTTTTGAGGAATGGCGACATTGGCTAGAAGGTGCAGAACATACTATCACAGTTTATACAGATCATAAAAATTTGGAGTACATAGAGGGCACCCAGAGACTTAGCCCCCGTCAGGCCCGGTGGTCTTTGTTCTTTTCAAGATTCAGATTTGTAATTACGTATACCCCTGGTAGTAAAAACATCAAGGCCGACGCCTTGTCCAGGTGTTTCGAGCCCGAGACAGTACAGCCCTCAGCCCATGAGACCATTCTTCCTCAGAAGGTAGTTTTGGCAGCCACTGAGACCTGGAAGGATTGGGCAGTCACTCTGAGTCCTTACCAACAGGATGTTCCAGAGGGGAAGCCTGATGGGGTTATGTTTGTGCCACTACCTTTCCGTCTACAACTCTTACAGCTGTTTCATTCCCACAAGAATGCTGGTCATCCCGGGGTCACCAGAACCCAGGATTTACTGTCCAGATGTGCTTGGTGGCCTACGTTGGCAACAGATTGTAAGGAGTTTGTAAGAGAGTGTGCAGTGTGTGCTAGGAGTAAACCTTCTCGTCAGGCTCCTGTTGGTACTTTACAACCCTTACCAGTTCCAAGTGAACCATGGACCCATTTGTCTATGGATTTTGTGGGAGAACTCCCCAGGTCTGAGGGCAAGATGGTCATTTGGGTGGTAGTAGACAGATTCAGTAAGATGGCTCATTTTGTTCCATTGAAAGGACTCCCCTCAGCCCAGGAATTGGCTGATCTCTTCATTCAGCACATTTTCGGACTACATGGCGTCCCGGAAAATGTAGTGTAGTTTTGGAGAGCCTTTTGCCATCAGCTGGACATGGACCTTGCATTCTCATCAGGCTACCACCCACAGACCAATGGCCAGACCGAGAGAGTTAACCAGTCCCTAGAACAATTTCTCAGATGTTATGTTGCAGATGTGCAGTCCGATTGGGTAAAATGTTTGCCGTTTGCAGAATTTGCGCACAACAACCTGAAAAGTTCCTCTTCAGGATTTTCCCCATTCCAGGTAGTGTCGGGAAGATCACCCAAATTCGCCCCATTGCTGGTGGTGTCTACACCATTCCCGGCCCTGGAGGATTGGCAGAGGGCTTTGAAGGAAATTTGGGGAATGGTTAAGAGGAACTTGGGGAAAGCTTTCCAGACCCAGAAAAAACAGGCAGACAAAAGGCAGTCCATAGAGTGAAAGTTATCTCCGGGGGACTTGGTGTGGGTGTCCACTCGGCATTTGGCCCTGAAGCAACTGTCACCCAAACTGGGGCCTAGATTCATAGGACCATTCTCAGTGACCAGAAAAATTAATAATGTCACTTATGCGATTGATCTCCCAGCCAGCATGCGAGGTGTGAGATCATTCCATGTGTCTCTGTTGAAGCCGGCAGTGCACGTGGATTTCTTCCCCCCCCCCCCCCCCCCCCCTCTGTGATGGTTGATGATGATCAACCTGAATATGAGATTGAAAAGATTCTGGACTCTCGGTTAGTGCAGAATTCCGTGCAGTATCTGGTCCACTGGAAAGGATATAGTGTGGAGGAAAGAACTTGGGTGCCGGATTGTCGCATGCATGCGGAAGAATTAAAGAAAGAATTTCATGACTCACATCCTGGGAAGACCGGTGGGAAGTGTCTGGGGTCCACTCTTCAGGGGGGGGGGGTGTACTGTATTGGATTGCGGAGATGCCACCGCACGGTCTGGCAACGGGGCGGCTGTCTCCGCATTCAGACCGGCAATTTCTGCACAGTAGCATGCGTCTGGGTTGTCTGAGCCTTCTAGTGCACACAGATGGAGAGCTACGCGCGCTGGGAGGCAGAACCTTTATGCCAATAGGAGAGGGATCAGCTGATCAGGTCGATCAGCTGATCCCAGCGCAGCTGTTGATTGGCTGAGTGGCGCTGGGCGGCGCTGAGGAGCGCTGCACTATATATAGATCTCGCTGGTCAGTCTCTAGTTGTCTGCCGTTGCGAATACTTATGTGTGAGCACTCAGACCTCAGTCAGATCCTACAGTGTGTTAGAACCAGGTGGACCTGGGAATTCACACTTAGCCAGATTGCGCTTGTGTTATATATTAGACCAGTTCTGGGGTGTTGTTACCAAGGACCTCACACCCAAGCTTAGAATTACTGTGTCATTGCTGTGTTATACTTTAGACCAGTTCCGGGGTGTTGTGACCAAGGACCTCACACCCAAGCTTAGGATTACTGTGTCATTGCTGTGTTATACTTTAGACCAGTTCCGGGGTGTTGTGACCAAGGACCTCACACCCAAGCTTAGGATTACTGTGTCATTGCTGTGTTATACTTTAGACTAGTTCCTGGGTGTCGAGACCACGGACCTCACACCTCAGACTAGGACTCTGCTCTATTTCTGTTATGACTATTTGCACTGTCGACCTCTCTATTGCTTTCTGATTCGGTACCTCTGCATATCTGCCTACCTGTTGCCAGACCCTGCCTGTACCCGGTTACCGAATCAGCCTTCTGTCTCTGTACCTTATCTGCTCGTGTGTTGCCAAGCTGGCCTGCCTGACCTTCCAGGCTGTCACTCAGCCCTTGAGTGCTCAGTCTATTTGTACTAGCAGTGACACAATTCCACCAAGTGTCAGTTGCAACTAGGACTCCTGCTCCTCAGAGAGTCCGGCCTGTTAGCAGCCAGTGGCCTCTTTCCCTGGAGTCCCCTGGCTGCAGTACAGTCTATATCTGATCTCCAGATATCCCTGGTTGCCAGGTTCTCACTATTCCCTCTCTCAGGTGGTTCTCGGCCAAGTAGTACCGTACTACTGCTGAACCGCCCGCTGCCCGGCCTCCCTCAACGCGTCACTCTCCGGACTCCTCCTCCTCAGTCACTCACTTCACAGTGCCGCCCACTGCCAGCCACCCACTACCACCGGACCGGTACTTCCTGAAACTTTTGTATGGGGAAGCGGGCAGAGGGGGGAGCGCTAGCGGAGGGGGTTGGGGGAATTTCCGACCCCCCCCCCCCCCACGATCGGGGCATGCTCCCCCCTTATGCCTGCGACCCCATAGGGCCCCCAAAAGCGGGATGTTCAGGGAGTTCGGGGTTCGGCCCGAACATGCCGAACATTGCGGCCATGTTCGGCGAACTTTCCCGAACCCGAACATCCAGGTGTTCGCCCAACACTAGCCAGGTAACTGGTATTGTTTAAAAGGAAATAAATATGGCAGCCTCTATATCCCTCTCATTACAAATGTCCTTTAAGTGCTCTCTTATGCCTTGGCTGGGAACAGAATTGAGAAGTGAGCTTGCCATGACTCCCAGAAAACAGCCAAGGCATGGCCACATCATCATTTCCTTTATGTTACACTATAACTCAGTGTTCCCCAACCCTGTCCTCAACGCCCACCAACAGTGCATGTTTTGTGGAAATCCACAGAGGTAGTTAATCAGCTCTGCTGAGACTAATTACCTCACCTGTGCAAGTTTGTGGTTTCCTGCAAAACATGTACTGTTGGTAGGCCCTGTGGACAGGGTTGGGGAACTCTGCATATAACTGGTACTTTAGCGGGAGGAGAAAAGGGCATTTGGTTAATAAATACAATTTCAGCTGGGTTGTAACTTTAAGGCCTGATGCACAGTGGGACGTTGCGGAGCTGCGTTATAAACTCTTATAATGCAGCTTACCGCACTGCAATGCTAATCTTATGGGATGTTCAAAGTGCGACATTAGCATCGCATTGTAACATGTTGCATTGTGGTAATGCAGTGCTTTCAGTACGTTACCTCTAAACGTATGTTACCAGGTACAGGAAAGTATATTTTTTATTGCCTGTGTGCTTTATTGTACCTACTGTATGTGACATTAACGTAGCGTTAATGTGCATTACCACCTTTTTTGTTGTTGCGTTGTAATGCTATGTTGTGACGTCCCACATCCCACTGTGAATGAGGCCTGCTTAGACTCACTAGGCACACGTTTACAGTGCTTGACAGTTACTGGCGATCAGCAAAGCGATTTGCCAGCGGTCTGGATCTCAATAGGGGTGGTGCCACTAGCAGCTACTTGGAGTCGTTTGGTATCAATCCTGGAGTGATTGCGTCAGTGGCTACAGTAGCCAAAATAGTGGTCGTTAGTCATCTCAGACCTTAGGGCCCATTCACACTTAAAAGCGAAAAACTGTAGTGCTTTTAGCAATTAGCACGGTAAAATCATTGTACACTTCCGCGATTCAGAGCGATCACGATCAGAGCTTTATTAAGCACTGTACCGTGATCGATCCAGAATCACGGCAAAATGCTGCATTTAACACATTTTGCGATTGACGCTAATCACCCTAAATTGGCACCAATCGCGGCAGTGACATCACTGCCATAGGGTTAGAATAGCACTAGCGCTTTAAAAAGCGCTAACACACTAGCACTAACACACACAGCGAATCACCCACTAATCGTCGTAGTGAGAACGGGCCCTCAATGCAGCTTTGCAGAAACTATACTTTTTGCAGAAATCCAAAATGTAATTAATATTTTGATAAAATGTACATCCCCATGATCTTTTTGTATCAGTGGAAATCCATATTGAAATGAGAAAGTAATTTTTAATAATAATAAAAATACAAAATAATTCATGTAACCATAGTAAGCAATGCATGCATTCATATTATTTTTGGTTGTTTGTTTTATGATAATTGGAATTTTATCAAACTTGATTTAATGTTACAATGCTACTTTCTAAGTTTTCAGTAGAAAAGTAATAAAGTGAGAGTAGGGTAGAGCCTATGAAAATAATTTACCACTTTACGCTGTGTTTATGTTGTATCATATCTTATTAAAATGTTATGTGGGCTGTTCATACGGGAGTTTTATGAGTCCTAAGGAATGAGATAGAACAAGGGAACACCAGGAGGCTGCACAAATAAAATAGACTTCTACTCAGTGAAATGTATTGCTCCTGTGGTGATTTAAATGTAGCCTTGTGAAGTGAAAAATGTTTTATCTGTCCAGCAATGGATCACTCATGATGACCTAATGCATGCAGAATAATGCTTGATTTGTGCACCTAATTAGCCTTTAATGCACACCTGAAATGTGGGGAACCCCATGAAGCTATTAAATCATTTTGTTCTGCTATGGATTAAGTCAATCTGATCCATTTATAATGTGCTTTGCAAATCCAAAACTATAAAAGAACACATTTTATGCTACACTGGGAAACTCGTGTTGTTTCAAAAGTCATTTTGATTAAAACAAAATGAGGCTTTTTACAGAAAAAAAAAAAAGATTATTCAAAGGGAAATTCTAGCTTTGTTATAAAATTGCCATAAATAAAGATGGGTGTTGCATAAGTCTTTTTGCAAATTTACATTAGTTAAAAAACATTTTTTTTAATATGTAATATTTAATATATGTAATATTTTTTCAATCTGTATTCCATTAAAAATTTGGAGAACAAACCAAAGGTTTTTTGCAAGCTTGGTGACAGTACTCCGGAATACCATTGAACTATGTGGAAACTTCAGGGTAGGAGCACACGGTAACGGTAGTTTTTTGTGAAAAACGCTAGAGTTAATGCGCATAATGTAAGTCAATAGGCTGCATGAAAAACCAACACTTAGCGCCAGTTAGTGAATCAAGCCCATAATGTACAGTATGTCAATGGTGATGCAAAGATATGGCATTTTATTGCATTTTTATTGAGTTTTTTATGTGTTTATGTGTAAAAAACAAGTTTGATGGTGTATTTCCACTTCCTGTTGACTTCCTAGTGATAACTCAGAGAGGACATCGAAAATGTATTTTTATACAGGCTACATTCCCAAAAATTTAAATAAAACACATATCAGAAACGCATACAAAATGCACAAAACTGCACTTGCGTTCATATGTGCAAAACACAAACACAGTAAAGCACACGCAAAACGCATATGCAAAACACAAATGCACTGAAAACATTCTTCATTATGACAAAAAAAAAGCACAAACATATATGCAGCAAAACGCAGCCTTTCATGCCCCTCCTAGTGTGTTCCCAGCCTGAACAATGCAGCAGGAGTCATTATTAATTGCATGGAGTTGGAGCTTGCTACTGATATTTTTTTAGAACCTTAACACAGTGTTCCCCAACCCTGTCCTCAAGGCCCACTAACAGTACATGTGATGTGGAAATCCACAGAGCTAGTTAAACTCCCTGGCGGTGCATTTCTGTCTGGAATTATGAGTCAAAAGCGGTACATTGTTTTTCAAGAATTCTAGGCCTCCTATTCTTAAGTCATAACTCACCAAAATAAAAAACTGAAACTGTACAAATAAGGCAGGCAGAGAGTAATCAAAATCTAGGCAGAAGTCAATGCTGGTGGCAGGCAGAGAGTAGTCAAAATCCAGGCAGAAGTCAGTGCAGGCGGTAAGCAGAGAGTAGTCAAAATCCAGGCAAACGTTGCTGCAGGTGGAAGGCAGAGCAATCAAAATCCAGGCAGATGTTGGTGCAGGCGGCAAGCAGAGAGTAGTCAAAATCCAGGCAGACGTTGGTGTAGGAGGCAGGCAGAGAGTAAGCAAAATCCAGGCAGATGTCGGTGCAGACTGCAAGCAGAGAGTAGTCAAAATCCAGGCAGACGTTGGTGTAGGAGGCAGGCAGAGAGTAAGCAAAATCCAGGCAGATGTCGGTGCAGACGGCAAGCAGAGAGTAGTCAAAATCCAGGCAGACGTCAGTGCAGGTGGCAGGTAGAGAGTAATCAAAATCCAGGCAGACGTCGGTGCAGGCGGGAAGCAGAGAGTCGTAAAAATCCAGGCAGAAGGCAGTGCAGGCAGCAAGCAAAGAGTAAAAATCCAGGCAAACGTCGGTGGCGGCGCCAACATATATACATATATACATAAGTAAATACATGTATACACATGTATATACATGTATATACATAAAATACACTTCTCCTGCGCATAAAAAAAACCTCATACAGTGATTGGCCACCGGGTCCCCGAAACAATAGCGAGGATGTGGGGATTCCAGCGGCCAGAGAGAAGCCACAGACAGGCAGGGACAGAGGCAGGGACAGCGCCGATCGTGCGCGGGACTCCAAAACCACATGCAAATTAGGTAATTTCCTACCCTGACCTGAGCTCAGGCTTACCGCTCACAGCTCTTTTTTCCTACCCCGAGCTCAGATTGGGGTTACCGTCAGGGAGGTTAATCACCTCTGTTCAGACACTAATTACCTCACATGTGAATGTTTGTGGTCTTCTGCAAAACATCTACTGTTGGTGGGCTTTGAGGACAGGGTTGGGTAACTGTGCCTTAGCAATGTGGTTCAAATAGCTCAGCCAGCATGCAATTGCCAGCAAAGAGTGGAATTGCTCAATGAGAATTTGATGCAAAAAAAGAAAATGATTTTCACTTCCCATCTTAAACACTTAGATTTAATCTGTTTTACCTAGCTTATTTTTTATAGATAGCTGGGTGGTCTTATAATAATGATGCAATCATGTGTATAGTGATAAAAAGAACAGAGGCGCCAAACTAAAAGTAGCTAAGACTTTTGAAACTGGGAAGGAAGTGGTGGAATAACCTGCTCCAAGCAGACACAGGAAAGGGTTGATGTTATATGAACAGAAAGATTTATTTACTGTAAATAGTCTGGGGGTTCAATGCAATGCATTTTGTAGGTATGACCCTACTTCATCAGACAATAAAGAATAGAGTACACAGCAAAAATGCATTTATGACTCAGCCAAGCACCTCTTGGTGCTCATTTGTAGAGCCTTTTTCTTCTGTTGGACTGAAAGCGCTTGAGAACTGCAACCACTAAGGGCCAGAGGTTTAGCTAGAGTTTTCAGTGCCTGGGGACAGAAACACATTTTGAGCCCCTTCCACTGCAGTGCATGGCCATGCAATACAATGTGGGTGTAACAATCAGTGGAGCCAATGTACATGAATTAGCATCAGAGTAAGTAGGCCGGCCCAGCAAAACATTGGATGAAGTCCCCTCTGCTCGGGGAGGAATTGTGAGACAAGATCTGAGCCTTTGAAAAAAAAAAACAGCACGTTTTTTTTCTGATGGGAGTGGTCAGTGCCAAGACGAAGCCCTGTAGCACCCGAGGCATGGATGCCCCCTTTTTTGTAGTAAACGCACCTCCAGAGCCGCTGGAATACAATGTGTCAGCTTGTCAATTGTATAGAGCCACAATGTACCAATTTGCCACCCAGTTGCTGGGAGTAAACACCTTCCAGTTCCAAAATAATGCAAACAAAAGGGAGCATTTGTAACTCCACTCATGCCACCATTTAATAAGCAATGAAGTTACCTAAGGGCAAAAAAACTGCAGCATGTCATGTTGGAGCATGGCCATAACCATGCTCAGATGCTGCTAAATAGGGGAAGCGACTCTCCACTACCCATGCAGAGTAGTGTTGCTTGGATATACCCGATCACAGATTCAAATAAATCTGGCAATGGCAGTCCCAAAATCTGGATAAACCGTGATTGTGTTCCGGATTTGAAACAAGACTGACGAATTCAACTCGGATTTTATCCATGATTGCCTATAAAATCCGTGATCACGGGCTCATGATCCGGATTTGCCTTTAACGTTAATACCAAAGCTCTACATGCTACAATCACCTAAATTGTATGGATTATAAAGGGGATCTGTGGTTACAACTTAATTTTTTTTTTTTCAAAAAGACCTTATAGTTTTTGAGAAAATCGAATTTGACGTTTCCAATGAAAAAGTATTGGTGATTGCTGAATCTGTCATTTAGTTTGGCACTGTTATTGGCCTGAGGAAGTGGGCTCTGACCGGCAAAACGCGTTGCCTGTGCTACTAATAAAAACCTTTGTTTGTTGTTTTTCGTCACTGAGGTAAGCTACCTCAAATTTATTTCCCGTTTTTAAACTGCTTTTAGATGCAGGGCGCCTCTTATACCCTTATTGTGCAATCATACCCCCTTACCTCACCCGTCTTAGGGGTGGGTACAGACCACACGTGGCTTCGACCACGCCGGACATCTGTCCCCTTTCTTTTACCAAGGAGAGCGACCGCATCCAGGTCCCTAGGGACCACCCCGATTGGAGTCGGGTTTGTTGTCTCCACCTGCTTCCAGTGGTCGGTTGCCCCTCTGCAACCCACCTTTGTGAGTAGTGTCTTACTTTTATTATGTTCCATTGTTTTTGACATACTACACCATTGGGCTCCCACTTTTGTCTCCTGCATCTTTTCACTAGAGGGTGTTTTTGACACCCACATCCCACTACATAAAGATTGAAAGATGTTGCCAGTCCCTGCACTGGCCACACAGCCCCACAGCATGATGGAACCACCACCATATTTTATTGTAGGTAGCAGGTGTTTTTCTTGGATTGCTGTGTTCTTTTTTCTCCATGAATAACGCCCGTTGTTATGCCCAAATAACTCAATTTTAGTTTCATCAGTCCACATCACCTTATTCCAAAATGAAGCTGGCTTGTCCAAATGTGCTTTAGCATACCTTTAAGTGGCTCTGTTTGTGCTGTGGGTGGAGAAAATGCTTCCTCTGCATCACTCTTGCATACAGAATCTCTGTAACGATTGTGGAACTTTCTCCGTGATCAGCGCACAACGCGTGCGCTGACACGGCGGAAATCCTCCACAAGCGTATATTTGCAGGCACCCAGCAAAAGGTGCTACGCACCTGTAGAGGGAAATTCCTGTTGGCAGATGGCGCTGGGGAGTGCAGAGGAACCAATCCTCTGTACCTCCACAAGTGCCAGACAGGAATTGTACGAAGCACAGAACGCAATCGCAAGAGAGGCGATTGCGAATGAGATTGAGCAAAGGGATAGGTTGTATGTGTGTGCGCCAATGCAGTCGCCACCCCGCGACCGCGCACACACAACAGCAGATACGAAATAGGAACGCGATCGCGAGAGGTGAGATCGCCAGACGTGACACAAGGCAGATCAGAATAGAATACGAGGGTAGCAAAGGCACAGCAAATAAAACAATGAGGAGATACGGAAAATAACAAACGCTAGCTAACCGCGAACACCGCACTCATTCGCAACAGTGCACGCGGTTATGCGCGGTCTCCACGTGATAAGCACAATAGAGACAAGCACGCCTAACTAACCATTAACAGACAAACATGAAACAGAGGACGCGAGCGCTTGCTTAACGGTTACCTCACCGAGCCTCCAGCAAGCGTAGCGGACAAGACAGACACACGAAAACAGGGACAAACGAGAGATAGGATCCACAGCACTAGCGAAAAGTGGCTAGCGTGATCCAGGTACAGAGTAACAGAACAGAAGGATCCCCAGCGCTAGCGAAAAGTAGCTAGCGCGATCCCAGAAGACAGAACAGAAGGATCCCCAGCGCTAGCGAAAAGTAGCTAGCGCGATCCCAGAAGACAGAACAGAAGGATCCCCAGCGCTAGCGAAAAGTAGCTAGCGCGATCCCAGGAGACAGAACAGAAGAGATAGCTGGTAGCAACCGCTGCACCAGCTATACTCCAAGAACAGAGATCAGAACCATTTCCTGTCGACCACCATTGGGGCAGGACAATGGCAACAGGCAAGACAAGACAGAACAGGCAATACAGATAATACAACCTGACTGGGCTAGAAGGGGAGCCTAAAGCAACCCCCAGGAATTAACTATACTAGATAGCAATGGCTGACACTCCAGCAGTGTCCATCAGGAACAGACCATGGAAAGGAAATGACCAGCGAAGCATTGTGGGAAAGACATAGTACTTATAGTACACGCCTCCAATGAATGTGGCCAGGCAATTTGCATGACAACGTATGCAAATTCCTCTGCAAGCACAAGCTGCAAAACTGACAGAAACTCTTCTTTCCAGAGTCCTGCAGCATGCAAACCTACACAATGGTCAAAAGGCTGGCTGCCTGCACAGGAAGCTGAGCAAATCATCACAATCTCCTTGTGTAAACCATCTAAACCATGATGGTGAACAATCTTTGTCTTTAGATCATTTGAGAGTTGTTTTGAGAGCCCCATGTGGCTACTTGTCAGAGAGAGTTAAAAAAGGAGGGACACTTACAATTGACCCCCTTAAATACTCTTTCTCATAATTGGATTCACCTGTGTATGCAAGTCAGGGGTCGCTGAGCTTCCCAAGCCAATTTGAGTTCCAAGAATTAGTTCTAAAGGGTTTGGAATCAATAAAATGACAACATTTTCTAAATGTATACACCTGACTAATTTTGTTTAAACAATCATTGTGCACTTTCTGTAAATCCAATAAACTCCATTTCACTTCTCAAATATCACTGTGTGTGTCTCCTATATGATATATTTAACTGACATTTTTTATTGTAACAACCAACGATTTATACAGGAAAATCATGTCGATTAACAAGGTTGCCCAAACTCTCGCACCCCACTGTCTATATATATATATATATATATCCAGTGGGTTGCAAAAGTATTCGGCCCCCTTGAAGTTTTCCACATTTTGTCACATTACTGCCACAAACATGCATCAATTTTATTGGAATTCAACGTGAAAGACCAATACAAAGTGGTGTACATGTGAGAAGTGGATCGAAAATCATACATTATTCCAAACATTTTTTACAAATAAATAACTGCAAAGTAGGGTGTGCGTAATTATTCGGCCCCCTGAGTCAACACTTTGTAGAACCACCTTTTGCTGCAATTACAGCTGCCAGTCTTTTAGGGTATGTCTCTACCAGCTTTGCACATCTAGAGACTGAAATCCTTGCCCATTCTTCTTTGCAAAACAGCTCCAGCTCAGTCAGATTAGATGGACAGAATTTGTGAACAGCAGTTTTCAGATCTTGCCACAGATTCTCGATTGGATTTAGATCTGGACTTTGACTGGGCCATTCTAACACATAGGTATGTTTTGTTTTAAACCATTCCATTGTTTCCCTGGCTTTATGTTTAGGGTCATTGTCCTGCTGGAAGGTGAACCTCCGCCCCAGTCTCAAGTCTTTTGCAGTTTCCAAGAGGTTTTCTTCCAAGTTTGCCCTGTATTTGGCTCCATCCATCTTCCCATCAACTCTGACCAGCTTCCCTGTCCCTGCTGAAGAGATGCACCCCCTGAGCATGCTGCTGCCACCACCATAGTTGACAGTGGGAATGGTGTGTTCAGAGTGATGTGCAGTGTTAGTTTTCTGCCACACATAGCGTTTTGCATTTTGTCCAAAAAGTTCCATTTTGGTCTCATCTGACAATGCCTTTCTTCTTGCCACTCTTCCATAAAGGCCAACTTTGTACAGTGCATGACTAATAGTTGTCCTATGGACTGAGTCTCCCACCTGAGCTGAAGATATCTGCAGCTCGTCCAGAGTCACCATGGGCCCCTTGACTGCATTTCTGATCAGCGCTCGCTTGTTTGGCCTGTGAGTTTAGGTGGATGGCCTTGTCTTGGTAGGTTTACAGTTGTGCCATACTCCTTCCATTTCTGAATGATCTCTTGAACAGTGCTCCTTGGGATGTTCAAGGCTTTGGAAATCTTTTTTTTTAGCCTAAGCCTGCTTTAAATTTCTTAATAACTTGATCCCTGACCTGTCTTGGACCTGTCTTGTGTGTTCTTTAGACTTCACGGTGTTGTTGCTCCCAATATTCTCTTAGATAACCTCTGTGGCCCTCACAGAGCAGCTGTATTTGTACTGACATTAGATTACACACAGGTGCACTCTATTTAGTCATTAGCACTCATCAGGCAATGTCTATAGGCAACTGACTGCACTCAGATCAAAGGGGGCCGAATAATTATGCACACACCACTTTGCAGCTATTTATTTGTAAAAAATGTTTGGACTCATGTATGATTTTCGTTCCACTTCTGATGTGTACACCACTTTGTGTTGGTCTTTCACGTGGAATTCCAATACAATTGATTCATGTTTGTGGCAGTAATATGACAAAATGAGGAAAACTTCAAGGGGGCCGAATACTTTTGTAACCCACTGTGTGCGTATATATATATATATATGTATTTATATATATATATATATATATATATATATATATATATATATATATATATATATATATATATATCAACAGTATATACATATGTGTATATATATATATATATATATATATATATATATATATATATATATATATATATATATATATATATATATATATATATATATATATATATATATATATATATATATATATATATATATATATATATATATTGTGTCGCTTGGATATACCCGATCATAGATTCAAATAAATCTGGCCATGGCAGTCCCAAAATCTGGATATACCGTGATTGTGTTCCGGATTTGAAACAAGACTGACGAATTCAACTCGGATTTTATCCATGATTGCCTATAAAATCCGTGATCACGGGCTCATGATCCGGATTTGCTTTTAACGTTAATACCAAAGCTCCCATACATGCTACAATCACCTAAATTGTATGGATTATAAAGGGGATCAGTGGTTACAACTTAATTTTTTTTTTTTTCAAAAAGACCTTATAGTTTTTGAGAAAATCGAATTCGACGTTTCCAATGAAAAAGTATTGGTGATTGCTGAATCTGTCATTTAGTTTGGCACTGTTATTGGCCTGAGGAAGCGAGCTCTGACCGGCGAAACGCGTTGCCTGTGCTACTAATAAAAACCTTTGTTAAATACAAAGATTTTTTCGTCACTGAGGTAAGCTACCTCAAATTTATTTCCTGTTTTTAAACTGCTTTTAGATGCTTTTATTACACCAGGGCGCCTCTTATACCCTTATTGTGTGTCATAAGACGGCGGCCTGATCGCATTCAGCAAGCGGAACGCGGAGGTTTGTCCGCGTCCGCATCAGCGGCACCATCCACCACATGGTCGCATGCGGAACGGGGAGAAACGTCCGCATCGGCGGTGCGATCCACCGTTCGGTCACAGGCCTCTCGGCATACTTTACGTAGAGGCTGTGGTCCGGTTCTTCCCTCACAGGCTTCAGGGCCTGTCACACACCAACACTATCCTCAATCCAGTCTGAACCCCGTAGGGGCTGCGCGCGTGTGCAATAAAGCCTTTTATACTCTTAGAAGGAGAGTCAGCTGACCAGCTGGTCAGCTGACCTCAGTAAGGTCCTTGAGCTGTGCTGCAAGGTCCTTGAGCTGTGTTGTGATTGGCTGATTGGCTGGGCGGGCTGTTTGAGCCCAGCACAGTATAAAAGCAGGCATTCTGTCAGTTGCAAGTTGTCTGCAGTAAGCGTTACTTTGTGATAGCCCTCAGACCTTAGCTAGATCCGAGAAAGACAGTCCTAGCTGGAGCAAGGCTCCTGTCTCTCATCAGTCAGTCTTTGTTGTTTTCCTGATTATTGTATATTTGTATGTGACCTGATCTCTGTTGTAGTCAGCCAGTCAGTTGATCTAATAGTCAGCCAGATAGTGATCTGACAGTCAGTACCATCGTGGGCCAAGTGCGGCTTGCCGTAACTAGCCCACAACAGTCAGATTTGTTATTTTCCTGATCTGCGACATATATTGGTTTTGCCAATATATTCGCAAGCACTATTGTTATCTGTGCCATTTTCTGATCTCCCGTTGCCGAATCTCTGCTTGTCTATTTCACTACGAGTTCGGCTTTCTGACTTTGTACCTCCGCCTATCTGATTTCCGTTACTGACCTTGGCTAGATTTCTGACTCTGCTCTCTGTTTCACGATTCGGTACCTCGCAGCCAGTTTGTTACCGAACCATTTCCGTCTGACTTTGCCCCCTTTAGTGATTCTTCCACTAAAGGGTTTATTCTGCTGAATCCCTCCTTGCGGAGGTCTCAGTGGTTCCCCAGTATATCATTGCTGCTGGGGAACGTGATTCTAGCGTTACGTCATCTAGTCGCAGAATCGCACACACTGCGTTTCTCTTTTAGACGTAGCCAGTCCTCTTAAAGATATCAGTGTGGTGGGTTTTCCACTGTCGTTATACCTGGTATCCAGAGTAACTAATAAATATCCGCATTATTGGTGATTCCGCAGATCGCCACATAATCGGATATATCAGCATTATTGGTGATACTGCGGATCACCAACAATCTGAATACTCTGAGTGTGCACCAAACACCACACATTGTTACAGTACTGCAGACCACATTTATGAATATGGAAGGTCTGGTGGAACGATTGAATATGCTGTCAGCCACTATTGGAGAACTGTCCAAAACTGTGACCTTACAGCAAGCTCAGATCTCCCAGCTTACAGGGAGAATTAATGCCCTGTCTCCACCAGTGGTTCAACCTTTCCCTCACACAGTCGAGCCCAAGATGCCCCTTCCGGAAAAATTTTCTGGCTCACGGGCCGACTTTAGTAACTTTAGAAATCGCTGTTTAGCATATTTCCAGATGAAACCTGTGTCGTCCGGTTCAGAGGCACAGAGGGTTACTCTGATTAGGACCCTCTTACAGGGAGATTCCCAGACCTGGGCATTTAGCCTTCCCGAAGGTCATACTGCCTTGTCATCCGTGTCTGAATTCTTTAAAGCGATGGCCATTATCTACGATGATCCCGACATCACCGGCACAGCCGAGCGCAAGCTCAGGGAACTTAAACAAGGTTGTCGCATGGTTGAGGAGTATGGGGCAGAGTTCAGGAAGTGGGCAGTCTTAGTGAGGTGGGATCAATTCACACTATTAGACACGTATATGAATGGGTTATCTGATTCCATCTCCGATGTCATCATAAGCCACCCTGAACCGAAAAGTTTAAATGAGGCCATAACACTGTCCATTAAAATTGATAGACGTTCCCAGTTTCTTTTATTCCTAGTGTTACTCCTCCACAACCGGGAACTCCAGAGATGCATCTCTGCGATCCCCCTTTCGGTCAGTATGAGAATACGGACTCATTTCTCATAGTTATATGCTCATCATTTTCCAAGTACCACACCTGCTGCAATCTCCCTGGCGCAAGGTCGACTAGACCTAATCAGTATGACCTTACCCTCCCAACCCACTTATCTCAGACTCCCACCCTCAACCATTTACTCGGTGAACCACGACCTCTCAAGCTACTAATGGTAAAATATGGCACTTAAAATAACTTCTCTGAACACAAAAGGGCTTAACTCCCCCTTTAAAAGATTCTCACTATGGAAGGAAGCTCAAGCTCAAGATTGTGATATTCTATTCGCACAAGAGACACACTTACTGCTCAGAGACTCTCATCTTTGCAAGAATGCAATGTTTCCAACAATCATTCACAGCACATTTTCAAAGAAAAAAAGAGGGGTTCTCATAGCGTTTAACAAAAATCTCCACATCTCTACAGCCCAGATAGAATCAGATACGAATGGAAGATACATAATATTTGTTGGCCAAATCAACTCCCAATGGTACACACTTATCAACATATATGCTCCCAACTCCCACTCTAAGAGGTTTCTTCAAAGAGTACTGAATAAAGCCACAGCTATTAAGCAAGGCCTATTACTCATCGGGGGAGACTTTAATGCTTGCATATCCAATCTGGACTACCACTCCACCAGCCATCGGAAAGATCCCTTCCTCCAAAGTACCCTCAATTGGAATAATCTCTTTGATCCATGGAGGATACTACATGGAAATGAAAGAGACTACACATTTTTATCCCAAGTTCATCATTCCCACTCCCGAATTGACTTCTTCCTTACGGACAAATATCTCCTGCAACAAGTAATCTCAGCGGAAATACATGCAATATCATGGTCTGACCATGCCCCGATCTCCATTGCCTTTAAACAATCGACCACCTCCAGTGAACCTCCACAATGGAGATTGAACTCCACCCTTCTAGCTAAAGAAACAACAAAGAATCGCATACGAACAGCTATTAACGAATACTTCCAAACTAATATAGACCCTGAAGTTGGCTTGGCGACTACCTGGTCTGCCCATAAGGCAGTTCTAAGAGGCACTCTTATAAGCATAGGGGCCAAACAAAAAAGAGATAACAAAGCAAACTACGAGTCCCTCACCTCCCAAATTAAGAAATTAGAAATCAATCTTAGGAAAAACAATAATGAGGAAATCAGAAAAGAACTGTTTAATACTAGACAGCAACTAAGATCTGTACTGCTATTTCAGTATGAGAACATGATCAAAAAAACTAAACTATCCTATTACTCGCAAAGTAATAGAGCAGGTAAACTACTAGCCCGTATGATCAAGCATAAACAGGCCAAATCAAGAATCGATCATCTATCTCACCCTGTATCAAAGCTCAAAATCACTAATCCTAAAGATATAGCAAACCTATTTAAAGAATTCTATGAGCAACTATACAATATTCAAAGCGACCAATCCACTACCCAGCCCAGCCAGGCCACAATCAAAACATTCCTAGATTCCATCCAACTGCCCACCCTATCAAAGCAGCAACTAAACTCTCTAAATAACCCTATCTCCACAGAAGAAATTATTAAAGTAATTAAAGAACTAAAACCTAACAAAGCCCCAGGCCCCGACGGCTTTAGTAATGAATATTACAAAACCTATGCTAAAGAACTAGCCCCCCACTTAGCCCAACTATTTAACAAATTCGCCTCAGGTACCCCTATTCCCAAAGAATATCTGGAAGCCTCTATAATAGTTATACCGAAACCAGGAAAAGATGGTGGAAGCCCAGCCAACTACAGGCCTATCTCCTTATTAAATGCTGACACAAAACTATTTGCCAAGACAATTGCTAGCAGATTGATGCCCATAACACCCTCACTCCTATCCCACGACCAGGTGGGTTTTACCCAAGGACGCCAGGCAAGTGACGGAACCAGGCGTATGCTCAACCTAATAAGATACTCAGAACTATCAGGAGAGCCTTCTCTGTTTCTAGCCCTAGACGCAGAGAAGGCTTTCGATAGGGTACACTGGGGATTCCTAAAAGCCACTCTATCTAAATTTGGTTTCACAGGCCCAATCCTTACGGCCATTATGGCCCTCTACTCCTCACCCTCAGCACTAGTCAATGCTGGAGGATTTAAATCACAAAAATTTAGTATCACAAACGGCACCCGCCAGGGGTGCCCCCTATCACCCATCATATTTGCACTCCTAATGGAGACTCTAGCAGAAAAAATTAGGTGTAATAGCTTGATCACCGGAATCAATATAAAAAGTACCACACACAAAATAGGACTGTTCGCGGACGATGTAATACTGTCACTAACAAAACCGCTACAGTCAATCCCTCAAGTATTACAGGAACTACAGCAATTTTCTGACGCCTCCTATTACAAAATTAACACACACAAATCTTTAATTATGGGTATCAACACGAACCCAGAGATGGAGAAAGAAATCCAAGAACATTTCCCATTCACCTGGTCAAAGTCTTCTATTCCATACCTGGGCATCAGCCTGTCTCAAAACCTCAATAACCTGTTCAAACACAATTATATTCCTCTTATAGCATCTGTCAAGAACGAATGTCAGTCATTAGAAAAATTTACTCTATCTTGGTCAGGGAAAATAGCGGCAGTAAAGATGTTTATTCTCCCCAAGATTCTCTACCTATTCCGCACTATCCAAATTCCCATCAAAAAATCATACTTCACAGAAATCAACAGAATAATCACCAAGTTCGTATGGGGGGGGGGGGGGAAACCTAGATTAGCAGGCCAATTTATGAACCTCCCACGCCATCTAGGGGGGATGGGTTTTCCGAACTTAGAACTATACTATCATGCAGCCAACTTGGAGATGGCAAAACATTGGTGGAACAACTATGCTAGCAAACCCTGGGCCAAAGCAGAACAGGATATACTAGAATGTGACCTTCAAGCATTACTAGCCTCCCTATCACTAGGAAGAAAAACCCCCAAATCCACTTTCCCAACAATTCAAGCAACCCTAAAAGCATGGGAGTACTTTACCAAACATCCCCCAGACAACCCACGCAACTCAACTTCCATGAGAGTACCCCTTGACACCCTCTCCCTACTAAGCCCACACCTATCACTAAACATATGGAAGCAACAGGGAATAACCCATATTAATGACCTATATATAGATAACCAACTCCTGAAATTCTCCGACTTAAGGACAAAATTTAATCTCCCTGAGTCCCAGAGATTCACCTACCACAGAATCTTTCACCTAATTAACTCCACGTCCTTACGAATCCCTCAAATCAACACGCTGCTAGCAACCAGACTAGCGACAAGAATGCCTACAACCGGCAACATATCTATCTGGTATGAAAACCTTATATCCCATAGAAACAACCCTCTTATAAAATACGCAAACAGCTGGGCCCAGGACCTGAAAACAAACATTACTGTAACCGACATATTAATGGCCAATAGACTTATAAGGAAATTTTCAAAATGCAACTCCCACTGGGAGCAATCCCAAAAACTATTATCCAAGTGGTATCTAACTCCTAGGAAACTAGCTCTATTCTCCAAGAAACTCTCACCACTATGCTGGAACTGCCAACTTGAGGTGGGCTCACTAAAACATATGGTCTGGGACTGTAATAGGGCTAAAACTCTCTGGTCTAAGATTGAACAACTAATCAGCACAATATTACCCAATTCCTTCACATTAACTCCACAACTAGCCCTTCTAAACATCGGCCTAAATGAGTTAGAAGAAGCTACACAGCCAGTGATCTGTCATATCCTTCTAGCTGCGAGACACTCAATCCTAGCCGCATGGAAATCTCCAGAGGAGATTCAGATGGAACACATTAAAAACCTAGTACAAAACAACTTGAGGTTGGAACAAAGCCTTAGAGTAGGAGCCTCATACCATAAATTTAGCTTCGAGCTTCCCTCCCATTGGAGCTACCAATAAAAAGTGAATCCAATATTAATCCCATAAGAGTAGCACTAAATTAACCAGCACTGAGTAAATGTTATTATCCCTTGACCCCTCCTCCACATCCCTTACCTCTACAGGTGGTACTTGAGTTTGAATCTGACTGTTAAAACTTATGATGTTATATGTTATACGTAGTAAGGAAATCTCTACACTGTTATGTAGTATTTACTTGCCAAATTAGCCTTAATTAACGAAATATAAGACTCTTCTTAGTCGAACTTGGTGCAAAGATGACCTCAGAACTCAATTTTCAATTATTAATAGAAATCGTGAAAGTCAACACATACAAACATCCAGGACAAGATCCCCATGTAACCTGCCCAAAAGCAGATACAAATATAGCTAATAAACCCCATCCGTCCCACTACCTTCCCCCCTCCACCCACCGACCATGGAACTTAGGCCCATAAACTAATTTAGTATACTCTGCTCCACCCAGAGTGGTCATGAAAAGTGAACAGAGTATAATCCGAACCTGAAACTAAACTAGCATCAAATCTACTCTCCACCCTTCCCACCTAACCCTACCCCCAGACCAACGTCAACCCCTACCCCAAGGCCCATAGAACTACAAGCTCACAGGAGGCCATCTTGTACCGGGCCTCCTACCATATCAGAAAATAAGCTGTCACGTAGCAAACTCAAGAGGTATGCTTAAGAGTGTACAACAAACGCTTCATCTTGCACCAACTTCATTCTTCATTCTCCAACCCAGTTTCTGAGAATGTAAACCAAAGTAGCAAGAATAATATGTATGCCATGTGTATGTGAACTATTTAGGATAAAAATGCAAGTGGTTACCAGTTCAGTAACAGTATTGTACTAAATGTTTGTTTTAATTCATGTTTGATATTATCAATAAAAACTCCATTGAAGAAAAAAAAAAAAATTGATAGACGTATTCGTTATCATAAGAAGGGCAGATCTTTAGCACTCGCCAGGGTGTCCCATGCGGTTAGTCCTCCTGAGGTCTCGGAGTAGGAACCGATGCAATTGGGGCATGGCCATCTGACAGGTTCTGAGAGAGCTAGGAGAATGAAGGAGGGACTATGCCTATACTGTGGGCAGAAGGGTCACCGAGTGCAGAAGTGCAGCAAGAGGGCGGAAAACTTGTCCGCTTAGGGCTGGTTGGAGGTACCGCCCTAAGCGAGCAAACCCTACCTCCATATCACAGTAAGATCTTGCTGCCTTGTTCCCTTCAATGGGAGAATCAAGTTGGTCACACTATTGTCAGGAGAATTGTTTAGGGTCTGTATCAGTCTGTTCCTCTGAGGTTCACGTTGAAGGGGTTCCACCTCAGTATTCTGAATTCAGTGACGTGTTTTGTGCCCGGTCTGCGGACAGGTTGCCTCCCCATAGACCCTATGACTATCCTGTTGAGCTGAGACCAGGTACTATGCCCCCTCGGGGACGGTTGTACAATCTTTCTGGTCCCGAGAAGATCGCGATGAAGGATTATATCAGGGAGAACTTGGAGAAGGGCTTTATCCATCCTTCCAAGTCCCCTGCGGGAGCGGGGTTCTTCTTTGTTAAGAAGAAAGACGGTGGTCTTCGCCCGTGTATAGATTATAGACAACTTAACAAGATTACCATCAAAAACCGTTACCCTCTCCCACTCATCGACGATCTATTCTCACAGATTACTGATGCCTGTGTTTTTTCCAAGTTGGATCTGAGGGGGGCAAACAACCTTATTCGTATCCGAGAGGGCGACGAGTGGAAGACCGCGTTTAATACACCTCACGGTCACTATGAGTACCTCGTCATGCCCTTCGGGTTATGCAATGCCCCGGCGGTCTTTCAGGAGTTCGTCAATGATATCTTTAGAGATGTATCAGGCAGATTCTTAGTGGTTTATCTTGATGACATTTTAATTTTTTCGAAAGACTTGCAGCAGCATAGGCAGCATGTTAGGTTTGTCCTCCAAAAACTACGTGAGAACCAATTATACGCCAAGTTGGAGAAATGTATTTTCGAAGTCAGGGAGGTAGCCTTTCTGGGATACATTATCTCCACATCTGGGTTGGCAATGGATCCTAGTAAGGTTGCAGCAGTCCTGAAATGGCCACAGCCTTCAGGCCTCAAGGCACTGCAGAGGTTTTTAGGATTCGCCAACTATTACAGGAGGTTCATTAAGGGGTACTCTTCGGGGGTGGCCCTTATGACTCAGTTGACAAGAAAGGGGGCTGATGCTAGTAACTGGCCATCTGAAGCAGTTAAGGCCTTTGAGTTGTTGAAAGCAGCCTTCTGTTCCGCTCCCATCTTGCGTCATCCTGACGTCACCCGCCCCTTCATTGTGTAGGTGGATGCGTCCGATGTAGGAGTCGGCGCAGTTTTATCGCAGGCTTTTGGCCCGAATGGTAAGGTTCATCCGTGTGCATACTTCTCAAGGAGGTTTGCGCCCGCGGAGAAAAATTATGATGTGGGGAATCGAGAGCTGTTGGCCATCAAACTGGCACTGGAGGAGTGGCGCCATTGTTTGGAAGGGGCAGAGTTCCCTTTTACAGTGTATACAGATCACAAAAACCTCGAATACATTGAGAAAGCTAAGAGGTTAACGCCCAGACAGGCCAGATGGGCGCTTTTCTTTTCTCGTTTTGATTTTGTGATCACGTATAGGCCAGGTGACAGCTGATGCCTTGTCTAGGTGCTTTGAGCCTGAGTCTGCCCCATCTGCTACTCCCACTAATATCCTCCCTGAAAAGTACTTTCTGGCAGCTACTGAGATCTCGGAGGATCTTTCCAAGGTGCTTTCGGCATGTCAGGCTAATGTTCCTAAGGGGAAACCCGAGGGTCTCCTCTATGTTCCCATCTGCTTCCGAGGGCAAGTGCTACGTATGTTTCATGAACACAAGAATGTGGGACACCCGGGCATTGCCCATACTCAGGAACTGTTGAGTAGGGCTGTCTGGTGGCCTTCTTTCATATCCGACTGTGAGGAGTTTGTCAAGTCCTGTTCTGTCTGTGCCAGGTGCAAATCCTCCAGGAAGGCTCCAGCCGGGTCTCTCCAACCCCTGCCTTCTCCACAGGTTCCATGGTCCCACATCTCCATGGACTTTGTGGGTGAACTGCCTGAATCTGATGGTAAGACCGTCATCTGGGTCGTAACTGACAGGTTCAGTAAGATGGCACATTTTGTTGCTCTGCCCGGGTTGCCGTCTGCTCAGGATTTGGCAGAACTATTTGTGCATAACATCTTTAAGCTTCATGGAATTCCTGTGGATGTGGTTTCAGACCGAGGGGTACAGTTTGTATCTAAGTTCTGGAGGTCCTTTTGCAAAGATTTGGGCATCTCTCTGTCTTTGTCATCTGGCTACCATCCCCAGACCAATGGGCAGACAGAGAGAATCAACCAATCCCTTGAACAATTCTTGAGATGTTATGTGGTGGAGGCGCAACATCTGTCACCAGTCAGGGAGTCACCTCTTCCGGCTCTCCAGGAGTGGCAAGGAGCCTTCAAGAAAATTTGGGAGAATGTCAGGTACAATCTGAATAAGGCCTTTAAGATCCAGAAAAAGTATGCGGACAAGAGACGTTCCATTGAATGGAACTTTGTTCCGGGGGATTTTGTTTGGGTATCCACCAAACATATCTCTCTCAGACAGCCATCGGCAAAACTGGGTCCCCGGTTTATTGGGCCTTTCCCTGTGGAAAGAAAGATTAATGATGTGACGTACAGGGTGAAACTACCTGCCAGTCTGAGATGTGGCAGGACATACCATGTCTCCCTATTGAAACCTGCTGTTAGGGTAGACTCGGCTCCCCCTTCTCCTGTGGTGGTCGATGGGGAACTGGAGTATGAGGTTCAGGATATCCTGGATTCTCGCACTGTACGCAATAAAGTTCAGTATCTGGTTCACTGGAAGGGGTATGGACCAGAGGAAAGATTATGGGTTCCCCTTCGAGATCTGCATGCCAAAGAGATAAGAAAGAAGTTTCATGAGTCACATCCCGGGAAACCTGGAGAGGCATGTCCGGAGGCCACGCCTGAAAGGGGGGGTACTGTCATAAGACGGCGGTCTGACCGCATTCAGCAAGTGGAACGCGGAGGTTTGTCCGCGTCTGCATCAGCGGCACCATCCACCACATGGTCGCATGCGGAACGCGGAGAAACGTCCGCATCGGCGGTGCGATCCACCGTTCGGTCACAGGCCTCTCGGCGTACTTTACGTCAAAGCTGTAGTCCGGTTCTTCCCTCACAGGCCTCAGGGCCTGTCACACACCAACACTATCCTCAATCCAGTCTGAACCCGGTAGGGGCTGCGCGCGTGTGCAATAAAGCCTTTTATACTCTTAGAAGGAGAGTCAGCTGACCAGCCCGGTCCTTGAGCTGTGTTGTGATTGGCTGATTGGTTGGGCGGGCTGTTTGAGCCCAGCACAGTATAAAAGCAGGCATTCTGTCAGTTGCAAGTTGTCTGCAGTAAGCGTTACTTTGTGATAGCCCTCAGACCTTAGCTAGATCCAAGAGAGACAGTCCTAGCTGGAGCAAGGCTCCTGTCTCTCATCAGTCAGTCTTTGTTGTTTTCCTGATTATTGTATATCTGTATGTGACCTGATCTTTGTTATAGTCAGCCAGTCAGTTGATCTAATAGTCAGCCAGATAGTGATCTGACAGTCAGTACCATCGTGGGCCAAGTGCGGCTTGCCGTAACTAGCCCACAACAGTCAGATTTGTTATTTTCCTGATCTGCGACATATATTGGTTTTGCCAATATATTCGCAAGCACTATTGTTATCTGTGCCATTTTCTGATCTCCCGTTGCCGAACCTCTGCTTGTCTATTTCACTACGAGTTCGGCTTTCTGACTTTGTACCTCCGCCTATCTGATTTCCGTTACTGACCTTGGCTAGATTTCTGACTCTGCTCTCTGTTTCACGATTTGGTACCTCGCAGCCAGTTTGTTACCGAACCATTTCCGTCTGACTTTGCCCCCTTTAGTGATTCTTCCACTAAAGGGTTTATTCTGCTGAATCCCTCCTTGCGGAGGTCTCAGTGGTTCCCCAGTATATCATTGCTGCTGGGGAACGCGATTCTAGCGTTACGTCATCTAGTCGCAGAATCGCACACACTGCGTTTCTCTTTTAGAGGTAGCCAGTCCTCTTAAACCCACCACCCACAGTGGTGGGTTTTCCACTGTCGTTATACCTGGTATCCAGAGTTACTAATAAATATCCGCATTATTGGTGATTCCGCAGATCGCCACATAATCGGATATATCAGCATTATTGGTAATACTGCGGATCACCAACAATCTGAATACTCTGAGTGTGCACCAAACACCACACATTGTTACATTGTGCAATCATACCCCCTTACCTCACCCGTCTTAGGGGTGGGTACAGACCACACGTGGCTTCGACCACGCCGGATATCTGTCCCCTTTCTTTTACCAAGGAGAGCGACCGCATCCAGGTCCCTAGGGACCACCCCGATTGGAGTCGGGTTTGTTGTCTCCACCTGCTTCCAGTGGTCGGTTGCCCCTCTGCAACCCACCTTTGTGAGTAGTGTCTTACTTTTATTATGTTCCATTGTTTTTGACATACTACACCATTGGGCTCCCACTTTTGTCTCCTGCATCTTTTCACTAGAGGGTGTTTTTGACACCCACATCCCACTACATAAAGATTGGAAGATGTTGCCAGTCCCTGCACTGGCCACACAGCCCCACAGCATGATGGAACCACCACCATATTTTATTGTAGGTAGCAGGTGTTTTTCTTGGATTGCTGTGTTCTTTTTTCTTCATGAATAACGCCCGTTGTTATGCCCAAATAACTCAATTTTATTTTCATCAGTCCACATCACCTTATTCCAAAATGAAGCTGGCTTGTCCAAATGTGCTTTAGCATACCTTTAAGTGGCTCTGTTTGTGCTGTGGGTGGAGAAAATGCTTCCTCTACATCACTCTTGCATACAGAATCTCCTTGTGTAAACCATCTAAACCATGATGGTGAACAATCTTTGTCTTTAGATCATTTGAGAGTTGTTTTGAGAGCCCCATGTTGCTACTCGTCAGAGAGAGTTAAAAAAGGAGGGACACTTACAATTGACCCCCTTAAATACTCTTTCTCATAATTGGATTCACCTGTGTATGCAGGTCAGGGGTCGCTGAGCTTCCCAAGCCAATTTGAGTTCCAAGAATTAGTTCTAAAGGTTTTGGAATCAATAAAATGACAACATTTTCTAAATGTATACACCTGACTAATTTTGTTTAAACAATCATTGTGCACTTTCTGTAAATCCAATAAACTCCATTTCACTTCTCAAATATCACTGTGTGTGTCTCCTATATGATATATTTAACTGACATATTTTATTGTAACAACCAACGATTTATACAGGAAAATCATGTCGATTAACAAGGTTGCCCAAACTCTCGCACCCCACTGTCTATATATATATATATATATATATATATATATATATATATATATATATATATATATATATATATATATATATCCAGTGGGTTGCAAAAGTATTCGGCCCCCTTGAAGTTTTCCACATTTTGTCACATTAATGCCACAAACATGCATCAATTTTATTGGAATTCCACGTGAAAGACCAATACAAAGTGGTGTACATGTGAGAAGTGGATCGAAAATCATACATTATTCCAAACATTTTTTACAAATAAATAATTGCAAAGAGGGGTGTGCGTAATTATTCGGCCCCCTGAGTCAACACTTTGTAGAACCACCTTTTGCTGCAATTACAGCTGCCAGTCTTTTAGGGTATGTCTCTACCAGCTTTGCACATCTAGAGACTGAAATCCTTGCCCATTCTTCTTTGCAAAACAGCTCCAGCTCAGTGAGATTAGATGGACAGCATTTGTGAACAGCAGTTTTCAGATCTTGCCACAGATTCTCAATTGGATTTAGATCTGGACTTTGACTGGGCCATTCTAACACATAGGTATGTTTTGTTTTAAACCATTCCATTGTTTCCCTGGCTTTATGTTTAGGGTCATTGTCCTGCTGGAAGGTGAACCTCCGCCCCAGTCTCAAGCCTTTTGCAGTTTCCAAGAGGTTTTCTTCCAAGTTTGCCCTGTATTTGGCTCCATCCATCTTCCCATCAACTCTGACCAGCTTCCCTGTCCCTGCTGAAGAGATGCACCCCCTGAGCATGCTGCTGCCACCACCATAGTTGACAGTGGGGATGGTGTGTTCAGAGTGATGTGCAGTGTTAGTTTTCTGCCACACATAGCGTTTTGCATTTTGTCCAAAAAGTTCCATTTTGGTCTCATCTGACAATGCCTTTCTTCTTGCCACTCTTTCATAAAGGCCAACTTTGTACAGTGCATGACTAATAGTTGTCCTATGGACAGAGTCTCCCACCTGAGCTGTAGATATCTGCAGCTCGTCCAGAGTCACCATGGGCCTCTTGACTGCATTTCTGATCAGCGCTCTCCCTGTGAGTTTAGGTGGATGGCCTTGTCTTGGTAGGTTTACAGTTGTGCCATACTCCTTCCATTTCTGAATGATCTCTTGAACAGTGCTCCTTGGGATGTTCAAGGCTTTGGAAATCTTTTTTTTTTTAGCCTAAGCCTGCTTTAAATTTCTTAATAACTTGATCCCTGACCTGTCTTGGACCTGTCTTGTGTGTTCTTTGGACTTCACGGTGTTGTTGCTCCCAATATTCTCTTAGATAACCTCTGTGGCCCTCACAGAGCAGCTGTATTTGTACTGACATTAGATTACACACAGGTGCACTCTATTTAGTCATTAGCACTCATCAGGCAATGTCTATAGGCAACTGACTGCACTCAGATCAAAGGGGGCCGAATAATTATGCACACACCACTTTGCAGCTATTTATTTGTAAAAATAACAGTATCAACAGTATATACATATGTGTGTGTATATATATATAAAAAAACACACACACACACACACACACACACACACACACACACACACACACTTTTGGGCAACCTTGTTAATTGTCATGATTTTCCTGTGTTAATCAATGGTTGTTGCGATAAAAAAAATGTCAGTTAAATATATCATATAGGAGACACCCACAGTGATATTTGAGAAGTGAAATTAAGTTTATTGGATTTACAGAAAGTGTGCAATAATTCTTTAAACAAAATTAGGCAGGTGCATAAATTTGGGCACCACAAAAAATAAATTATTATTATTAAGAATATTAATTTAGTAGATCCTTCTTTTGCAAAAATTAAAGCCTCTAAACTCTTTCTGTAGGTTCCAATGAGAGTCTGGATTCTGGTTGAAGTTATTTTGGACCATTCCTTTTTACAAAACACAAGCAACAAGAACAGAAGATGTCCGGGTACCAGCAGCTGCAGAGCAATCCACCACTTTATTTACATCCCCATCACCAGCAGATACAAGGCAATGGGTCAGACGCGGTGAGCGGTAAGTCCCTCCCCTTCCTCTCCTCCTCCCTAATTCTACAGCAATTGTTAACGTATATTTAAGACGGAATTTGCTGAGTGTTTTGTTGGTCTCTGAGGAAGCAACGTGTGTTGTGAAACGGCTGTTAGGCCTTGCTCTGGATTGCTCTGCAGCTGCTGGTGCCCGGACATCTTCTGTTCTTGTTGCTTGTCTATTGATCCTAGTCTGGAGGCACAGTAGAATCCATCCTACCTCCATCAGGTTTGTCGGTCCAAGCATCTAGTGCCGTCCTAGTACTTCTCTCCCTAAAGAACCTTTTTACAAAACATTTCTAGTTCATTCAGGTTTGATTGTTTCCGAGCATGGACAGCTCTCTTTAACTCACACCACAGATTTTCAATTATATTCAGGTCTGGGGACTGAGATGGCCATTCCAGAACATTGTACTTGTTCCTCTGCTTGAATGCCTTAGTGGACTTTGAGCAGTGTTTAGGGTCGTTGTCTTGTTGAAAGAGCCAGCCCCGGCGCAGCTTCAGCTTTGTCACTGATTCCTGGACATTGGTCTCCAGAATCTGCTGATACTGAGTGGAATCCATGCATCGCTTAACTTTGAGAAGATTCCCAGTCCCTGCACTGGCCACACAGCCCCACAGCATGATGGAACCACCACCATATTTTATTGTAGGTAGCAGGTGTTTTTCTTTGAATGCTGTGTTGTTTTTCCTCCATGCATAACGCCCCTTGATATGCCCAAATAACTCAATTTTAGTTTCATCAGTCCACAGGACCTTATTCCAAAATGAAGCTGGCTTGTCCAAATGTGCTTTAGCATACCTCAAGCAACTCTGTTTGTGCTTTGGACTGAGAAAAGGCCTCCTCTACATCACTCTCGCATACAGAATCTCATTGTGGAAATTGAGACAAATGGTTGAACAATGCACAGTGACTGCATCTGCAGCAAGATGATGTTGTAGGTCTTTGGTGCTGGCCTGTGGGTTGACTTGAAATTTTTCTTGGTCTGCCACTTTGAGCTTTAACTTGAACTAAGCCTGTGGTCTTCCATTTCCTTAATATGTTCCTAACTGTGAAAACAGACAGCTCAGATCTCTGAGACCGCTTTCTGTATCCTTCCCCTAAACCATGATGGTGAACAATTTTTGTCTTCAGGTCATTTGAGAGTTGTTTTGAGACCACCATGTTGCTACTCTTCAGAGAAAATTAAAAGAGGAGGGAAACTTACAATTGACCCCCTTAAATACTCTTTCTCATAATTGGATTCACCTGTGTATGTAGGTCAGGGGTCACTGAGCTTACCAAGCCAATTTGAGTTCCAATAATTAGTTCTAAAGGTTTTGGAATCAATAAAATTACAACAGTGACCAAATTTATGCACCTGTCTAATTTTACTTAAACAATTATTGCGCACTTCCTGTAAATGCAGACACCAGTAACAATGCAATAAATCTATTCCCCACAGACTAACATGTTCTAATAGGGTAGCATAACAATGAAAAGTATCACAGAGCACACAGAGCACAAATCAAATACTTGCCAGCTCAGCAAAATTAGAACAGTAAGTGAAAGAAATATGCTTAACACATACAAGTGCACAATATGTGAATGTCTAAAGTAGTAACCTCCTGCACAATTCAAATGTCACTTTAAACAAGTGCATCTATACAAAGAGGCAAAGAGGCGTGCACCTTCCGTCTCAGGTTTATTTCCACATTAGTGACATTCCGTAATCTGTGCCAAACCTTTAACATTGCATATTGCATAGGTATTGTTGTGCATACAAAATCTTACGTGTCCTTGGACTAGGGGGTCCTCATAGTGAAAATGGAGGTGGGTGGTGGGTACGAGGTGGCAAAGCGACGGCCGTTTCGCGTCTCCTGACGCTTGGTCACGCTGCAGACCACTATGAATGGGGTCCGTGAGCTTCCGGAATTAAGACGGAGCATAAGCCCCGCCCCTTCCGGTCGCATCACTTTCCCCAAAGCTGAGTTGGTTGCCATGGCTTCTGGGACGCTTAATTCCGGGATCGCGGACAGAGACCAATGGTTAGCTTTATTGCCATTGGTCAGTGCGAAGTAATGGAAAGTCATATTCTAAATCTCAGACTATAGCGAGTTACTAATGACGGTGTGTATAACAAACCTTGCCGCTCTTCTATATTTAGAAGTATATACGGCGATTAGTTACACTTTCTTGCATGTTGGACCCTTAAAAAAGTAGTTCCTTTTAAAAAAATGGACTTTGAATAGTATATTATATATACATTGTAAATTGTGGACATATTGATGGAATTATGATGCCTAATATGTATTTTAGTTGATTGAAATGGTCATAATGTATATCTCTAGTTAATATTGGTAGGAAGCTATAACTAAAGGAGAGGGATAAGAAATAGTTAATACGAATAGAGCTTCGATAATGGAGATGTCATGTTGTAAAGAGTACCATTGTGGAACTCTAGCCTCTTGACAGATGCCCTATCCTAGATGTATCAAATGTAGGTACGTTTTATTAAATTTGAAACAGCATCCCCATGTGTTTTTAAATAGCCACAGCTAAGTCACATACACATTTGGCACTTTAAACACTAGTATTTGGTTGCCAAGGCAACGGTTACGCCAAACCTAGAGGATCAGCGGACCCTTTTAATCCAGCTGTAATATATGCTGTTCGATGGTGAAGGTGGGGCCTGAAAAGGAGCCCACCGCGCATGTGCCCCACTACGGGCAGCACTGTATAAGTGTAACTAATCGCCGTATATATTTCTAAATATAGAAGAGCGGCAAGGTTTGTTATACACACCGTCATTAGTAACTCGCTATAGTCTGAGATTTAGAATATGACTTTCCATTACTTCGCACTGACCAATGGCAATAAAGCTAACCATTGGTCTCTGTCCGCGATCCCGGAATTAAGCGTCCCAGAAGCCATGGCAACCAACTCAGCTTTGGGGGAAGTGATGCGACCGGAAGGGGCGGGGCTTATGCTCCGTCTTAATTCCGGAAGCTCACGGACCCCATTCATAGTGGTCTGCAGCGTGACCAAGCGTCAGGAGACGCGAAACGGCCGTCGCTTTGCCACCTCGTACCCACCACCCACCTCCATTTTCACTATGAGGACCCCCTAGTCCAAGGACACGTAAGATTTTGTATGCACAACAATACCTATGCAATATGCAATGTTAAAGGTTTGGCACAGATTACGGAATGTCACTAATGTGGAAATAAACCTGAGACGGAAGGTGCACGCCTCTTTGCCTCTTTGTATAGATGTGATTGAACTCTTTCTTCAGATACATTTGCGGAGCACACGTCTTGCGACAGGTGGAAGAACTGCATAAAGGGGTCCTCATAGAGAGTTGCCTGTGTATATGCGTGGAGGGCTATTATCTTGCAAGTGGGATGTGCCACACAACTGCTTTCCCTTTGAATGACTTTAAACAAGTGCACAATACAGTGCACACAAACAGAAACATTCAATAAAGATCCTAACCTTACTTAAAGAGAAACCGTGACCAAGAATTGAACTTCATCCCAATCAGTAGCTGATACCCCTTTCCCATGAGAAATCTTTTCCTTTTCACAAACAGATCACCAGAGTGTTCTGTATGGCTGATATTGTGGTGGAACCCCTCCCACAGGAAACTGTGAGGACCATGGTCCTGGCAATTTCCTGTCTGTGAATCTCTTGGCATTGTGGGAAATGGCTGTTTACAGCTGTTTGCAAATGACATACAAATCAAGCAGCAGTTACTTCCAGTGACATCACCTGCCAGCAGTAAAAATGTCACTATGTGATAAATGTTAGAAAGTAAATCAGGGAGAGGAAAGATTTGACAATGGACAAACACTGATTAATTCATTTATACATAGATATTGTAAAAATGAAGCACTTTTTTATTACATTATTTTCACTGGAGTTCCTCTTCAACTCCCAACAGTAGGCTACAATGCAGTTCTGCACTCGAGGTACCCCTTTAAAGAGGGTTATGTGCACAATTGGGAACCTTGAGAGGAAAGTTGCAGCAACAAGTTGGCCCCTGAGGCACTCAGAAACAACAGCCCAGATGCCAGTGAGGTGAGAGGGGACATGTTAACCATTTGAGGACCACGGACTTAAACCCATCTAGTGACCAGGCTATTTTTTACAAAATAAGCCACTGCTGCTTTAACCTCCTGAGCGTTAGGCCCCTCAGGAGGTTTTGCTAGCCTGAGCCCCCCCAGTCTAAATCTAATAGCTTTAGTGGCTTTATTAGAAGTTAGCTAGCACTAGACTAGCTTGTATAGGTCGCTGGCACCCTCTGATCGCCCCTATCTCCCGATAGTCACTATATTCATTACCCAGCCTCTATCCAGCGATCATGCAGCCTCCCCGCATAGCTCTGTTCTTCTCTATGGGGAGGATCGTACATGTACGCCACCGACAAGCGCATTCCCAATCCTCCCCATAGAGAAGAGTGGAACTGTGCGGGGAGGCTGCGGCGATCGCTGGAGCCAGGCTGGGTAATGTATAAGTGGCTTAATCAGGGTGATCGGGGGGTGTCGGTGACCTAAACAAGCTAGCCTAGTCCTAGGTAACTTCTAATAAAGCCACTAAAGCTATTAGATTTAAACTGGAGGACACCTGAGGCCAGCATGGCCGACACAGTGTCGGGCATACCGCTCAGAAGGTTAAGGCCTCGCTGCTACAACTCCGCATACAAGTGATCCCCCCCCCCTCTTTTCTGTCCACCAACAGAGCTTTCTGTTGGTGGGCTCTGATTGGTGCTGGGGTGCTTCTTTATTAATATTTGTTTATTTTTTAAATACATTTCTCTATTTATTTAATAATGTTTTTAACCTCCCTCCCCCCGTCAGCCAATTAGTACAATCGGCTGTCATAGGCTTCAGCCTATGAGAGCCGATCGCTCTCCTGTCCCCAGTACAGCGCTGCCTTAGATCGCAGCACTGTACAGAGTAAATAGATGGCAGTTTAGCCATATAACAGTCTCCTAATGGTGATCCCCACTGGGAGACTGATGGAGCGGAGATGAGCATGCATTGCCGCATGAATCTCCTGCAAAACCCCGCCCCAGGACTTCACACCAATTGGCGTGTAGCGGTCCTGGGGCTCCCGCCACGTTCACGTCAATTGGCGTTACATGGTTGGCAAAAGGTTAACCAGGCTACAGTTCTGAATGGCAGACTATAGCAGAACAGTCCTGACTCCTGACATACATTGGCCCTGAATTCACTAAGTTTATCTCCTGTCTTTAACTACTTCAGCCTTCAGTCGTTTTCACTTTATGCATCCGAGCAATTTTCACCTCCCATTCATTAGCCTATAACTTTATCACTACTTATCACAATGAACTGATCTATATCTTGTTTTTTCCGCCACCAATTAGGCTTTCTTTGGGGGGTACATTTTGCTAAGAGCCACTTTACTGTAAATGCATTTTAACAGGAAGAATAAGAAAAAAACGGAAAAAAATCATTATTTCTCAGTTTTCAGCCATTATAGTTTTAAAATAATACATGCCTCCATAATTAAAACTCATGTATTGTATTTGCCCATATGTCCCGGTTATTACACTGTTAAAATTATGTCCCTATCACAATGTATGGCGACAATATTTTATTTGGAAATAAAGGTGCATTTTTTCCGTTTTGCATCTATCACTATTTACAAGTTTAAAAAAAAAAAAAAAAAAATAGAAATATTTCATCTTCACATTGATATTTTAAAAGTTTAGACCCTTAGGTAAATATTTACATGTTTTTTTTTATTGTAATGTTTTTTTTTTTTGTATTAAACATTTTATTTGGGTATTTTTGGGAGGGTGGGATGTAAGCCATAGTTTTATAATGTACATGTGTCTTGAGTTTTATTTTTTTCACTTTTAGTTGTAGTTTTACTTTTTGGCCACAAGATGGCGGCCATGAGTTTGTTTACATGACGTCACTCTAAGCGTAATATACGCTTAGAGCGACGTATGGGGGACGTTACAGCCAGAAAAAGTGCAGCTTCCGTGAGAAGCTGTCGCTTTTTCAGCGGGGGAGAGGAATCAGTGATCGGGCACCATAGCCCAATTCACTGATTGCCAGGCTAACGAACCGCGGCCGGGAGCGCACGAGCGAGCACACGCGCGATCGGCCGCGGGAGCGCGCGGACGCGCACATGGCCTCCTGGGCGTACCTAGTACGTCCAGGAGGCCAAAGTCGTTAATAACGTTTCTATAGTTATCACCATGGTGATGAGGCATGTAGTATTCAGGAAACATTTTAACTCAGGCAAACCTAAACTTAACTCTTCTGTCTTTTAGTTAACTCTTCAATCTTTAAAATAACTCCAGCATTCTAAAGTTAAAGACAGGCTATTAATTGTGTGTGAAAATAACTACAGAGGAGGTAACTTAACTACAGAGGGGTTAACTTAACTACAGAGAAGGTAACTTAACTACAGAGAAGGTAACTTAAGGAATGAAGAGATAAGTTAACTCTCTCACTGTGTGGAGGAAAGTTTCCTCTTGCCTTATTATCTCCAGCATGATCTTAGTGAATTGAGGCCAATGTGCACAGTTTGTTGCAAGAGGAATAGTATAACTCCAAACCTCTTAGCCAGGTTAATGCCCCTTTATTATTGCAAAGTTAAAGCCTATTGTGGGGTGCAGGGGTCAATCCCTGATAACAGTCTTTTAGCGGGTGCAGACCAGCAGTTCTGAGTTAGGCATTGTCTGCATATATACAGTGGGTTGCAAAAGTATTCGGCCCCCTTGAAGTTTTCCACATTTTGTCACATTACTGCCACAAATCTGAATCAATTTTATTGGAATTCCACGTGAAAGACCAATACAAAGTGGTGCACACGTGAGAAGTGGAACGAAAATCATACATGATTCCAAACATTTTTTACAAATAAATAACTGCAAAGTGGTATGTGCATAATTATTCGCCCCCCTTTGATCTGAGTGCAGTCAGTTGCCTATAGACATTGCCTGATGAGTGCTAATGACTAAATAGAGTGCACCTGTGTGTAATCTAATGTCGTAAATACGAAGGAGGCACTCAATTGGCTTCAAACTTGCGTTTTATCAAATCCCAGTAATACATATTACTGGGATTTGATAAAACGCAAGTTTGAAGCCAATTGAGTGCCTCCTTCGTATTTACTACATTGAACCGTGTGTGGAGTGGTGACCCACAGAGGGATTGTGCACCGGCAACATAGACCTGACTAGGCCTATTCCACAGGGACTCGCTGCACTTTGCTTGTTGTATAATCTAATGTCAGTACAAATACAGCTGCTCTGTGAGGGCCTCAGAGGTTGTCTAAGAGAATATTGGGAGCAACAACACCGTGAAGTCCAAAGAACACACAAGACAGGCCAGGGATCAAGTTATTGAGAAATTTAAAGCAGGCTTAGGCTACAAAAAGATTTCCAAAGCCTTGAACATCCCACGGAGCACTGTTCAAGCGATCATTCAGAAATGGAAGGAGTATGGCACAACTGTAAACCTACCAAGACAAGGCCATCCACCTAAACTCACAGGCCGAACAAGGAGAGCGCTGATCAGAAATGCAGTCAAGAGGTCCATGGTGAGTGACTCTGGACGAGCTGCAGAGATCTACAGCTCAGGTGGGAGACTCTGTCCATAGGACAACTATTAGTCATGCACTGCACAAAGTTGGCTTTTATGGAAGAGTGGCAAGAAGAAAGGCATTGTTAACAGAAAGCATAAGAAGTCCTGTTTGCAGTTTGCCACAAGCCATGTGGGGGACACAGCAACCATGCGGAAGAAGGTGCTCTGGTCAGATGAGACCAAAATGGAACTTTTTGGCCAAAATGCAAAACGCTATGTGTGGTGGAAAACTAACACTGCACATCACTCTGAACACACCATCCCCACTGTCAAATATGGTGGTGGCAGCATCATGCTCGGAGGGTGCATCTCTTCAGCAGGGACAGGGAAGCTGGTCAGAGTTGATGGGAAGATGGATGGAGCCAAATACAGGGCAAACTTGGAAGAAAACCTTTTGGAGATTGCAAAAGACTTGAGACTGGGGCGGAGGTTCACCTTCCAGCAGGACAACGACCCTAAACATAAAGCCAGGGCAACAATGGAATGGTTTAAAACAAAACATACCTATGTGTTAGAATGGCCCAGTCAAAGTCCAGATCTAAATCCAATCGAGAATCTGTGGCAAGATCTGAATACTGCTGTTCCCAAATGCTGTCCATCTAATCTGACTGAGCTGGAGCTGTTTTGCAAAGAAGAATGGGCAAGGATTTCAGTCTCTAGATGTGCAAAGCTGGTAGAGACATACCCTAAAAGACTGGCAGCTGTAATTGCAGCAAAAGGTGGTTCTACAAAGTATTGACTCAGGGGGCCGAATAATTACGCACACCCCACTTTGCAGTTATTTATTTGTAAAAAATGTTTGGAATGATGTATGATTTTTGTTCCCTTCTCACGTGTACGCCACTTAGTATTGGTCTTTCACGTGGAATTCCAATAAGATTGATGCATGTTTGTGGCAGTAATGTGACAAAATGTGGAAAACTTCAAGGGGGCCGAATACTTTTGCAACCCACTGTACGTAGCTCTGCAGATCACTAACTAGACTTAGTAGTATAGCAAGGTCCAGCACTCAGAGAACTGAAAGCTATAACGGACAGCGAGTAACTGAATGCCCAGGGTTTATATAGCAGGAATAGAGCACAGACCAAGCCCTAGAGATGGCCCGAACCTCCGATTTTAGGTTTGCGAATCCGGTTCGTGAACCTCCACAAACGTTTGCGAACCGCCATAGACTTCAATGGGAAGGCGAAGTTTGAAAACTAGAAAAAATTATGCTGGCCACAAAAGTGATGGAAAAGATGTTTCAAGGGGTCTAACACCTGGAGGGGGCATGGATGAGTGGGATAGATGTCTAAAGTCCCGGGGAAATATATGGATTTGACGCAAAGCAGCGTTTTAAGGGCAGAAATCACATTCAATGCTTAATTGCAGGCCTAAACTACTGCATGTGTATACATCAATCAGGGAGTGTAATTCTTCCACCTTCTTCCCTTCCTCTGCTATCTGGGGTTCTCTTCAGTTGTCCAAAGAGAACCCCAGATAGCCATTTAGCAGCAACTACATACACAGTCTCTGTGGCACAATCCGTTAGCACATTTGGCTGTTAACCAAAAGGTTGCTGGTTCAAGCCCACCCAGGGACGGCCTTGCCTTTTGTGTTTTGTGAAGGGAACTAATGTACCCTTCTTAAACTTGAAGATTGCATACAAATGTAAGCAGACTGCAGAGTGGCGCAGCGGAAGTGTGCTGGGCCCATAACCCAGAGGTTGAAGGATTGAAACCATCCCCTGCTAGGCATGATTTAATTTTTGCACGTCGCTTTATCGCATGGGCAAAACGGTTTCCATAGCTCTGTAAGATAAAGTGTAATAAGAGCCCTGCCTTAACTTAGATATTACGGTAGCTAAGACTTCTCCTGGGCCTTTATTGTAGTTGAAGAGATGAGTGAAATGGCTGGCTTCAGCCTGTAATGTTAGTTGACCTGGGTTCGACTCCCGGCCACTGGTGGTATAGTGGTGAGCATAGCTGCCTTCCAAGCAGTTGACCTGGGTTCGATACCTGGCCAATGTATGTGAGCTTGCTTTTGACAGCCTACAAATCCCTGGAAGACAAAATTAGAGAGAGAGTGAGAGGAAGGGAGGAGGAGGGAGGAAGGTAAAAAGACACAAGAACAAGATTAGCTCTCAAAAGAACTGGTGTGGGGTGCTATTTTAGGAATAACAATCAGCCAGGAGCAAGCTAACAAGCTTACAAGAGCCTAAATGATCTTTTCCTAAGAGAGTCTACCAGCAGCTTTCCCTTCACTAATTACTACAGAGACACGAATGACTATAATGGCCGGCGCTGCCTGTCTTATATAAGGGGTGGGGTGGCTCCAGGATATAGTGTAGCCTGATTGGCTACAACGGGCCTGCTGACTGTGATGTAGAGGGTCAAAGTTGACCCTAATGGTGCACTATGGGGCGAACCGAACTTCCGGGAAAGTTTGCGTGAACCACCCAAAGTTCGCCTGGAACCGTTCGCCGGCGAACCGTTCGGGCCATCTCTACCAAGCCCCCAGGAAAATCAGACCAATCAGCAACATCCCTGCAGCAAGTGTCAGCTGACCGCAGGAATCAGCTGACACACTTCAGACATGCCTCCTTAACCTATAAAGGCAGTTCTGAGCTGTGCACGTCCTCCTAGAGAGACTTCCAGAAACAACACGGTGACCCAAATCTACAGGGGAGTCGGGGAAGTAAACAGGCTGACTCACGTGACACATCTACAGAGGAGCCGGGGATGTGACCGACCAAAGTTGAAGAGGAAGCTTCCACCAGCTGCTCAGAGCAGCCTCCAGAGACAACATCAGGTAAGTTTGTTACAGAGAGACTGAGATTTACAATCTTTGTAATCCAGCTGAAATGGTGCTCCTGAAGTCCACACGGCTTGTACAATCCAGATTCCACCAACCTCACAGGTTCGCACAATTCTTATCTAGAGTCTTAATGGAACTTTGCCCTTTAAATGCAGCTTGCAGCACTATATAGTCGGCTCTGACGATTGTCGGTTCGCGTTTTAAGGATCGCTTTAAGGATATACTATATCGAATTTACCAGAATTCAACAGCAATACAGCAGCATTAAGCAGTCACTAAGGTATTTGCATTATTTATAACTTTAAACACTGCTAAAACATCTCGGCCTACACAGACAATCCCTCCCTACTCTCAAACTCCATGACTCCACCTTTCTGCACACCTCTTCCTCCACTACCTACATATTATAATATGCTCTTCCTCCACCTGCTCCTTCACCACCTAGTCCTCACTAAGGTCACCTTCTCTAACTCTAGCCTCCCATTGTGCACTCCACCCCCACGCATCTCCCATACCACTCCATCACTGACTCCCTGCACACCCTACTCTAAACATGTCTCCACCCCCCTCACAGTCCCTTCCCGCACCCACATTCACTCCCTCTCCTCCCTCATTCCCATCCAGACCTCTCACAAGCACACCACCCCTCTCTCCTGCGCCCTCTGGAATGCTAGATCAGTCCGTAATAAAATCACTGAAATCCATGACCTTTTCCTCTCCAACTCCCTCACCCTCTTTGCCCTCACAGAGACATGGCTCACCCCCTCTGACTCTGCTGCGGCCCTCTCCTATGGGGGGCTTCACCTCAGTCACACCCCCAGACCAGAAAACAGGTCTGGGGGAGGAGTGGGTCTGCTCCTCTCCCCATCCTGCACTTTCCGTGTCCTCACGCCACCCCCTTCCCTAAACTTTACCTCCTTTGAGACACATGTTATCCACCTCTACCATCCCATTTCGGCAGTCATCGCAGTCCTTTACCGCCCCCCATCCACATCCATTAAACAATTCCTGGACAACCTGGCCTCTTGGCTCCCACACACCCTCCCCTCTGACCTCCCCATACTTACTTGGGGACTTCAACATCCCCATGGACAGTCCTTACTCCCCTGAAGCCTCTCAATTGCTCTCCCTCACTACCTCCCTTGGCCTCTCCCAACACACCAATTCCTCCACCTACCGCGCTGGCCACACTCTTGACCTGATTTTCTCAAAATCCGCCACCCTCCCCAACCTGGACATCACACCCTTCCCCCTCTCCGACCATCACCTTCTCACTTTGTCGATCTCCCCATCATGCTCCCCCCACCCTCCACCACCCGCAGGTCGTTGGCAGAGAGATCTGCGTAACCTAGACCCAACTGCACTAGCCAACCCCCTCCACTCCCTCACATCCACCCTCCCAAACTATACCTGCCCAAACCAAGCTGTGGCCAAATACAACCAGGCCCTTTCAGCAGCCCTAGACATTGTTGCACCCCCCACATTCCGCCCCAGCCGTACCATCAACCCCCAGCCCTGGCACAATGCACACACTCGCAACCTCCATCAACAGACACGCGCCTATGAACGCAAATGGAGAAAATCCCGCCTCAACTCCGACTTCTTGGAGTACAAGGCCAACCTGCAGCTGTTCTATTCCGCATTAACTGATGCTAAACAAAAATACTTTGCTGCCCTGATCGGATCCCAAGCCTCCATCCCTCGGCGCCTCTTCGCCACCTTCAACTCCCTCCTTAACCCCACCACTCCTCCCCCCACCTCCGCCCTCTCAGCCACTGATCTGTCCACCCACTTCACTGACAAAATAGCCAGCATCCGACGGGAAATCTCATGCCTCCACTCCACCACTTCTTCCTCTCCCACCTATACCTCTCCCCCACCCCACCCACCACTCACTGCCTTTACTCATATCACAGAGGATGAAGTCAGCCATCTCCTAGCCACTTCTCCTGCCACCTCCAGCCCCCTAGACCCTGTGCCATCCAACTGCCTCCATCCTCACTTCCCTGTTCTGGTTCCTGTCCTCACCTCTCTGTTTAACCTCTCCCTCTCCACAGCCACCTTCCCCTCTGACTTCAAACAGGCCACTGTACTTCCCCTACTTAAAAAGCCCTCACTAGACCCCTCACTTCCATCCAGCTACCGCCCTATCTCCAGACTCCCTTTTGCATCTAAACTCCTGGAGCGTCTAGTCCACCAACGCATGACCCATTACCTTGACTCCAACTGCCTGTTTGACCCTCTACAATCAGGATGTCGGCCAGCCCACTCCACCGAGACTGCCCTCACCAAGGTCGTCAATGACCTCACGCTTGCCAAGGCTGAAGGAAAATACACTATCCTTCTCCTCCTAGACCTCTCATCAGCATTCGACACTGTTGATCACTCCCTGCTACTCCAGTCCCTGCAATCTGTGGGTATCCAAGACCTTGCCCTAGAATGGTTCTCCTCCTACCTCTCAAATCGCTCCTTCAAGACCTCCTTCAATGTTTCCTCCTCAACCTCCATCCCACTTTCAGTTGGGGTCCCGCAAGGCTCTGTTCTTGGACCCCTGCTGTTCTCCATTTACACCGCCTCCATCGGAAAACTCATCTCCTCTCTGAGTTTCAACTATCACCTATATGCAGATGACACCCAGATTTACCTCCATACCACTGACCTCTCCACCACCACCATGGAGAAGGTATCCTCTGGCCTCTCGGCTATTTAATCCTGGATGTCTGCCAGGTTCCTAAAATTAAACCTGGATAAGACTGAACTCCTAATCTTCCCACCCCGTGCTGCCTCACCTCCCACTGACCTTTACATCACTGTCAATGGCACAATCATTCATCCAACCACACAAGCCCGCTGCCTGGGTGTCACCCTGGACTCAGCCCTCTCCTTCACCACCCACATCCAAACCTTAGCTATGGCCTGCTATTTCCACCTACGCAACATCTCCAAGATCCGGCCTTTCCTTCCCCCAGACACTGCCAAACTCCTTGTCCATGCCCTCATCATCTCCCGCCTGGACTACTGCAACTCCCTCCTGTCAGGCCTCCCTCAAAACCGCATAGCGCCCCTACAATCCATCATGAATGCAGCAGCCAGACTCATCTACTCCTCCCACCTCTCTGTCTCCACGACTCCCCTACGCAAATCCCTTCATTGGCTTCCAATTCACTTCAGAATTAGCTTCAAGGTCCTATGTTTGGCCTACAAATCTATACACAAGTTCTGCCCAAGCTACATCTCTGACCTGGTCAGCAGATATACACCTGGCCGCCCACTTCGCTCCTCCAACAACCTCCTCTTAACCACCCCACGCATCTCGCACTCCCATGCACGACTGCAGGACTTCACTAGAGCTGCCCCCATCCTGTGGAATTCTCTCCCACTGCCCATCAGGCTCGCTCCCACTTTCAACACCTTCAAAAAAACACTCAAAACTCACTTCTTCAAGGAGGCCTACATCAACTCAACACTGCCCTAATCCTTTCTGCCAATAACTTCTTGCTGCACCCCCTCCTTTTGTGTCACCAACCCCTCCATCTAGATTGTAAGATTTGGCAGGGCCCTCTCCCCTTGTGTATCATACTTGACTGTCTGCACTTTACCCAGAATTTGGAACTTGTTACCACTACCACTCCAGTGTATGATCTGGCATTGTACTACTGTCTGCATTGTGTTGTGTATCTTTTTGCTTTTACCTGTATTGTTGTATCTATTGTCTATTACCTGTATTGTTCTGTCACCCCTGTTATCATTGTCTGTAATCCTATTTATTGTACAGCGCTGCGTAATATGTTGGCGCTATATAAATCTAATAAATAATAATAATATTAAAAATAATATAACATAACAATAGCAACAGAGCAGTGTATGTGTCAAATGAATAAGGTTTACATGATTATATGAACTATTAGGCTAGTAAACGTGCCCTGAGAACAACAGCAGGAAGCCAGGTGAATTGGACATAGGAAGGGCTGTTTCTGCTTGGTGAGGGTGTGGTCTGCACTCCAGAGGGAGTTTCCAGTGAATTGGTAAAAGGGATTTTGATTTCATTTAAAAGTTCACATGAACTGAAGAAAAGCAAGTCTATGAACAAGGAAAAATATGTTCTTAATATGTACTTATTTGGAATAGTATGAAATGTTAAGGACCTCATTATTGTGTGTGTATCCCCGCTTATTACTGTAGTTTGACAAGAAGTGGGTAGCTATCTATAACAGGAACACACACACACACACACACACACACACACACACACACACACACACACACTCACACTCACACTCACACTCACACATCTGTTCATCATCTTCTGTTACTGTGACCATCAGTGTTCATGTTAAAAGTCATATAGATTCTAGTAACAGACTATTGTGCTTTAGTCCTTTTGTATGGGGAGGAGAGGTGGTCAGAGAGAGAGAGAGAAGGCACTCTAGAAGACTGCTGGTATCCATATCTAGGAATGCGCCAGCATGCAATAAACTGAAGCAATCAGCTGCTCTTTTTATGAGTTCATGGAACAGATCATTCTGAGCAGATTGCCTGATTGGGGGTCATTTTCTTTCACCTGAAAACAGCAACATCCATTGTTAGTGCTAGTTCAGACAGAGTGATCTGTTAAAAACTAATTATAATTATCATGTCTTATAATAATATATAAAACAATGAACATTTTCATTCAGTTATTGCAAAGACAAAGGGATGCTTCATGCATAATATGCTCATAACTTCCTTGATCTAATTTCATAGATTCAAAATAAACATGTTATTGATTATTTCAATCACAAAGATGAGTTTTTGTCCAAACGGTAGTGACAGTTCTGCGGGTTAATTAGTTCTTCCTGACCTTACCAAGGGATCAGAGATTTTCAATTTAAATCTCCAGAACAAACAATCCACCATGTTTCATTTCACAAATGATACATAAATATCACGTTTTTCATTATAACAACCAAATAGGTCTTTTTCTATTCTAACCGGCTAATTTTACATACCGTAGCCTGATTCTAATTGAAAATTAAAATGAACAATTAATTTCTTATTCTGGTAAATGCTCTAGATGCAGATTAGGAAATCTGTACTACAAGAAACTTATATGCAGATTTAAATCATTTTAATGGACATTGAAAGCAAATTTTAGGGCAGACCTGAACACATTAAACTTTTAAGGATCTATTGTGATCAAACAATTTCTGGTTTCAAAGTATTTGGAATTTGTGAAGCTTGTAATTAATGGAGTGTGCACAGTGAGGAGTCGTGGTGTATTCCCTGTAAACACAGGAACACAATGAAGGGCAAAAGTCGCATAATATGTTATGCATGTGGTTCAACACATACAGTGAAGCACTCTGTAATTACAATACTCGTGAAAATACATAGGTAAAGGAAAACTAATATTCCCCAAATGCATTAAAGCACACCCTAAATGGGAGGGTTTTGGTGGCTGACATATTTATTTGCTTTTAAACAATGCAGATTCAGAGCCGGATCAATACCAAGACACTTCTAGGCAGTTGTCTGGGGCCTGGAGAAAGCCTAGGTGCCTAGTGGATGCTAGCCTCTACCTAATTTAATGAAAATAAGCCAAGTGATCATCAGCGGTGGGCAAAAACTATTCTTGCTATAGGGCCCCATTGCATCTTAATCCTTTTCTGTCTCTAATACTCTTATGGTGCCCATACAGGGTACAATAAAAAGGTTTGATTTTCCCATTTGTTCGACCAAAGCGATGAAATCGAAAATTAAAAAAACAGAAAAACATTATACCATTGTAACAAACGCTGGAAAGGCAACCGCGATGAACAGCGCTACCACCGCAGCTGCCTCCAGCTCCCTGTTTAGCAATGTATCCGTGCCTCAGTCGTCTAGCACGCCAAGGATGGGTCTGTCAGTTGCGCATAAGGTTGCCTTGTCGCGTGCGCGCACGCACAGACAGGACCTTTATGCGGGGAGGAGGCGCGTCAGCGGACCGGCCGGTCAGCTGATGTCAGAGGAGACGCTCGCCACTCCTCATTGGTTAAAAGGAGGGGGGCGTGCCAGAAGGGTCTCCTCTGCTTCAAAAGCCTAGCTGAATCACTCCCAACCTGTCTGCTGTTGCGAATACTCTGTGTTATCGTTCAGACCCTTAGATAGTTTCGGTGTGCTTTGATCCGGGAGGAAACCAGGGATTTCACACAAGATAGGAATTATTTGATAGCTTTAAGATTTACATTACTGTGTTATTATTTGTGTATCACTCTGGCTCGTTCTGACTACTCTTCTGCTCAGCGAATTTGTACCTCTGCTCATCTGATCTTGCTGCCGACTTTGATTGCTAAAACCTTTCTGTCTCTGCCTCCTGATTTTGTACTGCCTCTGTCTGTCTGTTGCCGAACCCGATCTGTCTGACCACTCTACTCTCACCAGAGGGCCCTTGACTCTGGTGAGGGACACTGTACTATTAGTACCCACCAGCTCCTCTGGCGAGGTGTTGCCAAAGCTATCAGTACTACTGTTGCACCAATCACTCATTGCTATTTGTTGTCACATCAGCTTCTTATATACCAGTATTATAGGTGATTCTGCAGATCACCATATAATCAGGTATATATCTGCATTATAGGTGATACTGCAGATCACCTAATAATCAGAATTCTGTTCTTTGCTGACACAAATCATTACAACCATGTATGGGCACTATTAATCATAGACCCTGAACAAGCATGCAGATCACATTATTCTGATTAATCTACATTAATCTACTCTGACGTGTGACTAGATTTGCCACCTGCTTGTTTCAGGTGTGTGTTTCAAAAAATGGTGCAGGACTGCCAGGCACCTGGCATTGTTTTAAAGGACATTTTGCAGCCTCCATCTCCCTCTCACTGCAGATGTCATTTAAAGTCAATGGGACTAGATGATTATTGAAGGTGGGTGTACTTTCTTTTGTCTCATTACTGTACAGTACACATCCAGGCAGCTCTTTGCTGGTATCTTCAAAACTACCATTACCATGATTCATTTATGCTAGCACTCGTTTTTTACTGCACATTGGGGAAAAATTATTATTATCATTATTTAGTATTTGTATAGCGTCGACATCTTACGCAGCACTATACCGAGTATATTGTTTTGTCACTTAACTGTCCCTCAGGGGGCCTCACAGTCTAATCCCTACCATAGTCATATGTCTATGTATGTATTGTGTAGTGTATCATAGTCTAGGGCCAATTTAGGGGGAAGCCAATTAGCTTATCTGTTCTGGGATGTGGAAGGAAACCAGAGTGCCCAAAGGAAACCCTCCCACACACAGGGAGTACCTACAAACTCCAAGCAGATAGTGCCAATTGCTGGGATTTGAACCAGGCAACCGACCCAAGGCTGCTAGGTAAAAGTGACTACCACTATGCCACCGTGCTGCCCAAGTTATAAGTGTAAGGATCCGCTCAGCTGGCTGCACAGGCAGACAGCTGTTTGACCATTCCTCTAGTCTGTGGGCTGCAGGTCTCTGGAAGAGAGACCTGTCTTTCATTTGCAAGTTTCTGATCTGCTCTGCTGCTGAGGAATTTGCATACATTGGTTATGCAAATCATCTAGCTGTCTCATTTGAGGGCTGGCAGTATAAGAAGCTATGTTTCCCAGAGTCCTTTGCTGGTCATTCCTTCAGGGTTTGTTGAAACACTCCTAGAGTGTCAGCCATGCTATATCTTGTCAAAGTTATCTTAGAGTAATTCCTGGGACTGCACTAGGCAGTTTCCCTAGTGCAGTTAGATTGTATATCTGTTTTGTCTGTCTGTTGTGATTGTCCTGTCCCAGCGTTGGTCGACAGGAAATCGTTCTGTTTGTCTGGGTGCTAACCGGAGCAGCGGTTGCTACCGGTAGTCCCTTCTGATCTGTCTTGCTTGGATCGCACTAGCCTCTAGTGGTAGTGGCAGTGGATGCTTCTGTTCTATCTTGCCTGGATCGCACTAGCCTTGTGCTAGTGCTGTGGATCCTTCTGTTCTGTCTTGCTTGGATCGCACTAGCCTCTAGCGGTAGTGGCAGTGGATCCTTCTGTTCTGTCTTGCCTAGATCGCACTAGCCTTGTGCTAGCGCTGTGGATCCTTCTGATCTGTTTTCTTGTTCCTGAGCTTAGATTGCACTCGCTCTGACGGTAAGAGCAGTGGGTCTTTCCTCTCCTATTCCTGTTTTCCGTTTGTCTGTCTTGTCTGATACGAACGCTTGCTGTAGGCTCGGTGAGGTAACCGCTAAGCAAGCGCTCGCGTACTTTGTTTTGTGTTTGTCTGTTGGTGGTTAGTTAGGCGTGCTTGTCTCTGTTGTGCTTAACACGCGGAGACCGCGCTGTAAACGCGTTCGCTGTTGCGAATGAGTGCGGTGTTCGCGTTTAGTTAGCGTTTGTTATTTTCGTTACTTCTCATTGTCGTTTGCTGTGCCTTTGCCACTCTCGTGCCCTGTCTTGCTTCAGCCTTGTATCACCTCTGGCAGTCGCCTCTCTCGCGATTGCGTTCCTACTTTTGTTTCTGCTGTTGTGTGTTCACCGTCGCAGGGTCGCGACTAGATTGGTGAACACACATTCATCCTGTACCTGTGCTCTTTCTCTTTAAGGGCTGTTCAGCCCCGCATTGTCTTGATCTGTACAATCCCCATCTGGCATCTGTGGCCGTGCAGCGGTTGTACTCGTCTGCACTCCACAGCGCCATCTGCCGGTGGGAATTGCCCTCTACTGGTGCTTGCACCAAAGCTGGGTTCCCCCCTTCATACGCTTGTGGAGGATTTCCGCCGTGTCAGCGCACGCCTTGTGCGCTGATCACGGAGATTATTCCGCAAACGTTACAATAAGCAAGTGCTCTCATGAGCCCTTGTAATTTTTTTTCCAAACAATGCGACAAAAAGACATTTGGGTATTAATTTGTCAAGAACTATATATATCCACTGAAAATGAGATGCTAAAAATTTAGTGTACTGGTTTTATGTTAATTTTATGCAAATGCATGCAGCTAAAATATGGACCAATCAAATGAAGCAGCTGAAGTATATGATAAGTGTTATTTAATCCCTACGACTAGATTCACAGTGGAATGTTGCATTGTGTTCCCTTTTAAAATGAGTACCATACATTACAGCTGTGTTGCATCGCATATAGTAAAGTATACAGACAATGAAAAGTATGCTTCTCTGTACCTGTGACGCACTGCACACAGTAATTTACCATACCACTACCCAATTTACCGCAATGCTACCCCCGCACTGTCAATGTCACATAGGTGGTGCATTGTAGTGCAGTAAACCGCATTACAAAGCAGCCATTGCACTACAATGCCCCACTGTGAATGAGGCCTTGTGGTTTTTTTTCTGCACATACCAATGAAAAATGTAATGACTGAGAACATATAAGATGATGCAGTAACATGTAATATAGAAACCTAGTATTATTGTTTTTTTTTGTTTGTTTGTTTTTTTACAAAAAATATAAATTAGCGGAGAAAAGAAGAACATGACTAATTCTATTATGTAATCTCATCTTTATGCGTCTGATTATGTCCAAGGCATGTTCCATATTGTTCAGCTGTGTAATACTTCAGGCCACCATGATACAGATAGGTCAAACATAAATAATGGCTATATCCCTAATGGCACCAGTATACATCTTGCCAGAAACCCATTATCTCCTGAGAGTCATCAAAGATTCAATTTAGTCCATGCTATTTTGTCTTAGTTGAGTTGATAAAATGCCTGAATGGCTAAGACAGCTTGGCTAATGTGCTGTCAGGCAAAAGGAATAAGTTGAATGAATGTAGCAGTAAGTAAAAAACATATACATTACAGATTTTTTTAACAATCTACTTGCCTAGAAGGGAAATGTATGCTCTTGTAAGAATCTGTAAGAGGGAAAAATGTGTTTTGCTTTAATAGTCCTTTATCCAAGGTCACAGAGCATGCCGAGCTTTAGAATAACTTATAGCTCCCTTGATGGTTTTTTTGTTGTTGTTCCCCTAATTTATAATAATCAGAATGGCTCATGGAGTGTAATAGCTTGACAAATGGAATATAGACACCCTAACTAATTAGTCTGTTATACCGAGGGACACAGGCATGAAAAACATGCAAAAATATACCAGTTTTAGTAACATTAGCCATCTTACAACCAAGTGGGACGCTGGATATCTACGGACTTAAGAGAAAGTAGCATGTTACTGACATGCACTAATGGAGATTTGTAATACAATTTATTTTACCTTAGGGTCCTTTCACACTATGCACTATTATGGTAGGTTTAAAGAAAAATAGCAATCAGAAGAAGGAGGCTATGGGGAAAGGTATTTTGAATTAGGTGGAGGTTTTGCTAGCTTTTAGGATAGGGAATAGTATTTTGTACTAGGTCTGTAATACTATATTTTTAAAGGGTACTAGTCATAAGCACCAGGATAACATTAGATTTAGTAGGCTTAAAGAGGAACTTCAGCCTAAACAAACATACTGTCATTAAGTTACATTAGTTATGTTAATTAAAATAGATGGGTAATATAATCTCTTACCCACCCTGTTTTACGAACAGGCAAATGTTTGTAATTTCCTGGGGGCAGCCATCTTTTTGGTTGAAAGGAGGTGAGAGGGAGCATGAGACACAGTTCCAACTGTCCTGTGTCCTGATCACCCCTCCCAGTTGCTAGGCAATGAGAACAACAACATCAGCAATACCATCATGCTTTGCACAGCATCAGGGGGAAAATGCCAGGGCAATTTTATTTGGTGGGGCGGAGCTTAGCTTCTGTACAGCTAAAAATTAGGCTTTGGTAAGAAAAACAAAGTTCTGATGCCGTGAAACTGTTAAAGAAACACCAAGCCTTTTCAGTGCTGCTGAGTAGATTTTTGGTCTGGAGGTTCACTTTAAGGATGATTTTTTGTCAAAAACACATCTCTAAAATATATACACCCTTTCTATCCTAAACAAAGAAACAAGAAAGAGAGACAAAAAGGATACCCTCATCAATGTCCTCTGCACTGCAAGTGGTGCAAAGCAGTAAAAACGTTGTGATTTATCATTCCTCTTTTTCTGCTGGTGCATTTGCATTGCTTCAGCAGTGTGAGCAGTGTGCTGTGTGTGCACAATATTATTATTATTCCTGTGTTTTTATAGTATTATAGTGCTGACATCTTCTGCAGTACTTCTACATAGTGTATGTAGTGATGTCAGTAACTGTCCCTCATAATCTAATTCCTACCATATTCAGTCATTATTGTATGTTCCTATTGTAGTCTGAGGGCATTCCCCCTCTTTTTTTTTTGGGGGGGGGGGGGGGGACTGAATAACCTATTTGTGTATGATTATGGGGTGTGGGAAAAATAGCCACAGAAAGCCAACACGCTGTAAGGCTTGGTGGTGTATTCTCCACAGTCAGCATGCAACGCATGAGCTGGCGTGGAGGAGGTACACACACTAGCACCAGGAAACAGGCTATCCCTAGTATAGTGGAGGGGAGGACTGACTGCAATAGGAGATTGTGGCGCACAGAGCCGGTGCAGATCTGACAGCCACAAACAATGCTTTCGTTATAACGTCTCAGCGCAAAGTAGCGCTGAGCGCACAAACCAGAACTGAGGAGATCAGGACAGGTAGACAGAATGAACGCTTGCTAGCTAGCGGCTACTTAGCGACAGCAAGCGTCCAAAACCAGACAGACTGGAATGAGGCAGCCAATGCGCTGCGGCGATGGCGTGCCTCACAAAGACAGGACAGGACAGTCAGGAAACAGCAGGATCGAGATAGATGAACGTAACACAGATAAATATACAATAAGTATGTTTTCCTAGCGTATTACAATTACAGCTATCAATGAAACTATTTGTTACGTCTGACTAACATATGTATATATCGGCAATGAACCGATATATGACATAAGCAGGAACGCTGACTAGGAATGGAGTAACACAGGGAACAGGATTCAGAAGGATTCGTTATCTCTTCGCAGAGATGAACGCAATCCACAAACAGTAACAGAACAGGATTCAGAAGGATTCGTTATCTCTTCGCAGAGATGAACGCAATCCACAAACAGAACCAGGAGCAGGGTAACTACCTCAGCACGGGTGGTCACGGTACGCGCAACCTACCAAAACGTGCTGGAAAGCTGACTAACTGCACACAGGATATAAACAGTTCGTGTACGTATACATCAGCGACACTGATGTATTAACGTAACACAAATACAAGGAAAATAATAAACGTGCTGGTATGCATATATATTGGCAATGAACCAATATATGATGCAAAGACCAGCAAAGTATCTTTATAACAAGAAACACGATCGGGGGCTAAAGCGACAGCAAGACAGGCTTAAGCTGAAGCTATGAAAACCCAAGGAAACCCTGCAGGAAACAGATCTTTATACTGAGGTCATCCAATGGGAGCAGACATGCAGATTCCCACACAGGTGAATGATAATCAGTCACAAGCTGACAGCAGGGAAAAACAGACAAAGCTATACAGCTTGCATGGAAATAGATCAGAACTGCCTGAGCTGCAGCACTACTTCCAGCAATAGCTGCTGCAGCAGCGATCATTACAGTACCCCCGCCTTTAAAAGTGGATTCCAGACGCTTTTCAAAACTGAAATTTCCAACAAAACAGTCTGACTGATAATTCATGATGACCGGGACAGCCCGGCAAGACCGAATTCCAGAATCAGTCCCCACAAGACTGGACCCATCAGAACCAGAACCTACAGAACCATGCCCATCAGTACTACAAGCCCCAGTGTGACACCCATCAGAACCATGATTTCCAGAAGAAAGCCCTCCGAAACTCCCTGAGCGATACCCACCGCCTTCCAGGAACCGTTCAGAAACGCCAAAGCCTTTGCAATGCCCACCGGTACTGTCTTTACCAACACAAAACCCACTGTTGAACCAGTCCAAGGCACCAGGACAAGTTTTCTCAGAGACCTCCCAGAACACCTTGAAGCTCCAAAGAGATCCCCATAGGTCAGAATGCCCCTTAGGCTCACATGGAGAACTATCAAGAACCCCTATGGAACCTAGGGCAATTCCCGAGTCAGGGCCACAAGGACAAACATCAATATCAGGGCTTTCCGGGACCAGAACCATCTCTGGGCATGCAGGCAGACTGGCAACATCAGAACATGTTCCCACTAAGGAAGCATCAGAGCACGCTAACACCTTAAACACACTTGGGCATTCTGGCACACAAAGAACATCTGGGCACACTGGCACAAGAGAAACCTCTGGGCATGTCAAGGAACTGTGAGCCTCAGGGTCAGCCAAGACAGGACCAAAACCAGGACTGGCCAAAAAAAAATCATCATGACTAGACTTCGCAACTACTGGATTTTTACACGAGAATGCAGGATCAGACTTAGATGTCGCTGATTCCAGCAAAGTCAGTAACAAATCAGATTCAGGGGCACTAACAAGACAGGACAAATCTTCTGATCTATGCACTGAACCAGATAGGGACTCCACAACTACCTCTGGACTGGACAGAGACTCATCTAATACACTGGATTGGAGCTCATGAGGCGCTGCAGAACAAGTCAGCATTGCAGCAGCCCCCACTGGACTAGGCAAAACTGAGGAATTCCCTGGACAGGAAGGGGACTCTGGAACCTCTGCCACAGCGGCCAGAGAACCAGAATCTTTCAGGATACAGGGCTGGGTTTCAGGAACACTCATCAGACCGGACTGAAATTCTGAGATTTCTATTATTTTGACCAGAGAATCAGAATTATCCATGTTACAGGGCAAGACTTCTGAAACATTCAGAGGACAGGGCTGGAGTTCCTCGGCTGTTACAACACTGGAGAGGGACTCAACAACATTGGTTAAATCAGACTGTGTACAGGACAAGGTATCTGACACACTTGCTGACGAGGACAATATTTCAATGGCTTCTGCTTTGCTGGGCAGAAATTCATCAAGTTTTATTAGAGCAGACTGTAATTCCAAAACAGCTGCTAGACAAGTGAATATTACTGCAACACCAACTGAGGTAAGCAGTGCTTCAGCCTCCTCTGCTAGAGGGTTTAAAGTATCCAAAGTACTGGGTGAAGCATAAGACTCTGCGACCACAGCTTCACTGGACAGGATCACTGAACAGTCCATATTGCAGGGCAAAACCATGGAAGCACCTGCTGGACAGCATAATGATTCTGTGACCTGAGTTTCATTGGAGAGTTCTACTGCACAATTCATGGTACAGGGCAAATTTATTGGAAAATTTTCTGAACAAGGTAATAATTCTGCGATTTCAGGTTCACATAGCAGATGCTCTGAGCTATTCACGAAACTAGAGCGAGGTGTAGAAACAGGAAGATCAAGACACAATGTTTGCGCATCTGAATCACCATTCATTTGTAAAATTGGAAAATTCAGATGCTGGGGTTCTGAGTTTACTAGACAGGATTGCTGGGACTCGGAAACTGATGTAGTGCATCTATTGGCATCTGCTGGATCAGACAGGAGTTGAACTTTATTAACACAGGTAATTTCTGCAGAAGTGTTTGCAGAGACAGGCAAGATTTTTCTGGTGTCTGTTTCACTAAACAAAGAGTCATGAGTACTGGCTAGGCTGGACTCGGAAGTCAGCAGGACCTCTGGCTTCTCTGCTGAGAAATTTGCGCAGGGCAAGGTTAAGAATGTATCAGTGGCTTCTGTTTTACTGGGAAGTAACACTGAGTTATCCATGGTACAGGGTGGAATTGCAGGAACTTCAATTTCACACAAAAAGAGCTCCGAATCACCTGCTGAATCAGCCAAAGGTGCTGAAGCAGGCGGGTCAGAACGCCAAATTTGCGAATTCGGAGTCACATAAAAATCATCCAAAATCAGTTCCCACACATCAATCAAGGGAGCCACACAGTCATACCTACACACACCAGCCTCTATTAGGTTATAGGCTGACTTAATGCATGCGTTCAATACCATTTCACTTTTTGCACTGTAAAATTGACAAAATGAACTTGAATCATTCTTCCATTCACAGACCAGGGCTTCCATCTCTCCCCTCTCGAATGGAGGATCCCATGCATACTTAACAGCGAAACATTTAGGCTGATCACAGTCTGCAGATATGATTGTGGCAGGCACATGTATAGGGTTAATTAGCAGGTGATTGGCAGATTCCTTATTCCTAAGAAGCTCCAATACCTGTAGCAAGTGTTTAACTGTAGTGTATGCAAACTTTCCTTGCTTTACAAATAAGTTGATTTGTTCAATACTCTGTAATATCTCCTCATAATCATACTCAGATAATTCTTTTAAACACAAATCTTTATTTTCCCTAGCCAGGGAGGAAAGTTCATTAGTAGTTTCATAAGTCCATTTAACTCCCCTGAAAGACAATTGCATTTCATTATCTGTTAATGGCAGAATCTCATTATAGGTCTCAGTCGCTAAGGATAACGATTCTGCAGATTGGACACGTTTCTTAGAACGTTTGCGTTTTGCCTTTGACCTTGCGGTTTTTGGTGATTTATTCAAAGCTGCAGGAAAATTATCAGTAACACTTTCTGCTTGCTGCTCATTCTTGCAAGCAATTGAAGGAGCAGCTGATTGGCCTGCTGCCAGGAGTTCATTAAGAGGAAAAGGCAATGGATCTATGCGCAACCAGTTATGGATCACAAACGCTAGAAATTCCAGCGGTCTATCTTTCAAATCGGAATGATTGAGAACATCAAATGCCCACTGGAATAATTCCCCTTTAAACAAAATATAACTTAGTTGGAGTGCCCAGGTTGAAACAGGAGTCGCTTGGAGATCAGGATTGGTCAGGAACCTGGCACATTCAGAGAAAAACTCATTTTCTGTTTCAGAGCTAAGTTCTTCAAATTTCTTAAAGGAACAGGAACCATAATTAACAGTGTCATACTTTCTGGGAATCCCCCCCACAATGGGGATTGGTAATGGGGTTTTCATAATGTTAGGCTTGGTGGTGTATTCTCCACAGTCAGCATGCAACGCATGAGCTGGCGTGGAGGAGGTACACACACTAGCACCAGGAAACAGGCTATCCCTAGTATAGTGGAGGGGAGGACTGACTGCAATAGGAGATTGTGGCGCACAGAGCCGGTGCAGATCTGACAGCCACAAACAATGCTTTCGTTATAACGTCTCAGCGCAAAGTAGCGCTGAGCGCACAAACCAGAACTGAGGAGATCAGGACAGGTAGACAGAATGAACGCTTGCTAGCTAGCGGCTACTTAGCGACAGCAAGCGTCCAAAACCAGACAGACTGGAATGAGGCAGCCAATGCGTTGCGGCGATGGCGTGCCTCACAAAGACAGGACAGGACAGTCAGGAAACAGCAGGATCGAGATAGATGAACGTAACACAGATAAATATACAATAAGTATGTTTTCCTAGCGTATTACAATTACAGCTATCAATGAAACTATTTGTTACGTCTGACTAACATATGTATATATCGGCAATGAACCGATATATGACATAAGCAGGAACGCTGACTAGGAATGGAGTAACACAGGGAACAGGACTCAGAAGGATTTGTTATCTCTTCGCAGAGATGAACGCAATCCACAAACGGTAGCAGAACAGGATTCAGAAGGATTCGTTATCTCTTCGCAGAGATGAACGCAATCCACAAACAGTAACAGAACAGGATTCAGAAGGATTCGTTATCTCTTCGCAGAGATGAACGCAATCCACAAACAGAACCAGGAGCAGGGTAACTACCTCAGCACGGGTGGTCACGGTACGCGCAACCTACCAAAACGTGCTGGAAAGCTGACTAACTGCACACAGGATATAAACAGTTCGTGTACGTATACATCAGCGACACTGATGTATTAACGTAACACAAATACAAGGAAAATAATAAACGTGCTGGTATGCATATATATTGGCAATGAACCAATATATGATGCAAAGACCAGCAAAGTATCTTTATAACAAGAAACACGATCGGGGGCTAAAGCGACAGCAAGACAGGCTTAAGCTGAAGCTATGAAAACCCAAGGAAACCCTGCAGGAAGCAGATCTTTATACTGAGGTCATCCAATGGGAGCAGACATGCAGATTCCCACACAGGTGAATGATAATCAGTCACAAGCTGACAGCAGGGAAAAACAGACAAAGCTATACAGCTTGCATGGAAATAGATCAGAACTGCCTGAGCTGCAGCACTACTTCCAGCAATAGCTGCTGCAGCAGCGATCATTACACACGCATGGAAAACATTCACACCCCATGCAGGTAGCATCTCTGAGGCAGGACTACTTTTCACACTTCCACAAAGGGAATGTTGAGTTATAAATATACAGGGGATTGATTGCTATTTTGCCCCATGATAGCAATGCCTCCCAAAAAAATTCTGGATTAATACAAGCACATCAATATCCAGCTGCCTGATGGCTACTGCTGACAGAGATCTTTGAACATATGAAAGGTTGAGTTCCACCTTGTGACAGTGTCACAAATTAGGCTATGTGATTGCCTTTAGTGGATTCTGTGGAACTACAACTCCTCCAAGACCCGACAACTCAAGAACTGCCACATTTCCCCTTGGGTATTCCTATTATTTTTAGTTTTTTTTTTTTTACAACTTTCACACACAGTTACCTAGCAGTCTGAGATAAACTTCAGACTCTATGGGCCATATGCAATTCAGTTTTTCTCCTGAGTTTTCTCCTAGGTGATAGTTTTATTCCTTATTATTATTTATTATTATTTAGTATTTATATAGCGCCGACATATTACGCAGCGCTGTACAGTGTATATATATATATATATATATATATATATATATATTGCCTTGTCACTAATTGTCCCTCAAAGGAGCTCACAATCTACGGTATCTAATCCCTACCATTGCCATATGTCTATATTATGTAGTGTAAGTACTGTAGTCTAGGGCCAATTTTTTTTTTTTTTAGGGGAAGCCAATTAATTTATCCGTATGTTTTTGGAATGTGGGAGGAAACCGGAGTGCCCGGAGGAAACCCACGCATACATGGAGAGAACATACAAACTCTTTGCAGATAGTGCCCTGGCTGGGATTCGAACCAGGGACCCAGCGCTGCAAGGCGAGAGAGCTAACCACTATGCCACCGTGCTGCCCAAACTTATCATAAAATGCTTTTTAAGTCACCATTAAACAAGAAAATACTCAAAATAACAGCGCATATTAAACTTTTGTAAGGTTTTACACTATGGAGCGCTCTATGCATCTTTCTTAGAATGTTCTTGTCTGCACTTTACCCCACTGGAGAGCGGCTCCATGGTTACCTACTGATCACACAAGCGGCGTGGAAGGTCTATTGGAGCGCTAGACGCTTTTATGTTACTTTGTAAATACTCAAAACAAATTTTACAGTACCTTTTCACCAATTTTTGGGTACTTTTTCAATTGTAAAATGCTGAAAATTTAGTTTACAGAGAAGATGAAAATTATATCCTAGGAGGTAACTCAGATGAAAAAAAATAATTGCATATGGGCCTATATGCCTTAAAAATTTCTTTAAATATCCTCAAACTTTAACAGATACGTGGTGGGGGAGCAGCAACAGTGTTAGGGAATAAAGCCCAAGAATTCCTTCGTAAATAGGAGCTGGCTCACTGAGCAGTAAGAGCTGAAATTCGAACCCTGGTTTCTTGTGTCAGAGGCAGAGCCCTTAACAATTACACTTTCCAGCTTCTAGTTACTAATTATAAGCCAGCAAGATGTGCAAATATCACACAATAGCTCATATTCAATTCACTCTTTCTCTTAAAGTACCCCTGAACTGGGTTTTTCTCAACATACTTTTAATTTTCTTGTATCTGTGCTGCTGTGAAATATGTCACAGCACCATCCCCACACCCCAGTGCCCCCTGTGGCGGGTACATCAAAAAAGGGCGTCGGGAAAAAAGGGCGCGTGGTGTAAACGATAAACAGTATTATCGTTTATTGAAATATTGTGTAGAATTTCGTTTAGAAATAGTGTTTTAAGAATTTATAAATCACTAAATAATGTGTATGAGATCGGCAATTCTTAAAACGTTAATCTTCCCTATTTGTAAACTGAAACTTATTTTTATTTGTTAAAAACCCTCCCTGTACCTCTCCCTAACCCCTAGACCCCCTGTTGGTGCCTAAACCTAAGACCCCCCTGTTGGTGCCTAAACCTAAGACCCCCTGTTGGTGCCTAAACCTAAGACCCCCCAGTTGGTGCCTAAACCTAAGACCCCCCCTGTTGGTGCCTAAACCTAAGACCCCCCTGTTGGTGCCTAAACCTAAGACCCCCCTGTTGGTGCCTAAACCTAAGACCCCCAAGTTGGTGCCTAAACCTAAGACCCCCCTGTTGGTGCCTAAACCTAAGACCCCCCTGTTGGTGCCTAAACCTAAGACCCCCCTGTTGGTGCCTAAACCTAAGACCCCCCAGTTGGTGCCTAAACCTAAGACCCCCCTGTTGGTGCCTAAACCTAAGACCCCCCAGTTGGTGCCTAAACCTAAGACCCCCCTGTTGGTGCCTAAACCTAAGACCACCCAGTTGGTGCCTAAACCTAAGACCCCCCTGTTGGTGCCTAAACCTAAGACCCCCCTGTTGGTGCCTAAACCTAAGACCCCCCAGTTGGTGCCTAAACCTAAGACCCCCCTGTTGGTGCCTAAACCTAAGACCCCCCCTGTTGGTGCCTAAACCTAAGACCCCCTATGGATAATAATGTTTTACAGACATTAATAAATAAAAAATGTAAATAAAAAAATGTAATTAATTTTTTTGGGTGGATAATAATGTTTTAGAAATGTTTTATAAATAGTGATTTAGTATCTTTATAAACGTTATTCGTCACGGGCTGATTTTGTAAAGTTAAATCATCACAAACATAGTCATAAATCCTTAAAATTCTCCTGGCGCCGTTTGTTAAAACGTTAATAATCTCGGGCGCCTTTTTCTCCCTGTTCGGCGCCCGATAAACGATATTTATAATGGGAGTGAATGGGGCGCCCTTTTTGTCCACTTGTCTCATGCGCCCAAATCTACTGCTTCCCCCTGTGGCACCTGCTCTGCTGCTCACCTGTAATATTCGACTAAGCAGAATATCGATTATGGGTGAGGAGGTAGTGGCTGTTTTCCCTCCTCTCTGCCCGTCCTTAGGAACGCCCCTCCACTCACCACTTATGGTTACGATATGCTATTACTGCAGGCAGGAGAGCTGCTACAGATAAGAGATGGTTAAATGTATGTTTAGAAAAACCCAGTTCAGGGGAACTTTAAGATTTCTCCATGTAGATAATTTTTTATCTTATCTTTAAAATAACCTTTCAATACTCTGCAATTTAAAAAGTTCCAAAAAGTAGGTGAAAAGGTACTTAGGAGAAAAGGTGAATTGACTATGGGCCAATGTCTGGGGGGAAAACATCCAATGTATTTAAATGGAACTATTTTTCCTTTGCACTTCTATTGAAGCACAGAGGTAGGATGATTATGATGACTGAATGTTGGGCTAGCAGAGCAGTACTACACTTGGTGGCTCCTGTGGCTTTTTGTGTGTGTGTTTTTTATTTCCTCCTGAATGAATTACATGGATTTAATATACAGTGTGACATCAATTACTCCGACAACATATATATGCCTGCAAGTTCCATCAGATATTCAGCAGTCATATCCATCTATCAGATCCATCCCTTTATCTATCAGATGGTGGCAGGTGCTTGTCACTGTATGTTTTATAAGCTTCTCATGGCCATTGTACACTGGGGCTAGTTCTGAGAGCCAGACAGATATTGCCAAACATCCCCTCCGGTGACAGAGTGGGTATGTATTAATTGCTTTCCCCAGATATTTTGGCACAGTGGGAAAAACCATTGAGTTTAATTTTTTGGGTTAACCACTTCAGCCTTCAGTCATTTTCACCTTATGCATCCGAGCAATGTTCACCTCCCATTCATAAGCCTATAACTTTATCACTACTTATCACAATGAACTGATCTATGTCTCGTTTTTTCCGCCACCAATTAGGCTTTCTTTGGGGGGTACATTTTGCTAAGAGCCACTTTACTGTAAATGCATTTTAACAGGAAGAATAAGGAAAAAACTGAAAAAATGCATTATTTCTCAGTTTTCGGCCATTATAGTTTTAAAATAATACATGCCTCCACAAGTAAAACTCACGTATTGTATGTGCCCATTTCTCCCGGTTAGTACACCGTTTCATTTATGTCCCTATCACAATGTATGGCGACAATATTTTACTTGGAAATAAAAGTGCATTTTTTCCGTTTTGCATCCATCACTATTTACAAGCTTATAATTAAAAAAAAAAATAGAAATATTTCATGTTTACATAGATATTTAAAAAGTTTAGACCCTTAAGTAAATTTTTATGTGTTTTTTGTTTTTTTAATTGTAATGCTTTTTTTTTATTATTAAACATTTTATGTAGGTATTTTTGGGAGGGTGGGATGCAAATTAATTTTTTTGTACATATAGGTCTATTTTTTTTATTTTTTTTGCATTTTCATGCAGTTAGCTTTTTGGCCACAAGATGGCAGCCATGAGTTTGTTTACAATGATGTCACTCTAAGCATAACACGGGCGCTTAGAGTGACTTCGGGGGAAATAGGAACAGAAAAACTTCAGCTTCTGTGCGAAGCTGATGGTTTTTCTCGGGGGGAGAGCAATCAGTGATCGGGCACCATAGCCCGATTCACTGATTGCCTGGCTAGCGAACCACGGGCCGGGAGTGCGCGTGCACGCACGCGATCGGCCACGGGGGCGCGCGGGAGCGCACATGGCCTCCTGGGCATAGCTAGTACATCCAGGAGGCCAAAGTAGTTAAAGATGATAGGTTAATATATAACATAAACCTTACAGAAAACATGCACACATTTCCATAATATATTCATTACCAAAAAATTCACATACCAAAAAATATTACCTGTTTACCACTATGTCTGTATAGTTTGAAGAAATGTTCTTTTCACACTTCTACAGGCAATGGGATGGAGCATATACAGAATAGGTCTGAGATTGAGGCACTTGGCACAATCCTGGACCTGTTCTGTCTATGCTTCATCCCATTGCCTGAAGAAGCGGGGTCATTCCTGCAAAACACGTTGTATGATTTTTTTGGGGGAGTATATAAATAAATTGCTTTATTGATATTATGTTAATATTATCTTGTCTGCTTGGAGGCAAGTCCATCAGTTGCCTCCTCTATTTTTAAACCTTTCAGATAAGTTTATTCTTCTCCTCCACCCCAACCTTACTCACTCCCCCTCCTCCACTCCAACTTCACTCACTCCCCCTCCACCCCTCCCCCTCTTCCACCCCAGCTGCACTCACTCCCGAACTTCACTCCCTCTCCCGTTTCAACTTTTACCGCCACAGTTTACTTTAAATAAAATTTCCCCACACAATAGTCATCATGTTGGACTATGCTGTACAGTGTACATCCTGTGACATGTATGCATGCCTTGATCAGCGGATTGAGGGTGTTTACTGTTGCCCTGGGTGTGTGCGTGTTGCTCAGTTAGAGGCGGAAGTCGCAGAGCTAAATAAGCATCTCGCAACACTGAGACGCATACACAACATGGAGATGAGCTTGGATCTCACGATCCAGACACTGGATGGAATCGTTGAAGATGAGGTGGGTGGAGTAAAGCCGGAGCAAGAAGCAGAGGTAGCCGCTAGTTGGGTCACAGTTAGAAGGGGTAGGGGAAAAAGTGACAGGGAGGCTAGTCCCGAGTTGTCCCTCACTAATAAGTATGCTTGTTTGCGTAATATTGGGGAGGATGATTCTGGAGTAGCAATGCTGCAGCAGGATGTGCTCCTTAGCAACCAAGGGGCAGACTGCTGTAACGAGAAAGGGAATAGGAGTGCAGCTAAGGCTAGACAGGTACTGGTGGTAGGGGATTCAATTATTAGGCGCACAGATAGGGTAATCTGTCGAAGAAACCGTGAATGCCGTACAGTCTGTTGCCTCCCGGGTGCTCGGGTTCGGCATGTAGCAGAAAGAATTGACAGATTATTGGGTGGGGCTGGGGAAGACCCAGCTGTCATGGTACACATTGGCACCAATGACAAAGTTAGTGGGAGATGGAAGGTCCTCAAAAATGATTTTCAGGTACTTGGAGATAAACTTAAAGCAAGGACCTCCAAGGTGGTGTTCTCTGAAATACTGCCAGTGCCACGCGCTACATCTGAGAGACAGAGGGAGCTTAGGGAGTTAAATAAGTGGCTGAGAAATTGGTGTAGGAAGGAAGGGTTTGGGTTCCTGGAGAACTGGGCAGACTTTGCAGTCGGCTACAGGTTCTACAGCAGGGATGGGCTGCACCTTAATGGGGAGGGTGCAGCTGCATTGGGGGAGAAGATGGCTAAACGGTTGGAGGAGATTTTAAACTAGGATCTGGGGGGAGGCGGGAGGATAAAGTCTCAATATGTAGACAAGATAAGGTAAAAAGACAGTGGGAGCCTAACATTATGGGGGGTGGAGAGGGGGGTGGAGACAGTGTAAAGATTAAGGAGGTTGGTAAAACTTCAAGTAGCCCATTTCGTGTAAACAAAATTGGTAAATGTGTTGGTAAAAATATAAAGTGCATGGTAACCAATGCTCGGAGCCTTGCAAATAAAATAGACGAACTAGAGTTCATTCTGAATGACAAAGGCTATGACATTGTGGGAATAACCGAGACATGGATGGATGAAAGCCATGACTGGATAGCTAATTTAAAAAGATACAATGTGTTTAGGAGGGATAGAACAGGGAAAAAAGGTGGAGGGGTTTGTCTCTTTGTTAAGAATTCTTTTACAGCTGTCCTCAACGATGAGATGGAGGAAGATTGCGAAGATGTGGAGTTAGTTTGGGTAAATATTCATGGTGGAAATAAAAGTTGCCAATTGCTTATTGGGGTATGCTACAGACCACCTCTTATTAATGAAGCTGCAGAACTGCGATTACTACAGCAGATTGAAAAAGCTGCAAGTAAAAACGAGGTCATAATTATGGGCGACTTCAACTTTCCAGACATTGACTGGGGTATTGAGGCTACCCATTCTGGTAAAAGCAGCAGATTTCTGGCAGCACTACAGGACAATTACTTGACTCAAATGGTAACGGAACCAACTAGGGGGAATGCGTTACTGGATCTGATCATTTCTAATAGACCAGATAATGTATCAAATGTGCAGGTTCAAGAACATTTGGGAAATAGTGATCACAACATGATAACGTTTGATCTGGTGACTGATAGGCCACGGGGCAGCGGGACCACTAAAACTATGAATTTTAGAAAAGCAAAGTTCAATCAAATTAGGCAGGCACTAAGTTTGGTGAACTGGGATAATGTACTACAAGGGGACGACACTGAAGGGAAATGGCAAGTTTTTAAACGTATTCTCAATCAATATTGTAGTATGTATATCCCATATGGAAACAAAATGTCTAGGAATAAAAAAAGGCCTCTATGGATGAATAGAAAGGTTAGGGATAAAATGAAGAGTAAAAAGAATGCCTATAAGGTCCTAAAACAGGAGGGGACTGAGGCTGCACTAAGCAATTATAAGGAGTGCAATAAAAATTGTAAAAAAGAAATTAGGCTGGCAAAGATCGAAGCTGAAAATCAAATCGCTAGGGATATCAAATCTAACCCAAAAAAGTTTTACAAGTACATCAACTCTAAAAAAAGAAAGGTTGACTGTATAGGAATCCTAAAGGATGAGGGTGGGAACTCAATGGTGGACGACCAAGGTAAGGCAGAGTTATTAAATGCTTTCTTTGCTTCTGTCTTCACAAAGGAAACAGCACTGTTGCAAATTACAGAGGCAGAAGAGGCTCAATCTTCTAACTGTAATATGAAATACTTAACGCAGGAAGAAGTAAAGGCAAGACTAAATAAATTAAAAATAGACAAGGCACCTGGCCCGGATGGCATGCATCCTCGGGTCCTAAGAGAATTAAGTTCAGTTATAGCTAAGCCTCTTTATCTTATCTTTTGTGACTCTCTTGCAACAAGCAGAGTCCCAGTGGATTGGCGTACAGCCCACGTTTTCCCATTATTTAAGAAGGGCAAAAAATCTGATCCAGGAAATTATAGACCTGTAAGCTTAACATCAGTTGTATGCAAACTATTTGAGGGGTTACTAAGAGATACTATACATGACTTCATAGTAGAAAATAATCTTATTTCTCAGCATCAACATGGGTTTACTAAAGACAGGTCCTGTTTGACTAACATGCTCAGCTTTTATGATGTAGTGAATGCTAATATGGATATTGTGAATGCTGTAGATGTGATATACTTGGACTTTGCAAAGGCCTTCGACACTGTTCCCCACAGAAGTCTGGTGCAAAAGTTGAGGATGCAAGGACTGGGGAAGAGTTTGTGTGCATGGATAGGGAACTGGCTAATGGACAGAAAACAAAGAGTTGTGGTCAATGGATCGTACTCAAAATGGGAGACTGTTAGCAGTGGGGTCCCACAGGGGTCTGTACTGGGTCCAGTGCTCTTCAATTTATTTATTAATGACCTAGTAGATGCAGTAGTAAGCAATGTTGCTATTTTTGCAGATGATACAAAATTGTGCAGAATCATCAACTCTCAGGAAGATAGTGTCATATTGCAACAGGATCTGGATAGGATGGCTATATGGGCACATACATGGCAGATGAAATTCAATGTTGACAAATGTAAAGTCATGCATTTTGGTCGTACCAATGGTCTAGCACCATACAAAATAAATGGGATACAGTTGGGAACATCAAACTTGGAGAAGGACTTAGGAGTACTCATCGACAACAAGTTAAATAATCGTACTCAATGCCAAGCCGCTGCAGCTAAAGCGAACAAAATTTTGGGATGCATTAAAAGGGAAATAAAAACTCGAGATGCTAGCATAATATTGCCCCTGTTTAACTCTCTAGTAAGGCCACATCTGGAATATGGAATTCAGTTCTGGGCACCACATTACAAAAAAGATATTGCAGTTTTAGAGCAGGTGCAGAGACGAGCTACAAAATTGATACGTGGGATGGAAGGTCTCGCTTACCAAGAAAGGTTAGATAAACTGGGTTTATTTAGTCTAGAGAAAAGACGCCTTAGAGGAGATCTAATTAACATGTATAAATACATTAGAGGGCAATATAATAGCTTGGCGGATGAGCTTTTTGTCCCTAGGCCTTCTCAAAGGACTAGAGGACATGAGCTGCGCATGGAGGAAAAACGTTTTAGCCATTTATTTAGGAAAGGGTTCTTTACAGTAAGAGTGGTTAAGATGTGGAATGCATTGCCACAGGAAGTCGTTATGGCAAACTCTATACCTGCATTTAAAGGGGGCTTAGATGCTTTCCTTGCGTTGAAAGACATCCATGGCTACAATTACTAGGTTATGCCTAATGATGTTGATCCAGGGATTTTATCTGATTGCCATCTGGAGTCAGGAAGGAATTTTTCCCATTTGGGGCTAATTGGACCGTGCCTGGTGGGGTTTTTTTCGCCTTCCTCTGGATCAACAGGGGTATGTGGGGGAGGGGCTGGAGTTGTACTTTGTACTGGTTGAACTCGATGGACGTATGTCTTTTTTCAGCCAAAATAACTATGTAACTATGTAACTATGGAGCCACTGTACACTAATAGCATTATATAAAAGTAGTCTTGTAGCCAACATTTTTTTATATAGCAGTGTACAATTGCAGATATGTGTAAAATGTTCACAAATTCTACTTACAATGGCTGAACCCTGCCTATTTATTACAGCAATATCATAGGTTAGGGATACTATCTAGTAAGTCCTTTACTATATCTAATTTATTGAAAATGTTAAACATGCTGTAAAATAAATTGTATTGCTTGCAGAAAAGTGAATAAATAGTATACCAGTAATGATAGTAGGGCACCTCCACTATTTTATACATCTTTATAGCATTTCACAAAAATCTGAAATAAGAATGTCATCTAAATATGGATTCTTAATGTGATGTAGAATGACCTGCGCCATATGTAAAAGGGGCCACAGAGCATGCTGCTCAACAATCCGGAACAGTGTGCTTCATGAAATGATGTCTGGTCATTGTTGACTTTAGGACATGTGTTATTAGACTGCTAAAGAAGAATAAATAAGTTGACATAATGACAAACATCAGCATGCACAACGTTATTAACATTGCCAAGGTATATTTTTCTGGATAGTTGCTTGATGGCTCCATACACGAACACACAAAAATGATATTTATCAGCTCTTAACGGCATGTCAAAGACCAGAATATCTCTAGGGAAGAACACAAAAAGCTTGCTGAAATTAGTGCTTCAGCATCAGTTAAAAGCACGACATAATTCTATCAGTCAAGCAGATAATATTGGACCAAGCAAATTTTCTGACAAAAAGAATCACAGATTATAATGATTAAATAATGCTGCCCCGCTGTCACTTATCAAGCAACTAATAAAACAAACATGGAGTCCATCTCCAGTCCTACTAAAATTGCCACTTTAGCGCTGAATGACATGATAAAAGTTAGAATACGGATGAAAGATACAGATGATGAGCACCCATACGACACATCACTTCAGTTATTCTTTGCAGACATAATAGAAAGGCTGGATAGATCACAACATGGATGTTTTTTTTCAACTGTTGCTTTCTAGACAGATGATAAAAAAGTCAGTCCCTCTGGGTAAGGTTGAATATTTTCACACTAATTAGGCACATAGAAAACATAGTACTTATCTGTCTTAACCACTTGAGAACCATAGGCTTAAACTCCCCTAGTGACCAGGCTATCTTTTGCTGTTTTGGCCACTGCAGCTTTAAGGCCTCGCTGCAGGGCTGTACTCAGCACACTCAACTCAGCACACAAGTGATTTCCCTCCCCCTTTTCTGCCCACCAACAGAGCTTTCTGTTGGTGGGACGTGATCCCGCAGGGACGTTTATTTTTTTGCAAATATTTATTTCCTTTTTTATTAATATATTTTACTATTTATTTATTTTTAATTCCGCCCTCCCCCTGACAGCCAATCCCAGTGATCGGCTCTCATAGACATCAGCCTATGAGAGCCGATCGCTCTCCTGCCTCTCGGGGGAACAGCCGTGTCACACGGCTGTCCCAAGTACAGCACTGCCGTAGATTGCAGCGACATACAGTGTTATCAGACAGCTGTTTTGCCATCCAACAGTCTCCTAGCAGCGATCTGCCACTGGAAGACTGATGACAAAGCAGAGCTCCGTCATTCAAGCGGAGATGCGCGCGTGATCTCCTGCAAAGCCCCGCCCCAGGACTTGACGCCAATTGGTGTTAGGAGGTCCTGGGGCTGCCGCCATATAACAGTTAAAACAGTTAATAGCAGTTATAGTAGTTAAAGCAGTTAAAGTATAGGAGTTGAAGTATAACTCCAGTCACAGAATGGTGTACATTTGAGTGTGGTCAGGCTGACATACAGTTGCCCATTATTACGTAAAGCCCAGCATCCAGGAATCACTGCCAAATTATGATTAGTACTTTATGAGAATAGCTGCTACATTATATGTATTTTGTGAGGGAAACACTGCCATATTATGTGTATTTTGTGGAGGAAACACTGCCACGTTATGTGTATTTTGTGGAGGAAACACTGCCACATTATGTGTATTTTGTGGGGGAAACACTGCCACATGATGTGTATATTGTGGGGAGAACACTGCTACATTATGTATATTTTAAGGGAATCACTGCCACATTATGTGTATTTTATGAGAAAATAAAAAAAAAGACTCTGGGAGGAGGGCAGCTAATGAATACACAATGAGCAAGAGAGGGAGGGGGGAAACAAGAGTCAGGGAGGATATGATGTCAGCATTAGCTTGGCAAGATGGCCACTGCCTAGAATAGGATTTTCTGCTTTTCCTTTGTAAAATTCACAGAAATCATTACGTGGATAGCACAATACATCTGTTATGTAAGTAAAGGTAGTATTTATCTACTTATATATATGGTTTTTATTTCTAGGTTAGCATGAGTGTCGCTTGTTCTTTAATAAAAATAACAGCACATTTACAAGCAAAATAATCACTTTCAGTTGTTCCTGATTAACTTAATTTCAATATTAATTTTCTTACCTTAATCTTATTTTTTTTGCTCTTTGGATGCTTAAAAATGTAACATAGATAAGGTAAAAACAGTTGAAAAAGCTTTGTGAATCATGCCCTTTGTGTGTATCTCGTGGGAAAAACACTGCCACATTTTGTGTATAATGTGGGGCAAACTGCCACATTATGGTTTTGTTTTGTTTTCTGTGGAGAACGCTGCCACATTTTGTGTATTTTTTGGGGAAAACATGGCCACATTATATGTATGTTGTTGAGTGAACACTGACTTATGTGTATTGTATGTGAAACACTGACGCATTATATGTACAGTACTTTGGAGGAAACGCTGCCACATTATGTGCAATTCCAGATGCAATCAGATAAAATCGCTGCAAAACCTTTAGAACTAATTATTGGAACTCAAATTGGCTTGGTAAGCTCAGTGACTCCTGACCTACATACACAGGTGAATCCAATTATGAGAAAGAGTATTAAAGAGAGTCAATTGTAAATTTCCCTCCTCTTTTAATTTTCTCTGAAGAGTAGCAACTAGCAACATGGGGATCTCAAAACAACTCTCAAATGACCTGAAGACAAAGACTGTTCACTATCATGGTTTAGGGGAAGGATACAGAAAGCTCAGAGATTTCAGCTGTCTGTTTCCACAGTTAAGAACATATTGAGGAAATGGAAGACCACAGGCTCAGTTCAAATTAAGGCTCAAAGTGGCAATCCAAGAAAAATGTCGGATAAACAGAAGTGACGAATGGTGAGAACAGTGAGAGTCAACCCACAGACCAGCACTAAAGACCTACAACATCATCTTGCTGCAGATGGAGTAACTGTGCATCGTTCAACCATTCAGCGCACTTTACACAAGGTGATGCAGATGAAGCGTTTACTCCGCCCACAGCACAAACAGAGCCGCTTGAGGTATGCTAAAGCACATTTCGAGCCAGCTTCATTTTGGAATAAGATGCTGTGGACTGTTGAAACTAAAATTGAGTTATTTGGGCATAACAAGGGGCGTTATGCATGGCGGAAAAACAAGACAGCATTCCAAGAAAAACAGCTGCTGTACTGTTGCTTTACAGTAAAATTTGGTGGTGGTTACATCATGCTGTGGGGCTGTGTGGCTAGTGCAGGTACTGGGAATCTTGTCAAAGTTGAGGGACGCATGGAATCCACTCAGTATCAGCAGATTCTGGAGACCAATGTCCAGAAATCAGTGACAAAGCTGAAGCTGCACCGGGGATGGATCTTTCCACAAGACAACCCTAAACACTGCTTAAAATCAGGGCTGTGGGGTCGGTATAAAAATCTTCCGACTCCAACTCCGACTCCTCAGTTTATGAAACCACGACTCCGACTCCAACTCTGACTCCGGGTACCCAAAATGGCTCAGACTCCGACTCCTCAACTCCAACTCCTTAGTCTAATACTTAACAGGGCTGTGGATTTTGTACAAAAATCATCCGACTCCGACTCCTGACTCTGACTCCTCAGTTTATGAAATCAACGACTCCGACTCCGGGTGCCCAAAATTGCTCCGACTCCGACTCCTCGACTCCAACTCCAAATCCACAGCCCTGCTCAAAATCCACTAAGGCATTCATGCAGAGGAACAAGTACAATGTTCTGGAATGGCCATCTCAGTCCCCAGACCTGAATATAATTGAAAATCTGTGGTGTGAGTTAAAGAGAGCTGTCCATGCTCGGAAGCCATCTAACCTGAATGAACTAGAGATGTGTTGTATAGAGAAATGGTAAAAAATACCATCAACCAGAATCCAGACTCTTATTGGAACCTACAGGAAGCATTTAGAGGCTGTAATCTCTGCAAAAGGAGGATCTACAAAATATTGATTTCATTTATTTTTTATGGTGCCCAAATTTATGCTCCTGCCTAATTTTGTTTAAACAATTATTGCACACTTTCTGTAAATCCTATAAACTTAATTACACTTCTCAAATATCACTGTGTTTGTCCCCTATATTATATATTTAACTGACATTTTTTATCGTAACAACCATCGATTTATACAGGAAAATCATGACGATTAACAAGGTTGTCCAAACTTTCGCATCCCACTGTAGGGCTGAGATATCCACTTTGCAGTGTCCGGACCGCGTGGGCATCTGCAGCCTGAGCTATAGCAATACCACATGGTGTCCATGGTCTCTTCTCTGGAAGAGAGTGCAGCCAAACCTCCTCACTTCCCTCAGAGCCCTTGTCCAAACTATGAACAAGGAGCTTATCTCCACATCCAGTTTACAGGATGTGGTGCAGGCATTAACACCCGGGAAGGGGGGGGGGGGGTCGTGGTGACATTTGGGAATCCTGAAAAGTAAAAGGAGTATATGGGTACTGAGGTACACTTACCCATTTCCATCGAGAGTAAAAAAAGAAATGAAAACGCAACCACAAAAAAAGTCCTTTATTAATCTCAATCAACCTCTCCTTACTCTCACTACAGTATCTTCAGAAATGATTCAACGCCATATCCTCTTGACACTCGATGAATGACTGAGAATGCTGCATGCATTGATCTCTGCCCCAGCGACCGACAAACAGTGCTGCACATGTCAAACTCAACCCCAACCATGGACTTGCTGTACTAAGTATAGCAAGTCCTAGAGCATCTTTAAAATTCCCTCCAGTGCCCTCTATTGGTCTATACTTAGTATAGCAATCCCCGGCACAGAGGCAGCTGCCCCTCTCTCTGCACCCCTCCTTCGCTGTCCCCACTGCATCTATATGTCACACAGTGATTCTACCATGTACGGGAGCTAAGCTGTTAATCACTAAGGTCTGTGGCCATTGACACTTCTTAACTTCTTGCCGACTGCCTAACGTCGAAGGACGTGGCAGCGACGGCAGCCCCAGGACCGCCTAACGCCGATTGACGTCAAGTCCTGGGGCTCTGTTTTGCAGGAGATTGCACGCAGGCTGCGCGTGCATCTCCTGCTTGAGGAGCAGAGCTCCTCCCCACCTTCAGTCTCTGAGCCGCTCGGGAGACTGTAAAGACGGTGAAACCGCCCTCTATTTAAATGTACAGCGCTGCGATCAGCAGCAGCGCTGTACTGGGGACAGCCGTGTGGCAAAAATATCTAAAGCTTGCCATACAAACATTGATTTTAATCACCCAAATGCACCCCACCAGCCAGCCACTGTGCCCCCTTGTGCCCCGAAAAATTTGAAGCTGGAGCCGCCACTGTTTATAAATGTATGCAGATTCTGCTCATTCCTACTCTCTAGTTGACATCAACACAGGACTCTATAAATATGACATATAACTCTTTCAGGGGGCTGACCATGAAATATGCAATTGTAAGGTGCTATCCCTTACACTTGTTTTTACAACCACACATACCTCTGCAAGCAAATAATAGAAGTTTGTAAGCATTTTCATTATGTTTATTGTTTATCTTATAAAAAGGGGTGGACAATGAGATGCTAAAAATACTAGCTTACATGCATATTTTTGTAAACTGTATGCAGCTTGGAATTAGGCCAATCAAATGAACTTCCTATTAATTCTGATCGGATTTATCCAAAGAAACTCACAATTAACATTACATTTGCAAAGAATCCAGAGTTGAAGGAGTGATGTGCAATCTTGCACTACTCAAACACAATGATGGTAAATGGCTGTAATACAGAACAATGACAACTCCTCGACCCCAGCTGGAGGGTATTACTGTTGCAGAAGAAAAATGGAAAAGCACATTAAAACTTTTAATCATAATGCAAGGAGTAAAAAACACACTTACTAATCAGTAGTGTAAAGCAGACTTGTCAGCGGGGGAAACCCCAAATCAATGACCTCAAGCGGCAACCTGTTCCTCCTCTGTGTCCAGCGGTGGTGGGTGTCCTGGATGGTGGGTGGACAAGAGGTGCCTCCATTCGGTACTCATGTGCTAGCAACGTCACGCCGTGTTTCTGCATATCCGCGCCTTTGTCAAGGCTTTACAAAGGCGTGGCCATGCCGTAACGCACTGTGACATGACACCCACCACTGCCGGCCACAGAGGAGGAACAGGTTGCCGCCTGAGGTCATTCATTTGGGGTTTAACCCATGACAAGCTTGCTTTACACTACTGTTTAGTAAGTGTGTTTTTTACTCCTTGCATGTTTTATCATTAAAAGTTTCAATACACTACGGAGTGCTCCTCCGTTTTTTTCATTTTTAGAATCCAGAGTTATTGACCATCTCTATGCACTAGAAGGCCTGGAACCTACTAGCAGCGCATTTCTGAGTGCTTGTGATTTGAAAAGCTCTTGTTAATGTAATGCTATGTGTGTGATCCCACTTGAGGGATGTGATTTTTAAAAATCCCCCATAGCATTGCATCAGCAAGTGCTTTTTAAATCACAAGCGCTTAGAAAAGTGCTCCTAGAGGTTTCCGGGCCTCAGAATCATTTATGTATAAGAATGCAGATCGTGCATAAAAGGACCAAAATATTTTGAAAAGAGGCGATTAAGAATGTTACATATTATTTGATCGTTTTTATGATGTCAGGGATTTAAAAAAAAAGGACATCCCTTTAGAGCTAGTGACTGTCCCTAATAATTAAGGTTAGTAGACATCCGTAAAAATGTTTCACAATAGAAACTAATACGCACATCACTGAGCAATTGAAAGCAAAGAAAATAAAACTAAGCAGCACTTCAAAGTGGCAGCCAATTCACGTTATCATATGAGGCTGCAAAATGTGGTCATCTACACTTTATTCTCTCCATATGTGAAATTTATACCCTTTTTTTCTCAAAAGACATGAATGAGAGCTCTTCTCTGTAAGCTGAATTGATGAAAATTGCCTTAAAAAAAATGTGGTTCTCAAGTAGTTGCTAGGCAATGAGACCTTCCTGAAAAGTCAATTTAAAATGTTTAGCAATTGATATCACTGTCAGAAACATTTAGAAAATACAATAGAACAATAGCGCAGGCAGTAGAGGCAGAAAGCTCACTATACACACTCATACGCTGTGATTATCCTACCATTAGACGCTACTGCAGGATTGCAGCTGTAAAAAAATGTACTGAACTGCACTAAAAAATAATGATTATTATACTTATTTATGTAATCCTACAATAAAGGCAAATGTATTGCTTGAAAATGTATGTGAGCTTGTCAGTTTCCTCTCTTATCGCATCATAAGACAGGTCATCATCACCCTGATATATAATATGGTATTGCAAAAAGCAGTGACAATAGGCAAAGATTATTTAATGATCTCAGATAAGTTGCCATAGTTTCCTGCACTTTGTACTGCAAAATAGGCTAAAATGGCACAGAGCAGGACAGGGTGGCTACAAAGTAAAGTGACATGGTTATAAATGGGCAGAGTTGTTGTAGTTTAGAATGTATTAGTCATGGTGCTTCAATTGATGGGGAGATGTGGAGGAGGAGATATCGCTAAAGGGAATGATAATGGCAAATTGATAGTTGCAATTTAAATTCAGATGAAGCATACACCTTTCTTTATGGAGCTCTATAACATATCCGTATTGACAACTTCCTAGTTTCGTTTTTGATGTTTTAAACTCCAAAGGACACGACAAGAAAGAATGTGTTACCGTATAACAAAATAGTTTATTCATACACTGAACAAGTTTTTGCAACGCGTTTCATGGGCGTGACTCCGCTTCATCAGGCAGTAGGATTGGAGTATACAGCTAATGCCGTTCAAGTCTACACTAGGCGCCTCTCCACCACTTCCATGTTTTAAACATTTTATTTCTTTGTTCACCTGCATACATCCATTTCTAAGGCCCTTGTTCTTTGGATCTGTGGTGGCAAAAACACAGGACTTATCGAGTCTAAGCGCAGCTGAGCTCAGATGTGACTCCATAGTGGAGTTCCTTTTCCAATGCCCCTGCTGAGTACTAGCAAAGCTCAGGTTTATCATTAATGATGGCCTACCATGTATTTAGTATTTTGGTGAGGTTTTGGAGGACTTTCACAAAATAGACTATGATCTAGTCTACACGGCATTAGTGGTGTATGGATAGAGTGAGGATCCAAGTCTGGCATGCAAACAGTATTCTTTCCAAAATGTTTTTATAAATGCCTTTATGGTATATCCAGGTTATCTTTAATGTTTAGCTAATCTGCTTTTTCTTTAGAGACATAAGACTGAGGGATTCATTGAACCTATTTTGATGTGGAACGGAGAACCACTTTACTGTCAAGCATTAGTGCTTTAAAAGGCTTACATTTCTTGTTACCTTGCCCACCAGCTCACATTCTTTGTCAGGGCATTACCTGCAAAGCTGGTAAAAAGAGTGCCAAGGTGAGCCTTTTAATGTGGGTGCTGCTATGTAATTAGCGGCACTGCTAAAATTATAATAAAGTGCATGATGATGGGACAGTGCATATGAATGAATGGGGTAATGCACAGTGGCAATACAAATACCATACCCATGGACAAGGTCCCCGTGAAAAGTATGAGCTGAAGCAGGGAAGTGCAAGCAGAGGGTGGCAAAATGGATGCTCTTTTTGTTTCCCTCCATCTGCACTTCTCTGCTTAAGCTCATCTTTTCATAGGGAACTCATCCATGGGTACAGTATGTGCATTGCCACTGTGCATTACCCATTCATTCATATGCACTATCCCATCATCATGCGCTTTATTATTATTTGTTTACTAGGCGACCTAAGCCCATTTAAAAATGGGCTCTAGGTCTCTCACCGCCGCATGCACCCGCCGCACCGGCCCCTCCTGGCCCCTTCCTTCCCTGCAAGCCACGTGTCAGTGTCTCTGCGTCCCTGCTAGTGATGGCCCGAAGCGTTCGCCGGCGAACAGTTCCCGGCGAACTTCCGGGGGTTCGCGATCGCGGACAGCCGCAAACTTTACCAGAAGTTCGGTTCGCCCCCATAATGCACCTTTGACCCTCTACATCACAGTCAACAGGCACATTGTAGCCATTTAGGCTACACTCCCTCCTGGGGCCACTCCCTCCCTTATAAAAGGCAGGCATCGCCGGCCATTTTACTTACTAGTGTGCCTGCCCTAAATAGAGAAGGGACAGCTGCTGCTGCTGCAGACTCTCATAGGGAAAGATTAGTTAGGCTCTTGTAGGCTTCTTAACTTGCTCCTTGCTGATTCGTATTGCTAAAATAGCACCCCACAACAGCTTTTTTTGAGAGCTAATCTTGTTCTTGTGATATATTTTTTTTTCTGTGTGTCCCACTGACACTTGTGTTGCATAGACAGCCTTGATAATTCATACTGTGTGTGTGCCACTGCCAGGCCCAGCACATTCAGTGACTACTTGTGTGTGTGACAGGTGCACATTGTAATATCCATTACTGCATATACCTACCTATCTGTTGTTCACAGTGCACTCACCTACCTACGTGAGTTGAGCACACACAGTGTCACTGTGCCTGTCCGCTACATGTCTGTGTGTGACAAGTGCACATAGTAATACCCATCACTGCATATACCTACCTGTTGTTCACTTCAGTGCACCCGCCTACCTACACCCACCTACCTACGTGAGCGCACGCAGTGTCACTGTGCCTGTCCGCTACCTGTCTGTGTGTGACAGGTGCACATTGTAATACCCATTACTTCATATACCTACCTGTTGTTCAGAGTGCACCCACCTACCTATGTGAGCTGAGCGCACGCAGCGTCACTGTGCCTGTCCAGTACCTGTGTGTGTGTAACAGGTGCACATTGTATATACCTACCTGTTGTGTTCAGTGCACCCACCTCATCACTGCATATACCTACCTGTTGTGTTCAGTGCACCCACCTACCTACGTGAGTGCACGCAGTGTGATATACCACTCCATGCATACCTGTTAACTGCACCTGTGTGACTGCACATTGTATTAGTCAAGTCAGTGCATACCTTTCACTTCATCTCCCCTGATATGAACACAACGGACAAAACAGGTAGTGGCAGAGGTAGAGGCAGACCCAGAGGAAGGCCACCCGGCAGGTCTGTGCGAGCTGCGAGGTCGTGTTGATGTGATTTTGTGTGGCCCTGGCCCAAAGTACAGTGCTCAGAAGAAGGTAAGTCCCATCAACTCCCAAGATTGTCAGGAAGTGGTTGACTATTTAACACAGAACACCACCTCTTCCGCAGCCACCAGCGCTACTACAAGCACCACATCTGCTGCATTTGACACTTTGCAGGAGTTAATTAGTGGGGAATTAACTGATTCACAGCCATTATTGTTACAACCAGATGAAGGCGATAAGCAAGTTACCCCACCTCATATGTCTGAGTTAGGCGGTGACATTATGGACGTAACATGTGAGGAGGAGGATGATGAAGTACCTGCTGTTGGTGCATTTTTGAAGGTGTCTGAGGCAAGCGAAGCTGGGCAGGATGATTAGGATGATACGGATCCCACATGGCTTCCTAAGAGACAAGATGACCAAGGGGACAGTTCAGAGGGGGAGTCAGAGAGGAGTAGGAGGAGACAAGTTCCTGAAAGAAGCAGAGGGAGCTCGTCATCAGAAACAGCTGGTGGAAGTGTCTGGCGCCATATATCACCACCTATGGACAGCCAGCCAACATGCCCTTCAACGTCAGCTGCTGATGCAGCCATAGGGCCATCACCGCAAGGGGGCTCAGCGGTTTGGACAATTTTTAATGTGTCTGCCTCAGATTGGAGCAATGCCATCTGTTCTCTCTGCCTCCAAAAATTGAGCCGTGGAAAGGCCAACACTCACGTAGGGACAAGTGCCTTACGAAGGCACGTGGAGAAAAGGCACAAACTGCAATGGGAAGACCACCTGAGCAAAAGCAGCACACAAAAGAAAAGCCACCCTCTTTCTCCTCTTCCTCCTTCCTGTGGCCATTGGGACACTGCAGTGGAAGACACCAGGCCGCAATTATTTCTCTAAAAAGACGATACCCAAACTGTACCGTGACGTTGAGAGGCAAGTGGTGCCATCTCTGGCACACAGCGTTGGGTCAAGGGTCCACCTGACCATGGATGCCTGGTCTGCCAAGCACGGTCAGGGCAGGTACATAACTTACACAGCCATTGGGTCAACCTGGTGACTGATGGCAAGCAGGGAGTACGTGGCTGTGCAGCGGACCAACTTGTGACACCTCCACAGTTTGCAGGCAGGCCACCTCCTCTCCTCCTGCTACATCCTCTTCGCTGTCATCCTCCTCCTTGGCTGAGTGGCAGTTCAACTCTACTGGTGCTGCGATCTCCTCTCCAGCTACACAGCCCCATCTCCCCAGGGCCTTTGCTGCATGCCAGGTACGACGGTGTCACGCCATCTTAGACATGTCTTGCCTCAAAGCGGAGAGTCACACTGGACCAGCTCTCCTGGCTGCTCTTAACAAACAGGTGGATCAGTGGCTGACCCCGCACCAGCTGGAGATCGGCAACGTGGTGTGTGACATTGGCAGCAATCTCCTTTCTGCATTGAATTTGGGAAAGCTGACACATGTACCCTGCATGGCACATGTGCTCAATCTAGTCATTCAAAGATTTGTGTCAAAGTACCCAGGCTTAGAGGACGTCCTTAAGCAGGCCAGGAAGTTGTGTGGGCATTTCAGGCGGTCTTACACGGCCATGGCACGCTTTGTGGACATTCAGCGGAGATATATATATCGATATGTGAATGCCCGACTCGCTGGAATTCGACCCTGGTCAAGTTATCTCGCCTGCTAGAACAGGAGAAAGCCGTCACCCTGTACCTGTACAATTACAGTAAAAGGACACAATCTGGGGAGGTGGGGATGTTCTGGCCCAACAACTGGACACTGATGCAAAATGCATGCAGGCCCATGTGGCCGTTTGAGGAGGTGACCAACCTGGTGAGTCGCAGTGAAGGCACCATCAGCGACTTGATCCCGTACGCTTACTTCCTGGAGCATGCCGTGCGTAGAGTGGTGGATCAAGCTGTGGAGGAGCGTGAACAGGAACAGTTATGGCAGGAACAGTTGTGGGAGCAATTTTCATCAGCATCAGATGTTTCCTCAACACCTCAGCACCGAGGGGGGAGGAGGAGTCAGACTCGGTTGATGAGGAAGGTGTTTCTTTGGAGGAGGAGGCGGCGGCAGAAGAACAACCATAGCAGGCATCGCAGGGGGCTTGTGCTGCTCGACGTTCCCATGGTATTGTTCGTGGCTGGGGGAGGAGGAGGAGGATTTACCTGACATCACTGAGGAAGAGCAAGAGGAGATGGATAGTACGTCTGGATCCAACTTTGTGCAGATGGTGTCTTTCATGCTGTCAGGCCTGTTAAGGGACCCCCGTATAAAAAAACTCAAGGGGAATGAGCTGTACTGGGTGGCCATGCCCCTAGATCCTCGGTATAGGCACAAAGGGCTCGATTCACAAAGCGGTGCAAAGTGTTAGCACCATGGTGAAAAGGCCCTTATCACGCCTAAACTCACTTTAGGCATGATAAGAAGAAACTCGCGCGAAGTTGCCGCGCGTACGCGCGTACGCGCGTACGCGCGTAAGTGCGCGCGCAACACCCGACGCTTCGCGCGAAGCTCCCATTAAGCCCTATGGGACTTACGCGCGGTAACTTCGCGCGAAGAGCAGGAAAAATCGGTGATAACTCAGTGGTGAAAAGGTCATCACGCCTAAAGTCTTTTAGGCGTGATAACTGGGTTATCACCGCTTTGTGAATCGAGGCCAAAGTGTCAGACATGTTACTAACTCACCAGAAGGCAGAAAGGATGCAGCACATGCAGAACAAGCTGGCAACTATGCTTTACAATGCGTTTAAGGGTGATGTCACAGCACAACGGAATAAAGGTACCACTGCCAGTAATCCTTCTCCCATGTCCACGCAGGCAAGGACAGGACGCTCCAGCGACCTCATGATGATGTCGGACATGAGGACATTCTTTAGTCCAACGCCTCGCCTTAGCCCTTCCGGATCCACCCTCCACCAACGCCTGGAGCAGCAGGTAGCCGACTACCTGGCCTTAAGTGTGGATGTAGACACTGTGAGCAGCGATGAACCCTTGGACTACTGGGTGCGCAGGCTTGACCTGTGGCCAGAGCTGTCACAATTTGCCATCCATCTTCTCTCTTGCCCTACCTCAAGCGCCCTGTCAGAAAGGACCTTCAGCGCAGCTGGAGGCATTGTCACTGAGAAGAGAAGTCGCCTAAGTCACAAAGGTGTTCAGTACCTCACCTTTATCAAAATGAATGAGGCATGGATCCTGGGGGGCTACTGCCTGCCCGAAGACTAAGTCAGTCCCCACAAACAGCATCTCTGCCTGCACGCCGTGTGACTGGCTGCCTGCCCCAAGACTAAGTGGCTACCCACACAGCATCTCTGCCTGCAGACCGCTTGACTGTCTTCTCCGCCACCACCAACAAGGGTCAGGACTCCAGGCGGATTCCTGAATTTTTAAGGCCGCTGCTAGCAGCGGCCGCTATACTAATTTTTCTGGTGCGTGTACATGCCTGCCTAATTTTTTGGGCTGCAGTGCAGCTGCAACAACAAAACAAAAGGCATGTACAGGTCCTTCTAAAAATATTAGCATATTGTGATAAACTTCATTATTTTCTGTAATGTACTGATAAACATTAGACTTTCATATATTTTAGATTCATTACACACAACTGAAGTAGTTCAAGCCTTTTATTGTTTTAATATTGATGATTTTGGCATACAGCTCATGAAAACCCAAAATTCCTATCTCAAAAAATTAGCATATCATGAAAAGGTTCTCTAAACGAGCTTTTAACCTAATCATCTGAATCAACTAATTCACTCTAAACACCTGCAAAAGATTCCTGAGGCTTTTAAAAACTCCCAGCCTGGTTCATTACTCAAAATCGCAATCATGGGTAAGACTGCCGACCTGACTGCTGTCCAGAAGACCATTATTGACACCCTCAAGCAAGAGGGTAAGACACAGAAAGAGGTTTCTGAATGAATAGGCTGTTCCCAGAGCTGTATCAAGGCACCTCAGTGGAAAGTCTGTGGGAAGAAAAAAGTGTGGCAGAAAACACTGCACAACGAGAAGAGGTGACCGGACCCTGAGGAAGATTGTGGAGAAGGACCAATTCCAGACCTTGGGGGACCTGCGGAAGCAGTGGACTGAGTCTGGAGTAGAAACAATCAGAGCCACCGTGTACAGGCATGTGCAGGAAATGGGCTACAGTTGCCGCATTCCCCAGGTCAAGCCACTTATGAACCAGAAACAGCGGCAGAAGCGCCTGACCTGGGCTACAGAGAAGCAACACTGGACTGTTGCTCAGTGGTCCAAAGTGCTTTTTTCAGGTGAAAGCAACTTTTGCATGTCATTCGGAAATCAAGGTGCCAGAGTCTGGAGGAAGACTGGGGAGAGGGAAATGCCAAAATGCACTTTCATTAGAAGCAGAAACATAGGTAACTTAACTTATTTTGTCACGGACCATGACTCTGAACATGTCAGGACAGTTTCATACTTTGCAAAATGGTTCACCCTGATCCCTAGTGACTAAAGCCTGTACACACATCCAGTTTTGACATGCCTGTGAACAGATTGTGCAGGTAAGCTCTCATGCTATATGGAAGTGGTGAAGTCGGCCTGTGATTGACTAAACTGCTGTAGTTTTGATGTTTAGCTGGTGTTAATGGTATTGTATTAACTTCAAAAAAAGAGCCTAATCATCTAGCCACTCAACAACCTGTTTAAGTAAAACCTAAAGGTGCATACACACGTACAGTGATTGCCACTTACAGAGATCGAGACTCAATCTCTCAGGTGGCAGTTCAGGGTTGAGTGCCGTATAGACCTTGCTGTTGCTATGGAGAGGGGAGGAGGGAAGATGGTGCTGCACACAATGGAGTTCCTTTTAGCATTCGGGGTAAAAGGGAAAAGGCACTTACTTTGGGGCAGCTGTTCACATGCTAGATTTTCAGCAGAAGCTGCCCCAACCAGCAGTCTCTGCTCTAAGAACACTCTAATACTTGTAATGGCCTTCACTTTTTTTCTGATGGGTGTATTAACATATATATATATATATATATATATATATATATATTTTTTTTGTTTTATGGTGTGAACAAGATGCAACCTTTTGCGTAAAAAAAGTAAACATCAGAGTGCCTTTCTTGCTAGCTTTCCCTTGCTTGTAAAGTACTGTATGTGTACATCATACATCTCTGAAGAAAATATTTGAAGTAAGGGTGGTGGACTACAAGAAGATACAAAATACTATGTTTGTCTGCTACTGTGCTGCAAGCGCCAAACACTCTGATCCTACACAGCATGAGACTGAAATTACGCTGGATACCCACTCAGATATCATTTTCCAAGGGCAAAGAGTATGAGTATAAATCCATTCCAATGTAAGAATGCTTTTACTGGAAAAACATGTTATTGTAGCCACCTTATATGTTTTCTACTGCAGTTAAGACTACATGTGTTTGCTGTAAGGTCAATGATTCTGTTAAGTATGTGAAAGCAAATTTCATAATGCATAATATTAACATTTTGCCTTCTCTCTCTCTTTTTTTTCTCCTTCTAAGTGCATGCTGTTGCACCACATACTCATCCTGCCTCCCCAGCTGGCCAACCCCCAAATGCAGAGTAGCGCAGAATTTGCTTTGATATTTACCAGATACAGCTTGGATCTTCTCTTCCACCACAGAGTGGCGCTGTATGCCGACATTATCCTTCGGGCCCCAATCCCATGTCATGTCATATGATGGGGACCTGGAGAATGAAGTCCTTTTCTACTCTGAATTAGGGAGGTAAAACGAGTATGACCAGCTGCACCGCCATTGCGCCAAGATATGTAACATGTAATAACTTGTATGCAGCAGGCAAAATATCTGTAAGTTATAAGTTGTATACCTTAAAAAAAAGTATTCCCTTGATTAAAGGTTTTTTCTTAAGGCTATATGACCATGTGTACTGACAAACAAGGACATAAAGAAATTATAGCATAGTCAAACCAGTGGTCTAAAGTGATGTATTGTGGTTACTTTTTTGCTCATGGGAAAATGAGAGTTGCAAGTACCTTCTGTATTAAGAAAGCTAAATTTTATTTAGCTATGTTGTGAATTTGGGCTTATCTGCCGTAGTCTTTTGTAGCAAATACTAAAAATTTCTTTCAGGCTGTACCTGCATATTATGTTGTGACCCAACCAGTCATTAACCCAACTACAACATTTTGTCTGAACTTACCAGAAAAGTAAATGAGATGTGCCTACTCCTTGGGAGGCAGTCAACTGGCTAGAGAAATAGTTTGGGAAAAAGCAGCTATTGACTTAAAGGATACCCGAACTGACATGTGGCATGATGAGATAGACCTGTGTATGTACAGTGCCTAGCACACTAATAACTATGGTGTGTTTCTTTTTTTTCTTTCTCTGCCTGAAAGAGTTAAATATCAGGTATGTAAATGGCTGACTCAGTCCTGACTCAGACAGGAAGTGACTACAGTGTGACCCTCACTGATAAGAAATTCCCCTTTTTACCTCTTTCTTGCTCTCAGAAGCCCTTTTCTGCTAGGAAAGTGTTTTATAGTTGGAATTTCTTATCAGTAAGGGTCACACTGTAGTCACTTCCTGTCTGGTGAGTCAGCCACTTACATACCTGATATTTAACTCTTTTAGGCAGAGAAAGAAAAAAAGGAACACAGCATAGTTATTTGTGTGCTAGGCACTGTACATACAAATGTCTATCTCATCATGTCACATGTCAGTTCGGGTATCCTTTAAACACAACAAACATTTTCAAAAGGTTTGAAATACAATATTTTTTTTATAATATGCAAATACCAAGGGAACTATGTATGGATAAATAAGGGGCTGTGGAGAAGGGGCTCCAGTTAGATGGTCACAGGTCTATATTACTCTCTCTCATACCACTTTAAATTTAGCAATTTTGTCTTGCTAAACACTAGTCAAACTGAGCTCATCTAGATAATGGTATAGATTTTGGAGAACACTTTACCAATCCTCCTACCACTCAATGTGAGTGTATCTTCTCCCAGTAGCTCTGCACCTGTCTGTGTATATCCAAGGCACAAACTCATGCCATCTCCAAACACCCACCAATGCCACATTTAAAACCCAATTCAATATTATTTTTATTATTATTTTTTATTTTTTGTAAGCAGGTAAGGGGCCTCTTTTTGATGTCTTACCAATCCACTCACTACCCCTTGCAGTCAGGATGTAGGAGGAGGGGCAAGGTCAAGCTATTTCTTAACTCCCTCCTGTTGGGGTAAATAGAGGGGTGACTCAGAATATGAGGGAGCTATTCTTGGTAGCAAGCTTCCAAACACTGTGAGGAGTAGGCATCCAGTCTTTCAACGAAAACAAGAGCAGAAACTGTCCATAGACCAAACTAGATTTCATTGAAATTCAGGTATGTAAAGACATTTTTAAAGGGAACCTTAACTGAAAGATATATTGATGTTTCCTTAGCAGTCCTGCTGATCTCTTTGACTGAAATAGTGGCTGAATCACACACCTGAAACAAGCATGCAGCTAATCCAGTCTGATTTCGGTCAGAGCACCTGATCTGCATGCTTGTTGAGGGGCTGTGGCTAAAAGTATTAGAGACACGGGATCAGCAGGAGAGTCAGGCAACTGGTATTCTTTTAAAAGGAAAAATCCATATCCTTCTCAGTTTAGGTTTCCTTTAACTTATTAGATATATGTCAACTGTCTTCTAGGTGCCTGATTAAGGTGGAAAAACAGGAAGAGGGAAAGCGGTTTAAACAACTGAAATGATCAAACAATATAAGGTCGTCCAGTATATTGTACATGAGTACAACTAGAGAGGTGGAGAGAAAGTAAAATGTCCTTCAAACAAAAAACACAAGGGAAAACCAGGAGTCCATATGGTGTACTATATTACGATACCACTGAGAATCAATACAAATTTAAAGACGGTATTCAGAATTTTAGGTAGCTACAATAGCAACCAATCTAATGGCTTTCTGATCCAGTAAAACTGGTACTCATTAGTCACACTCCAGGCATTATTTCAGTGGGTCCAGGAATTAAAAAAGATCAACATTCCAACAAAGCGGAATGAATTAAACATGGTTGGATGTGCTGAACTGTAGATAATTCAATTGAAAACCATTTGAAAGCGACGCATAGGTGGCTTAACAGTTGAAGAAGACAAAACCTAGACTAGGATAGCAATTTTTTAGAGCACATAAAAAGATGTGTTTTGCAGGCCTTTCAGCCACTTCCGCAGGTCAAGACAAAGTTTCAATATACTTCTAGGTCTAAATGTTCCTGTATTTATCATAGAGGTACAGGGTGGGCCATTTATATGTATACACTTTAATAAAATGGGAATGGTTGGTGATATTAACTTCCTGTTTGTGGCACATTAGTATATGTGAGGGTGGAAACTTTTCAAGATGGGTGGTGACCATGGTGGCCATTTTGAAGTTGGCCATTTTGAATCCAACTTCAGTTTTTTTCAATAGGAAGAGGGTCATGTGACACATTAAAATTATTGGGAATTTCACAAGAAAAAAATGGTGTGCTTGGTTTTAATGTAACTTTATTCTTTCATGAGTTATTTACAAGTTTCTGACCACTAATCCAATGTGTTCAATGTGCTGCACATTGTGTTGCATTGTCAATGCAACCCTCTTCTCCCACTCTTCACACACTGATAGAAGCACCGCAGGAGAAATGTTAGCACAGGCTTCCAGTATCCGTAGTTTCAGGTGCTGCACATCTCGTATCTTCACAGCATAGACAATTGCCTTCAGATGACGCCAAAGATAAAAGTCTAAGGGGGTCAGATCGGGAGACCTTGGGGGCCATTCAACTGGCCTACGACGACCAATCCACTTTCTAGAAAACTGTTCATCTAGGAATGCTCGGACCTGACATCCATAATGTGGTGGTGCACCATCTTGCTGGAAAAACTCAGGGAACGTGCCAGCTTCAGTGCATAAAGAGGGGGAAACATCATCATGTAGCAATTTTGCATATCCAGTGGCCTTGAGGTTTCCATTGATGAAGAATGGCCCCACTATCTTTGTACCCCATATACCACACCATACCATCAATTTTTTTGTTCCAACAGTCTTGGAGGGATCTATCCAATGTGGGTTAGTGTCAGACCAATAGCGGTGGTTTTGTTTGTTAACTTCACCCTTCACATAAAAGTTTGCCTTATCACTGAACAAAATCTTCTGCGTAAACTGAGGGTCCTGTTCCAGTTTTTGTTTTGCCCATTCTGCAAAATCAGTGAGCCAATCTGGGTCATCCTCGTTGAAATGCTGCAGTAACTGGAGTTTGTAAGGGTGCCATTTGTGAGTAGCTAATATCCGCTGAAGGGATGTTTGACTAATGCCACTCTCCAGTGACATGCGGCAATTGTTACGCTGTGGGCTCTTGCTGAATGAAGCTAGGACAGCCAATGATGTTCCTTCATTAGTGACAGATTTAATGTGTCCACACTTTGGCAAATCCAACACTGAACCAGTTTCACGAAACTTAGCAAGCAGTTTGCTAATTGTAGCATGGGAGATGGGTGGTCTCGTAGGGTGTCTTGCATTAAAATCTGCTGCAATGACCCGGTTACTGTGTTCACCAGACATCAACACAATTTCTATCCACTCCTCACGTCTTAATCTCGGCGACATATCAATGGTTGTAAACAAAGAGAAACTTGTAGATAACTCATGAAAGAATAAAGATACATTAAAATCAAGCACATCATTGTTTTTCTTGTGAAATTCCCAGTAAGTTTGATATGTCACATGACCCTCTTCCTATTGAAAAAACAAAAGTTGGATTCAAAATGGCCAACTTCAAAATGGCTGCCATGGTCACCAACCATCTTGAAAAGTCCCCCCCCCCCCCTCTCACATATACTAATGTGCCACAAACAAGAAGTTAATATCACCAACCATTCCCATTTTATTAAGGTGTATCCATATAAATGGCCCACCCTGTACATTGCAATAGGCACTTTTGTATTGATGTGAGGAAGCAGGTGAAAGACCTACAAAACATGTTTTCTTTTTATGTGCTCAATACAATTTTTATCCTGGACTATTAGGTTTTGTCTGCAAACTACATCTCTCTTTTAAACTGAATAACAAGCAGAAGCTGTTTTATTTCATGGTAGTCCACGTATTTTTATCTGCAGCAAGTTCTATTCACCTTCATTGCTGTCTATGTAACATGATCTCCCCCTGTACAAATGTTCCCTAAAAACTCAGCATCAAAAAACATTTCAGTTTTAATGGGTGCACACAGCATGCAGCCCCAATGGAAATAGGAACTGAGGCAATTTGTGATAGTGTCAGAGTATTTCTTTAACATCTTTGCCATTTCAAGTTTTTTTTTTTTTCTTTATATATAGCACTAACACATCATACATTGCACAGATATATATGACTTGTGACTGAGCATTTGTCAATGCAAATAGGGTTACATTTCTAACTTTCTTGTTAAGAAAAAAAGTATGTGTTGGTTCAAAACTGTAGAAGATGGTTTGAACAAGGACTCTAACTTCTTGTGCTGGTACGATGGGTTTTAAATGCCACAATTCTTTTAATTTAATTTTTTTCTATCTTTTCATTCATTTTTGTGCCATATGCTGTGTAAGATGGAATTCACTGTCACTATTCATTTTATTTGCTTTCAGGTGCTGGCTTTAAATGCCACAATTCTCTTAAGCTTAGAATTAATGATACTTGTAACTAGGCCAGTTACCATTTGAATTCGGAATTTACGATGTCTCCCCATCACCAGAGTCTGCTTTATGTCATGTTGAGGATTCTATTGATCTTATCAATTTAGATAGGATGCCTGGGAAAGCCTCCTCAGTAACAGTTAAGGCATCTAATTACATTTATGTTTGCTAAAGAATGTTTCTCCTCTGTATGTCAGTGTATATAAGCTGTGTTTTTCAGTTTTGGTCAGGAACCAGTCCAACGAAGGCTTTTTATAAGTCGAAAGCTCACTGTTTATCCATCTCTAAGTTAGCCAATAAATGGTATCATCCTGATTCAAAACTTCTGGGGCTTGATTCACAAAGCGGTGCTAACTGTTAGCACGCCTGTGAAAACCCCCTTAGCACGTCTAAACAAGCTTTTCGCGCATAAAACTTTACGCGCGCAAAACTTTATACGCGTAAAACTTTACACGCGTACTGCACAGAGCACAGGGCGCACCGCGCGAAGTGCCCATTAAAGCCTATGGGACTTAGCGCGCGTAAAACTTTGCGCGCGTAAAACTTTACGCGCGCAAAGTTAGCGCACGATCTGAATGAGAAATCCGGTGCTAACCTACTTAGCACCCTGGTTAGCGCGTCTAAAGACTTTAGACGTGCTAAGTAGGTTAGCACCGCTTTGTGAATCAAGCCCCTTGTCTATTCAAGCAATAGGTTTAAAAATAACTAGAAACTATTATTCAAAGCAATTTTTTATGCAATATGAAATTGGGCGGAAAAATGTTTTCTGAACATTTTGTTTTGTCATTTGTAGTGTCAGATTCAATATAGTTTTTATTTACTAATCAAAAAAGGGATGTCAAGAATTGGGATTTGTGAAATGAAAACATTGTGAAATTTAATGAATGTCTCCAATGAAATAACACATTACATCAAAATGGAAAGATGGATTTTAATAGGATTCCAACGTAAGACCTTACTTTAAGTAAGAAGATAAGCAGAGGTCTGATTAGCTTAGTCTTGTTTCTTCTCACAGCAGTTAACAAGGTGAATCATATATGTAAAGCTGATGTATAATCACACTCGCAATGTTATTAAAATACGTGTCATTGCTTTTTAAAGGTAAGAAAAGCTACTATATACACATCACCCAAATAATTTTGATTCCTGTATCTTCTTGCTTGCACACGGTTTAAAAGGTATTTTAATGACAAGGTGTTAACATATGACTCAGGAGAAAACTCAGAAGAAAACTAGTACTTCCAGTGAAAAAGAGAGAGCCTGTTATGTTAAAGTCTTACAGCTGCCAGGATCAGTGGGTCTCCGGGTTAAGTACTCACCAACTCGCCCGTAATTCACTAATGTCTGAAACTTCACCACCCTCCTAGGCAAAGCTGCCATGGCATTTTCTCTGGCAAGTCTTCCAAAATTCTGGCCACACCCACCAGCCGTGGCCCACCTCTAGCTCAGCAACTGTGACCAGGGCTGGGCCGAGGCATAGGCTGGAGAGGCTCCAGCCTCAGGGCGCAGTGTAGGAGGGGGCGCAGAATTCATTCAGCTGTCATTCCTAATTGTGTTTGAAGCAGAAAGAAATAAGAAAAGGGGATACATGACAGTGACTGCAAGCCAGATAACTAGATATTAAGGTGTTGGGGAGGTTGTGGGCCCTGTGGCGCTTCTTAGTCTAATAGAAATCAGTGTGTGACGGCTGGGGTGGCAGGGATGGAGGGGCGCACTTTGGTGTCTCAGCCTTGGGTGCTGGAGGACCTTGTCCCGGATCTGACTGTGACCTAATTGGTTGCTGCTGAGCTGGAGGGCAGGCCACGACAAAGCAGGTAAGTATGGTCAGAGCACCCTGAAAAAAAAATGGCCACAGTTATCTGACTAATGGAGTGTGTGGAGCTTTATCTGTCATATGAATTGCCTGCCAGTGGTTGAGTTATTACTCTCGAGACCCACCAATCTCTGCAGCATTAAGATAGAACCTTATATGATGTCGGGCCCTGTCTTTTTCACTGGAAGTAGTAGATTTTGTTGTTCTCATACATAATGAGGTTAAAGTGAACCTCCGGACTAAAAATCTACTCAGCAGAACTCAAAAGGCTTGGTGTTTGTTTAACAGTTTCACAGCATCAGAACTTTTTTTTTCTTACCAAAGCATCATTTTTAGCTGCATTTTTATCTAAGCCTTACCCATCAAAGAAAAAAAGCTTGGGCTTTGTTTCCCTGATGCTGTGCAGAGCATGATGGGATTTCCTATGTTGTTATTCACGTTGCCTAGCAACTGGGAGAGGTGATCAGGACACAGGACAGTTAGAACTGTCTCATGCTCCCTGTCACCTCCTTTCAACCAAAAAGATGGCTGCCTTCATTAAATCAAACATTTGCCTGTTCTTTTAACCTCTTTAGGACCATGGGCTTAAACCCCCTAGTGACCAGGCTACTTTGTTAAAAATTGGTCACTGCAGCTTTAAGGCCAAGCTGCACGGCCACACAACACAGCACATAAGTGATTCCCCCCTCCTTTTGTCCCCACCAACAGAGCTCTCTATTGGTGGGGTCTGATCGCCCCTGCAGTGTTTTTTTTTTATATATATAAATAGTTACGTTATTATTTTTTTATTAAATTTATGTATTTTTCTATTTATTTTTTTCCCTCCGTCCCTCCCACCCCCCAGGGAGCCAGTAACGGCGATCGGCTGTCATAGGCTTCAGCCTATGAGAGCCGATCACTCTCTTGTCCCCCAGGGGGACAGCCGTGTCACACGGCTGTTCGCAATACAGCGCTGCGATCTGCAGCAGCGCTGTACTGGGGACAGCCGTACAATTAAGCGGCGGTTTCGCCGTTACAGTCTCCCGAGCGGCAATCGCCACTCGGAGACTGAAGGCGGAGCTCCGCTCCGCCCACCAAGCAGGAGATGCGCGTGCAGCCTGCGCACAATCTCCTGCAAATGTGAGCCCCAGGACTTTACGCTAATCGGCGTTAGGCGGTCCTGGGGAAGCCGCCGCGGCCACGCCCATTGGCGTGACGCGGTCGGCAAGTGGTTAAAACAGTGTGAGTAAGAGATTATATTACCTATCAATTTTAATTAACATAACTAATGTAACTTAATGGCAGTATGTTTGTTTAGGCTGGAGTTCCTCTTTAAGTCACTTTCATGTAATAAGATGTACAATAGGTGTACAAGATCCAGTTTTTTTCATGTCAGTCCACTGATCACTTTTCCAAATACAGGAACCTGAAGTCATGTTTCTGTTACATGAAACTAATTTTTTTTATTCTAACTTAGAAAAGAATGTTTCAGTGACTTGTCATCAAGGCTTGAACCACTAAACTTTATCTTTCCTTACATGTTTCTCATATCATCTGTTTTAAAAAATATACCGGTATATGAAATATGAAGATAAGCTGGAGATCATTAAGTCTCCATGTAGAGCCAGAGTACCCAGTGAAAGTCATCATGCAGGACTGTGGCCATTTTCCAAACTGCTGCTCCTCCCACCTGAATTTCATCAAATTATTTGAATGGTGTTCAGATTGTGGTTTGTTTTTAACTGCAGATCTTTCAATTTTTAAAGACTTGTTTGAGCAACACTAATATCCAATACTATCAAAGTAATAAAGTTTGTACTCAGCATCAACACTGACTTGAATAACTATAAGTGGCATGCTATTTTATGCTATTGCTATTTTATAGTAAAATACAGTGCACTGATAGCAATGTGCTTACCATGTGCTTAAAGCAATGCGTGCTCTTGAGTTAATAGCACAACCAGTGGCGTAGCTAAGGAGCTATGTGCCCCGATGCAAGTTTTACAATGGGGCCCCCCCGAGAACTCTATACATAGCAATGGCAACTACAGTGTCAGAGGTGCGAGAAGGGGATGGGGAACATTTTGTTAATGATTCCCACAATTCAAAGTATCTATAGAAGTGATTATTATGAGCACAGGACCAATAGAGAGCTAATACTGTAGTTGAGGGAGCGCCCTTCGGGGCCCCTCTGGCACAAGGGCCCCGATGCGGTTGCAACCTCTGCAACCCCTATTGCTACGCCTCTGAGCACAACCTTACAGATCCCATTTGTGAAAAAGTGCTGGAAAAAAAAGACCTCCATCCCCAAGGCACATAAACCCCCAAGAAAACATATAAATACACTCACATTTGAACCATAGACAAACATATGCATGTAACTATTTATACATCCATGCATTTACACACTGACACACAAAGCACAAACAGTACATATCCACTTATCCGCAGATAAAACATTGCACACTTCACCTCTTCTGTCAGGAATATCATCTGCCTCATCTTCAACAGTTAAAAATTAAATTCTTACAATGAAAATAAAAATATGAGATGTCAGAGAAGCTGCATATACAGTACCATTCCTACTACACATTCAATTATCTCCAGTTTATTTTTAGTTCAGACTTAAATTAAACTGTAAGCTTTCCTGCAAACTTACACATAACATTATTTCCTTTTCTCTCTCTTTTCTTCTTTCTTTTTTTTTCATGGGAAGTGGAAGTTTTTATAAAATGGCTTTATAATAATTTAAATATTCAACTATTTTTAAGTTTAAAACTTGATCCATGCCTGTGATTGATGCTTTCTGAGGCCCAGTGCACACTGGGCGGATCCGCCGGCCGCATCCGCCTGAAAATCTGCATGGCTAATGTATCTCTATGGGCTGGTGCACACAGGCGGTTTAAGGTTTTTAGCAAGCCGCAACCGTGCCTCTTGCGGCACGTTTGCGGTTTGCTTAAAACCTCAAACCGCCGGTGTGCACCAGCCCATAGAGATACATTAGCCACGCGGATGCTGATGCGGATGCGGCGGGCGGATCGCATCAAGATCCGCCCGGTGTGCACTGGGACTAAACTCTGTCATCCGCACCCAAAACCGCTAGCGTTTTGTGGATCTGCTAGCAGTTTTGGTGTGCACTGGGCCTTACTGGCAACTGTGTTATTTTTTTCCTAGATTATTATAGCTTGCTGTAGTTAATATATCACAAGTACTTTGGTGACCACACCTAAGCAATAGAGCTTGAGTTTCCCCATTCCTAATTCTAATTTACTAAACATGAATTTGTTTTATGTCCTGCCATCTAGAGCTGTAGATGAGGCCCGTTCAGAGGAAGGATGGAATGTGTAGTTATGTGGAGACATAACTCCACATAACTTTTCTCACTACAGGTGGTACGTGACAGACAACTAATTCTAGCTTGCATGCAAATTTAAAGCACATTATATATGCATCTTTAAATTGGACCACTCAAAATCAACAGGAAGTACATTTAATTGGCTGAATTTCAAGCAGCATAAAATTTAAAAATATTTTGTGTTCAAGTTAACTCTTCTCCTCATGCTTCATGGCGACAAACATTCGTATTCCTATGTGGCTGGATAGTGTAATGGTTAAGGGCTTCACCTCTTACATACGAGACCTGGGTTCAAACCTCGGCTTTACTTGTTCAGCAAGCCAGCACCTATTCATAAGGAGGCTATGGGCTAGACTCCCTGACACTGCTACTGCCTACTGAGCGTGCCCCAGTGGCTACAGCTCAAGTACTTTGAGTCCGTCAGGAGAAAAGTGCAATATAAATGTTATTTGTCTTTTCTTGTCCTATTTTTGTAAGAAATCCTTTGCCTAGTTGCATTTCACCTTTTTTTATTGAAAGTGTGAGTGTGATTGTTTTTAAGTTGTCAATTACAACTAGGAACCTACTCTATCTGTTACTATATTACATGTATTTTAGTGTTTAGGAAACTGGAATAAATTACAAACACTCTTGTGACTACATGTAAACTCTACCAGTTTTTATGCTTGTCTTGCAGCACATCTTTTCTCAGCAAGACAATCACCATCACCTGTTAAAGCTGCTATAGTATTTTATTTTATTTTTCATTATTTACAAGGAAGGGGGACAAATAATTTATGTCAGTTGTATTGACCACGTGCTATTAAATATAGTTATTCTCTTTATCAGTTGATGTTTTACTTTATTATTATTATTAGACATATTGCAAAATTCATATCACAACTACCCTTCAGAGTGACTCATAATCTTTACAATAGGTTTTTGTGGAAACCCGTACGAAAATTGTGAGAACATACAAAATCCATGTAGATTGTGTCCTGGCTGTGACTTGCCACTGGGACTCTAACAAAGCAAAAGTGCTAGCCACTTTGCCACTGGGCTGCCTTAAACTTTAAGTGTACCTGAGATGAAGGAAACAAAATAATTTTTCAGCTCCCTCAATGTCTTCTTTGCTCCCTGTGTTGCTCTGTTGTCAACCCCCGTTAAAGTCTGCAACTCGGGTCAGTCATAGAATAATGCACATGTGTAGGATTGCACTATCATAGCTGAGAGTGTTCTGTTCATAACACTTTTAACTGTGCTTGCACAGAATGCTTCCAGTTATATAAGCACCATGGAGAAGGTGCATGGCCAGGAACAGTTGTCCGCAACCCAGATAGATTGCAGACTCACAGCAGCACTGTGTATTGGACAGGGTGGACATCGAGACATGCACAGTAGTCTCTGACTGAACCAAGTCAGTTGACCTGGGTTCGATTCCTGGCCAATGTATGTGAGGTTGCTTTTGACATCCTACAAATCCCTAAGCAAGCTCATTTTTCTCTTGGGTATATCACAATGGTACATGCTAGGCTGGCTTCAGCATGTAGTGTTGGTGGAATAGTGTTGAGCACAGCTGCCTTCAAAGCAGTTGACCTGGGTTCGATTCCTGGCCAATGTATGTAAGCTGGCTTTTGACATCCTACAAATCCCTGGAAGACAAGACAAGACAGGAGGAGGAGGTGGAGGGTGGAAGGTAAAAAAAAAAAAGCACAAGAACAAGATTAGCTCTCAAAAGAGCTTTTGTGGGGTGCTATTTTAGGAATAACAGTCAGCAAGGAGCAAGCTAAGAAGCTTACAAGAGAGAGCCTAACTAATATTTCCCTATGAGAGTCTGCCAGCAGCTTTCCCTTCACTAATTACTACAGGGACACAAACGACTATAATGGCCGACGCTGCCTGCCTTATATAAGAGGTGGGGTGGCTCCAGGAGATAGTGTAGCCTGATTGGCTACAACAGGCCTGCTGACTGTGATGTAGAGGGTCAAAGTTGACCCTAATGGTGCACTATGGGGGCGAACCGAAGTTCCGGAAAAGTTCGCGTTCGCATGCGATCGCGAACCACCCAAAGTCGCCTGGAACCGTTCGCCGGCGAACCGTTCAGGCCATCTCTAGCGGTAATGTGTGTATTGTCATCCAGCTTGCTATGGTATCACTGAATCAACTCTTGTTTTTTTTTTTTTTCTCATTGCTTTGCTTTGATTGCAAGAAGATGAAACTAAAGGGTGGGAACTAAAACAGACATTTCCTTTAAATGTATGTTTAGATATGTACAATATGTCAGACACAACAATAAGTACAGGCTTTCATAAAATCAAGCATGCAGATATTGTAAAGTCACCCCTATGCTACATAAACATTACTTTTTTTTATATATTTCTTGAATCATAGTGGCAGCAGGTGTTTTGCCATTGTATAATGCACTGAAACATTTTTGAGATGAATGGATTCTACAAGCCATTAGACTTACTTAGCATTCAAAAGCATTGTGTGGCTACAGCATGAGCAGTTCATTTTGCAATTTTGCAATATAATAGTAATCCTGCTATTCCCAATACATATCTATACATCCATTTTCGCATCATGATACCAGCTGACACATTTCATAATGATACTTTTAATTGTGTGATTTCTAGCTGTGAGAGTGCAGTACAAGAGGTAAACATATGCTTTTTATTTTAAAGGCAGGAAACACGCAATAAGATGGAAGTGGCTCATTAACTAAAAACAAAAGTATACTTGCTAAAGTTCTAATCACTGTTTTATAATGCCATTAGCCTTGCAGAGCGTTTGTTGTACTGTACATTATAATTATAGATTGTCAGAGTGCAATGCAGTGGGTTTTTTATATAATAAAAAAAATAAAATAAATTGTGCTATCGTGTGTGCTTTTGCAGTACATGTCTTTTTACAATATCCTCTTTGTTCTATTTATCTGTCATTATTCAATGATCCCACTTACCACCTACAGCATCTATTGTGTGTGTGCACCTTACTCCCATGGGATGCATGTTCAGTTGACAGCACTGCCATAAAGAATGTATCATGCTTCATACTTTAGCTTGACTTGAAATTGTTTATATACAATGTATGAGTGATGAGAATAATTCATTTTTATTATATGATAATTACTAAAAAGACAGTGAATTCAAGACAGGAGTACAATTGTCAAACACGTTATTCAACATACTTGGCAGGCTGAAACTTCTCAGTACAAATACTTTTTTTTACTATTTAAAACAGAGAAAAAATGAAATGGGAAATAAAATCTATTTTCAGTATTTCTTCATATTCAGTGTCTAGCATATGCTAAGAAGTGACTGGTTCTGAAGATCCATCAGTTTCATTTCCGCTGTGAATGTGTTGCTATATCTGACAACATGCTTCAAGATTTGTCATTGAAATCAGTAAAGGCAACACACACAATTGTTATGAATAAGCAGCAAATTTAATGGACAGATTTTAATTTAATGGACATGTGAAACTAAATATAATTTTGTTTATAAGTCCTATATTTACAACTGTTTAAATGGTATATGTACATGTTCTTAAGAATCAAAATTAGGTGGTCAGCCAGGGAAAAAGATATTGGGAGTGATTTTAGGAGCAGTATGACTCATCCAAATAAAACATATGGCAGGAACAAGTGGACATTTTTTTTAAATTGTAGAATTGTATGTCTATAATACAAGTGCTGTCTTAAGTCTATATTTGGAGACAATTAACTAACTCTAAAGAAAAGAAACAAACACGGAATCAGCCCGAACCAAAAGAACATATTATTAACTGCTGCTGAAAGTAGACATGTCCCAAAATGGTAATATATATAGCCAATTCAGCACAAATCTAGTAAGTCACTATGCATCATACCTTCTTGCCCAATTCCACAGAAGTGACCGACGCCTATATTCAGATAAAAGGAAAGCCTTCTAGCTTGTAATAACCAAATTATAAGGTTGGATATAGGTAAGGATCTATATGGTAATCTTTCTCCTTGCCCCACTTCGCATCCAAACAGCCATATGCCAGCTCACTCGTCATGGAATCATTCATGGTAGCAGAGGATCACTCAGCAGCAAACCCACAGACCTCAGGACAGGGAATGTCTTGAGCTAAACAAATAAACAGACAACCAGAGCAGGTAAGTGTAGACTGCTTTAATGTGCAATATCCACAAATACAAGAATAAACACAAAAGGTACATTTCCTTACGTAAGGTAGAGGTGCCACCTGTTTCCTTCCCCAGGGTGGTGTAAAGAAGGATGTTTTATCTCCTGATTGAGCAGGGTTTTTAGTTATCTTAATGAATGTACAAATCACATTTCTTGTTAATTTCCAGACTTACAATGTTTAATCAGCATTCCCATTGTTTAAACCAAATGGCTAGGATGCTGTTCCGTTTTATTTAAAGAGAACCTGAACTGAAAATAAAAAGTCAAAATAACCATACACAGGTCATACTTACCTCCTGGGTAGTCTACTCCTCAATTTCTTTCTCCTCTCCTGCATCCCATGTGCCCACTGTGATCAATGGAATTCTCCATCCTCAATTGTAAAAATGGAAATTACCCTATAACAGCTTCCTGGACAGCACACTGTTAAATTGTAATATCGCCCACTTGAGCCATAGGAAAACATGGACATTACCTTGCACATTCAGTTGTAGCTGACAGCTGTTGATATATAACTAACAGCAACTGGCATATTTCAGTTCTGATAAAATATTGTCAGAACTGGAAGGGATCACTGTAAGAAAAAAATGGTGAGCTTCTGAGAGGAACTGACGGTGAGGTAAGTATGTAATATTTATTCACAGCTGCATCATGTGTTTATTTTAAATAATTTTACTCGCTTCAGGTTCTCTTTAAACTAGGCCTATTATAATCTGTTTATTTTTAGCAAAAACACATATTTTTATGTATCAGTAATAGTTTTGTAATTTTTACATTTCAATACAGTAATATGTTAGTGCTATGTAAAAGCATGAAGTAAATAAGTAAATTGCCTCCCAGAACTTCAAGCAATCTGCTGCCTGTTCCTCTGCCATACATTAAATTGCTATCATTTTAACACCATATGCATTTTTAAACTGGGCTCAGAATGGAAGCACTGGCTGCTACAGTAATGGAAGAACCAGAAAAAGGGGACTGAGATTGTGTTCATAATTCCCTTTGGCAATCTGCTGATTTTTGTACACTCCAGCAGTTTCCTTACATGCTTTGTAAGATGGATATGGAGACTGGTATATTTATTTTATTTCAATCAATGCTAATTTCCAGGATGGTTTGGTCCAATAGCATCAGAAACACACACACCTGAAACACGTATGTAACTAGTGACAGACTTGTGTCAGAAAGCACCTAATATACATACTTATCTGAGGCTGACTTAAAGTGGAGAATCAGCAAGGGAACATACAGTATCTCTTGTGATGCAGGTAAACAGAGGCACCAGAAGGATAAAAGTAGCTAAAATTGTTAAAAAGGAGGAGGTAGTGGTGGACTTACCCCCTCGAAGTAGACACAAGATGCTGTTGATTATTATACAACAAAAATTGTTTATTTATATACTCCAAACAATGCAATGCATTTTGCAAGTATTTCCCACTTCATCAGGCTATAGAAGGAGCATATGACTGTAGGACAGAGAAGAATTAGGCTCAGTACAGATGCATGACAATATAGAAATATAGTGTTAATATAAACAATGGCTACCAAATTGAAATAAGTGCAAGAATATTGGTGCTGTTAAGTGTATCCTTAGTTTTGGGAAATAGGTAATCGAAAGTGAATGTCTAAACTGTTATAATTTAAGTAGGCCTCAGTTATTTGGACTGAGTTAGTCAAAAAGGCTTGGAGTGCAGATCGGCCCTTTAAGGGGATTTTCTCTGAGAGAGAAAATCTGCAGTTCTGTCAGCAGAACTAGAACATACCAAGAAGCTGTTCTAGTACAAGGCCGCAGGTCTCTCTGACCTGCGCATGTACCGCCACTAGAACAATAAACATCAGCCATGTTATGTAAATATCCACATTCCTGCATATAGGTCAGAAGCCTCATTGATTATTAATCAAGTAGGTGTGTATGATGACACCACGAGTGGGTCCACCAATAGTCTGATCTAGGGGGTGGCGAAGATGATGTCATAGTTAACTCTTTCCTAGTCAGTATTAAAGGCTGAGGGAGCTATGGAGCTCATTCTGCTCTTTACTTTTGCAATAGCTTGCAAGGCTGACTGGGACCTCTAAGTATGTGCTTCCTTTCTGTAATCTGATATAATGTATGCTGTACATAGGTAGTCTAGATGTAACATAGAGTAGGTACAAGAAGACCTGGGTACTTTCAGCAGGAAGGTACTCACGCAGCTGTAACGCAACATGGAAGTCTGCTTTGCCAGGAGATGATAAACTGTATCTATCTGTATTTCTGTTACTTGAATAAATAACGTAAACATTGAAGAAGCCTGAGGAAGTCTATCTCCTACTTGCTGTGTGGAGAGTCAAGTGATCTCACAGTCTGTGAGACGTAACTGTAAGAAGTTACTGGTGTCGAAGCAAGGTGATATAGAAGCAGGTTGTAACATAAACATTAAAAATGAAAGATTCAAAATTAAAATAGAGAACAAAAGTTGATGGGTGGGGTGGAAAGGGGTTAAAACGAAGGCCAGTTAAACAATAACGTTCAAGTGGACTAACAGTTATACAGAATAGGCAAATGTAACAATAAGTGAACTGGCTTGAGCCAGGTGTGATAATAGTGCAAGACATAAAGATACAAGAAATAAAAAGGCAAATAAAAAAGGTTTTACTACAGAAAGAGTAGAATTGTTAATTAGAGACTCACCTTCTGCAGGTCTATTACAAAGCTTAGCGCTTCTGTGAACGGTAACTGCACAGTGGGCACTTTAAATATGTTAAGGTAGCGATAATTAGTAGGTAATTAACCAATAGGGATTTATTGCAGGGCATATTGTAATAAAAATGCGCTGTAATTAGGTTAAATTGCATGCCGCACGCCATGTGCGCGTGCATAAAGAAAGTCGCATACGCATGAAAACTATTGAAGTATCTGGCACCATGATGGGTGTGGGCGGGTGGGGACTTACATCTTAGCGGAATATGAGAACTCGTGCGCACACGTATAGTTGGGATGTGTGCGCATGCCTCATAAAGCGTGGTAGTATGTTAGTGAAGGGAGGGTGGAAAACGAGAAGAATGAACCGGGGGACAAGAACGGGAATACATAGGATATATAGGACAGAGCATCTGTAACAAAATAAATAAACAGATACAAATAGACAAAAATTAAAATAGGTCAAATTAAATTGAGCATAAATTAGATATTAAAACAGCACTTTTCACTCATACATCAAAAACAACATGCTTATGCAATCAGGTGTATATATATGTGTAACAAACTTTTCACCACATTGTTTTATAAACCTGACATTGGATACAGTCTAATAAACCTATATAAGGTATGTATCATGTGAAAAATAGTTAGGATAATATGCCATAAGAAAAGAAAAATTGGATTTTACATAATGTTGCATGAAATAATACATATTTCTAAGACGATGATCTTAATACAGTTTAAAATACATACTAATGTAGGGAATAATAATAATGTGAATAAATCACGAATGGAAATCAATGCACATGCCCATAACAGTAATGATAAAAAAATTGTATAAAAAGTCTTAATCAAACAATATTAAAAGAGAGGACCCATAAAATATATAATAGCTGTATTTGTGTACTTATTAATAGATTTTCTCCAACTGTTGATTTAGGCCGCTTGGAGTAAGTGATTTAAGGATTTGGATCTAGTACATTTCTCTGTTTTTCAATTGGTCAGAGGCATTTGGGAGTGCATGATGTATGGTTTCTATCAGGGTGATGTGAAAAAGGTCTGGATTACTGTTGAGTGTAGTGGTGAAGTGCCGTGAGAGACTGTGGAGAGGATAATTTTTAGTGATGTTTCTCTTGTGCTGTCCAACCCTGCTATGTACCAATTGTGTGGTGCGTACCACAGATTGAAGATGACAAGGACAGGTAATAACATAGATAACATACTTGGATGAGCAGGTGATGTGGCATTTGATCTAATATTGGTTACTGGTAGAGATGTCCCGAACGGTTCGCACGCGAAATACGCGGGTTCGCATTCACATCGGATCGTGAATTTTATTCGGGTTCAACCCGCCCTCTATAGTACATCATTGGGCTAAACTTTGACCCTCTACATCACAGTCAGGAGACACATGGCAGCCAATCAGGCTGCACTCCCTCCTGGAGCCCCCCCCCCCCCCCCCCCCCACACACACACACACACCTATATAAGGCAGCAGCGTCGGCCATGTTCTCACTCTGTGTATAAGCGAGAGAAGGGAGAGAGGTTGCTGCAGAGGTAGGGAAAGCTTAGTTAGGCTCTTGTTAGCTTCCTCCTTGCTGATATTTGTTGCTGAAAAGCACCACCAAAACAGCTCTTTTGAGAGCTAATGTTCTTGTGATGTTTTTTTTTGGTGTGGCCCACTGACACTGCATATACAGCCCTGTCTTTCGCAGCTGGCCCTTGCTAGTTGCTATACTGTGCCAGGCCCAGCACATTCAGTGCCTAGTGTGACTGCTGCACATTGTATTATAATACCAATCACTTCACTGCACCTGTGTGACCGCACGCTGTTTTATATACCAGCAGGCAGTGCATTTATTTCCACTGCACCTGTGTGACTTCACTTTGTAATACGAGCAGTCACTGCAACCATTTCACTGCACCTGTGTGACTACACATTGTTATACCAGCAGTCACTGCAACCTTTTCACTGCACCTATGTGACTGCACATTGTTATACCAGCAGTCACTGCAACCTTTCACTGCACCTGTGTGACTGCACATTGTTATACCAGCAGTCACTGCATACCTTTCACTGCATCTGTGTGACCGCATGCTGTTTTATATACCAGCAGTCAGTGTATACCTTTCACTGCATCTGTGTGACTGCACATTGCATTAGTCAAGTCAGTGTATACCTTTCACTTCATCCCCCCCCACTATGGAAAAAACAAAATGCAGAGGAAGAGCCAGAGGCAGGCCACCCGGCAGTTCTGTTTGAGGTCATGCTGACGTTATTTGGTGCGGCCCTAGACCAAAGTACAGTGTTCAGAAGGCAGGTGCCATTAACTCCCAAGATTGCCAGGACATAGTTGACTATTTAATACAGAACACCTCATCTTCCTCACGGAGCCGTGACATATCTTACTCCACAGCCACCACTGCTACTACAAGCACCACATCCGCTCCATTTGACACTTCGCAGGAGTGATTTGGGGGGGAATTCACTGATTCACAGCCATTATTGTTACAAGATGCCGGCGCTAAGCATGTTACACCACCACCTCATATGTCTGAGTTAGGTGTCACTATGGACGTAAGGTGTGAGGATGATGAAGTACCTGTTGTTGGTGCAGCTTTGGAGGTGTTTGATACAAGCAAAGCTGTGGAGGATGATTATGATGATGACACTACCATGGATGTCACGTGGGTTCCCAATAGAAAAGATGAACAGGAGGACAGTTCAGAGGGGGAGTCAGAGAGGAGTAGGAGGATACGAGTTGCTGAAAGAAGCAGGGGGAGTTCGTTGTCAGAAACAGCTCGTGGCAGTGTCCGGCAGCATGTATCACCACCTATGGACAGCCAGCCAACATGCCCTTCAAGGTCAGCTGCTGAAACCACCTCCAAAGTGCCATCATTCCATGGCTCAGCAGTGTGGAATTTTTTTTGTGTCTGCCTCAGATGAGAGCAATGCCATCTGTACTCTCTGCCAGCAAAAATTGAGTCATGGAAAGACCAAGACTAACGTAGGGACAACTGCCTTATGAAGGCACATGGTGAGAAAGCACAAACGGCAATGGGATGACCACCTGAGGAAAAGCAGCACACAAACGCAAAGCCACCCTCCACCTCCTCTTCCTCCTTTAGGTGCAACATCTGAAGCCGCTTTATCCCTTGCACCTTCAAAGCCACCCTCCTCCACTCCACCTCTCACCTTGAGCAGTTCCTGCTCCTCTGCCCACAGCAGCCAGGTGTCCATTAAGGAAATCTTTGAGCAGAAGAAGCCAATGTCTGCAAGTCACCCCCTTGACCGGCGTCTGACAGCTGGCTTGGCGGAACTATTACCTCGCCAGCTGTTACCATACCAGCTATTGGACACTGAGGTCTTCCAATAATTTGTGGTGATTGGGACACTGCAGTGGAAGATACCAGGCCGCAATTACTTTTCTCAAAATGCGATACCCAAACTGTACAGTGATGTTGAAAGGAAAGTGGTGTCATCTCTGGAACACAGCGTTGGGTCAAGAGTCCATCTGACCACGGATGCCTGGTCTGCAAAGCACAGTCAGGGCAGGTACATTATTTATATGGCACATTGGGTCAACCTGGTGACCACTGGCAAGCAGGGAGTATGTGGCTGTGCAGCGGACCTAGTTATGACACCTCCACGGCTTGCAGGCAGGTCTGCTGCCACCTCCTTTCCTTCCCCTACTCCTCCTGCTACATGACACCGCACCAACTGGAGATTGGCAACGTGGTGTGTGACAACGGCAGCAATCTCTTGTCGACTTTGAGTTTGGGAAAGTCGACACATGTACCCTGCATGGCACATGTGCTCAATCTTATAATCCAAAGATTTGTGTCTAAGTACCCAGGCTTACAGGAGGTCCTGAAGCAGTCCAGGAAGGTGTGTGGGCATTTCAGGCGTTCCTACACGGCTATGACGTGCTTGGCCGATATTCAGCTGAGAAACAACTTGCCGGTGAGGGGCTTGATTTGCGATAGCCTGACTTGTTGGAATGAAACGATCCTCATGTTTGACCGACTGCTACAACAGGATAAAGCCATCAACGAGTATCTGTACAACTACAGTGAAAGGTCATGCTCTGAGGAACTGGGTTTTCTGTCCGAAGTACTGGACACTCATGCGTAATGCCTGCAGGCTCATGCGTCCATTTGAGGAGGTGACAAACCTGGTGAGTCACTGTAACGGTCTTGTGTCGTAGCTCAGATGTCTGATTATGTGGTGATCTGCAGAATCACCAATAATGCAGACGCTATACCAGATTATGTGTGATCTGCAGAATCACCAATAATACCCGTATAGCAACACAATGAGCTGAGAATGTAATGCTTGGTGCAACCGTAACTCCAGTAATATGCGAGGCCTCACCAGAGGACCTGGCAAGGTACAATCAGTACACCAACAGGACTGATTAGATCAAACCTCCCCAATGGGTCTGGGAAAGGTACAGACAGAGAATACCGAAATAGTAAAGCTGGTCTCTGCCAGGGGAGCTGGCAAGAGACAAGTACCAATCAGACAGGTAGTAACAGACCCTTTCCAGATGGCCAGGAAGGTCTACAAGGAGACTTACAGAAATGGAGCAACTGGTCCTTACCAGGGAAACTGGCAAGGAACTAGCTAAACAGGCAGCAAGAAGCTACACCAGACCTTTCCAGTGGAACTGGAAAGGTGACACAAGTGACTAAGATAGTTCTTGGCTAAACCTTCCAGAGGAGCTGGGAAGGTACTCTCAATCACTAAACAACACCTCACCAGTGGTGCGGGTGAGAATAATGAATAGATCATGGGTGCTCATCAGTGAAGCTGATGAGCCTCCGATACCACACAGGCTAGGCCCCTACAGAGGTACTGACTGGCACTAGCTGCACGGTACTACTACATACGGCCAGACCTCTGAGGGTTCTGGGAACGTACTAACAGATACGGTAACTGTATAGTTTGACAAGACCTCACCAGAGGTGCTGGGGAGGTACCATAGATTCACTGACCATAATAACAGAGTTCAGAACTATAATAGAATAACAAGGCCTCACCAGGGGGCTGGTGAGGTACTATCAGTTGACTGACAGAGAAAGGGAGTACACCAATTTAAATAGGTAGCAAGGCCTCACCCGAGAGACTGGCGAGATACTATCAGTGTACTGCCCATATAATCAAATACAAACCCCAGCAAGCTGAGGATACTGGAACTGAGATATAGAATCGCCTGAGGAGCGGTTGATTCAGACAGTACTGCAACCTAGTGATCACCCGAGGAGCAGGCATTACAAACAATACTTAAATTACTAATCACCTGAGGAGGCAAATAAGGATGTACTGCAGCCTAGAGAACCACTTCTCCAGAGGAGCTGGTGAAGCTGATACCTCACCAGTGGCGAGGGCCCACTGGTGAGTAGAATGGTATGACGGGCAAGGGTCGTCAACAGAGAGGACAGTATCAGAGCAGAATCGTGAGACAGAAGAGAAATCGTAACCATGCAGAGGTTCAGCAACTAGTAAGACAGACAGGCGAAAGTACAGGATCAGAAAACAGAAACAGCGTCAGAGTATTAGCTAAGAGTCATACACAGGAGATCAATACAATAAACAATATCGTAATCTAGGTGTGAAGTCCTTGGCATCAACACCCGGGAACTAGTCTAACAAATAAACAGTAGCAATGTAACAATACTAGGTGTGAAATCCTTAGCATCAACACCTGGGAACTAGTCTAAGGTCTGAGCACTAACACGCAAGTATTCACGACAGCAGACAGCGCCAGACTGCAGCCCGAAGGCTTAAGAAGCAGAGGAGACCTCACTGGCATGCCCCCTGCCACCAGCCAATCCGGGGCGCCGTGAGTCTCCTCTGATGTCAGCTGACCAGCAGGTCAGCTGACGACCCTCCTCCTCACATAAAGGTCCTGTCTGTGCAGGCGCCCGCGCGAGACAGAGACCTTGCAGGGGAAAGGCAGTCCCGTCCCCGGCATCCTAGACGCCGGAGGGACGGGCAGGGGCCCAGAGGCAGCCGCGGTGGCAATGCAGTCCGCAGCGGCTGCGTTCGTTACAGTCACAGTGAAGGCGCCATCAGCGACTTGATCCTATATGCTTTCTTCCTGGAGCGTACCATGTGTAGAGTAGTGGATCAAGCTGTAGAGGAGCGTGAACAGGAAGAGGAGGAAGAGTTGTGGGAAACATCACCTGCGGCATCATCAACACCACAGAGGAGGGAGGAGGAGGAGTCGTCTGGGGAAGATGAGTCAGATGAGATAGGTGATTTTTTTTGAAGAGGAGGCGGAAGAACAACCACAGCAGGCATCGCAGGGGGCTTGTGCTGCTCACCTTTCCAGTGGTATTGTTCGTGGCTGGGGGGGAGGAGGAGAACTTACCTGACATCACTGAGGAAGAGCAAGATGAGATGGCTAGTACGTCAGCATCCAACTTTGTGCAGATGGCGTCTTTCATGCTGTCCAGCCTGTTGAGGGACCCCCGTATAAAAAAAACAAGGGAAATGACCTGTACTGGGTGGCAACGCTATTAGACCCTCGGTATAAGCACAAAGTGTTACCAAATAATAACCACAAGGCTGAAAGAATGCAGCATTTGCAACACAATTTGGGAAGTATGTTTTACAGTGCGTATAAGGGTGATGTCACAGCACAATGGAATAAAGGTGCCACTGCCAGTAATCTTCCTCCTCCCATGTCCACGCAGGCAAGGTCAGGATGCTCTAGCGATATCATGGTAAAGTCGGACATGAGGACATTCTCCAATGCCTCACCTTAGCCCTTCCGGATCCACCCTCCACCAACGCCTCGACCGGCAAGTAGCAGACTACCTGGCCTTAATTGCGGATATAGACATTCTGAGCAGCGATGAACCCTTGGACTACTGAATGTGCAGGTTTGACCTGTCACAATTTGCCATCCAACTTCTGGCTTGCCCTGCCTCAAGCGTCCTGTCAGAAAGGACCTTCAGCGCAGCTGGAGGCATTGTCGGTGAGAAAAGAAGTCGCCTAGGTCAAAAAAGTGTTCAGTACCTCACCTTTATCAAAATGAATGTGGCATGGATCCCGGAGGGCTACTGCCTGCCCGAAGACTAAGTCAGTCCCCACACACAGCATCTCTACCTGCACGCCGTGTGACTGCCTGCCCCAAGACTAAGTTGGTCCCCACACAGCATCTCTGCCTGCAGGCCGCTTGACTGCCTTCTCCACCACCACTAACATCATCCAGGACTTAAACATTGACCCATCAAATTTCCCTCAGGCGGAGCTTAATTGTTCAGCTATTTTTCAGATGCATATATTTGCACACATAGTTTTCATAATCCTAATCCTACATCAACTCTGAACCATGTGCATCCATTAACCATAACCATTAACCATTCCTTCTCCTCCCTTCTCACCTCTGGTAAGAAGGGAGGAGAAGATAAACTGTAAAATAGCCAATTTCTAGCTACTCCAAAAATTGGAAGGCAGCATCATTTACAGGGGAAAAAAACATTTTTTTTTAACAGCTATGAGTTATGTTTTAAAAAGAATAAATGTGTGTTAGGAAGAGCGGAAGAGCCGCCGCCGCGAGTCAGGAGGCGGCTCTTTCCGCGCACAGTGTGACGGAGCACGGGGAGGCAGCCGTCTCCACTCAGTCTGAGGCGGCTGTCCCCGTGCAGGGCATGGCGGCGGATAGTGCGCATGGCCCCTTGGCAGAGGCACCGCAGAGCGGTGCTGGTGTGGCTGGGACACATAGTCCCTCTAGGTTTAGAGTGACGCGCGCGCGCGCGCGCGAACTCAGGCAGGGAATGTATGACGGCAAGAAGTGAGTCAGCTGACCAGGCTGGTCAGCTGACTCTGGCTCCACTCCTCATTGGTCCAGCACTTGGGGAGGTGCTGGAGAGGTACCTGTGTATATATACTACTGACTGTTCAGTTGCTGGTTGTCTGGCATTGCGAACACTTACGTGGGAGCACTCAGACCTGTAGTCAGATCCTTAAGTGTGCCGGGACCAGCTGGAGAAGTAATCCTACACTTAGCTAGATTCTGTTGATAGCTAAAGTACTAGTTTGATTGTGATTATCTGTTATGACTTTTTGCCTGCCTGACTATCCTCCTGAACTCTGATCTTGTACCTTGATATTTCTGATACTCTGTTGCCGAACCCCGGCTCAACCTTAGACTCTGCTTCTGCCTCCTGATCTTGTACCTCGATATTTCTGATATCCTGTTGCCGAACCCTGCCTGTACCTTAGACTCCGCCTCCGCTTTCTGTATTTGTACCTTATCTGTCCGTGTGTTACGACCTGGCTTGTCCGACCTCGAGAACCGACCTTACGATTGGAGGTGGTTCCCCGTCCTGTTAGTGACACTTCCTCCAGAGTGTCACTTTCAGACAATCCTTCCTACTGTCAGCCTGATTCCTCCCGTCTTGGAGGGTTCAGGTCTTCGGAAGGAATCCGTGCAGCACTCCTTACTGCACTGAGGCCTAGTCCTCTAAGTGTTACTGTTACACCCAAACACTACACTCTACTCAGGTGAACAGAGGTTAGCTGGTATATCGGATTATCGGTGATACTGCAGATCACTTATAATCTGGTATACATCTGTATTCCCCGTGATACTGCAGATCACCGGTAATCAGATCCTCTCTGTGCTTCACCGATCGTTACAGAACGCGAGACCACAAAGCAGATGGACGTACGCGCTGACCCTCTGAATGTGCTTGCCACTTCGGTGGATAACATTCATCAAGCACTGGGCCAGCACAAAGCATTAATTGATGCCCTAACGGGCTCTGTGCGAACCCTCCAGACATCAGTGGATTCGGTGCGATCCCCTCCTAGTGATGACATACGTATGCCCGTACCTGATAAATTTTCCGGCCACAAATCTGACTTTCGGAATTTTAAGAGTAGAGTGTTATCATATTTCGAGTTGAGACCCCGATCCTCAGGAACTGAGACCCAACGGGTCATATTTATTAAAACCTTGTTAACTGGTGACTCTCAGTCCTGGGCATACAACCTGCCCCCACAGATACAGCCCTGACCTCGGTAGAGGAATTCTTTAAAGCCATTGCAGTAATATACGATGACCCAGACCTTGCTGCGACCTCTGAGCGGAAGCTTAAGCTTTTGCGGCAAGGCAAAGGCTCAGTCGAAGATTACGCGGCAGAACTTCGTCGGTGGTCAGTTACGGCCAGGTTTGATACCTACCCCTTGTTGGATTATTTCCTGTCTGGGCTGTCGGATGAGGTCTCCGACCTAATGTTAAGCCAACCCGAGCCCAAAACAGTCAATGAGGCCATCTCATCAGCCATTCGAATCGACCGTAGGCTACGTCATCAAAGGCAGACTAGGGGCAGTCATCGTGTCAGGGTAACATCTTACACAGCACCTCCCGCAGCACCCCTGGCATCCCCATCCCCTTCGGTCTCATCATCTCCAGTTATGCCTCCACCTGAACCGATGCAGATCGGTCGGTCTAAGCTGACCCAAGTGGAGAGAAGACGGAGGATGACTGAACAGTTATGTTTGTACTGTGGTGGAGGGGGGCATAGGGTACGAGACTGTCCCATTAAGCCGGGAAACGCTACCGCCTAGGAGTTGTAAGGGGTGACATCCTGGGCATCCAACTCACACCCCTAAATGAAAAACGTTTGCTCCTTCCTTGTACGATTAAGTGGGGGGACAAATCTGAAGCCACGGAGGCCTTTGTTGACTCAGGCTCCTCGGCTAACTTTATGAGTTCAGAGTTTGCAGAGAAGTTGGGCATTCCACTCATCCCAGTAAAGCCACCTATCCAGGTTACTGCTGTGGACGACTCCCCGCTACAAAGGGACCGTCCACTGTCTCAGACACCAGAGGTGGAAGTCATTATTGGGGTTCTGCATAAGGAGGGTTTAAGTTTTTTTGTATTACACATGACTACCTCCACAATTGTCCTAGGTATGCCCTGGCTGCAGCTCCATTCGCCACAGATTAATTGGGCTGCAGGACAATTAACCAGTTGGTCAGACTTTTGTTCCCAGCAGTGTCTAGGGAAAGTGACATTAGGTCAGACCAAGATTCAGGTGGAGGGTGTTCCCGAGTCATATTCTGAATTTTCAGATGTATTTTGTCCCAAGGCTGCTGATCAGTTACCTCCTCATCGCCCTTTCGATTGCCCCATTGATCTCCGTGCTGGTTGTATGCCCCCTAGGGGTCACCTGTATAACTTGTCTGGACCAGAGAAGATGGCTATGCAGGAGTACATTCGTGACAATCTGGCCAAGGGGTTCATTCGGCCCTCTCGGTCACCTGCTGGGGCCAGTTTCTTTTTTGTTAAAAAGAAAGACAGAGGTCTTCGACCTTGCATCGATTATCGGGGCCTGAATAAAATCACGGTGAAAAATCGCTATCCTTTACCATTGATAGACGACTTATTCACGCAGGTCACAAACGCAAAGATCTTCTCTAAATTGGATCTGAGGGGTGCATACAACCTGATCCGCATTAGAAAGGGCGATGAATGGAAGACGGCCTTCAACACACCCGACGGGCACTACGAGTACTTAGTGATGCCCTTCGGGTTGTGCAATGCGCCAGCCGTCTTCCAGGAATTAATCAATGAGGTCTTCAGGGAGGTATTGGGTAGATTCGTGCTGGTATACCTTGATGATATACTAATCTATTCCAACAACCTCTCCGAGCACAGGGTCCATGTTAAATTTGTGTTGAACAAATTAAGACAAAATATGCTTTATGCTAAAGTGGAAAAGTGTATTTTCGAGGTGACCACTGTCATGTTCCTAGGGTATGTAATTTCCACCGCAGGCCTGTCAATGGATCCTGCCAAGGTCACAGCTGTGTTGGAATGGCCACAGCCAGTGGGGTTGAAGGCCCTGCAGAGATTTTTAGGCTTTGCGAACTACTATAGGAGGTTCATTAAGGGGTACTCCACGATAGTTGCCCCCCTTACCAGTCTCATGAAAAAGGGGGCAGATACCAACCACTGGTCCCCTGAGGCTGTGGCAGCCTTTTCTCACTTGAAAAGATTGTTTTGCTCAGCGCCTTTTTTGAGGCATGTAGACACGTCCTTTCTCTTTATTGTGGAGGTTGATGCCTCGGAGGTTGGGGTGGGGGCGGTGCTGTCTCAACGGTCAGGGTTGCTGGGCAGATTACATCCGTGCGCTTACTTTTCCCGTAGGTTTTCACCCGCGGAAAAAAATTACGATATAGGCAACAGGGACATTCTGGCCATTAAGTTGGCGTTTGAAGAATGGCGCCATTGGTTAGAAGGGGCTGAACACACGATCACAGTTTACACTGACCATAAGAACTTGGAATACATCGAGGGGGTAAGAGACTGAGTCCCCGTCAGGCCCATTGGTCTTTGTTTTTTACGAGGTTCAGATTTATAATCACGTACACTCCAGGCAGCAAAAACGTCAAGGCAGATGCCCTGTCCAGATGTTTCGAACCAGAGACAGCACAGCCTGCCGCTCCTGAGTCCATCATCCCGCAGAGATTAGTGTTAGCAGCCACAGAGACCTGGGAGGATTGGACAGACGTTTTGGGTCCCTTTCAGCAAGATGTTCCTGAGGGAAAACCTGAGGGGGTCATGTTTATCCCACTGCCATTTCGGTTACAGGTGCTACAAATGTTTCACGCCCATAAGAATGCTGGTCATCCTGCAGCTGCCAGAACGCAGGATCTGGTTGTCAGGTGTGCTTGGTGGCCTTCTATGGCAACAGATTGCAAGGAGTATGTCAGAGAGTGTGCGGTATGTGCCAAGAGTAAACCCTCCTGGGTGGCACCTGTAGGAAGGTTACAGTCTTTACCCATCCCGAGTGAGCCATGGACCCACCTGTCCATGGATTTTGTGGGGGAATTGCCCAGGTCTGAAGGCATGTCGGTCATTTGGGTGGTAGTCGACCGTTTTAGCAAAATGGCCCATTTTGTGCCCCTGAAAGGACTCCCCTCGGCTCAGGAACTGGCCGAGTTGTTCATCATTCACGTTTTCCGGCTGCATGGCATTCCGGAAAACATTGTGTCAGATAGGGGAGTCCAATTCGTGTCTGGATTCTGGAGGGCATTTTGCCACCAAATGGGCATGAAACTGTCTTTCTGGTCAGGCTACCACCCACAGACGAATGGGCAGACTGAACGGATTAATCAGTCTTTGGAGCAATTCCTAAGATGTTACGTTGCGGAGGCACAGAGTGACTGGGTAAAATTTCTGGCCTTCGCAGAATTCGCACAAAGTAATTTGAAGAGTTCTTCTTCTGGTTTCTCTCCATTCCAGATTGTGACAGGGAGGTCACCCAAATTCTCCCCTTTTCCAGTTGTCTCTTCTCCATTTCCAGCCCTGGAGGATTGGCAGAGGTCACTCAGGGACAATTGGGGAATTGTTAAGGGAAACTTGCAGAAGGCGTTCCAGATTCAGAAGGGTCAAGCGGACAAGAGACGGTCCGTGGAATGGAAGTTCCAGCCAGGGGATTTAGTCTGGGTGTCCACACATCACTTGACCTTGAAGCAGCCATCAGCCAAACTGGGCCCCAGGTTTGTGGATCAACAACGTCACTTACGCCATTGATCTTCCTGCCAGCATGCGGGGCGTAAGGTCGTTTCACGTGTCCCTACTTAAACCTGCGGTTCATGTGGGTCCTACTCCTCCTCCTCCTGTGATGGTGGAGGATCAACCTGAGTACGAGGTGGAGAAAATATTATACTCACGCATTGTACATAACTCGGTACAATATTTAGTGCATTGGAAAGGGTACGGCATTGAGGAGAGACAATGGGTACCAGGGACTCGCATGCATGCTGATGAGTTAAAGAGGGAGTTTCACACTTTGCACCCAGAAAAACCGGGAAGGAGCTGTCCGGAGTCCACTCCTCGGGGGGCAGGGGCGTAGCAATAGGCCCTGCAGCGTCTGCGCCCGCGGGGGGCCCGGCCCCCCCCCCCCTGGGGCCCGCTCGGGCCGTTTTTTGGGGGCTGGAGGGGTGGCAGCATGACGGGGGGGAGGGGAAGTTCCCCCCTCTCCCTCACCTCGGGGCTCTCCCCTCTGCGCTCCCCTCCAGCTAGTGAATGTGTGTGGGCAGCAGCGGCGGCGGCGGGATACATACCTTCTTCCTTGCGTTCCATCGCCGCCTTCTCGCTCTAGCGGCTGACGTCACTTCCGGAAGCGGAAGTGACGTCAGCCGCTAGAGCGAGAAGGCGGCGATGGAACGCAAGGAAGAAGGTATGTATCCCGCTGCTGCCCGCTGCCCACACACAGGGGGATTTTCAGGTGTCTGCTGCCCACATTATGATTTTCAGGTGCCTGCTGCCCACATTACGATTTTCAGGTGTCTGCTGCCCACATTACGATTTTCAGGTGCCTGCTGCCCACATTACGATTTTCAGGTGTCTGCTGCCCACATTACGATTTTCTGGTCACTGCTGCCCACATTGCGATTTTCTGGTCACTGCTGCCCACATTACGATTTTCAGGTGTCTGCTGCCCACATTGCGATTTTCAGGTGCCTGCTGCCCACATTACGATTTTAAGGTGTCTGCTGCCCACATTACGATTTTCTGGTGACTGCTGCCCACATTACGATTTTCAGGTGTCTGCTGCCCACATTACGATTTTCAGGTGCCTGCTGCCCACATTACGATTTTCAGGTGTCTGCTGCCCACATTACGATTTTCTGGTCACTGCTGCCCACATTGCGATTTTCTGGTCACTGCTGCCCACATTGCGATTTTCAGGTGTCTGCTGCCCACATTGCGATTTTCTGGTGTCTGCTGCCCACATTAGGATTTTCTGGTGTATGCTGCCCACATTAGGATTTTCTGGTGACTGCTGCCCACATTGCAATTTTCTGGTGACTGTTGCCCACATTGCGATTTTCTGGTGACTGCTGCCCACATTGCGATTTTCTGGTGACTGCTGCCCACATAAGGATTTTCTGGTGACTGCTGCCCACATTAGGATTTTCTGGTGTGTGCTGCCCACATTATGATATTCTGGTGACTGACTGCTGCCCACATTAGGATTTTCTGGTGACTGCTGCCCACATTACGATATTCTGGTGACTGCTGCCCACATTAGGATTTTCTGGTGACTGATGCCCACATTGCGATTTTCTGGTGACTGCTGCCCACATTGCGATTTTCTGGTGAACTCTGCCCACATTACGATTTTCTGTCCCACATTACGATATTCTGGTGAACGCTGCCCACATTACGATTGTCTGGTGAATGCTGTCCACGTTACAATTTTCTGGTGACTGCTGCTCACGTTACGATTTTCTGGTGAACTCTGCCCACATTATGATTTTCTGGTGAACTCTGCCCACATTATGATTTTCTGGTGAACTCTGCCCACATTACGATTGTCTGGTGAATGCTGTCCACGTTACAATTTTCTGGTGACTGGTGCCCACATTACGATTTTCTGGTGAACTCTGCCCACATTATGATTTTCTAAAGGCCCACATTACGATTTTCTGGTGAACTCTGCCCACATTACGATTTTCTGGCCCACATTACGATTGTCTGGTAAAATGCTGCCCACTTTAAAATTAATTTACAGTGAAACACTGCCCCATTACGATTATTTGGCACCTATGGGGGGGGGCCCCATCCAAATATTCGCAGGGGGGCCCAGTGATTTCTAGTTACGCCCCTGTCGGGGGGGTACTGTTAGGAAGCGCGGAAGAGCCGCCGCCGCGAGTCAGGAGGCGGCTCTTTCCGCGCACAGTGTGATGGAGCACGGGGAGGCAGCCGCTTCCACTCAGTCTGAGGCGGCTGTCCCCGTGCAGGGCATGGCGGCGGATAGCGCGCATGGCCCCTTGGCAGAGGCACCGCAGAGCGGTGCTGGTGTGGCTGGGACACATAGTCCCTCTAGGTTTAGAGTGACGCGCGCACGCGCACTCAGGCAGGGAATATATGACGGCAAGAAGTGAGTCAGCTGACCAGGCTGGTCAGCTGACTCTGGCTCCACTCCTCATTGGTCCAGCACTTGGGGGGGGAGGTGCTGGAGAGGTACCTGTGTATATATACTACTGACTGTTCAGTTGCTGGTTGTCTGGCATTGCGAACACTTACGTGGGAGCACTCAGACCTGTAGTCAGATCCTTAAGTGTGACGGGACCAGCTGGAGCTGTAATCCTACACTTAGCTAGATTCTGTTGATAGCTAAAGTACTAGTTTGATTGTGATTATCTGTTATGACTTTTTGCCTGCCTGACTATCCTCCTGAACTCTGATCTTGTACCTTGATATTTCTGATACTCTGTTGCCGAACCCCGGCTCAACCTTAGACTCTGCTTCTGCCTCCTGATCTTGTACCTTGATATTTCTGATACTCTGTTGCCGAACCCCGGCTCAACCTTAGACTCTGCTTCTGCCTCCTGACCTTGTACCTCGATATTTCTGATACCCTGTTGCCGAACCCTGCCTGTACCTTAGACTCCGCCTCCGCTTTCTGTATTTGTACCATATCTGTCCGTGTGTTACGACCTGGCTTGTCCGACCTCGAGAACCGACCTTACGATTGGAGGCGGTTCCCCGTCCTGTTAGTGACACTTCCTCCAGAGTGTCACTTTCAGACAATCCTTCCTACTGTCAGCCTGATTCCTCCCGTCTTGGAGGGTTCAGGTCTTCGGAAGGAATCCGTGCAGCACTCCTTACTGCACTAAGGCCTAGTCCTCTAAGTGTTACTGTTACACCCAAACACTACACTCTACTCAGGTGAACAGAGGTTAGCTGGTATATCGGATTATCGGTGATACTGCAGATCACTTATAATCTGGTATACATCTGTATTCCCCGTGATACTGCAGATCACCGGTAATCAGATCCTCTCTGTGCTTTACCAATCGTTACAATGTGATAGACAAGAAAACCAGTTTTAAATTTTAAGCAGGCAGTAACTGATTGAAAGGATGTAAATGTGTTTTACTTTCTTAGTTAATCTGTCTTACTTCTGCCTTTCACATGGATCTCATTTAAAGCACTAAACGTAATTAAAAACACCAGTATTATTTATTGCCATTAAAAGTCTGCAATTTCTCCTTGTGCTGTATGACTCAATTTACTAAGGCTTTGCTTCTAACTATTGCAAATACATTAAATCTACCTTCATTCTAATATTGATTTTGCACCATAGCCAACATTACTTAACTGGAAAGAAAAACTGCTTTCAGAAGGAAGGAAAAGCAGATGTAATTGACTAGATATGGGCAAATCAATTCACCTGCTCCCTTTATTCACCTCCTTAACATGCAAATATGGAACAGATTGCAATTTTTCTCATTATGGAGTTTTACAGGGTTAAAATGTTTCTCGGCGTTCATAGAAAAATGCATGTACATTCCAAAAAAGCCTTTTTTTCCTTCATCATCATCCTATATAATAAAACCCCCCGTGTCCCTGCCTCCTCCTGTGTCCCTGTGTCCGTGCCTCCAGACCTGGCAGTTTGCTGTCTGTGAACCGCATTGTGTGAAATAACAGCTTTTTCCAACTGCCAAGCAAGCAACATCTCCCTGTGTGCATATACTTCAGACTGCGGTGGAGGAAGGGCATGCAGGACGCCTCTGTGTTTGTGTGTTCGCATTGCCCGCAGGGGGAGGGGGGGTAGCGGCTGTGGCCTAGTGCCCGTTTTTTAACAGGCGGGCCTCTTTACTAGTTACAGTATAAAACTTGCCCCCTATAAAATCTGGCATTTACCAAATACCCCTTGACACAAGTACCCCTTGACACATACACAGTTGTCATGAGTACACCAAAGGCAAACACAGAGGGGGATTACAGCTGCCCAGAATGCCCCCTCAGACCAGGGCCAGTGCAGTGTCTGGGGACAGGCACTAGTTGAGACACCAGAATATCTGCAGGTATTCTGCAGCTCACAGCACTGCCCCCTTTCTATCCCTGCTCCAGTTGACTTTGGAAGAAGCAGCAGCATATGTACAGAGCATGGAGCAGCAGCATGTGTACAGAGCATGGAGCAGCTCTGAGGAACTTAACAGAGTCAGGTATGAGCACAGCCCTGTGCTCTGCTGTGTGTATGCTTCACTTTCCCATTCATTAGCAGTGTCGGCTGTCCTCGATCCCGTTGTCGATCAGGAGCAGATCGGGCATTTAGGATAGAATTGTCAGATCCTGTCAGTCGGAAAAGAAATTGCATTGTGTGTACCCAGCATGATGTCCTACCATATTATTGTACTGTATTGTGCGTGGCTGAGGGAGACCTTTCAGAAATCCCCGCCTTGAAAAGCGTGGGTTTGTCCCTGTACACACAAACTGCGTATAAATGCTTTTCAAACATTTCAATGTGCTTTTACTAACCTAAAAATGCTCCTTTGGTTTTGTTCGAATATTCATTTTAGCTTCTTTAAAAATTGAACTTGCTAAGTAAAATTGTTTGTAATAAGTACACATAGAAATAAAAAAGTAACCTTTCAGTGTTTATACTCACAGCTGAGAGCCTAGGCCACACAAAGCCCAATGTTTTTAATTTGACAGAATCTACAAATATATTATCCATTATTGTTATTTTTAAATAAAAATATGTACAGTATATCTTATCAAACAACAAAATTGGCGTCATTAACACAGCAAGAAAAATATATTTCTTTATAAGCAGGTTGACTGCAAAACTCTTCCTGGAATAGTCAATTAGCAAATGAGGTCATATGACCAAGGAGGCCATTGGTGTTAGGTCAAATCACCTGATTCTTCACTTGGTAGACTTTACAGAGGCAGACAGAGAGGCATGAAGAGGGGTTTGTTCATTTATCTGCTGTGCTGTACATGGTGTGATTGATGCATACTGTTCCATTTTTTGTGTGCACACTAATCTGTTGTACTAAACAGCCCTGCAAGGTGTATGTTTCTATGTACCTGTAATGAATAGCGGAGATGTCGCCGCGCGGTCTGGCGGCGGGTCGACTGTCTCCGCGTTCAGACCGGCGGTTTCCGCACAGCAGCATGCGTCTGGTTTGCCTGGGCCTTCTAGTGCACACAGATGGAGAGCTACGCGCGCGCGCGCTAGAAGACAGGACCTTTATGCCAGCAGGTGAGGTATCAGCTGATCAGGACGATCAGCTGATCCCAGCGGAACTCCTGATTGGCTAAGTGGCTGGGGGCGGTGCTGAGGAGCGATGTAGTATATATAGATCTTGCTTGTCAGTTGTTGGTTGTCTGCCGTTGCGAATACTTACGTGTGAGCACTCAGACCTCAGTCAGATCCTACAGTGTGTTAGAACCAGGTGGACCTGGGAATTCACACTTAGCCAGATTACGCTCTTGTTATTTACTGTGTTATACTTTAGACCAGTTCTAGGGTGTTGAGACCAAGGACCTCACACCCAAGCTTAGGATTACTGTGTCATTGCTGTGTTATACTTTAGACCAGTTCCAGGGTGTTGAGACCAAGGACCTCACACCCAAGCTTAGGATTACTGTGTCATTGCTGTGTTATACTTTAGACCAGTTCCAGGGTGTTGAGACCAAGGATCTCACACCCAAGCATAGGATACTGTGTTATTCCTTAGACTAGTTCCCGGGTGTCGAGACCAAGGACCTCACACCCCAGACTAGGATTGTGCTTTATATCTGTTATGACCATTTGCTCTGTCGACCTCTCTCTCGCTTTCTGATTCGGTACCTCTGCCTATCTGCCTACCAGTTTCCAACCTTGCCTGTACCCGGTTACCGAATCAGCCTTCTGTCTTTGTACCTTATCTGCTCATGTGTTGCCGACCTAGCCTGCCCGACCATTCTGGCTGTCGCTCATCCCTCGAGTGTTCAGTCTGTCTGTACTCCCTGTGACACTATTCCACCAAGTGTCAGTTAACTGCAAGGACCTCTTGCTCCTCAGAGAGTCCTTCCTGCAGTGCAGCCAGTGGCTTCTATCCCATAGGAGTCCCCTGGCTGCAGTACAGTCTGATTCCCAGTTTACCAGGGAATCACTGGCTGCCAGATTATCTCTATCCCCTCTCTTAAGAAGATAGACCCTGCACAGCCGAGGGCCACCTGCTCCTCAGGTGGTCTCTGGCCGAAGTTACCTGTGTCTCCCAACCCACTGGAGATAGCCTACAGTTGCACCAAACACTTACACTTCATTAGGTGTCCAGAGGTTAGTCATACTTGTATTATTGGTGATTAGAGTTGGGCCGAACCTCCGATTTTAGGTTCGCGAACTTCCGCAAAAGGTTCGGTTCGCGAAAAAGTTCGCGAACCGCATTAGACTTCAATGGGGAGGCGAACTTTCAAAGTTTTAAAACATTCTATCAGCTGGAAAAATGATAGAAAACATGTTTCAAAAGCTCTAATACCTGGAGCCACACCTAATTGAGTGAAATACACATCATTGCTGGAGGACCCATCCTCCCTCCCTCCTCCAAGCAAGGTCCTTTATACCATTTGCCTACCTACACTAATTAGTTATGGGACAGCTGCTACACACTCTGCTAGGGAGATTTTATCCTCCCTTCTACCTCCTACCGGAGGGAGGAGGGTCTCTTCTGCCAGGGAATTATACTATTTTAAAAACCAGTATACATCATACCATAGCTGGGAATACATACATGAGTATACATCATACCATAGCTGGGGATACATACATGAGTATACATCATACCATAGCTGGGAATCGAACCCAGATCTCACTGTGTGGTGGGCACGTCACCCTAAGCACTGTACCACTACAGAAGTAAGTGAAGCTTGCCTAAAATTTAACATTTATGCTCAATGCAATAGAACCATTAGGTTGCTTAAAGGAGAACTGTAGTGAGAGGTATATGGAGGCTGCCATATTGATTTCCTTTTAAGCTATACCAGTTGCCTGGCAGCCCTGCTGATCTATTTGGCTGCAGTAGTGTGAATCACACCAGAAACAAGCATGCAGCTAATCTTGTCAGATCTTACAAAAATCTCAAACACCAGATCATACCATAGCTGGGAATCGAACCCAGATCTCACTGTGTGGTGGGCACATCACCCTAAGCACTGTACCACTACAGAAGTAAGTGAAGCTTGCCTAAAATGTAACATTTTTGCTCAATGCAATAGAACCATTAGGTTGCTTAAAGGAGAACTGTAGTGAAAGGTATATGGAGGCTACCATATTGATTTCCTTTTAACCACTTGAGGACCCACCCTTTACCCCCCTTAAGGACCAGCGCTGTCTTAGCTGATCTGTGCTGGGTGGGCTCTGCAGCCCCCAGCACAGATCAGCGTGCAGGCAGAGCGACCAGATCGCCCCCCTTTTTTCCCCACTAGGGGGATGATGTGCTGGGGGGGTCTGATCGCTCCTGCCTGCCGGGTGTTGCGGGGGGGGGGGGCACCTCAAAGCCCCCCTCCGCGGCGAAATCCTCCCCCTCCCTCTCCTACCTGGCCCCCCCTGGAGATTCGGGCTGCACAGGACGCTATCCGTCCTGTGCAGCCAGTGACAGGCTGTCTCCTGTCACATGGCGGCGATCCCCGGCCGCTGATTGGCCGGGGATCGCCGATCTGCCTTACGTCGCTGCTGCAGCAGCGCCGTACAATGTAAACAAAGCGGATTATTTCCGCTTGTGTTTACATTTAGCCTGCGAGCCGCCATCGGCGGCCCGCAGGCTATTCACGGAGCCCCCCGCCGTGAATTGACAGGAAGCAGCCGCTCGCACGAGCGGCTGCTTCCTGATTAATCAGCCTGCAGCTGGCGACGCAATACTGCGTCGCTGGTCCTGCAGCTGCCACTTTGCCGACGCACGGTATAAGCGTGCGGTCGGCAAGTGGTTAAGCAATACCAGTTACCTGGCTATCCTGCAGATCCTCTGCCTCCAATACTTTTAGCCCTAGACCCTGAACAAGCATGCAGCAGATCTGGTGTTTGACATTTTTGTAAGATCTGACAAGATTAGCTGCATGCTTGTTTCTGGTGTGATTCACACTACAGTGGCTGGATAGTGTACTGGTTAAGGGCTCTGCCTTTGACATGGGAGACCAGGGTTTGAATCCTGGCTAGGTCAAGTACCTATTCAGTAAGGAGTTCAAGGCAAGACTCCCTAACACTGCAGGGTGGCCTCTTGAGCGCGTCCCTGTGGCTGCAGCTCTTGAGTGCTTTGAGTCTGACAGGAGAAAAGCGCTATACAAATGTTTGGATTATTATTACTGCAGCCAAATAGATCAGCAGGGCTGCCAGGCAACTGGTATAGCTTAAAAGGAAATCAATATGGCAGCCTCCATATACCTCTCACTACAGTTCTCCTTTAAGCAACCTAATGGTTCTATTGCATTGAGCATAAATGTTAAATTTTAGGCAAGCTTCACTTACTTCTGTAGTGGTACAGTGCTTAGGGTGACGTGCCCACCACACAGTGAGATCTGGGTTCGATTCCCAGCTATGGTATGATCTGGTGTTTGACATTTTTGTAAGATCTGACAAGATTAGCTGCATGCTTGTTTCTGGTGTGATTCACACTACTGCAGCCAAATAGATCAGCAGGGCTGCCAGGCAACTGGTATAGCTTAAAAGGAAATCAATATGGCAGCCTCCATATACCTCTCACTACAGTTCTCCTTTAAGCAACCTAATGGTTCTATTGCGTTGAGCATAAATGTTAAATTTTAGGCAAGCTTCACTTACTACTGTAGTGGTACAGTGCTTAGGGTGACGTGTCCACCACACAGTGAGATCTGGGTTCAATTCCCGGCTATGGTATGATGTATACTGGTTTTTAAAATAGTATAATTCCCTGGCAGAAGAGACCCTCCTCCCCCTGGTAGGAGGGAGGAGGGAATAGGTAGAAGGGTAGAAGGGGAGGAGGGAGGAGGGAGGAGGGAGGTGGGAGGAGGGAGGCCAATTAAAATCTCCCTAGCAGAGTGTGTAGCAGCTGTCCCATAACTAATTAGTGTAGGCAGACAACTGAGTCAAATGGTATAAAAGGACCTAGCTTGAAGGGAGGGTGGGTGGGGTCTTTAGCACTGAAAGCAGTGTGTTTCACAATAACATGTCTGCTGACAGTAAAATGGAGGCGAAAAATTTTGCTCAATACAGCTTTATGGGGCGAATCGAACTTCCGCAAAAGTTCGCCTGATGCAGGCGAACGCGAACCCCCAAAGTTCGCCTGGAACCGTTCGCCGGCGAACCGTTCGGCCCATCTCTATTGGTGATTCTGCAGATCATCCATAATCAGGTATACATCTGTATTGTTGATGATTCTGCAGATCATCAATAATCAGATTCTCTCTGTGTGCTGACACCAATCGTTACAGTACCCTAAAGGAACAACAACTCCGGTGAAGGGTTACAGACGTGGAAGGGAGCCAGCATAGCACATGGGGAGACTAGAGAGACGATCTTAGTGCGGACAACTGCCTGCCACGCAGCCAACGTGTAGGGGTAGAGCCCTTAAAAAGGTTGGGGTTACAGAGGCGGAAGGGAGCCAGCGTGGCACATGGGGAGACCAGAAAGATGATCTTAGTGCGGACACCGTGAGCCCACCCGGTAGCCATCGTGTAGGGGTAGAGCTCTTAAAAAATCTATGCTGGATACTATTGTGGTAAATGTGACTGTGCAATTCTAATTTTAATACATATATTGTATGGTGTTACGCTATGGAGGGGAATATGTGTTTTATTTGAGGAGATTGCTGTAAAAAGATCTTGATGCTGCGGAATTTGACAAGTGGGGGCAAAAAGGCTGGGAATTGCCTTGAAAGTATCCCAGAGGGTCATCTGCTATGGGTAAGTGTCCACTTCCGAGGGTGAGGTGGTGTTCGTCACTAGGATGCACCTTTGAGAGACCACCTTGGCACTTAGCACAAGAAGTTGTGTCTACATTAAAAGACTGGCTGCTCTTTTAACTAGGATCTGGTTGTCAGCTAGAGCACCAACCTAGCAAGAAAGCATTGCATACTGTATTGGACATTTATAGGAGTGCTCCATCATTTTTTAACCTCTGTCTATGTAATTTCGTCAGCACAGTGTTTTGCTTGTGGAATTTAGTTAAGGACTGTGGACAGGCTGTGATTAGGAAGTAATTATGGTAGACATCATAGGCCATATGCAATTCACTTTTTCACCTGAGTTTTCGCTTATGTGTTATTTTCACAACTTGTAAATAAAATGCCCTTTACATCACCAGCAAGCAAACAAATGCTCTAAATAATTAGGACATGACTTTTTCACCCACTTTGTGGTACTTTTTCCATTGCAAAGTGCTAAAAACTTAATGAAAAATTCTCTCTTAGGAGAATACTATTTCTCTTAGGAGAAAAAGTGAATTGCATATGGGCCCATGACTTTCCCAGGAGCCAAAAGACACATATAGCGTTACATAGACGGAAGCCTACAGGTGGCTCAAAAATGGGGGAGAATGTGTTTGAAGTTGTGCTGTACATATGGACTTGCAAGTGCAATAGTCTTATAATTTAAACAAAAGTCAGTTTTTTTTGCAATGCAAGCAATATTATTGGCTTATAAAGTATATAGTAGGCTATATAAGGGCATATTATGGCATTAAATATATATGTGGTGCCCAGCAAATGCTCTAATTCCAAGATGCAGAAATCTGAAGAAAATTTGCATGAGCATGGAATTATTGACATCTTATTGACTATCCCTTTACGTAAGCAGGCCTGTGGAGGGGTCTTTCCTTAAACAAGTAGCCATATCTCCAAATATGAACAGTCTTGTAATCATATCCCCTGAAATTAGGTATTGGCAAGTCTCAGCATTGTGGTAGAAGGCCCTGAAGAGTTCTTCCTTCAAACATAGGCAGTGATCTTCAAAAAGTTAGGTAATTAAAAATAATTAATTATCACCTATTAACAAAAAGAAAAAAAATATTCATTAGAAAAGAAACAAAAGGCACTTAGAGTAGCTTATTTTTTTTCCTTTTAGAGGCATTTTAGGAGAAGAGAAGAACAGTGTATTGAAAGGAAGATAAAGTTGATGCCTGGATTTGTCACTAACTAGTGTCATTAGAGGATACTTTTGTGGTATCTACAGAATGGAGGTGGAGAAGAAAGATTCAGATAGACCAGTGTGAGAGGTACCTGTATGAACTAGGCCTCTGTTTTTTTTTTTTTTTTTTGGTTAAGTAGGCCTTCCATTCAGACTGGTGATGACTTGTCCTTGTTCTCACCTTATTTCATGCACATAACATAGATGAAGCAGATGACCATGGTTCTGTTAGATTCTGCTCTATTAACCACTTGTTCCTCCACTACAGTATATCTACGGCCTCTGTGACTTCATCCAAGCCTTAAGGACGTAGATATACAATTTTTAGCAGAAGTAGTGCTGTGAACGATCAGGTGTGCTCCTGGGTGCACTCCTGTCCTGTCTGCTTCTGTACTAATTGGTCTAAGGGAACTGGAGTTTCATTAGCCATTTAACGGAACCGCTCAAGTGCAATGATGTGTAGCCCCTTACACACTCCAATGAGTTCTGGTTCACAATAAGCTTGCTGGGTAGTCTAACTTTAGGAACAATGAAATCCTTATAAATGGATGGCCACTGGCAAGTAGAAAGATGGAGCTGTTGCCAATATTATATATTCATTTATTTACCTTTGTTGTCCCTATCCTTTGCCTTAACAACAAAAGAAACATCTGAAAGTTACATTTACATGGCAACCACCAGAATCTTTACTTTCCCAAATAGGTAACTTAGCTTGATTTTCAGTAAATGTGTCCTGTGTCATTTCAGTAACCCCAGATCAATAATTCTGAAGCTTTCACAGTATTAGTTTTCTAGTCCGCCCCATCTTCCTCTCACTTGACTTCATACACATCGTAAACATCCATTATAAATTACAAAGATTACTTATGCCACAGACATAAAGGCACACTGATAAATTTAAACATAATTTATTACAACTTCCGGGTATCCAAACATCCTGCTAAACACCCCCAGATAAACCAGGCAGTATATAAAACAAAACGTAATTAAGCAGCATAGTTATAACATATGAGTGAACTGTTTTTACATTCCACAGAAAGGAAGCAACAGCAATATATTTAAACTAATGGCTGTTGCAGGATAAATTTGGAGGAGCAATTCATTTTCTGTGCTGCTAAGCACTTGCATGAAATATGAAGAATGAGGAATGTTATTAAGGTTTAGCGTAATTTGAATCAGTAATATGCAAAAAAACTTTCCAGTATGACATAGTCCTTGACTTTCATAATTCTTAAGCACTTTCTTTTAACATTTTGCTGATGTATGTTCTATTTTAGAATCAGGAGGATAATGGATGTGCTTCTTATACAGTAAATTGGGTTTTATATCAGAGACCTGTCAGAGACACAACAGGTTGACCTGACAGTGGTCCTATATTTGCTGCTCTCCTTCATGTCTGCTTTCTCAAGGTGAGAGGGTCAATTTTAAGAAAAGTGCAGAAGATTGCTTGATCCCTCAGGAAACGTCTGCGATCTGTAATAACATTTACTGCAAGCTATAATCATTTTATGTTCTTCTTAACAGCTTAAAAGCAGAGCTATACTTTGTTACCTCATGCATTTGTATTAATCAAGGGCATATTAGACTACAACTGATTTCACACGTAGAAAACTACTTGGATTTTTTGTACTTTAAAAAAGAAAATGTATATATATATATATATATATATATATATATATATATATATATATATATATATATATATATATATATATATATAGTAATAATTTTGACGGGTGTGTGTTAGTTTCTGGATGCGGTGGGATTTGTATCGGAGGAATACCAAGCTCACTGAAGAACAATGCATGTTAATTAAGCACTTCATTAGAAGAAGCCAAATTAATTTGTTCATTAAATTGATTACCAAGTATAGCTCGATGCATGCAAACTTCCCATTGTGGGCTTGGAACTATGGGGATCATTTATCAAAAGCTAAGCAGTTTTTTAATGCATACATTAAGGATTTTGAAAGTGCTGATTAATTCTGTATTTGGGTCACTCACTGATAAGATTTTACATGAGAGAAGAGCAGGACAGGAATTTAATACTTGCTAAATTTAAATGTTTTTCAATATCCACTAGATATCGTGTATCATAACCTTACAATTAAAAACGGAATGCCTTTTATTTATTTCTGTAAAATTATAGAAAAAAGCCAGCATTTCTTCATATTTTGAACAGTAGGAGATATTGGCAGCGCTTCCAGACAAAGACTGCACCTGAATTAACCACCTACATAGATGTGCAGAGCTCAATATACGGAAAAGTACACAACTTGCATTAAAAACCGGTACAGCAAAGGAGGACGTTAGCTTCAGCCAGTGATATTTCTAATCAGCTAATTACAATTATGCAAAATCTCGCATACATTTTTGCATTTACGCCTTTACTTAAGTACAATTTGTAAATTCAATTGATTTTGTATAGTGATTCGTAATTTTGCCTAAAATTTTGCATAATTTTTGCTTAATTTCATGCCGACTTTGGCAGTGAATAGCAAAGCCCTCCTATCAAGTATACATGATAGTAACAAAATTACTACATATGTTAAGGAGACAAGTGGGTACAAGTTACAAAAATAATTTTCCAAAAATACCTTATAGTTTTTGAAAAAATCTATTTTTTAAATTGCAAAGACATAATGGTCTTTAAACTAAAAAATTACAGTTTAAAAACCATTTTTTTTGCATATTTAAATTTGATTTTCTCAAAAACTACGTCTTTTTGAAAACATTTTTTTGACTAGTACCTAATATTCTCCTAACATATGTAGCAATTTTGGGGGCTTTGCTATTAACCGTTAACATTTTGCGAAATTACATGTAAATTACATTAAAAAATATGCAAAATTATGAAATATTTCAATTACATATGAAATGAATTACAATTTTTCTTGAAATTTTGCATTACGATTATGATGCGTAAACTCGAATTTTGATGCAAAATTTTAAAATGTGAAATTTCGGCCCACCACTGGCTTCAGCAAAACAATATGTGCACAAATGATTTCTTACTAGACTATTTCACGGAAGAGACCTAACCACTAGTCCAGGGGTGCCCAATAGGTCGATCGCGATCTACCGGTAGATCGCGACCGCCTATTTGGTAGATCACGGCCGCGTCATGTAAAATTTTGTGGCCGGCAGCTGTCAGAATCTGCTGCCAGCCGCTGGCCAATCGGAGGAGAGGAGCGGTACAGTGGGAGAGGAGGACGCCGACGCGACGTCATAGCTGGGGGCGGTGCTGGGCACAATGCGTCAATGAACGCTGCCCGCCGCCCCCTTCGCTCGCTGGACTCCGGAGTAAGAGTGCCCATCTACACTCGCAGCGCGGCTGAAGGAGGGGAGGCCAGGAGGAGCCCCAGACACCGCTGCTGGAACTGGAGGGAGGGGAGTGACCCCTACGCCTACCTACACTATACCTGGCTAACTATACTGAAGGCACCCACACCTAACTACACTATACCTGGCTAACTATACTGAAGGCACCCACACCTAACTACACTATACTTGGCTACCTATACTGAAGGTCCCTGCACCTAACTACACTATACATGGCTAACTATACTGAAGGCACCCACACCTAACTACACTACACTACACTATACAGAGTGACAGCCGTGTCACATGGCTGTCCCCAGTACAGCGCTGCTGCTGATCGCAGTGCTGTACTAACAGAGAAGACGGCAGTTTTGCCATCTAACAGTCTCCCGAGTGGCGATCACTGCTTGGAGACTGAAGGCAAGCAGGAGATGCACGTGTAGCCTGCGTGCAATCTCCTGCAAACTGCAGCCCCAGGACTTGACGCCAATTGGCGTTAGGCAGTCCTGGGGCTGCCGTTGTGGCCACACCCATTGGAGTGGGGCGGCCCTGTAGTAGTTAAAATAAAGCCTTTGAATATGTGAAGCCCAGAGCTCCCCAATTCAATTTTGTTCTATAAAACATAATTCTTGCCTGCTGCTGCTAGCCATAAATGGTATACAAGTTTTTTCACATTTAAATGTTATTCAATATCCACTTGAAATCACGTATCATATTCTCAATTAAAAATGGAATGTCTTCTATTTATTTATGTAAAATTATAGAAAAAAGGCAGCATTTCTTCATAGCTTCTGCAAAACACGGCCTATCCAACACCATGAAACACAAAGCAGAGAAATTGTAATGATTGGGTGCTGCAACTCAGACGTCTGATTATTTGTGATCGGCAGAATCACCAATAATACAGACGCTATACCTGATTATGTGGGGATCTGCAGTATCACCAATAATACCAGTATAGCTAGAAGAGCGTAAGGTGTGGTGTTTGGTGCAACAGTATAGACTTCTCCAGAGGAGCTGGAGGGTCTACCAACACAAGTAACAATAGGCCTTTACCAGAGGAGCTGGCAAAGTACTAACAATGAGAGAATAAAGACGTTTGGCTAAACTTTACCAGAGGAGCTGGTAAGGTACTAACAGCACAAATGACTGAATAGTTTAACTAGACCTTGCCAGAGGGGCTGGCAAGATACTATCAGTCACTGGAGCTATATAAATAGGTTGAAACCTCACCAGAGGGGCTGGTAGGTTCTAATAGCTAAGAGCACCTCACCAGTGGCTAGGGCCCACTGGTGAGTAGAGTAGTCAGACATGCTAGGTTCGATAACAGGCAGGCAGAGATAGTACAAAATCAGCAGGCAAGAGAGTAGTTAATATCAGGCAGAGGTTCAGCAACTAAGTCAGAAAGGCAGAGATACAGAATCGTATAGAAATAGCAAGGTCAGAGAGTAGCTAGAATCATACACAGGTTATCAGAATACAATGGAATAATAACTAACTATAGATAGATGTATATTGCAAACACTGCATACACATCTATCATCAACAGGAACCTCACTAGGTCTGAGCGCTAACACGAGTGTATTCGCAACAGCAGGCGAGTTGCCAATGATCTGTGAAGGCTTAAGAAGCCGAGGAGAGCCGAGCGCCACGCCCCTAGCAATCAGCCAATCCGAGCGGCGCGAGTCACTCCTGACGTCTGCCGACCAGCAGGTCAGCTGACGCGCCTTCTCCCAGCATAAAGGTCCTGTCTCTGCGTACGCCCGCGCGATACAGAGACCCTATGAGCAAGAGACAATGCCGTTCCCGGCGTGCTGGACGCCGCCGGGACGGATAAGGCCTGTGAACAGGGAACAAAGGCGGCTGCGGGTATAGCCTGCGTATCCGCAGCCACCATAGTTTCAGGTGTTACAGAAATAAAGATAGTATAACAGAGGCACCAAAAATACTTAAAAAAACATTAAAAAAGGGAGGTAGTGGTGGACTGACCTCCCACAGTAGACTCACACAAGACAATTAATCAGCAAAATTCTCTTTATTCACAGCTCCAAATGATTGCAGCACATTTCTCGGGTCTATGCCTGTTTCATCAGGCTATACAGGGAGCAGCTGCTGATTAGTTGTAGCCAGATTAAAGGAAACCAGAGAGGAATAATTAAAAGTTATTTATACATACCTGGGGCTTCCCGCAGCTGCAGAAACCCTAATTGCTCCCACGCCAAGGTCCTCAGCTTCCTCCATTTGCCGTGCGGGTCCCGTCCTTCCAGGGGGCGTCGCCAGCCTACGCCAGTGAAGTGCGCTGTGAGGAATAATTGAAAGTTATTTATACATACCTGGGGCTTCCCGCAGCTGCAGAAACCCTAATTGCTCCCACGCCGAGGTCCTCAGCTTCCTTCGTTCGCCGGTGCGGGTCCCGTACTTCCAGGGGGCGTGGCCAGCCTACGCCAGTGAAGTGCGCTATTTGCGTATCTCTCCAGCAGCCGCTGGAGAGGTACGCAAGGAGCGCACTTCAGCTACAATCGACTGGCTAGTTGGGCTGAAGTGACGGGTCCCGCACCGGGGAACGGAGGAAGCTGAGGACCGCAGAGTGGGAGCGATTAGGGTTTCTGCAGCTGCGGGAAGCCCCAGGTATGTATAAATAACTTTTAATTATTCCTCTCTGGTTCTCTGGTTCTCTTTAAGTGCCTCCGAAAGGGACAAGTGGGGTCGGGCCTAATCCCCCCACAAGCGATTACAGTGGTTAGAGGTAACCCACCTTTGTGCGTATCACTGTTTATTTTTTCAACAATGTTCTGGACATCTAACATACTACACTATCAAGGGCTCTCAATCTCCTCTCTTTGTTCTTTCACAAAGAAGAAGATTCTTGTTGCCAGGTACCTCTACCCTTACAACCCATATCCATGCAGGTGCTGCTCCCAAGAATTGTGCCATTAATACTTTTAGTCATAGACCCTGAACAAGCATGCAGACCAGGTGTTTCACACGTTATTGTCAGATCTGACTGGCTAAGCTGCATGCTTGTTTCAAGAGTTATTCAGAAACTTTTGCAGCCAAATAGATAAGCATAGTGCCAGTCAACTGGTATTGTTTAAAAGGAAATAAATATGGCAGCCACCATAATCCCTCTCACTACATTTGTCCTTTAACTGAAACATTGGAATACGTAATATTCCAAAATGTCATACTTTTTTCAAATAAACAAAAAAGAACAAAAGTTTTGTCAAGGAGAAAAGAAAAGTGTGAATTTAATAATGAAACAATCCATAATAAAACAATCATTTTAAAGATTAATTCTGTTGCAGCTTCTACACAAAACTTCTGAAGAGCAAACCGGTCTTTTTGAACCTACCATCAATAGAATGAGAATAACATTAGCAAAACCTATTCCTTTGCCTTGCAGATGTGTTCTGATTACAAAGAATGTTAATTAAAAGGTGCCAGAGATAGAGCACAAACTCTTTCCATGTTCATAAGAAATGCCACTTAGTTTTTATTTGCTGTCAGGCTTTTAAGTGTTGAAAGCAAAATGAGGGGGTTTTATGCATTAAAAAAAAAATGAAAAACACAAGGTGAAATCTGGTCTTCTGTGTACATTTTCGGGGGCGTCACAGACATAGCAGGCCATTGATTAGATATTAGGGATGAGCAGAATCTGTTAATTACGATTACGTAAAATGTTGCATAATGTTTCTCAATTTTGGCATAAGTAATTACAATTTGCGCATTCAAATGATTTTGTGAAATCCATTCGTAATTTTGCTTAATTTTCACAAAATTTTGTGCTGACTTTAGTGGTTAATAGCAAAGCCCCCATACCTGTTATTGGCACCAAAATTGCTACAAAGTGGGGGAATAAGTAAAAAAAAAGAAAAAAAGAAAGTACAAATTATTTTTAAATTGTAATTTTTCTGAGTTTAATCTCTTTTGCTGCAAAATAAACATTTTAAATCAGGGGCATAACTAGAAATCACTGGGCCCCCCTGCGAAACTTTGGACGCCCCCCCCCCCCCCCCTCGATTTCGGCTCAGGTAAACTGAGAACCAATGTTGGCTAATGCACACTTGAATTTGTTTTCCACATGCAGATACAAACAGACAGCAGTGAGAGCAAGAGCCTGCTGCACACCGAACAGGGACTGTCTTCAAATCTATGTCTACAACACTTTGTATGATTCCTTATCAGTGGCTGAGCAGATACAGTAATTAGAAAAATTGTGCATAGACCATAAATTTATTTTTCTCTCTGTGCCCTTAGTTGTCAGTCTCTCAGGAGAGGGAAAATAAACTCCCCCCCCCCCCCCCACCCCAGATGCAGTCATTCTAACAATTGTGAAGAGAGCAGAAAGCTTTTTATCTCTGTGTCCAGACTCCTCAATCATAACTACAGTACACAGCAATTAGGGAGGGGTAGAAAGGCTGGGGGTAGAGCAGTACTGCACACAAGACACTGCTGAACACTGAATAGGGGCTGTCCACGAATCTTTGTCTGCAAAACTTTGTATGATTCCTTATCAGTGGCTGAGCAGATACAGTCATTAGAAAAATTGTGCAGAGAGCTGAAATGTCTTTTTCTCTCTGTGCCCTTAGTTGTCAGTCTCTCAGGAGAGGGAAAATAAACTCCCCCCCCCCCCCCAGGGCCCCTGCAGCTTCTGGGCCCCCCTGCCCCCCTGCAGCTGCATCCATTGCAGGCTATACTGTTATGCCCTTGTTTTAAATTATCCATGTTTTGCACATTTCCAGTGGTGCGCACATACATGTGCATGCACGGCCACTTTCTGCCATCTATGGGCGGTCAGTAAGTGGACCACAAAAAATTTTTTATTTGCTTATTTAAGATGTATTTTCTCAAAAATGGCAAGGTCTTTTTGAAAAATAATTTTTTAAGTTATTCCCACTTTAAAATACCGAGCAATTTTGGTGACAGTACCATGTATGGGGGCTTTGCTATTGACTGCTAATGTCAGCACAAAATTACGCAGAAATCATGTGAAATTGAGAAATGATGGTTCCTGATTAAGTTTACAAATGAAATTATTAAAAATGTTCCCAAAATGTTGCATTATGATTATGCATCTAAGTTGCAAATTTTGATGCAAAACTATAATTATACAACATTTGAGCTCATCACTATTAGATATGCTGTTTCAGTAGACAAACAGGTGATGCCACAAGATGTGGATAACTATGTTCAACATTAGACAGTATTACCATAGATACAGTATATAAAACTAACTTGGACCGCATACAAACAATTCCATTAGTACAGATTGAATCTTTAAGCTAATAGCAAACATCTTGGTGCTGATAGTCTTCATTATTGTGTATCTATATAGTGCTGACATGTTTATCAGAACCATACAGAGTATGTATAGTCATGTCTGTCCCAAAAGGAACTGAAGTCTCATCCCTACCATATGCACCCATTGTAGATTTAAGGTCTGTACACACATTTGAGTAATGGTTCCTGATGGGAATCAAAACCAGATTTCTCGGGCAACATTTCAAGGCCAACACTGTACAGATGTGTCACTAGCCTACAGGCTAGCAATGTGATCTGTTGAGTGGAGGACAGGTGGAGGACTGACAGAGCAGTGTGGTTGTGATGGTCGTACGGTGATCGGGGTGAGTGGGGAAAATAAAGCTATCAGTCTTTGAAATCCCTAAGCAATCTGCCAGGTGTATCGCTGGCCAGGTGGGTGTTGGAAGTTGGGGGCCGCTGTATGCATGCTGGAATCGACTTTTATTGTGAGGTAGCAGTTTGGATCCCATGTTTGGACTAGGTGAGTAAATTAGCATATGTGGAACAACAGCTGCATGTACCCACCCATGCTCGTTATAAATCAAGGCTATGCTGAGTTTGCTGTGAGTGCACGTACACAACTGCAATAGCGCAGGTTCTATTTAACTAACCTTTCAAAATGTATCCTTATGTTCTTCTGACATGACCCTTGAAAGACTTTCAAATTTTTCCACCTAACAGCAAACATTATTTAAAGAAAAATTAAATGTGCTCCACTGAATCACTTTTGTTCTCTATTGTAAAATGTTGTCTAACCTTGAGGTGATTTTATGAATTAAGCCTGGTGGGAAAAACTCAGCTTGATGTTCTACTCAGGAAGTACCAGACACTTATAAGGCTCATAGGCCCATATGCAAATCCATGTTTCTCTTACGTTTTCTCCTAGGAGATAATTTTTCATCTTCTATTTAAAATAATTTTCCAGCACTTTTCAACTGAAAAAGTACTGAGAAGTAAGTGCAAACGTTCTTTCAAAATTATTTTGAATATTTTCTTGCTTGCTGGTGGCTTAAAAGGCATTTTATTGACAAATTTAAAGATATCACTTAGGAGAAAACTCAGGTGAAAAAGTGAATTGCACATGGCCCATATACTCTTCCCAACAATCTACTCAACTAGCTTCTAAACTTGGTCTGTTGGAAGATAGTTGGGAGTGTGTACAGCTAGCAAAAAACAATAAGATGACCAATAGAAATGGCCCGAATAGTTTGCCGGTGAGCACTATTCGGTGAAGATCATGTATTTGTGCTCGCAGTGAGCACTTGGTGATATTCGACCTGCCCCATACAACATCATTGGGCTAAACTTTGACCCCTTACATCACAGTCAGCAGGCACATGTCAGCCAATCAGCCTGCACTCCCTCATGGACCCACCTGCCCCCTATAAAAATGCTGCAGTGCCCGCCATTTTATTTTTTTGTGTGTGCGACACTCCACAGCCCACAAGCACCCACCATTATGCCCACTGCCCTGCGCCCACTACAAGCACAATAGTGCTCCAGGGGTTCTGTTTTTATCACTGTATTGTGTTTGAAGTGTTGCAGCATCCTCAGTGTCTGTGCACAGACAGCACACTGGCACAGAGCCACACACGTGCCCACTTACAGTGATATTGAATTGTGTGCCACATATAAAAGCACCTTTTTTTCCACTACTGCTGCAGGGCCTCTGTTATTGTCACTAAACTGTGTTTGAAGTGTTGCTGCGTTTCTCAGTGTCTGTGTGTTAGTGCACGGACAGCACACTGGCACAGAGCCACACATGTGCCCACTTACAGTGATATCGAATTGTGTGCCACATAAAAAAAGCACAAGCACAGTTTTGCTACTACTGCTCCAGGGCATCTGTTATTATCACTGTATTGTGTTTGAACTGTTGCGTATCTCGGTGTGACACTGCACAGCCCACTGACAATCAGAGCCGTGTACACTAGAGTTATTTTTTTCTGCCATATTCAGTTGCAGGCACCTCCACTGCATTACTTTTCACTGGTTGCAGGCACAGTATCCCGCCCAAAAAAATGCCAGGCAGAGGAAAAAATTGATATTTTTTATTTTGTTATAAATAACAAATCTATACATAAATAACTTTCAAAATATTTTTTTACCAACAACTTTCCCAAATAGGCCCAAGAAAAAAAATAAAAATTCAGCTGTACACTGAGCCAGTCTGCCTCAGTTGAGCGCACATGCAGCGCCCACACACCAAAGGGCCTTGTAGACCTGTTAGCGCTCAATCTCAGTAAATGTAGCGTTTAGTCTGTGATTGTGAAGCGGGCATAACCCTTACGTTACCACTCTGGACATTTTAAAGCAGCCCACATTTTTTCAAATGTGGGGATGTACTGTGATTTCTGCCCTTTGGGACTTTTGGCATGGATCCCCCTCCGCCATGCCCCTGTCCAGGTGTTAGAGCCTTTGAAACTAGTTTTCCACAACTTTTGTGGCTAGAAACAGTCTTTGTAGTTTGTGAAATTCACCTGCCCATTGAAGTCTATGGATGCTTGCCCGGTTCGCGCGAATCTGAACTTTTTCCGCATGTTTGGATTCAACGTTTATGAACTCAAAATCTGATGTTTGCGACATCTCAAATAACCAACTGATAACAGGTTCTTTGTCAGATCCAACTGCAGTATCAACCTGCCCAACTATCATGCAGGTTGGAATGTGTGTACAACTTGTCTTTTAAACAACTTTATTGTTTTTGAATGCAGACATGTGGAACAGTTTGCTGTTTAGCTTGCATGCATAGTATTTAACCACTTGCCGACCGCGCACTCATACCGCGCGTCGGCAAAGTGGCAGCTGCAGGACCAGCGACGCAGTATTGCGTCGCCAGCTGCAGGCTGATTAATCAGGAAGCAGCCGCTCGCGCGAGCGGCTGCTTCCTGTCAATTCACGGCGGGGGGCTCCGTGAATAGCCTGCGGGCCGGCGATGGCGGCTCGCAGGCTAAATGTAAACACAAGCGGAAATAATCCGCTTTGTTTACATTGTACGGCGCTGCTGCGCAGCAGCGCCGTAAGGCAGATCGGCGATCCCCGGCCAATCAGCGGCCGGGGATCGCCGCCATGTGACAGGGGACGTCCTGTCACTGGCTGCACAGGACGGATAGCGTCCTGTGCAGCCCTGATCTCCGGGGGGGAGCAGGTAGGAGAGGGAGGGGGGAATTTCGCCGCGGAGGGGGGCTTTGAGGTGCCCCCCCCGCCAGCCACATGCAGGCAGGAGAGATCGGACCCCCCCAGCACATCATCCCCTTAGTGGGGAAAAAAGGGGGGTGATCTGATCTCTCTGCCTGCACCCTGATCTGTGCTGGGGGCTGCAGAGCCCACCCAGCACAGATCACTCAACACAGCGCTGGTCCTTAAGGGGGGGTAAAGGGTGGGTCCTCAAGTGGTTAAATGAGTCAGTTGGCGTGTGTGTACCTACTTGTCATTTAAACAACTTATTGTGCGATTGGTCATTTTATGCGGTTGGTTGTGCATTATGTTGGACGTGTGTATGAGCCTTTACTCTTTATTATCACCAGTAGTATTTCAAAGAACTGTATTTTTTTTAAATAAATAAAATTTTATTGAACAACCATACTTTAATTAGGAAACACTATGAATCTTCTTACATCAATTGTATTGACACCTTGTGGCTGGAGTATTTTTTAAACATACCTAGTACATTGGCATGTATGAAATAAACAAATGGATTCATTCAGCTTCACCTCACTTCAAACCTTAATCCATAAAGCTCACAGTGAATTCATAGAATCCTTTATGTAGCCTTACAATTGCACAGATCGATGGAATCACTTGAAAGTATTCTATGCCTTCATTCCAAAAACCTTTTACTGCTAGGGATTGCTAGCACTACAGAGAGAACATTTCCATAATGGACAGACTATCTCTATCTACGAATCTCCCTCGGGTTTGTAGGAATGGAAGAATAAACTATCTACAGAACTGTAACTATGTACAGTATTTATTCAATAACATTAGAGAACAAGACTGATAACCCTGCCATGTCTAGACAGAGGAAGAGAATGTAAAGAGCCAGTGAGCAAGTCTTTCCGTGAAACTGTCTATCATAATGACAATTCATCAGTCAACAATCTGTTAAATGGCCAGCTGAATGATTTTCCTCCTGACAGTTTGAGTGATGGGTCTCCCTGATCTACAGTTTCATGCCCAGCTCTGGCTCACAGCAACAGCTAGACAGTCAATGAGATTCCAAGGAGAAATAAGCAACTGGATGAGTCATCAAACAATACAAAACTAATATATGTTCCTCTATACTGGAAATCAAATAATATCCAGATGGGGTAATCGTTTATAAAGCGTTCATAATTGTTGTAATTCCCTTTCGTCCCAGTTATTTGTGCTGTAAATATCCTTGTGTATGTATGTTTTTCTTTCACAAAGGTGAGTAATCTAGCCAAGGATTCTGTGGGCTTGATTCACAAAGCGGTGGTAACCTACTTAGCACGTCTAAAGTCTTTAGGCGCGCTAACCAGGGTGCTAAGTAGGTTAGCACCGGTTTTCTCAATTGAGAAATCCGGTGCTAACCTACTTAGCACCTGGTTAGCACGTCTAAAGACTTTAGACGTGCTAAGTAGGTTAGCACCGCTTTGTGAATCAAGCCCTATATCTGCTTTCTCCCCATTTCCCATAAAAAGATTGCACTGGATTTAGCCAGCTCATAATAATGTAGCTTAACAATGGCCATGCATGTAGGCATACGATAATCATTGTCCAATTTGATCAGTGAACTGATAAACTATTGTATATGTGTTTGAGCGCTATCCATTGTGTATATATTGGGCAGCACGGTGGCGTAGTGGTTAGCTCTCTCGCCTTGCAGCGCTGGGTCCCTGGTTCGAATCCCAGCCAGGGCACTATCTGCAAAGAGTTTGTATGTTCTCTCCGTGTCTGCGTGGGTTTCCTCCGGGCACTCCGGTTTCCTCCCACATTCAAAAAAAAAACATACGGATAAGTTAATTGGCTCCCCCTAAAAAAAAAAAAAAAAAATTGGCCCTAGACTACAGTGCTTACACTACATAATATAGACATATGGCAATGGTAGGGATTAGATTGTGAGCTCCTTTGAGGGACAGTTAGTGACAAGATATATATATACACTGTACAGCGCTGCGTAATATGTCGGCGCTATATAAATACTCAATAATAATAATAATAATAATAATAATAATATATACAACTCTGCTTAACAGTGTAACAATCAGACAAAAATGTATTTCTTTTTCAGTTGATGACTGCTGTATTTTCCCACAGCTAAGAATGTTTTTACAGAGATAGCTGCTGCTTAAAGTATTTAAAGTATGCCTGAACGTCCCCCCATAAACTTTTATTACTGTTTTATTACTAGTGCTGTGACTATGTCACAGCACCATCCTCCCCCCTCCAGCACCACCTGTGGCCCCTATTCTGCTGACGATTATGGGCGGGTAGGAAATGGCAGTTCTTCCTCCTTTTTGTCCATCCTTAATTCAATTCTGCGGGCTTGAGGTAATTGAGGTCAGATATCCTTCCGACCTCAACTACCACAAGCTCTCACACAGCGCAGCTCCCCTGCACACTGTGTGCAGTGAATCATATCTGGAAACAAAGCGATGAGTAGAGGGGGCGGAATTAGTATATAAAGCAATATATAGATATACTGTAGGAAGTGTTTCTGATTCTGCCAGTAAAAGTAGGTATCCTGAATAATTTACTGCAATCTACTATATGTCACTACATTGCCTCTTTAAGCTTAAAGAAATACAAATACAATAAAATAACATGGCTTGGTTTGCTTCATCCTACTTAAATATTACTATAAAATGCTGACACTGAGGCTGAGAGTACATGTGAGTTTGCAGTGATTCAATAGCTTTTACCAGTAAAGCAGAATTTGTACAGCTTTCAGTATAATACATTAGGTCATGGTTGAAGAAAAACATACACAATTATAATGCTATAGTCCCTTTTTGTATATTTTATGTTTGCAAAGGAAATACAAAAATATGATGGTCTAAGGTCACAAAACTTCAAACATTCACTACCCAACCAAAACGACCTGCCTTATACTGCTGCTTAATAGAGTGGAGTGTTGCAGCTAAAGTTACTAACCGTACCCTCTTACCAGATGCAGTGAGCATTGCTATGGTTGGGATGATACAGTGAAGGTGGGAAATTGTGGTATTACAGCAGTTAGGCTGTGGTGTTGGGGTTGTGAGAGGGGAAATGCATACTACATTACTTCACTTCTATTCTAACCTATAAAAGGAAGGAGTGGCCCAGGGAAGAGGACAGTGTAAGCAGAATGTGATCCTTACTCTTGTGCCTGGAGGATCCCGGCAGTCTGATCACAAGGTAGGGTCATGTGACCCCCAATGCTCAGTAACTCCATAGGTGAGCAAGGATGGGGCTTTGGGAGTAAGATGTATAATTGTAGATTAAATATGGGAACGGGAAGAATTTTTTAAAACCCTGGAATTAAGCTATATTACTACAATATACAGCATTTCTACAATAAAGTAACATGGTTTGGTTTGGTAAACCCTGCTTTAATACATTTGTAGGATGCAGACATTGAAGCTGAGATCACATAATGCAAGTGATTCAATAGATTTAAACAGTAAAAGCAGAATGCATATGGCTTTCAATACAATACATTAAGGCACGGTTGTAAAGAAAGATACACTATTGGAATACTGTAGTCCTTTCTGTATTCAGTATTTACATAATTATTCTATCAGTAAGCATGTAACATTAAAACATTCTTTGCACGAGGTCCTTTGGAAAGAAAGGAAGTGAAGTAAAAGGTTTTTTAGGACTACAATTGTAAAAAACTAAATGTTTTAAGGTCCCAGATCATGCACTGATCAGCCAAATCATAAAAATCACGTGCCTAATGTAGTGTCCTGTTGTGCCACCAAAAAAGCTGTGGCCCATCAATGCATGAATTCTACAAAATTGTTTAAGGGGTCCTGTGGTATCTGACACCAAGTTGTCAGCAGCAGATCCCTTAGGTCCTTAAGTTGAGAGATGAAGCCTCCATGAATTAGACTTGACAGATTGCCCAGAAAGCTCATAGTAAACCAGACCACCTAAGAGGCAAATTTCTGTTTTGCATAGTGTTTTAATAAGAGGACATTTTTGGTCCTTTTTATGCACTGGACTGGGAGCATGCAGGAAGAGGACAGGGGAAGATAGTGGCACAAGGGGACATAAGGAGGTACAGCGAGAGGCATAAAGGGGGGGGGGGGGCAGAAAGAGCCTAGACACAGTAGGACAGAGGAATGCACAGGGGGCAGAGATAGCACAGGGAGACAGAAGGAGGCATGGGGAGCAGAAGGAGGCACGAGGCACGAGGGCCAGAAGAAGTCACAGAGGGCGACTGAAGGAGGAACAGGGGAAACGGAGGCACAATGGAGGGCAGAAGGGGGCACAAAGAGGGACAGAAGGAGGCAGAGGGGGACTGTATGAGAAACAGGGAGGCAGAAGGAGGCAGAGGGGGACTGAATGAGAAACTGGGGGGGGCAGAAGGAGGAATAGGGGGACAGAAGGAGGCAGAATAAGACAAAGGGATGCACAGGGGGGCAGAGATAGCACAAGGGAACATAAATAGACAGAAAGGGAGACAGAAGGAGGCACTGGGGGTAGAGGTGGCACAGAGGGACACAGTGGAGGCTGCCAGCAACTTAAATTATCTGGACCTTGTGATGTTTGCTCTCCAGGGAACTGTGATGCTGAGGCTCCTCAGGACACTAAACTTCCTGGGGCTTCACACACGCAACAGCAGGTGATAAAACATCCATGGGGCAGACCTTAGACAGGGGGCATGGCTTCATTCCAAGCAGGGCTTAATTCAGGGGCATGGTGCACCCCAGAACAACTGGCACTCCAGGCAATAGCCAGGAATGCCTATGCCTAAAAATGGCCCTGTTGGTGTCACTAAAGGAAACTTTATTGTTCTTCATTGTCCCATGGGAAAACGTGTCATGTCATTTCTTTGCAGACAACTTTTTTTTGGTATTTTTAAACCCTGGCAATGATTAATATTGACAGGCTGGTCTTTTGTAATTTATTGTTTGTCAACAGAAAAACTTCAACAGGCAAGCCTTTTTAAAAACGTATTTGCCAAGAAGTTAGGTCAAGAATTAAAGTCAGACAGTATGACAGGCAGAGCTGGATCATCCACAAGGCAATTCTAGTCAGTTGCCTAGGGCCTGGAGAGAGTCTAGGGGCCTTGTGGATGTTAGCTACCACCAAATCCTACTAAAAAGTCAGGTGACAAACAGTGGTGGGCAAAAACTGCTATCTTGCCCAGGGCCCCATTTCATCTTAATCCATTCCTGATGACAGGGCATCTATGCTCACCCATTTCCTTCTGTCATAGACTGCAATGAGCTCAAATTTAGTAATTACGATGCAAAATCTTAATTTGAAGTTTTAAACTATTGCAAAATTAATTTTGCATGTACTGTATGTCCAGGAAAAAAATATACTAAACCTGGTGCTTCCATGGTACAGGGTGTCTTGTGGATCTTTCACCTCCCCCCCCCCCCAATTATGCCCCCTTCTACCTTTTTATGTCCCTCTTGTGTCTCCCTTGTACCTCTTGTGTCCCCTTGTGTTCCCTCATGTACCTTTTGTCTTTTGTCTCATGACAGGAGAAAAGTGCTATACTAATGTTAACATTATTATTGTTAGCATCGTACCAAGCTACACTGAAGTTCACATAGGCAAACTGTAAATAATAGTCACACCTTGCTTGTTGAACCTTTTGGCCCTTTCTCTGTCTACTTACATATAACACAGGAAGCAGTGACAAGAAAACTTTAACGCTGTGATGACCAGAGCTAGTATGCCATCTGCTGATTCACACAGCCAAAGAGATGTGACCTGATGTGACCTGATTCACACAGCCAAAGATTCATGACTCTGCAAATGTGCCATTTTATTTCCAATTAATGTAAACACCTTTATCTATTCCAAGAACAGACAGCAGCTATTATTATTATTAGTATTATTTATTTATAAAGTGCCAACATATTCCGTGGCGCTGTAGAATGTAAGAAAACGAACAAGGGATACATAATGATACAGACAATGATATACTTCAAATATGAACCCTGATACAAAATACAGAACTGCAGATTACAATAGCAAATTTAACATGATGACTAAAATGTATAAATGTCTAACAGAGTGCATGCAATTAAATTAATAGCATTCCATGACACAAAAGGGTGAGAGCCCTGCCCTTGCAAGCTTACAATCTAAAGGAATGGGGTGGAAACAAGAGGCTTGTGAAGTATACAGTATATGTACAGGCACTGCGTAGTTAGGTTATTTAGTGGGTGCATTGCCTAAGCTTGAGAATATGCTTGTCTGAAAAGGTGAGTTTTGAGGAAGCGTTTCAAGATTTCAAAGGTGGGAGAGTGGTGTATGTGCTGTGGAAGGGCATTCCAGAGGAGGGGTGAGGCACGTGAGAAGTCTTAAACAGGTAAATGTGAGGAGGTAATTGTAGAAGAGGATAAAAGAAGCTCATGTGCAGATCTGAGATTGCGGCTGGGTTGGTATTTGGAGACTAGTGAGGATTTGTGCAGGGGAGAGAGATTGTGGAGAGCTTTGTAGGTTAGGGTCAGGGCAGCCATCAGGGGGGGACAACTGACACTGCAGTGAGGGGCCCAGAACTTCTGGGGTACCTGCCCCCCCCCCAAGCACCGGAAGGGCTGCATGTGCTGGCTGTGGGCCTGTGGCTCACCAACCAGCACACCGCTTTCCAGCACTGAGAGAACAGTGACATCAGCTCTTGAACATGGTGAGCAGATGAGTGAGCCCGCTACAGCTGACTTTCTATACTGGGGCACCACCTATATCTGGCTACAGGCTACCTAAACTGGGGCACCACCTGTACTTGGCTACCTATACTGGGGCACCACCTATACTTGGCTTCCTATACTGGGGAACCACCTATACTTGGCTACTTATACTGGGGTGCCTACAGATTGCTACCCATACTGGGGGCACCTGTACCTGGATAACCCATACTGGTGCACCACCCATACCAGGCTACCTATACTGAGGGCAACTATACCAGGCTACCTATACCGGGGCACCACCTATAGCTGACTACCTATACTGAGGGTACTTGTATCTTGTTGGTCTATACTGGGGCACCAACTATACCAGGCTACCTATACTGGGGTACCAATTATAGCTGGCTACTTATACTGGGGGAACCTATACCTGGTTACCTATACTGGGGGCACCTATGCCTGGATACCTATACTGGGGGCACCTATACCTGGCTATGGCAGGGGGACGAGCTGAGACAGAAGGAGACAAGAGGTAACACAGGGGGATAAAAGAGGCACAGGGGGAACAGAGGTGGACAAAAGAGGTACAGGGAGAAAAGAGATGGGACGAGAACATGAGGTCACACAGAGAGATACAAAAGAGGCACAAACTGAGGTGAGACAGAGGGGGACAAAAGAGGCACAGGAAAAAAAGAGGGTCACACCCACTTTTTGCCGCATCACACTGTGCATGCCGCTTTCTTCAGTGTCGGAGCTGTGCACATTTTTTGCCACAGCACACTTCGAGCACAGATACCAGGGTGGGGTGGCTAGTGGGCAGGCACAGCAACCAGTGGGTGGGTCCAGGGAGGGGGGCCCAGGCCTGATGTGTAAGGGGCCCCAAAATTTCTGATGGCAGCCCTGGTTAGGGTTAAGAGTTTGAACTGAATCCTCTGGTTAATTGGTAACCAGTGAAGAGCTTGACAGAGAGGAGCAGCAGAGGAAGAGCGAGAGGAGAAATTATTGAGTCGAGCAGCAGAGTTCAGTACAGAATTGAGCGGTGCTAGTCGGTTAGTTGGAAGTCCACCAAGCAATATATTGCAATAGTCCAATCGAGATATAATAAGAGCATGTACTAACATTTTGGTTGTGTCATGAGAGAGAAAAGATCGGATACGTGTTATGTTTTTGAGTTGGAGATGACAGGAGCTGGTTAGGGAGTTAATGTGAGGAATAAATGAGAGAGAAGAATAAAATATTACCCCTAAGCACTGTGCTTTGGGAACTGAAGTTATAGACGTGTTGTTAACATTTATTGTAATATAAGGCAAAGAGGTGGACAGGGATGGTGGAAAGGCTATTAGTTCAGTTTTATTCATATTAAGTTTTAAGAAGCAAGAGGAAATGAAAGAGGATATAGCGGACAGGCAGTCGGGAACCCGTGTGAGGAGGGAGTTAAGGTCTGGGGCCGAGAGGTACAGTTGTGTATCATCTGCATATATGTGGTATTGAAAACCAAATGAGGTGATTAAGTTACCAAGACCGTGTATGTAGATAGAGAAGAGGAGGGGACCGAGGACAGAGCCTTGAACTACCCCTACAGACAGAGGATGTGAAGAGGAGGCCTGATCTGAATAAGAAACAGTGAAAGACCTTCCAGAGAGGTAGGAAGATATCCAGGAGAGAGCGAGGTCCTTTATTCCTATAGATGAAAGTATCTGTAGGAATAGAGTGTAATCGACAGCGTCTAATGCTGATGACAGGTCTAGAAGGGTGAGTATGGAATAATAGCCTTTGGATTTAGCTGTGAGGAGATCATTGGCTACTTTGGTGAGGGCAGTTTCTGTGGAGTGGTTTGGCCGGAAGCCAGACTGGAACTGATCAAGCAAGGAATTTGCAGATAAATACTGACTTAGTTCAGCATGAATAATAATGTTTAAGTAATTTAGATGCAAATGGGAGAAGTGACACTGGCCGGTAGTTAGTAGGTTCAGAGGGGTCTAGAGATGGTTTTTTAAGTAGTGGTGTTACAACAGCCTTCTTGAGTGAGGATGGAAAAAATCCAGTGGAGAGGGATTGGTTAAACAGCAATGTTAGGGCAGGGATGAGGGATGTGGATAGCTGTGGAATGAGATGTGAAGGGATAGGATCCAAAGAACAGGTGGTTAGATGGGATTTGGAGATAAGAGAGGAGAGCAAATATTTGGAGAGTGGAGAGAAACTGGAAAGAGAGCAGTCAACAAGAGGAGTGGAGATGGAGTTTAATGTTTGCATGGAAAACACACTATGGATTTTTGCTATTGTATCTGTAAAGTATGTTGCAAAATCTTCAGCTGATAAGCATGAAGAAAGAGGAGAAGGGGGTGGATGGAGAAGGGAGTTGAAAGTACTGAACAGGCACTTTGGATTGTGCAAGTAGGAGGATATGAGGGAGGAAAAATATGATTGTTTTGCCGAAGAGAGAGTTTTAAACTTGTTCAATGCTTTTTTGTAAGAAATGAAATCCTCATTAGTATTGGTTTTTCTCCAACGCCATTCAGCTACCCTAGTGCACCCCTTTAGCTGTTGCATCTATTAGACAGAGAGGCCTTTGAAGAATGATGGCATGACAGAAAGTGTTTTAAACACACTGACTGCTCAGAGCAGGGCTGGTGACTTCCTGTGCTGCAATCCTGTCACCTCGCCTGTTATTGGCAAACAGCGATCTCTGCCTGAGGATGCCAGAGATCAGACATCCAGTTCAGGAGCTTGCTCACTCCTGCACGCTGGAATTCCTCATGCCCCCTCATGCCATGACCTGGCCTATGACCCCTCTCACACCCGGAGAGCTGGTGAGCCATGAACTACAGCAGGGGCGCCGCCAGCATACAGGCGAGGCATGACCTCGCTTGGGGCCTCACACTGCAGGGGGCCTCACTCTGCTGCTGGTGGTGGGCATGCGGGTCCAGGCGGAGCAGCAGGAGGGTGTGCGCAGTGGCTGGGGCAGCGGGGGAGAGAGAACATTCCACTTACCTCCCTGGATCCTGCACATCTTCTAACTAATTCCTGTCCCGGTGTCTGTCGCCATGGTAACAGTGCCCCCTGTGATGACGTGACCACATGTCATCACAGGGGGAGCGCTTACCAATGCCACGTGCGCCAGGAGAGACTGAAGATAGAAGCTGTGTGCAGAATCGACCAAGGCAGGTAAGTGGGAACTTCTCTCTGCACACTCCACCCCACCTGGGGGCACTTACCAATCTAGCCTATACTGGGGGCATATGCCTATATAACCTATACTGAGGATATATACCTATCTAGCCTATACTGGGGGCATATACTTATCTATCTTATACTGGGGGCATATAACTATCTAACCTATACTGAGGGGTACATACCCTATCTAACCTATACTGCGGACACCTACCTATCTAACGTATACTGGGGCAACTATACTAGCTAACCTATACTGGGGGGAACCTACCTATCTAACCTATACTGGGGGCACCTACCTATCTAACCTATACTGGGGCAAATATACTGGCTACCTATATTGGAGGCACCTACCTATCTAACCTATGCAGGGGCACCTACCTATCTAACCTATATGGGGGAACCTACCTATCTAAACTATACTGGGGGCAACTATATGGGCTACCTATACTGGGGGGACCTGTAGCTGGCTACCTATACAGTGGGCATCTATACTTGTCTCCATGTTGGGGGCGCATTTTACGCCCTCGCCCTGGGTGCAATTTAGTTAGAAACTGCTAGTATTTGGCTCCACCCACATCATGTTTTGGCCATGACCATTTTTGCCAGCGCCGCTTTGTTGTGAGGTGTGGCTATCCATTTTTCACCTCAAGTTATGGACTCCTTAGGGCCACCAAACCATTAGCTGCATCCCTGAACTTCATTCATGTCTTCTTTCAGATAACTGCAAATGCGTGAATCTCTGCCTGAGGACGCCAGAGATCAGATCAGTTAAGGTATGGCTGTGTGTTCACTCCTACACACTGAAACTCCTGCTCTCTCACATAGTGACCCAGCACTCATGCAGAGGAAGTAACAATAGAAGCTTAGAGAATTCCTGACAGAGGAGGAGGTAGTGTTGGGCGAACAGTGTTCGCCACTGTTCGGGTTCTGCAGAACATCACCCTGTTCGGGTGATGTTCGGGTTCGGCCGAACACCTGATGGTGTTCGGCCAAACTGTTCGGCCATATGGCCGAACTAAGAGCGCATGGCCGAACGTTACCCGAACGTTCGGCTAGCGCTATGATTGGCCGAACGGGTCACGTGTAGTGTTGGGCGAACATCTAGATGTTCGGGTTCGGGCCGAACATGGCCGAACTCCGAACATAATGGAAGTCATTGGGGACCCGAACTTTTGTGCTTTGTAAAGCCTCCTTACATGCTACATACCCCAAATTTACAGGGTATGTGCACCTTGGGAGTGGGTACAAGAGGAAAAAAAATGTACAAAAAAAGAGCTTATAGTTTTTGAGAAAATCGATTTTAAAGTTTCAAAGGGAAAACTGTCTTTTAAATGCGGGAAATGTCTGTTTTCTTTGCACAGGTAACATGCTTTTTGTCGGCATGCAGTCATAAATGTAATACATATAAGAGGTTCCAGGAAAAGGGACCGGTAACGCTAACCCAGCAGCAGCACACGTGATGGAACAGGAGGAGGGTGGCGCAGGAGGAGAAGGCCACGCTTTGAGACACAACAACCCAGGCCTTGCATGAGGACAAGAAGCGTGCGGATAGCAATTTGCATTTTGTCGCCATGCAGTCATAAATGTAATACAGATGAGAGGTTCAATAAACAGGGACCGGAAACGCTAACCCATCACAGATGTTCATTGTTCATGTTACTTGGTTGGGGTCCGGGAGTGTTGCGTAGTCGTTTCCAATCCAGGATTGATTCATTTTAATTTGAGTCAGACGGTCTGCATTTTCTGTGGAGAGGCGGATACGCCGCCGATCTGTGACGATGCCTCCGGCAGCACTGAAACAGCGTTCCGACATAACGCTGGCTGCCGGGCAAGCCAGCACCTCTATTGCGTACATTGCCAGTTTGTGCCAGGTGTCTAGCTTCGATACCCAATAGTTGAAGGGTGCAGATGGATTGTTCAACACAGCTACACCATCTGACATGTAGTCCTTGACCATCTTCTCCAGGCGATCGGTGTTGGAGGTGGATCTGCACGCTTGCTGTTCTGTGTGCTGCTGCATGGGTGTCAGAAAATGTTCCCACTCCAAGGACACTGCCGATACCATTCCCTTTTGGGCACTAGCTGCGGCTTGTGTTGTTTGCTGCCCTCCTGGTCGTCCTGGGTTTGCGGAAGTCAGTCTGTTGGCATACAAATGGCTAGAGGAGGGGGAGGATGTCAATCTCCTCTCTAAAGTCTCCACAAGGGCCTGCTGGTATTCTTCCATTTGACCTGTCTGGCTCTTTCTTCAAGCAGTTTTGGAACATTGTGTTTGTACCGTGGATCCAGAAGGGTATAAACCCAGTAATTGGTGTTGTCCAGAATGCGCACAATGCGTGGGTCGCGTTCAATGCAGTCCTAGGCCGAAGAGGTCATAGCCTAGGGTCACAAAACCTGTTTATTTGGGCAATTTCAATGGTGGCGAGTCTGACGTACATAAATCGCAGCAATGGCCGTTAGCAACGTCTGAATCTCACGAAATGTCTCATGCAGGTAGAAGACATATTGTTAGACTTGGGCTCCAAAGATGGGTTCCCTACATCTCTGCAAACCAGAGTTACAGGGCTCCAAATTTGGTAAAATCCCCCATAGGCTTTCATTGGGCCTCCTATTTACAGTTCCAAAATCTCACATCTTTTCAAAGGGCAATTACTCAGCAGTGGCAAATTTTCTAGCATTGTAGGGACCCTTAGGGGGAACATGACTGGTGAGTTTCGGGCCCCTAGGCCGAAGAGGTCATAGCCTAGGATCACAAAACCTGTTTATTTGGGCTATTTCAATGGTAGTGATGGTGGCGTACATAAATCTCAGCCATGGCCGTTAGCAACGTCTGAATCTCACGAAATGTCTCATGCAGGTAGAAGACATATTGTTAGACTTGGATTCCAAAGATGGGGTCCCTACATCTCTGCAAACCAGAGTTACAGGGGTCCAAAATTGGTAAAATCCCCCATAGGCTTTCATTGGGCCTCCTATTTACCGTTCCAAAATCTCACACCATTTCAAAGGGCAATGGTTCAGCAGTGGCAAAACTCACCAGTCATGATCCCCCTAAGGGTCCCTACAATGCTAGAAAATTTGGTACTGCTGAGCCATTGCCCTTTGAAAAGATGTGAGATTTTGGAAAGTGAAATAGGGAGGCAATGAAATCCTATGGGGGATTTTACCAATTTTGGACCCCTGTAACTCTGGTTTGCAGAGATGTAGGGACCCCATCTTTGGAATCCAAGTCTAACAATATGTCTTCTACCTGCATGAGACATTTCGTGAGATTCAGACTTTGCTAATGGCCATTGCTGCGATTTATGTACGTCACCATCACTACCATTGAAATAGCCCAAATAAACAGGTTTTTGTGACCCTAGGCTATGACCTCTTCGGCCTAGGGGCCCGAAACTCACCAGTCATGTTCCCCCTAAGGGTCCCTACAATGCTAGAAAATGTGGTACTGCTGAGCCATTGCCCTTTGAAAAGATGTGAGATTTTGGAAAGTGAAATAGGGAGGCAATGAAATCCTATAGGGGATTTTACCAATTTTGGACCCCTGTAACTCTGGTTTGCAGAGATGTAGGGACCCCATCTTTGGAATCCAAGTCTAACAATATGTCTTCTACCTGCATGAGACATTTCGTGAGATTCAGACTTTGCTAACGGCCATTGCTGCGATTTATGTACGTCACCATCACTACCATTGAAATAGCCCAAATAAACAGGTTTTTGTGACCCTAGGCTATGACCTCTTTGTCCTAGGGGCCCGAAACTCACCAGTCATGTTCCCCCTAAGGGTCCCTACAATGCTAGAAAATTTGCCACTGCTGAGTAATTGCCCTTTGAAAAGATGTTAGATTTTGGAACTGTAAATAGGAGGCCCAATGAAAGCCTATGGGGGATTTTACCAAATTTGGAGCCCTGTAACTCTGGTTTGCAGAGATGTAGGGAACCCATCTTTGGAGCCCAAGTCTAACAATATGTCTTCTACCTGCATGAGACATTTCGTGAGATTCAGACGTTGCTAACGGCCATTGCTGCGATTTATGTACGTCAGACTCGCCACCATTGAAATTGCCCAAATAAACAGGTTTTGTGACCCTAGGCTATGACCTCTTCGGCCTAGGACTGCATTGAACGCGACCCACGCATTGTGCGCATTCTGGACAACACCAATTACTGGGTTTATACCCTTCTGGATCCACAGTACAAACACAATGTTCCAAAACTGCTTGAAGAAAGAGCCAGACAGGTCAAAATGGAAGAATACTAGCAGGCCCTTGTGGAGACTTTAGAGAGGAGATTGACATCCTCCCCCTCCTCTAGCCATTTGTACGCCGACAGACTGACTTCCGCAAACCCAGGACGACCAGGAGGGCAGCAAACAACACAAGCCGCAGCTAGTGCCCAAAAGGGAATGGTATCGGCAGTGTCCTTGGAGTGGGAAAATTTTCTGACACCCATGCAGCAGCACACAGAACAGCAAGCGTGCAGATCCACCTCCAACACCGATCGCCTGGAGAAGATGGTCAAGGACTACATGTCAGATGGCGTAGCTGTGTTGAACAATCCATCTGCACCCTTCAACTATTGGGTATCGAAGCTAGACACCTGGCACAAACTGGCAATGTACGCAATAGAGGTGCTGGCTTGCCCGGCAGCCAGCGTTATGTCGGAACGCTGTTTCAGTGTTGCCGGAGGCATCGTCACAGATCGGCGGCGTATCCGCCTCTCCACAGAAAATGCAGACCGTCTGACTCAAATTAAAATGAATCAATCCTGGATTGGAAACGACTACGCAACACTCCCGGACCCCAACCAAGTAACATGAACAATGAACATCTGTGATGGGTTAGCGTTTCCGGTCCCTGTTTATTGAACCTCTCATCTGTATTACATTTATGACTGCATGGCGACAAAATGCAAATTGCTATCCGCACGCTTCTTGTCCTCATGCAAGGCCTGGGTTGTTGTGTCTAAAAGCGTGGCCTTCTCCTCCTGCGCCACCCTCCTCCTGTTCCATCACGTGTGCTGCTGCTGGGTTAGCGTTACCGGTCCCTTTTCCTGGAACCTCTTATATGTATTACATTTATGACTGCATGCCGACAAAAAGCATGTTACCTGTGCAAAGAAAACAGACATTTCCCGCATTTAAAAGACAGTTTTCCCTTTGAAACTTTAAAATCGATTTTCTCAAAAACTATAAGCTCTTTTTTTGTAAATTTTTTCCCCTCTTGTACCCACTCCCAAGGTGCACATACCCTGTAAATTTGGGGTATGTAGCATGTAAGGAGGCTTTACAAAGCACAAAAGTTCGGGTCCCCATTGACTTCCATTATGTTCGGAGTTCGGGTCGAACACCCGAACATCGCGGCCATGTTCGGCCTGTTCGGCCCGAACCCGAACATCTAGATGTTCGCCCAACACTAGGAGGAGGTTGCTGACATGAATGGTAAGGGTTTCCACTATGCTAGCTGGTTCAGCAGCGATCATTAGATTAAATGGGGGGAGACTTAGCCCTGACTTGAAAATCGTACATTCGGACTATAAGACACACACACTTTTCACCCCCACTTTTGGGGGAGATAAAGTGTGTCTTATAGTCTGAAAAATACTGTAATCGTAATTTTGCATTGACTCCTAATTTCCCGTAATATTCATCATTGAGAAGATGTCCATTGATTTCAATGCATTTAATGAAAATGTATTTTTGCATATAAGCCCATACATTTTAACATATATATTAAGCTATGCAAAAATGTGTTTTCACATGCCTATTCACTTAAATGCATTTGGTGAAAAATGAGTTTTTGCATGCAAGGCCATATATTTATACATATACTCATTTATGCACAAATGTGCCCAAAACACTTCAGTGAATTCTGTGAATGTAATTTTGCGTACCTTTTACAAATAACTGTATTTTTTGGACCAAAAGATGCACTTTTTCTCCCCTAAAAGTGGTGGAAGAAATAATTGCCACTGACTCTCCCATACCCCCACAAATTTCTGCTGCAACTTGAAAGCACAGGGACGATCCTGAGCATGGCTGAGTGAGGCTGTGAGCTCCGCATGTGGCCCCCCAAAAAGATCCTGGCAAAATGCCAAAGAAAAGTGTCAGGAGCAAAGGGAGAGAGAAGCCAGGCGGCAATGGTAGCTGTGCACAGCGTTGTGATGGCAGACACTGTACACACACGCTCACCCACAGGACTGGACCTCCGGCTTGCCCGGTTGACTAGCATGGGGATGGACTGGTCTGTGGTGCAGCTGCTGCTAGGTTCGGGACTGTACTGTTCCTGGTATCCAGGACTCATGGCCCCTTGAGGAAGTCAGGAAACGCTGGTGTAGTATGCAGGGCAATACCCCAAAGCCTTCCTGAGGCTTCTTCCTGTTTGTACTCCACTGCTGCGTGCATTGTGCAGGCACGCTTGGCTGCACAGGATGGGCTGCACAGTGTCATTCATGAGGCAGACATAGGTTTGACAGCTGGATGACAGACTCGCAATCCACTTTCAGTAGTAGCACCTGTTCTCATTGGAGTGGGTGAGAACAATACTTAGACTGTCTGAGCTTTGCTAGCTGGATGCTAGCTCTGGCATCACTGTAATGGGGGGAGGGGATTAATGTAATGGGGGGATTACTGTAATGGGGATGAGTATTTTTGTAAACGGGGGATTACTGTAGCTGGGGGATTACTGTTCGATGGGGGATTTCTGTAACTGGAGGATTACTACAGCTAGGGGATTCCTTTAATTGGGGGGGGAGGGGATTACTGTAACTGGAGGGGGGTTACAAAAATTGTGGGTAATTACTGTAATTAGGGGGGGGGGTTGCTTAAAACTGGGAGGTTAGTATAATTGTATGGGATTGCTGTTATGCGGGGGATTACTGTAATGGGGGGGGGGTTCTGTTACTGAGGGTTATTACTGTAACTGGGGGGTAATTGCTGTAATTGGGAGGAGGTTACAGAGACAGCTTGGAAGGAGAAGCACCACAAGATGCCCATGCACCATGGAAGCACCGGGTTTAGTAGATTTTTTCCCCCTGGTTTTTGTCCTCCAAATTTAGGTGCGTTTTATGGTCTGGAGTATCTTATGGTCCCAAAAAAAATGGTACATGAAATCAAGATTAGGTACTGTATATGCAAAATCATAATTGGGATCTATACCTGTGAAATTTCATGTAAGTGAAATCATCCACCACGAGCAATACTAGGCATAGACAGGTGAAAGCAACCATGGTCACACACACACACAAACACAAAACCACCCCCCTTCCTGTTTTCTGTTCTGTGGATTTATGGCTCAGATTCGGACCCCAGATCAACTGTGTTCCTGGATCAAAAATCACATTCTGTTTTCCTAAAATAAAAAAAAAGTGCTTGTTATGGGGAATTCCGGCCAAATGTATTATCCAGACTTAAAGAGTATGTTTATTAACCAGCTACCAACCACCTAACGCCAATCGGTGGTGGGACCTCCTAACGCTGATTGGCATCAAGTGCAATGGGTGGGATTAGCTGGGGACGCGCACTCTCTTTCAAGCGTGCATCCCCGGCTGTAAACAGAGCAGGCATGTGGCGATCAGCCTGCCAGCCATGATCGGATCTGTAATATAGAAAAAAAAAGCCTATTCACATTTGTACAGCACTGCAATCTAGTGCAGTGGTGTACAGGGGACTCCCTTGTCACTTAACTGTCCCCAGGAGTGGCTCACAATGTAATCCCTCTCATTGGCTGATGATGCCTATGAGAGGGTAGTGTAGTCAGGGCCGGGCCGAGGCATAGGCTGGAGAGGCTCCAGCCTCAGGGCGCAGTGTAGGAGGGGGCGCATAATTCATTCAGCTGTCATTCCTAATTGTGTTTGAAGCAGAAAGAAATAAGAAAAGGGGATACATAGCAGTGACTGCAAGCCAGATAACTAGAGATTAAGGTGTTGGGGAGGTTGTGGGCCCTGTGGCCCTCTTAGTGTAATAGCAATCAGTGTGTGATGGCTCGGGTGGCAGGGATGGAGGGGCGCACTTTGGTGTCTCAGCCTTGGGTGCTGGAGGACCTTGTCCCGGCTCTGAGTGTAGTGTAAGGAACACAGTCAGGGCTAATTTAGGGGAGAGGGAGTAAAATACAAAAAAAAATGATTTTTTTATTTAACAAAAATCTTTTAAAATTAATATAAAAAAAAATTGTAGGCGCAATCAGAGACCACCCAAAAAAAATCTCTATTAGTGGCAAGAAAAGGAGGTAAAATGTATTTGGGTGGTATGTTGTATGGCTGAGCAATAAATCGTTAAAGTGGCGAAGAGCTGCTGAATTGTAAAAATACCTCTGGTCACTAGGCGGGTATAAACCTGTGGTGGTCAAGAGGTTAAGCACTTCTGTCGCTGTGTAATATTCCAATCAGAAGAATGAGAAGGGAGAAAAACATTTTTAAACCTTTTTTTTTTTATCTAGCTAGCTGTTTGCTTCTGTGACAAAAATATGCCTTAGATGAGAAACACCGTAGAAGTCTGTAAGTGCCAACTACTGCGTACCTGATTTTAACCTGTATGGCATGTGCTAAAGAGCTCTACTGAAAGCCTGTTAGAGGCAATGCATAGAGTGCTGGTGTGTACCCAGGGGGAGACGTCAAAGCTGTTTTACCAGAGCTCTGTGCCATGCATCGGCAAACTTCCAAGTTCACACGTGCATCTTTTATTTAGTTGGGTTGTTTTTTTTTTTTGTTTTTTTTATAATAGTGCACTAGGAAAGTTTCTGTTTGTCACTGTCCAGTGTATGTGTATATATCCTCTGATTCTAGTTTTCTAAAGCATACAGGTAAAATGGTTTTTCACATGTTGTGCACTGTGTAAATAGCAATCTACTACAAGATAAAAATGTGCATTAATTAATCTCTTAGGATGTTATCAAACAGTATTTGTTCTATACAGTTTTTTCTTCATTTGGGTACAGGAATTGCTTGATAAAACATATGTATGACTTCAGAATCTATGCAGTCACAGTAATAGCCAATGGGACTAATTATTTTTGACACTTTTTGGAAACCATTGCAGACGTTTCTCATGTATTTCAGAAAAGAGAACAAACACAATTTTCAGTACAAGGTCATGTGGGAATGATAAAGGATTTTAATACACTGGAAAATACATCTGTTCATTTAATGCATATTTTACATTATCTATATGTTAAAGTGTCTTTGCTTTGTAGATTGTTACATACAGTGTTTCTTGTTTTCAGATTGCTTATAATATATATTCAAAGAGAACCCAAGGTGAATTTATTAAATCTTAATAATACACAGAGGTATGTCCTGTGGACAATAAGATGCCTCTGTGTCCTTCTGCACTGCCCCCCCCCCCCCCCCCCGGCTCTGCTGTCCTCCCCTGAAAAATACTGCCAGGCTAGCGACAATCTGCTTGTTGCTAGCCTGCTATTTACCTGTGCTTGTCAATCACCCCCCCCCCCCCCGCTGCTCCCCACCTCCTCTAGCTTCCTCCAATCGGAAGCTAAGCCCCGGCCCAGGAAGTACTTTTCTTGTTTGTGCAATGCTGCAATCTAGTGCAGTGCTGTACAGGGGACAGCTTTGTCACTTAGCTGTCCCATGGAGTGGCTCACAATCTGATCCCTCTCATAGGATGATGCCTATGAGAGGTGATCATAATGGTGGATCTCGGGGGGGGGGGGGGGGGGTATCGGGCTAAAAAAAATAGTACTTTTTATTTTAAAAAATCATCTTCTTGATAAAGCTATCCAACAGGATATTATTGATAGTGACCTGAGAAGATTTCTTAAAAAAGAGTATCCAGCTACTCCTACTTTCTATATTCTTCCTAAGATTCACAAGAATCCACACCGGCCACCGGGGCGACCCATTGTGGCCGGCGTGGATTCTGTGTTGTCCCATTAGCATTTTTTTTGGATATACTTCTTCAGCCTTTAGTTATTGGACTGGATTCATATTTGAGGGATACTTCTATGTTCCTTAGTAAACTTAGCTCATTAGATGTTGGGGATGAGGATGTTCTTCTTGTTACGTTGGATGTTGAGAGCCTCTACACCTCCATCCCACATGATGGGGGTGTAGAGGCTGTCAATTGGTTTTTGTTAACACATTCTGATTTACAGACTCCACATAGGAAGTTTGCGGTTGAACTATTACGCATTATTCTGGAAGATAATTACTTCTTTTTTTGGTGGTAATTTTTATAGACAGCTGAGAGGAACGGCAATGGGCTCCAACGTGGCCCCCTCCTACGCCAATCTTTTTATGGGACTCTATGAGGAGGCGTTTATGTATCAAAGTCTGTACTTCCACCAACATGTTTTATGTTGGTGGCGATACATTGACAATGTATTTTGCGTGTGGAGGGGGCCACGTTTGGAGCTCGATCTATTTATATGAGAGTTGAGTAATAAGTGTCCATCTATTAGACTAACTGCCCACTCAGATTTGGAACGTGTTCCGTTTTTGGATACTATGGTGATCCGTCAAGGAACCCATGTTATCACTGACCTTTATGTTAAATCTACTGACCGTAATTCCCTCTTAGAATTTTCTAGTTTCCATCCCCGATCAGTGAGAGAACATATTCCCCGGGGACAATTTGCGAGAGTTTCAAAGATAGTTTCAGATCCTATTATGCATGACCAACGACTCCAGGAGACTGTTTCTAAATTTAAACAACGAGGTTATCCTGACCATACTTTCAAGGAACGGGACAGTAGACCTAGACGCCAGCAGGGCCTTAGACTCCCCTTTGTTTCCACTTATAATCCCTGCAGCGCTCAGCTGGGGTTCATTATAGGGAAACACTGGGGCCTCTTACGCCAACCCTTCCCACAAGTTCATGAGTTTAGATGTCCTCCACTTCTGTCCTTCAAAAGACCTCCCACAATTAGGGATAAAGTGGGACGAGACAAATATGGGACGACTCCTGCTGCGACTGACTTGGCGAGCAAATTTGGCACTTATCCATGCTTAAGTTGCCATGCTTGTAGCCACATTGTGAAGGGTGATAGTTTTAACCACTTGCCGGCCGCCTTAAGCCGATGGGCGGCGGCAAGGGCTGGGCCCAAATGACCACAATACGCCCAACGGCGGTGGCGGCGGCTGGCGTGGTTATGCGGCGATCACTTCATTCGTGACGCGATCAGCCGCCGGCGACTGGCTCCACCCCCCTCTCGCTGTAACCCGCCAGCCATTCGCAAGCGCCGGCGGGTTACTAGCACCCGGATCGCCGCTGACACATTGTATAATAGGCTTTGTAATGTATACAAAGACTATTATACAGGTTGCCTCCTGCCCTGGTGGTCCCAGTGTCCGAGGGACCACCAGGGCAGGCTGCAGCCACCCTAGTCTGCACCCAAGCACACTGATTCTCCCCCCCTGCCACCTGATCGCCCACAGCACCCCTTAGACCCCCGCCCACCCCCCCAGACCACTGTTAGCACCCAGTCACCCCCTAACCACCCATCAATCACTCCCTGTCACTATCTGTCAATGCTATTTTTTTTAACCCTAAACTGCCCCCTGCTCCCTCCTGATCACCCCCCACCCCTCAGATTCTCCCCAGACCCCCCCCCCCCTGTGTACTGTATGCCTCTATCCCCCTGTAATAACCCACTGATCACCTGTCAATCACCTGTCAATCACCTGTCAATCACCCATCAATCACCCCCTGTCACTGCCACCCATCAATCAGCCCCTAACCTGCCCCTTGCGGGCAATCTGATCACCCACCCACACCAATAGATCGCCTGCAGATCCGACATCAGATCACCTCCCAAGTGCAGTGTTTACATCTGTTCTCTCCTCTAAACACCCACTAATTACCCATCAATCACCCATCAATCACCCCCTATCACCACCTGTCACTGTTACCCATCAGATTAGACCCTAATCTGCCCCTTGCGGGCACCCAATCACCCACCCACACGCTCAGATTGCCCTCAGACCCCCCCCTTATCAATTCGCCAGTGCATTATTTACATCTGTTCTTTAATAACCCACTGATCACCTGTCAATCACCTATCAATCACCCTTCAATCACCCCCTGTCACTGCCACCCATCAATCAGCCCCTAACCTGCCCCTTGTGGGCAATCTGATCACCCACCTACACCAATAGATCGCCCGCAGATCCGACATCAGATCACCTCCCAACTGCAGTGTTTACATCTGTTCTCTCCTCTAAACACCCACTAATTACCCATCAATCACCCCCTATCACCACCTGTCACTGTTACCTATCAGATTAGACCCTAATTTGCCAATCACCCAATCACCCACCCACATGCTCAGATTGCCCTCAGACCCCCCCCCCCCCCTTATCAATTCGCCAGTGCATTATTTACATCTGTTCTTCTCTGTAATAACCCACTGATCACCTGTCAATCCCCTGTGAATCACCTATCAATCACCCATCAATCACCCCCTGTCACTGCCACCCATCAATCACCCCCTGTCACTGCCACCCATCAATCAGCCCATAACCTGCCCCTTGTGGGCAATCTGATTACCCACCCACACCATCAGATTGCCCCAGACCTACCCTCAGATCACCTCCAAAGTGCATTGTTTACATCTGTTCTGCCATCTAATCACCCACTGATCACCTATCAATCAGCCCCTGTCACTGATACCCATCAGATTAGACCCCTATCTGCCCCTAGGGCACCCAATCACCCGCCCACACCCTCAGAACGCCCTCAGACCCCAGCCCTGATCACCTTGCCAGTGCATTGCTTGCATCTATTTCCCCCCTCTAATCACACCTTGAGACACCCATCAATCACCTCCTGTCACCACCTGTCACCCCCTAGCACACCTACCCATCAAATCAGGCCCTAATTTGCCCCGTGTGGGCTCTTGATCACTCAGCCAAACCCTCAGATCCCCTCAGACCCCCTTCCGATCACCTCCCCAGTGCATTGATTGCATCTATTTTCCCCTCTAACCACCCCCTGAGACACCCATCAATCACCTCCTGTCACGCCCCTAGCACTCCTATCCATCAGATCAGGCCCAATACAACCTGTCATCTAAGAGGCCACCCTGCTTATGACCGGTTCCACAAAATTTGCCCCCTCATAGACCACCTGTCATCAAAATTTGCAGATGCTTATAGCCCTGAACAGTCATTTTGAGAAATTTGGTTTCCAGACTACTCACGGTTTTGGGCCCGTAAAATGCCAGGGCAGTATAGGAACCCCACAAGTAGCACCATTCTAGAAAAAATACACCTAAAGGTATTTTGTTAGGTGTATGAAGCGTTCATAGAAGATTTTATTTTTTGTCAAAAGTTAGCGGAAATTGATTTCTATTGTTTTTTTCACAAAGTGTCATTTTTCACTAAGTTGTGACAAAAAATAAAATCTTCTATGAACTCACCATACACCTAACGGAATACCTTGGGGTGTCTTCTTTCTAAAATGGGGTCACTTGTGGGGTTCCAATACTGCCCTGGCATTTTAGGGGCCCTAAACCGTGAGGAGTAGTCTAGAAAACAAATGCCTCAAAATGACCTGTGAATAGGACGTTGGGCCCCTTAGCGCACCTAGGCTACAAAAAAGTGTCACACATGTGGTATCGCCGTACTCAGGAGAAGTAGTATAATGTGTTTTGTGGTGTATTTTTACACATACCCATGCTGGGTGGGAGAAATCTCTCTGTAAATGGACAATTGTGTGTAAAAAAAATCAAAAATGTGTCATTTACGGAGATATTTCTCCCACCCAGCATGCTTATATGTAAAAATACACCACAAAACACATTATACTACTTCTCCTGAGTACGGTGATACCACATGTGTGACACTTTTTTGCAGCCTAACTGTGCTAAGGGGCCCAAAGTTCAATGAGTACCTTTAAGATTTTACAGGTCATTTTGAGACATTTGGGTTCAAGACTACTCCTCACGGTTTAGGGCCCCTAAAATGCCAGGGCAATATAGGAACCCCACAAGTGACCCCATTTTAGAAATAAGACACCCCAAGGCATTCTGTTAGGTGTATGATGAGTTCATAGAAGATTTTATTTTTTGTCACAAGTTAGCGGAAATTGATTTGTATTGTTTTTTTTTTTTCACAAAGTGTCATTTTCTGCTAACTTGTGACAAAAAAAATCTTCTATGAACTCACCATACTCCTAACAGAATACCTTGGGGTGTCTTCTTTCTAAAATGGGGTCACTTGTGGGGTTCCTATACTGCCCTGGCGTTTTAGGGGCCCTAAACCGTGATGAGTAGTCTAGAATCCAAATGCCTCAAAATGACATGTGAATAGGACGTTAGGCCCCTTCGCGCACCTAGGTTGTAAAAAAGGGTCACACATGTGGTATCACCGTACTCAGAAGAAGTAGCATAATGTGTTTTGGGGTGTACTTTTATACATACCCAAGCTGGGTGGGAGAAATCTCTCTGTAAATGGACAATTGTGTGTAAAAAAAATTCAAAAAATTGTTATTTACAGAGATCTTTCTCCCACCCAGCATCTGTATGTGTAAAAATACACCCCAAAACACATTATACTACTTCTCCTGAGCACGGCAGTACCACATGTGTGGCACTTTTTTGCACCCTAAGTGCGCTAAGGGGCCCAAAGTCCAATGAGTACCTTTAGGATTCCACAGGTCATTTTGCGACATTTGGTTTCAAGACTACTCCTCACGGTTTAGGGCCCCTAAAATGCCAGGATAGTATAGGAACCCCACAAATGACCCCATTTTAGAAAGAAGACACCAAAAGGTATTCCATTAGGAGTATGGTGAGTTCATAGAAGATTTTATTTTTTGTCACTAGTTAGCAGAAAATGACACTTTGTGAAAAAAAACTATTAAAATCAATTTCCGCTAACTTGTGACAAAAAAATAAAATCTTCTATGAACTCACCATACTCCTAACGGAATACCTTGGGGTGTCTTCTTTCTAAAATGGGGTAATTTGTGGGGTTCCTATACTGCCCTGGCATTTTAGGGGCCCTAAACCGTGAGTAGTAGTCTTGAAACCAAATTGTGAAGGATTGCGGAGAAGCCGCCGCTTGTGCTGGCAGTGAGGCGGCGGTTTCCGCGCACAGAGTGGCGGTTTCCTCACAGCAACATGCGTCTGGGTTATATGGACCTTGTAGTGCACACAGATGGAGAGCTACGCGCGCGCGCGCCGCAAGACAGGCTCTTTATGCCAATAGGAGAAGGGTCAGCTGATCGGAAAAGTTTTGTGCCCACCCCTTAATGTTTTCGAGGGGTGTGTCAATAAGTGTGTGTGTATATGAAGGTCTAAGTTTGTTCAGATAGTTAAGCACTTGAGAAAGGGCATGTAGCCCGAAACGTTGTGCTTTTTTGTCTGCTGTATAACCGCATACATTATTACAATAAATTCTGAAGATTATTCGTGCAAGGGTTGAGTCCGGAATCGATTGATTGTGTATGGACTGGACCTAGTAGTGCACACAGATGGAGAGCTACGCGCGCGCGCCGCAAGACAGGCTCTTTATGCCAATAGGAGAAGGGTCAGCTGATCGGGACGGTCAGCTGGCCCCAGCTCAGCAGATGATTGATTGATGGGAGCTGGGCGGTGCTGAGGAGCGCTTCACTATATATATCTCTTGCCGTTCAGTTGCTGGTTGTCTGGCGTTGCAAATACCTATGTGTTAGCACTCAGACCTTAGTCAGATCCCTCAGTGTGGTGGAACCAGGAGGACCTGGGAATCCACACTTAGCCAGAATACTGTGTATCATCTGTGTTATTCATTAGACCAGTTCCAGGGTGTAGAGACCACGGACCTCACACCCCAGACTAGGAATACTGTGTATCATCTGTGTTATTCATTAGACCAGTTCCAGGGTGTAGAGACCACGGACCTCACACCCCAGACTAGGAATACTGTGTATCATCTGTGTTATTCATTAGACCAGTTCCAGGGTGTAGAGACCACGGACCTCACACCCCAGACTAGGAATACTGTGTATCATCTGTGTTATTCATTAGACCAGTTCCAGAGTGTAGAGACCACGGACCTCACACCCAGACTAGGAATACTGTTATCATTCTGTTATACATCAGACTAGTTCCAGGGTGTAGAGACCACGGACCTCACACCCAGACTAGGGAACTTGTGTTATCATTCTGTTATACATCAGACTAGTTCCAGGGTGTAGAGACCACGGACCTCACACCCAGACTAGGGAACTTGTGTTATCATTCTGTTATACATCAGACTAGTTCCAGGGTGTAGAGACCATGGACCTCACACCCAAACTAGGGAACTTGTGTTATCATTCTGTTATATGTCAGACTAGTTCCAGGGTGTAGAGACCACGGACCTCACACCCAGACTAGGCATTATTTGATATCTGTTATGACTTTGCTTTCCTGACTATTCCTCAGATCTCTGATTTGGTACCTTGCACTTCTGATATTCCGTTGCCAAACCCTGCTTGCCTTGGATACCGAATCAGCCTTCTGTCTTTGTACTTTATCTGTCTGTGTGTTGTCGACCCGGCCTGCCTGACCTGTCTGACTGTCACCCACCCCTTGGGTGCTCAGTCCTCCTGCAGGAGTCCTCTGCTTCTCAGGGGGGGCACTGCTGCAAACCAGTCAAGGTCTGCTCCCTCCTGGAGCCCTTGACTGCAGTAGAGTCTGTTTCTACTTATTGGACCACCTGCTACCCCGGTGGTCCGATCCATACTGTTACGCCAAACACTTACACGCTTCAGGTGCCCAGGGGTTAGCGATATATCTGTATTATCGGTGATTCTGCAGATCATCAATAATCAGGTATATATCTGTATTCTTGGTGATACTGCAGATCGCCAATAATCAGATTCTCTCTGCGTGCTGACACCCATCGTTACAGAATGCCAGACCAAACCAATATGGACGCACTGAGCAGTCGTCTTGACACACTCACCACTTCGGTGGAAAATCTCATCAGAGTGATGGACGGTCAGCAGGCCCAGATCTCTGCTTTATCTGGGTCACTACAAGTCCTTCAGACGACTGTAAATACAGTGCAATCCCCTCCAGTTACAGATTTGAGAATGTCTGTACCCGAAAAGTTTTCTGGCCATAGATCTGACTTTCAGAATTTTAAGAATCGTGTAATGTCGTATTTTGAAGTAAGGCCTAACCTGTCAGGAACAGAAGCACAGAGAATTATCTTTATTAAGACCTTACTCTCAGGGGATGCTAAAACCTGGGCATATAATTTAGAGTCAGGGCATGAAGCACTCAGGTCAGTTGAGGAGTTTTTTAAGTCCATGGCCATAATTTACGATGATCCAGACATTTCCTCTACCGCTGAGCGGAAGTTAAAAACCTTGCGTCAAGGCAAGGATCCAGTCGAGGTTTATGCAGCTGAGTTCAGGAAATGGTCGGTGTTGGCTAGGTGGGGGGCTTTTGCATTGCTAGATTGTTTTCTATCAGGGTTATCAGACGCAGTTTCAGGATTGATGTTGGGATACCCTGAACCTAAAACCATTGAGGAAGCAATCTCTTTGGCAGTACGGGTTGATCGTCGGTTACGATATCAAAAACAAACCCGTGGTAAAGACCGGACTAGATATGTCTCCTATGCCACACCTCCACCTGCCTCACCGCCACCTGAGCCAATGCAGATTGGTCAGTCCAAATTGACACAATCAGAAAGGAATTGCAGGAAAACAGAACAGCTCTGTTTATACTGTGCAGAGGAGGGTCATAGAGTGCAGAATTGCCCCAGGAAGTCGGAAAACGCTGCCGCCTAGGAGTAGTCAGAGGTAATACCCTAGGCGCGCAGTCTTTACCTCTACATGACAATCGTCTGTTACTTCCCTGTTCTGTCACATGGGAAGGTCAGACTGTTTCCACTGAAGCTTTCATTGATTCCGGTTCCGCGGCTAACTTCATTGACTACGATTTTGCTAAAAGTTTGGGAATACCCATGCTCCCCTTAGATCAACCGATCTGGGTCACTGCTGTAGATGACTCTCCTCTGCAGAGTAGACATGCGTTATCCCGTACGCCTAGTCTACAACTCAGTGTGGGGGTCTTACATGGGGAGAGTCTGCAATTTCTGGTTTTGCATATGGCAACCTCTACCATCATTCTTGGCATGCCTGGTTACAAATTCACTCGCCTCAGATAGACTGGGTTTCAGGTCAGCTAACGAGCTGGTCGTCCCATTGTTATCATCATTGTTTAGCGAAAGTAACCATGGGTAATACCAATATTCAGGTTGAAGGTGTACCAAGACGATACGCAGAATTTGCTGACGTCTTCTGTCCTAAGTCAGCGGACAAACTTCCCCCCCATCGTACATACGATTGTCCCATCGATCTGAGATCTGGTTGTATGCCGCCCAGGGGTCATCTGTATAATCTATCTGGACCTGAGAAACTAGCCATGCAAGAATACATCAGGGAAAACTTGGCAAAAGGGTTCATCCCTCCCTCTCGTTCACCAGCAGGGGCAGGTTTCTTCTTTGTAAAGAAAAAAGACGGAGGCCTCCGTCCTTGTATTGATTACCGATGGCTGAATAAGATCACAGTGAAAAACCGCTACCCGTAAGCCTTTGATTGATGATTTGTTCACGCAGGTGACCAATGCCAAGATTTTTTCCAAGCTAGATCTCAGGGGTGCATACAATCTAGTCCGTATCAGGGATGGTGACGAATGGAAGACGGCCTTCAACACACCCAACGGACATTACGAGTACCTAGTGATGCCCTTCGGGTTGTGCAACGCGCCGGCCGTTTTCCAGGAGTTAATCAATGAGGTGTTCAGGGAAGTGTTGGGGAAGTTTGTTCTGGTTTACTTGGACGATATACTGATTTTTTCGTCCAGTCTCTCTGAACATCGCCAGCATGTCAGATGTGTTTAAAAAAAGTTAAGACAGAATCAACTTTATGCAAAACTAAAGAAATGCCTCTTTGAGGTAGAGTCAGTAGCCTTCTTGGGGTACATTATCTCCACATCTGGTCTCTCTATGGACCCAGGGAAGGTTTCGGCTGTCCTGGAGTGGCCTCAGCCTGTGGGGCTGAAGGCACTTTAGAGATTTCTGGGGTTTGCCAATTACTACAGAAGGTTCATTAAGTGGTACTCAACCATCATCGCTCCTCTCACCAGCCTCACCAGAAAAGGGGCTGACACTCATCACTAGTCACCAGAGGCTCATGCGGCCTTTTCGAACCTAAAGAAACTGTTCTGTTCTGCCCCGATACTGAGGCATGTTGATGTCGCCTTCCCCTTCATTGTGGAGGTTGATGCCTCAGAGGTGGGGGTGGGAGCTGTGTTATCTCAGAAATCAGGCTTGCAAGGCAAGTTGCACCCATGTGCCTATTTTTCTCACAGATTTTCACCCGCCGAGAAAAACTATGACATTGGCAACCGTGAGCTCCTGGCCATCAAATTGGCGTTTGAGGAATAGCGACACTGGTTAGAGGGTGCAGAACACATTATTACAGTTTATACAGATCACAAGAATTTGGAGTATATTTAGGGGGCTAAGAGACTTCGCCCTCGCCAGGCCCGGTGGTCCCTGTTTTTTGCAACATTCAGATTTGTAATCATGTATACTGTCAAGGCCGATGCTCTCTCCAGATGTTTTGAGCCCGAGTCAGTGCAGCCTGCAGTTCCTGAAACCATCCTACCCCCAAAGGTAGTTTTGGCAGCCACTGAGACATGGAGAGATTGGACAGCCACGGTTAGTCCCTACCAACAGGATGTACCAGAGGGAAAGCCTGAGGGGGTCATGTTTGTGCCGTTGCCTTTCTGCTTGCAATTCCTACAATTCTTTCATTCTCACAAGAATGCTGGTCATCCTGGAGCCACCAGAACTCAGGATCTACTAGCTAGATGTGTCTGGTGGCCTACTCTGCCTATAGATTGTAAGGAATTTGTAAGAGAGTGTGCTGTATGTGCAAGAAATAAACCCTCTCGTCAGGCCCCCGTTGGCACTTTACAGTCCTTGCCAGTCCCCAATGAACCCTGGACTCATATTTCCATGGATTTTGTAGGTGAACTTCCTCGGTCTGAAGGCAAATCAGTCATTTGAGTGGTAGTGGACCGGTTCAGTAAGATGGCACACTTCGTCCCTCTGAAAGGACTCCCCTTCATCCTGCACATCTTCCGGCTGCACGGCATTCCGGAAAATGTAGTGTCAGATTGGGCAGTCCAATTTGTTTCAAAATTTTGGAGGGCGTTTTGCCATCAATTAGACACAGAACTCGCATTTTCATCAGGCTACCACCCACAGACCAACAGTCAGACCGAGAGAGTTAACCAATCATTGGAACAATTTCTCAGGTGTTACCTTGCTGATGCGCAAACCGATTGGGTAAAGTTTTTGCCGTTTGCAGAGTTTGCGCACAACAACCTCTTGTTCTGGGTTCTCCCCATTCCAGGTGGTGTCAGGGAGATCACCTAAGTTTGCTCCTTTTTCAGTCGCTTCCACTCCTTTCCCAGCTCTGGAGGATTAGAAAAGGGCTCTGAAAGATATTTGGGCAATGGTTAAGAGGTACCTAGGGAAAGCTTTTCAAACCCAGAAGAAGCAGGCAGATAAACATCGGTCTGTAGAGTGGAGATTCTCTCCAGGAGATTTGGTGTGGGTGTCCACTCGTTACATGACCTTAAAACAATTGTCACCCAAGTTGGGCCCTAAATTCATAGGACCTTTTCCAGTGGCCAAGAAAATCAATAATGTCACTTATGCCATTGATCTCCCAGCCAGTATGGAAGGTGTGAGATAATTTCATGTGTCCCTGTTGAAGCAAGCAGTGCAGGTGGACTCCTCTCCCCCCCCCCCTGTGTTGGCGGATAACCAACCAGAGTATGAGATTGAAAAGATTCTGGATTCTCGCCTGGTACAGAATTCGGTACAATATCTGGTCCACTGGAAGGGATATGGCATAGAGGAGCGATCTTGGGTGCCAGATTGTTGCATGCATGTGGAAGAATTAAAGAAAGAGCTCCATGACTTACATCCTGGGAAGCCTGGTGGAGAGTGTCCGGAGTCCACTCCTCGGGGGGGGGGGGGGGGGGGGGTACTGTGATGGATTGCGGAGAAGTCGCCGCTTGTGCTGGCAGTAAGGTAGCGGTTCCCGCGGCGGTTTCCTCACAGCAACATGCGTCTGGGTTATCTGGACCTAGTAGTGCACACAGATGGAGAGCTATGCGCGCGCGCTGCAAGACAGGCTCTTTATGCCAATAGGAGAAGGGTCAGCTGATCGGGACGGTCAGCTGGCCCCAGCTCAGCAGATGATTGGTTGATGGGAGCTGGGTGGCGCTGAGGAGCGCTTCACTATATATATCTCTTGCCGTTCAGTTGCTGGTTGTCTGGCGTTGCGAATACCTATGTGTTAGCACTCAGACCTTAGTCAGATCCCTCAGTGTGGTGGAACCAGGAGGACATGGGAATCCACACTTAGCCAGAATACTGTGTATCATCTGTGTTATTCATTAGACCAGTTCCAGGGTGTAGAGACCACGGACCTCACACCCCAGACTAGGAATACTGTGTATCATCTGTGTTATTCATTAGACCAGTTCCAGGGTGTAGAGACCACGGACTGATAAACAAGGAGACACGCACACCAAGCCAATTCAAATGCTTAGAAAAGTGTATTTTTACAATAGTACTAACATATGCTGGTCTGAGCTCTCAGTACCAGTAAAAGATAGCATACAAAATGACATACAAAATAACAGTACATAAACTACAATGCATAAAAATGCCCACAATTGACTGGAAAGATGCTTGTGCAGTAACATCAGTTTATAAGGACACAGTCCAAGAAATAAGGGCTACTCATGAATCATAAGCCAATATTGCATCTTAACCAGAGTAAGTCTCTAGGAGAACAGAGTCCCCTATAATGGAAAGTCCAGGAACAGAGTCCCAATTCGGTAGTGAGCACAAATCAGTATAACAAACAGTGTAAGATGAGGTGCTGGCACCCTCCACTATTTTACTCAGACGTCGGCGTTTCGGAATTGCTTCCTTTATCGATGGGTGAAGAGCAAAAATAAGCGACCACAGCAGAGCGGGTGAGAGGCAGCGTCCTGATGGCAATGGCGTCCAAGTAGGGGGCGGGAACAAGTCGTCACATCGGGGCCGGCCCAGTGACGGGATGACGTTATGCGGCGTACGCCGATGCGTCAACGCGTCACGTGTTGCGTCCAACACGTCTCCATGGCAGCGGTGGGCGGCGTAAGCGGCAAAGCGCCGCCTATCCTCCACACACTGCCATTATCATGGGGGCGGATGGAGCATCATAGGAACAGGATCTACATGCATAGACTTAGCAGCACTTCACAACTAGTTTGATCCTGGCGACTTGTTTATATAGACTACAATGATGAATCGGTGTAAGGACCTTGTAAGTGCCTGTGAATAAATATAAAGAAAAACCAACGTTAGTTTAATCAGAATAAGCCAACCTATAGCACATTGATTCACAGAATCAAGATAAGAATTTAGATGGTATTATTCTTAAAGTGGTAGCAGCACTGTCATAACAGTGGGATACAACAAAAAGTTATAAGAAGCATTTGAGGTCCACATCCTCATTCAGGCCATTAGGATGTTTAGTACACAACTTATAAATCCAAAATAGCTCTCGCTGGAGTAATTTTTGTTCAAAATCGCCCCCCCCTCCGAGAAGGATGAGCAATTTCTATAACTCTATAACGCAATTGAGAAACCTGGTGCCCAGCTTCCCAAAAATGTCGAACCAAAGGTTCATCCACATTAACACAACGTATGTTACTCCGATGCTCTGAGATTCTACGTCTAATTTCTCGTGACGTCTGTCCGACATAGGCCAGGCCACAGGGGCAGGTAATGAGGTAAATAACGCCCTTTGTGGAACAATTTGCAAAATCTTTTAAATAAATTCGGGTACCACTCCGGGGATGCGAGAAGTACTCCCCACGACTCACGAAACTACATTGCATGCAATGTCCACAAGGGAACATGCCCTGTGGTTTGGGAATTTGAGTAAGCCAGTTACCTGTAGTACATGGTTGAGGAGCACTCTGCGCATGCACCAGAGAGTCCCGAAGATTCCTAGCCCTTCGATAGGCACAGATGGGTGGATCACGGAAGGTGTTGCCCAATGTAGGGTCACTATTCAGGATATGCCAGTGGCGATGTACAATCGTGGCTGCCTGTTGGGATAATGGAGAATATGTGAACACCATTGGTATCTTAGATACATCATCTTTAGGTTTAAATGTTAGTAGCTCAGATCTGTCCAATTGGGATGCCCTATCCAGGGCACTCCTGAGGACATCATCCCCATAACCCCTCTGTTTAAAGTTATCATACATAATCATGGCTTCCCGATAGAATACATCATCCTCGGATGAGATTCTACGTATTCTCACAAATTGACTGTATGGAAGACCTGCCTTGAGACATTTTGGATGAAAACTGTTTGCAACAAGGTATGTATTCGTGTCAGTAGCTTTCTTAAAGGGCCCCGTCTGCAAGACGCCATCTTTAAGGGTTACCATGACATCCAAGAAATGGATCTCCGTGGGACTGTACTCGAGGGTAAAGTTGATAGTGGGGACTGCCTGGTTCAGATCTCTTGCAAATGACTTTAATTGATCCTCAGATCCTTGCCAAATAAAGAAGATGTCATCAATATAGCTAAGATACAACAGGACCTCTGACATATACAATGGGTGAGTATACACAAAATGCTGTTCAAAATCCCCCATAAAAAGATTTGCATACCCAGGGGCCATATTACTCCCCATTGCTGTGCCCTGGCATTGCTGGTAAAATGTACCCTCAAACGAAAAATAATTACGAGTAAGGACAATTTCAAGGGCGTCTAGCAGAATTTTCCTCAATGAAACAGAAAGAGACATGGAGCCCAAAACCTCCTTAATCACCCTGAGACCTTCCTCGTGAGGGATAGATGTGTACAAGCTTGATACATCCATAGTGCACAGGAAAATGGACCTGTGGATATCTCCGACTGCGGTAATTTTGGCCAGAAAAGAGGTTGTGTCTAAAAGAAAAGATGGCATGTTTGCCACCATTGGGCGAAACACCTGGTTCAGCAAGATGGCCAATGGTTGAAACACCGAATCGGTGCCTGCCACTATGGGGCGTCCCGGGGGATTCACAAGAGATTTGTGAATCTTTGGTAAAATGTAGAACAGGGGTGTAAGGGGAAAATCAGAAATGAGAAAGTCTGCTAGACGTCTATCAATTGTCCCATCATCAAAAGCCATATTGATCAAAGTATCAATCTCTTTTTTAATTATCGGTAAGGGGTCTCCACTTAGTTTGTAATAAACTGTAGAATCCTGCAGTTGTCGTAGAGCCTCCCTCCTGTAAGCAGTACTATCCATCAATACGATAGCAACCCCCTTATCGGCTGGCTTAATCACGAGATCAGGATCCAGGCGTAATGAATCCAAGGCTTTCTTTCATCAAAGGTCATATTTTGCCTGGTCCCGTGATCAGCACCTGCCTGTGCAAGAGTTGCCACATCCCTTGTTACAAGATTAATAAATGTTTCTATAGCTGGTGAATTATTGGGGGGGGGGTCCACTTACTTTTAGATCTACACATTTTCGTGTCAATTTTTGGTGGAAAGATAGGGTGGGCTTCTAAAGTTGTAGTTTGTTCTTTGTTAGAAAAAAATGCTCTAGTCCGTAATGTCCTAAAGAAACGAGAGAGATCTGTATCAAGTTCTAGGGTAGACCCTATGTGTGTAGGAACAAAACCCAAACCCTTTGCTAATACCTTGGTCTCTAGCTCTGTAAGTGTCCGAGAGGATAGATTAACCACTGGGTCACACGTTGAGTCTGGCTCCTGGTAATCCTGGTGTCGATTACGTCTCTTGCCCCTTCTCGTCCTCTTCCTCGTCCTATTCTGCCCCGGCCTAAAAAACCTGTAGCAGAGGAGGGACCCTCACCAGAACTGGCGTCAGAGGGGGTGTCAGTACCTGAGTCGGGGCGAGATGGGGGAATTCTACCCCCGCGCCTATTGTCACGCCAGGAATATACTCTGTCCTCTTGGTAGTCTATCATATCTCGTCGATACTTCTCTAATTTACCAGTTAGGGTTTGTTGTCGATACACTTCAAGTCTGATTTTATGCTGGTCAAAGAACAGACCCCTGTCGTCACTGTCAAGTAGAGTCTCAAGCTTTGCTCTGAGTACTGCAGAGGAAGATTCAAACTTTGCAATTCTGTCTTGGATGCCTTGAACAGTTAGAGCAATGTAGAGACCACAGACCTCACACCCCAGACTAGGAATACTGTGTATCATCTGTGTTATTCATTAGACCAGTTCCAGGGAGTAGAGACCACGGACCTCACACCCCAGACTAGGAATACTGTTATCATTCTGTTATACATCAGACTAGTTCCAGGGTGTAGAGACCACAGACCTCACACCCAGACTAGGGAACTTGTGTTATCATTCTGTTATACATCAGACTAGTTCCAGGGTGTAGAGACCACGGACCTCACACCCAGACTAGGGAACTTGTGTTATCATTCTGTTATATGTTAGACTAGTTCCAGGGTGTAGAGACCACGGACCCCACATCGGGTGCTTGATCGGGTGTGCAGCGGTAAGTGAGTGACAAATACAAAGGAATCCTGATGCTGTCCCCACTAATATAAAATGTTCCTGCCCATTGCAGTATACTTTACCTGTCTGTGTCCGCCACTGGTTATGTCTTCTTCCACGCACCCCAAGGCATGATTGCCAGCATAACGTGGATGCGTGTATGACGTCGCACAAGTGTCCATGTATACCTCGGCAGCCACGTGGGGCACATAGATTAAGACAGAGCCAGCGGCAAACATGGATAGGTAAAGTATACTGCAACGTGCACTGATGGGACAGCGCCGGGGACTGTGAGGTGGAGAATGCAGTGTCTCAAGGCTGATTCTATGGTGTAAAGCAGGCAACAAATCAGATTTGATCAGAGAGAGAGAGAGAGATCTGCTTCTTGGTCGATCTGCCCATTCATCTTCTGATGTATGGGCACCTTTAGGATTACAGATCACAAGATTAGGGCGATTTAATTGTGAGAAGAAGATGGGAGGGAGGAGAGAGTGGGGAGAAGAGAAGGGAAAAAGAGGAAACCCAGGAATCCCAGGAATGTACTTTCTGTGTAGCAGGAAGTGCGTCACTAGGTGAGGTGACAGGCGGCGAATGGCCTGCGGTCTTATGCATATGACCCTGTCGGCACAGGGTCATATGTTGTTTGCTGCGTTGTGCTGTGTGAGAGGGAGCATCAAACTGCAAACTCAACACTTGGTGGAAAACAGGCCTCAAGGAAACCTAAATTGAGGGAAATAAGTTGATCAGCCCCCTGTAGTCCTTCAGGTCCTTTGCTGTCCTTACAGTCCGTTCTGTTGTGCAACTGTCACACCTTGTGCTGTCCTAGCTACACACATCTCCTTGATTGAGCTCCTGTGGCCGGCAGCACTTTGGGCATCCGCATTTTGTAAAGCTTGCAACTGCACATGCACAGACCGTTCTCAGCCACAGGAGAGTGATTTGAGGAGGTGCGTGGCTGGGACAGTACATGGGCAATAGCCCACTATTGGTCCAGTTGGCAAGATTTTGGACAGGCACAAAACAGAGCAGACTGAGAGGACAGCGAGTGACCTGAAGGACTACAGGTGGCTGGATGAAGCCCCAGGTAAGTAATAATGCATTTAGTTCCCTCATTTAAGGTTAGTAAATCATGGTGGTGTAGTAGTTTGCTCTCTCACCTTGCAGCGCTGGGTCCCCAGTTGAAATCCCATCCAGGACACTATCTGCAAAGAGTTTGCATGTTCTCCCTGTGTCTGCGTGGGTTTCCTCTGGGCACTCAAGTTTCCTCCCACATCCCCAAACCATACAGATAAGTTAATGGCTTCCCTCAAAATTGGCCGGCGAACACAATACTTACGCTACACAATACATACATAAAAATATAACTATGGTAGGGATTACATTGTGAGCCCCTCTGAGGGACAGTTAGTGACAAGACAATATACTCTGTACAGCGCTGAAGAAGATGCCGGCACTATATAAATACTAAATAATAATAGCTTCTAGGCATCTTGGCAGTGAAACACAAATTGCTGTTGTACTTACTAGAAAGTAACATGGCAGCATTAGGACCCTGAAGTCTAATTTTGGCAAGTCCAGGTTCTTATGAGTGCTGTTCTGAGTGAAGGGGGAGGTAGGGAGACCGAGTGTCACTGAAGGGGAAAGCTGAAAGGCACTACAGCCGATCTGCCTTTTCTGATCTCCCATGCAGAACACAGCATAGCGCCAGGACGGAGAAGGAGGGGGGCGAGGTTGCTCTCATATACAGCCCTCAGTGACTTGCACACACAGAAGCTGCAGGCTGCGTCCCAATGTGTTACATAGTAGAGAGGTGCCTGGACTTACACCTCTTCTGCCGCCCCTCTCTTTCTTCACCTGGGGCGGCCGCTCTCTGATCCAGGCAGTCAACAGAAGCTCTTCTACTCCTGTTAGTTTTAAATCTCGCGCGGCAAACCAGGGAGAAGGGGCTGTGTGTGTGTGTGAGATACAGCCAGGAGAGACAGGGGGCGGGGCAGTAGAGTTCCGTGATCTGCAGCTGCTTATTCATTGCCCAAACAAAACTGCTTCAAGCCTTCACTGCAAAAGCGCCCCCCAGATGCTGTGAGGGGGGGCAGATGTCCCATCCTGCCCCCACCTCCCTACGCCTGTGCAATTACGGCCTAAGGTGGTGCCGGCTGCGCCCAAATCTCCTGCACTGTATTGACAGCACTCGCACCAGTGGCTGCAAGAACAATGTTTTTGGCAGGTAAACACACCTAATTTTTCATGCCTTACAACAAACTGTGGCTGCAATTTCAAATGTTTAGGCAGATGAATGCAACATTTTTTAGGTATCTCACACAGTGGCTGCACATAACAATTTTTAGGCAGGTAAACATGGTGTCTATCCGGAAGACTTTAATTTACAAAAAATCTATAAACTCGATTTTTTGTAAATTTTTGGCATTTACGCATGAAGGAAAAAACCCTCTGGTTAAAATACTTATTTTCTGAGGAATATTTTGCCCTTGATTCCCCTCTGCCATGCGTGCCACTGTCCAGTTTTTTGTACACTTTGTACACCTTTTTTTAAAAAAAATTGTAGCTGTAGAGATGCCCTGAAGGTTTTTGATGTTTGCCTGACATTAAAGTTAATGGGGCTCACCATGAACTAAAGAAAAATTTTCACTGTATTTTTTTTGAACAAAAAGTGAAGCCGGCACCGTCAATGCTCTTTTGCTTTTATTGATGAGTTGTCATCCTAGATAGACACAGGCGACGTTTCGGAGCATAAAACTCGCTCCTTTCTCAAGCCATGACAGCTACATACAAAGATACATGAAATGACATCACAAGTTATGTTAAGTTATGTATAAGTTAAGTTATGGTGTCCTCCATACAGACTTATATATAAAACCTACTGATAGGAATGCTGTCCTTTCATATAAAAGCTTTCACCCTACTAATACCCGTAGGTCAATCCCAAAATCTCAATTTCGGAGGGTTAGTCGTATAGTGAGTGATGAGAACAGACGTGAGATGAGATTTGATGAGATGTCAAAAAGATTCATGGATAGGGATTATCCTGATGACCTGGTGGCAGAGGCACGCCAGATGGCAACAGATACTACCCTGAGACCTCAGAGAGACACCGGTAACCGTATTCCTTTTGTTACACAATATAATGTCCTTTCACAGGACGTTGCCCGTGTTATTAAAAAACATTGGCCCATGTTGGCCCGGTCTCTCCCTATGGTCCCGGAGTTCCATTGCCCTCCACTTTTTTCATACAAAAGAGCCCCTACACTTAGGGACAAACTTGTTCATGCAGAAATGAGGACATTGGTCAGGCCCCCGGAGGGCTCAAGAAGGGGCATGTATCCTTGCCTCAATTGTGTCCACTGTAGCTCGGTCATCAGGAGTGATCACTTTTTACACCCTAGATCTGGTAGGAGATATAATATTCAGGGGATATTTAATTGTGACTCTAAATATGTGATTTATATTTTAAAATGCCCATGTGGGCTTCTCTATGTGGGAGAGACTACTCAGAAGTTTAAAATTAGACTCTCTGCCCATAAACATGCAATTCAGGAACGTATTTTAGACCAACCGGTTGCGTGTCATTTCAATCAGTTAAAACATAACGTTAGTCAACTGCGCTGTCAAATTATTGACAGCGTTCCTCAGCCACGTAGAGGAGGGGACAGACATAGACAATTATTATATCGTGAGGCCTATTGGATTCGTACCCTCGATACTTTGGAACCTCGTGGCATGAATCGAGAATATGATTTATTGCCACTTATTTAGCGATATGGTGTGTATTATACTTAATTGATAGTGAGACTCACTATATCAGGCCTCTGTCAATCTTATGTTGATATGTGTCATTGATCCCTTATCTTAATAGGTAATTCCTATCCACATGTGATATATCATGTATTTATATATTAATTCTATGTCTATTTTATGCAGCTATTGGCCTGGTTGGTATGGAAGCTGTTATTTTTACTGTAACAGTTCCTTTACCTCAGGTCACTGCTTGTAAATCTTAGATGTTCATTTTTGTGTGTGGCATGGAGACTAATTTCTGTTTTGTGCAGGGAATCTCTTCTGCATAATATGTGGGTGTGTCCTAACCTCAGGCCGGTGCGGGTAGCGCCCTAGCATCTCTTCACCATGACAACGCGGCTAGTCCACAGCCGTCTGTCGCAGGGAGATGCAGGGCTGTCTGATTGGTGGAGTATTCCACGTGACCAGACGGCTTAGGCGGTGACTTCATGTCCCGCCTCCAGGAGGCGGACGGAAATCTCCATCCAGCGTCCTATGCATCTCCCTGGTAGCGCCATATGACGCTACTTGCTATCCGTAGACGTACAGTTCCCCATCAGGTCCGTGTGACGGCTGGGAGGTGTCAACACTGCGTCACGGAAAGGGCTGCACGGACATCGCGCTGGCTTGGGGGGCGGACACTTGCACATAGGTAAGATCTTCATTATCACTGGATACTTGCTTGACACTATAGTTTCCCATCAGGTCCGACTCTGGGTGGTTGGACATTGATTGGCTGCGTATATAATGTAGCCTGTGATTGGTTCATTTGAATGCTGATGTACTATATAACTTGTGATGTCATTTCATGTATCTTTGTATGTAGCTGTCATGGCTTGAGAAAGGAGCGAGTTTTATGCTCCGAAACGTCGCCTGTGTCTATCTAGGATGACAACTCATCAATAAAAGCAAAAGAGCATTGACGGTGCCGGCTTCACTTTTTGTTCTATACTACACTCGGGTGGTACCGAGCTTGCCGTGGCACGTCACCATATTTACCTTGGGGTTGTGCATTTTCATAAATTTTTCAACTGTATTTTTTTTGCGAACGGTCGTGAATGTAAGATGGCAATTTTTGGCCAAGCCTAATCTGAAGCTCTATGACAGGACTGGAGCTTTATTCACTGTACACAAACAACTGACTCTCCAGATTTAAAGCCTGAAGATTACTTTTTGTTTATCTCTACATTAGCCAATAAATGGGATCATCCCAATTCAAAACTTCTTGCTTTTACTGATGGCTAACATGGTACAATACTCTACAGATTCATCTGTAATTGTTCTGAAGTCTGCAGATGATTCTACAGTAGTTGGACTTGAACAAGACGGGGAGGAGTCTTCATATAGACATGTAGTGGGACAACTTTCTTCCTGATGTGGCAGCAACAACTTGGAACTTAATGTTCTTAAAGAGACACTGAAGCGAAAAAAAATATATGATATAATGAATTGGTTGTGTACTATGAATAATTTCTAGAAGATTAGCAGCAAAGAAAATATTCTCATACTTTTATTTTCAGGTATATAGTGTTTTTTCTAACATTGCATCATTCTCTAATATGTGCAGATTACACAACACTCAGCATTCAAAATGATTCTTTCAGAGCAGTCTGTGAAGTAATGACCTCTCCTCTAGCAGAGAAAAAGTAAACAGTTCACTTACAGTTGAGATAATAAAAGTCAGATAACAGCCCTCTCCACGACTAACTTAGTCGGAGAGCTTAATGGCTTGTTTGCATAGAGATAACAACTGGAGTTTCTCAACTCTTCCTGTACTGGAAACAATTAGACTGATGTATCTGATCTTAATGTTTTATTTCTTAGCTGTACTACACATACAAATCATAATATCATAATTTTTTTTCGCTTCAGTGTCTCTTTAAGACCATTAAGATGATAATAGACTTTTGGGCAAACCCCCCTCACCCGCTCCAGCCCCTACCCCTAATCATAAATCTGTAATTTCATGATAGAATAATCCAAATGTATTGGGTCCATAATTTTCAACAACTTAAAATGGAATAGCAACACCATAACCCAATAATCCTTCACACCACTACTGGCATCTAGTATCCACTACTGCCCCCTTTATAAGGCCTCAGTGCAGAAACAGTGTTTTTTTGGTCACTACTCACTTAAAGGACAACTGAAGCAAGAGGGATATGGAGGCTGCAATATTTATTTCCTTTTAAGTATTACCAGTTGCCTGGCAGTCCTGCTGGTCCTCTGCCTCTAATACTTTTAGCCATAGACCCTGAACAAGCATGCAGCAGATCAGGTGTTTCTGACATTGTCAGATCTGACAAGATTAGCTGCATGCTTGTTTCTGGTGTTATTCAAACACTACTGCAGCCAAACAGATCAGCAGAATTGCCAGGCAACTGGTATTGTTTAAAAGGAAATAAATATGTCAGCTTCTATATCACTCTCCCTTCAGTTGTCCTTTAACTGTCATAGAACTACCTCAGCCTCATAATAGAGGCTGGAAAACCATGATCGCCTGCACTCCCACGATTGTGCCCACAAGCACTGCAGCCACTACACACAACTACACAAAGTATGCCGCCCAGAGGACTAACATTTATGCTCTGGAGGTGCCAGCTAGTAAAAACAAAGAAATGCTTACCTGACATAATCACGACTGTGGTGCATTAAACGTGGCATTTGCTCTGTCAGTGTGCAGTGGCCATAACCCTTACACTACCTGATGGACCTGTTCACACGCTGGACATTTCAAAGCACTCTATTCCACCAATTTAGGAATGCAGTGTTATTTCTGCCATTTAGAGATTAAAACACGACTCTGCATCAACTACGTAATTTTTGGTGGGACTTTTGCCATGGATCCCTCTACGGCATGCCCCCATCCAGGTATTAGGCCCCTTCAAACAACTTTTCCATCACTTTTGTGGCCAGAAACAGTCCCTGTAGGTTTTAGAATTGGCCTGTCCATTGAAGTCTATGGAGATTCGTCAGATTCACCTGTTCGTGAACTTTTGCGGAATTCATGTTCACCGTTCACAAATCTTAAATCTGATGTCCGGTCCATCTCTATACAACAGATTAAAAATTTGGCCCTCCACAGAAATTTATGGTGCAGTTTTATACTGCAATCATCAAATCCATCATGAAATCATCTGGTTCAGTTTATGCCTCATACAAGAGAAGATGACGCTGCAGTGCATCATCCGATCAGCAGAAAGAATTGGCTTCTGTTTTACCTTCCCTGCAGGACCTCTGCACTAGCAGTTGAAGAAAGAAAGCAACCAAGATTGCCTCTCATGCCTTTCGCCCTGTCCACACCATCATTCAACTTCTGCCTTCAGTGTGATATACCGGCCAGTTGCAACAAAAACTTCTTGGTGTGTTGCTCTGCTTAATGCAGACTCACACTAATCAGTTCAGCACAAACAGAAAAGCTGAAACTGCTAGGACTTGAAAGCATTACAGCACAGAACTGGAAAATGAAGGCTTCTCACCCTGTTTGCTACCACATACTGTTTTTCTGACGTACTGTTCTTGATTGTAATTGTAAGAATCAATGCTTTGATGAAAAAACAATCTCAGACAAGATTTTTAATACAGCATTCCTTTTTAACTTTAGCTATTGTATAAGACACTTATGTTTCATTGTGACTTGTCAAAACGTCACTATAAATGTAGGTGTTATTTTTCAGTGGTTGAACTAATATGTCAAACCAATCAGGGTTGTTAAATATAATGTCTCCACCTATAAGTGATATGTTTTCTGTATGTACTGTATTCTGTAAATAAGTGATTAATGAATGGTTTGTATAATTAACTCTATATAAGTCTGTACATGGAAATGAACGGCTGTCAAACCATTCCATCAGACCATCCATGTATGTCTGTCCATGCTGATAGTAAACTTAAGAAAATTTCAAAAGACTTCCTGCTTCCTGGCTACCTTCCACCAAAGTCTGAATCCAATCAACGATGTTCTTTCCTGACATAAGCTAAAGTAGACTCTAACAGTAATATCTATACTGTCTGTACTTGCATCATATTGACTGTGTGCATTGAGTAACTGCCAAGTTGAATTCCTTGTAAGTGAAATCTTTTTTGGATACATAAAAATGATTCGGATTCCTTGCTCAGCCTTGTTTAGATGCATGAGGACTAACCCTATAATGAAAACTTGTAATTATTGCCAGCTTCTTGCACCAGGGTGCTCTAAGTAGAGATGAACAGTGTATTCCAAATAGTTGATTCAGCAGCAATATTTGTGTTTTTAGCCATAATGGGGATTTTGAATATTTCTTCAAGTCTGCTACATGGTATATTCCACTTGAACTTGCATGCATAATAAACAACAAATGTAGAGGCAGCTTGTTGTTTTGTGTCAATTTGTGTTGACATGGGACACTCTACACATTTATGTTGTGGTCTTTCTTCAGGTGTAGAATAAAAAACACCAGCCCACATACTTTAACAACACTCCGCATGACACAACTGGATGTGACCATGCACCATATATACAGCACACCAACAAACGTGGTTTATGTGCTATGAGACAATAACCCTTCTGAATACCAAAGTCATTAAATTCCTTGTTAAAGGGCACTTCATCCGGTTACTCCAACATACTTTACATCCAAGGTTCAACAGAAATACAGGTCCGTCTCAAAAAATTTGCATATTGTGATAAAGTTCATTATTTTCTATAATGTACTGATAAACATTAGACTTTCATATATTTTAGATTCATTACACACAACTGATGTAGTTCAAGCCTTTTATTGGTTTAATATTGATGATTTTGGCATACAGCTCATGAAAACCCAAAATTTCTATCTCAAAAAATTAGCATTGGTTTAACCACTTTACCCCCGCGCGTACGTATTTCTCCGCCCCTTTTTCCATCCTTTAAAAACCAGGGACGGAGAAACACGTACTTTCCGCGTTCCCGACGCTGTCCGCGCTCCCGCTCGTAAACACGCCGCCCGCCGCTAGTAAAACCGCCGCCGCCCGCTCGCCCGGAGATCAATGAACGGGAAAATCCATTCCCGTTCGTTGATCTAAGCCCCACAATGACCCGCTGCTCTACTATGGGCAGCGCGATCATTGTGAGAAGAAACTCACGTGTCCAGCCTCCTTATTCTTCCTCCAAGCTTCCGGAAGGAGGCTTGGAGGTCGCAATAAAGCAAAAAGTTACTGTGGCCATCTTGTGGCCAAATAGTAAACTACACCCTACACATTTTTCACATACAAATAAATGACTTTTACACAAAAAATTAACTCATTACCTCCCACACTCCCCATTTTTTTTTTTTTTTGTAATTAAAAAAAAATTCAAAAATTTACAATTAAAAAAAATACATAATTAGTTACCTTAGGGACTGAACTTTTTAAATATTTAAGTCAAGAGTGTATAACACTGTTACTTTATAAACTATGGGCTTGTAATTAGGGATGGACGCAAAACTGAAAAAAATGCACCTTTATTTCCAAATGAAATATTGGCGCCAAACATTGTGATAGGGACATAATTTAAACGGTTTTATAACCGGGACAAAAGGGCACATAAATTTCATGGGTTTTAATTACAGTAGCATGCATTATTTAAAAACTATAATGGCCGAAAACTGAAAAATATTTTTTTTTTTCCCCACATTTTTCCTATTTTCCCATTAAAACACATTTAGAAAAAATAATTCTTGGCATAATGTCCCACCTAAAGAAAGCCTAATTGGTGGCGGAAAAAACAAGATATAGTTCATTTCATTGCGATAAGTAATGATAAAGTTATAGACGAATGAATGGAAGGAGCGCTGAAAGGTGAAAATTGCTCTGGTGGTCAGGGGGTAAAACCCCTCAGTGGTGAAGTGGTTAATATTGATGATTTTGGCATACAGCTCATGAAAACCCAAAATTTCTATCTCAAAAAATAAAAGAAAAGTGTTTTTAAAACAAAAAAGTCAACCTTCAAATAATTATGTTCAGTTATGCACTCAATACTTGGTCGGGAATCCTTTTGCAGAAATGACTGCTTCAATGCGGCGTGGCATGGAGGCAATCAGCCTGTGTACTGCTCAGGTGTTATGGAGGCCCAGGATGCTTCGATAGTGGCCTTAAGCTCATCCAGAGTGTTGGGTCTTGCGTCTCTCAACTTTCTCTTTACAATACCCCACAGATTCTCTATGGGGTTCAGGTCAGTAGAGTTGGCAGGCCAATTGAGCACAGTAATACCATGGTCAGTAAACCATTTACCAGTGGTTTTGGCACTGTGAGCAGGTGCCAGGTCATGCTGAAAAATGAAATCTTCATCTCCATAAAGCTTTTCAGCAGATGGAAGCATGAAGTGCTCCAAAATCTCCTGATAGCTAGCTGCATTGACCCTGCCCTTGATAAAAGACAGTGGACCAACACCAGCAGCTGAAATGGCACCCCCGGCCATCACTGACTGTGGGTACTTGACACTGGACTTCAGGCATTTTGGCATTTCCCTCTCCCCAGTCTTCCTCCAGACTCTGGCACCCTGATTTCCGAATGACATGCAAAAGTTGCTTTCAACCGAAAAAAGTACTTTGGACCACTGAGCAACAGTCCATTGCTGCTTCTCTGTAGCCCAGGTCAGGCGCTTCTGCCGCTGTTTCTGGTTCAAAAATGGATTGACCTGGGGAATGCAGCACCTGTAGCCCATTTCCTGCACACGCCTGTACACGGTGGCTCTGGATGTTTTTACTCCAGACTCAGTCCACTGCTTCCGCAGGTCCCCCAAGGTCTGGAATCGGTCCTTGTCCACAATCTTCCTCAGGGTCCGGTCACCTCTTCTCGTTGTGCAGCGTTTTCTGCCACACTTTTTCCTTCCCACAGACTTCCCACTGAGGTGCCTTGATACAGCACTCTGGGAACAGCCTATTCGTTCATAAATTTCTTTCTGTGTCTTACCCTCTTGTGCGAGGGTGTCACTGATGGCCTTCTGGACAGCAGTCAGGTCGGCAGTCTTACCCATGATTGTGGTTTTGAGTAATGAACCAGGCTGGGAGTTTTTAAAAGCCTCAGGAATCTTTTGCAGGTGTTTAGATTTAATTAGTTGATTCAGATGATTAGGTTAATAGCTTGTTTAGAGAACCTTTTCATGCTATGCTAATTTTTTGAGATATGAATTTTGGGTTTTCATGAGCTGTATACCCAAATCATCAATATTAAACCAATAAAAGGCTTTAACTACTAAGTGCATTACAGAAAATAATGAACCTTATCACAATATGCTAATTTTTTTGAGAAGGACCTGTACATGATTGGGCTAAACTTTGACCCTCTACATCACAGTCAGCAGACACATGACAGCCAATCAGACTGCAATCCCTCCTGGAGCCCCCCCCCCCATATAAGGCAGCAGCGTTGGCCATGTTCTCACTCTGTGTTAAAGTGAGAGAAGGGAGAGAGGTTGCTGCAGAGGTAGGGAAAGCATAGTTAGGCTTGTTAGCTTCCTCCTTGCTGATATTTGTTGCTGAAAAGCACCACCAGTCTAATGTGTATCAATTTATTACAGAAAATAATGAACTTTATCACAATATGCTAATTTTTTTAGAAGGACCTGTATAGTAAACACCACTTTGGAGGATACTTCACTGTATTATCTAAGCCTGATTTGGCTCGTGAAGGATAAAAGTTCACATTAGATAACACTTTAAATAAATGCCTCAATCATATTCATTTAATCTATATTGCACTTGTTCATTCATGGGGTTTGGATGTGAAACATCCATAAAATTGATCCAGCAAGCTTCTTTTTGAAGCAGTATCTTTTCCCTCTCACCCCCTGATCTTGATGGAAGCACAGAATATAACATTAGCCAGCCACCTGAGCATTGTTTTGTTTGTTTAAAATACCTTGCTGTGGGGGTCTTCTAGTTCAAGTCACCTGCTAACCAGTTAGCCATAGCTCTCTTATGTTCTGAATGCAAAGCTATCCCCGGCATATATTCTTGCATTTGCGACCTACTGCATGTGAGCTTCTTCCTGGTCTTCACCTGTCTCCCAGTGTGTGAATGTGAGATGCTGCTACCTTTGATGATTGCACTGCATACATTACAGTTGCAACATGCAATAGTCCTGCATTTTATCATCTTGCTCTCTAGATTGTCTGTGACTTTGTCAACAATCTAAATTTCACCCTACTGCTGTAGCTACTGTCTTAAGCCACAGCACCTCCTCAAGTGCCGGCAACCTGGTGATGTGGTGACGTGTGAGTTCTTCCTCACCGCTCTCCACTCTCCCCTCACTTCTTTATGTTCTCCCTATCTCTCCATCATTTGCCTGGCCAAGCACCAATGTCAATGCCAACATCAGAGATCCACTTTGATGACCCTATCTTAGCCACTGGACCTTTCCTTGAACAACCGATCAGGCCTTCACTTCTACCTCCACCTTTGAAAGATATTCATTAGAACAGAGGAAAGATAAAAAGTTACAGCATATAATAAAAGCCTGGATTTATTTGTATGGCGATAAATACTCAAACAACCATCATGGTCCTAAAACTGCCAGAACTTCCAACCAATTTTGTTTTTACCTTTAAATCTAAAATACAAATATGATATGGAAGTTAGGATTAGGTCTATAGAAAACATTATTTGGTTGATTATCTTATCCATTTGTTTTGTATTGTTTCCTTTAAAGTACTCTTAAAATGATGCCCCACAAAGTATTTCATACATGTATTTTAACTCACTAGGTAAAACTTTAAGATATAAAAAAAAACAATTTGAGTAGATAATAATTTTTACTAATTTGGCATTTACGTGAAACAAGACATTAACATTTAATGCCACACAAGGTAATTAGAGCAGTTTACAACAATGGGAAACAATATTTCATAAGAATTCCCTAAAGCTTTAATGTTCTTCTGTTAGAAAAGTTGTGTATTAGTAGTTATCCTTGTGTCAGAAGATTATTACAAATTCCCTTAAGTACTCTCTCTCTCTCTCTCTATTCTGCTCTTAGCATTGTTGAATAAGAAAAGAACTCCCAGAAATAATAAAATATTAAAGCCCAACTCCAGAATTAAAAGTAAGGTAACATAAAAATGTGCAGAGAACACCAGAAAGGAACAAAAATTCTGTTGTCTTACATCTCCGCTACTGAAGAAATTGAAAAACAACCAAACTGACAAACAGACAAAAGCAATAACACCAATCTAAACTATACTTTTCACAACAAACTAGCTAATACTAGAATAACCAACCATGCACGTCGCTGGTGGAAGAGATCTGAGGCCCATGCCCAGAACCTACGCAGCAGTGACCCAATCCTTCTGCGGACTAAATACTGCCACAATGTAACGATTTGTGTCAGCAAGAAACAGAATTCTGATCATTAGGTGATCTGCAGTATCACCTATAATACAGATATATACCTGATTATATGGTGATCTGCAGAATCACCAATAATACAAGTATACTAGACAGCTGATATGATAGCTACTAGCAAAGTATAGTGCTTGGTGCAACAGTAGTACTGATAGGTTAGCAATACCTCACCAGAGGAGCTGGTGGAGTCCTGATAGTACAGAGCCCCTCACCAGAGCCAGGGCCCTCTGGTGAGAGTAGAGTGGTCAGACTAATCGGGTTGGCAACAGACAGACAGATACAGTACAAAATCAGAAGCAAAGGCAAGAAGGTTTAACAGGCAGAGTCGGCAGCAAGATCAGATGGGCAGAGGTACAGAATCACTGAGCGGAAGGATAGTCAGAACGAGCCAGAGTCGTACACAGATAATATACAGTCTAACCAAGTTAGATAATTAGGCTATCAAACAATTCCTATCTTGTGTGAAATCGCCGTTTCCTCCCGGATCAAAGCCCACCGGAACTATCTAAGGTCTGAGCGCTAACACGAAGTATTCGCAACAGCAGACAAGTTGCGAGTGATTCAGCTAGGCTTATGAAGCAGAGGAGACCCCTCCAGCACGCCCCTTCCTATCAGCCAATGAGGAGCGGCGAGCATCTCCTCTGACGTCAGCCGTCCGGGCCGGTCAGCTGACGCGCCTCCTCCCCGCATAAAGGTCCTGTCTGTGCGCGCCCGCGCACGCAACAATGCGACCCTATGTGCTGCTGACAGACCCATCCTCGGCGTACTAGACGCCAGAGGCACGGATAGATTGCTAGGCAGGAAGCTGGAGGAAGCTGCGGTGGTAGCGCTGTTCACCGCAGCTGCCTCTCTGATTGTTACACACTGTGTTTGGCAGCTGATTCAGAGGATGGGATATGGTCTGGGAAGTGACACACGGAGTAGGAGTGGAAGTAGCTGCATGCATGGACGTCATTACTAATATGGGCAAAAAGAATTTGTGTGTTTGGCACATGGGTATTTTTCGTATTTGTGTATATTTGGTTTTATAATGGCTCCTTCCGGTAATGCGTATGATGGGCAGAGGGAGCGCATCACTTGTATAGATTGTTTAGGGGTATCAGTTAATAAATGTGTGGGTGCTGTATTGGGGGAAGGTGGGGACTTGTGGGTGGGAGTAAGGAGGAGCTCTTAGGTTATATAAGCAGCAATCACATGTCATGAATGGGGGATATTGAAGGTGGAATAGAAAATGGATTGTATCTAATCATGGAGGTCAGAGGTGACCTGGGATTATCCCCAACATGCTATTAGACCCTGGTGGTCATCACATTAGGTGAGTGGCTTTTGATTGGGTGTGGTGGAGGTATACTGTGATGTGCAAGAAAGGGGACCTTGAAACTGCAGAGGAGGAAAATGACTTTATGTTGGGGAATTTGTGGGACTTTACTGCTGAAGCATTTGAAATTGTGTACTGAGTATTAAACTGTAACAGAAATCGGTATAGAAAATCTAACATTGAAAAGCTAAATTGGGAATTCAGCAATTATAATCACCCCTACTTAACATAAGTTGATTAAATTATTTTATGAGAACATGTTAACTTATGTTTGTCATATCAAAAGAAAAAAAGTTTATTTGTCAGAAAAGGGTTTTTTCTTTTTGCTTTTATGCATTTGGATGTTTTGTTTAATATTTGAAATTAAATAATCACCAGTAAATGGGCAAAATCATATGTTTTGTTCTTTGCTACAAAAATCCATAAAATGCCAGAAATACAGCTTTTATGGCATCTATAGCTTTTAAAATCCACATGGATGAAAAGGGAAGACAGCTGAGATATCAGACAGCAACAGCTTGCTCTTTCAGCTACCTGTCAAACTGCTCCACACTGCTTTTCTTTAAAGGAAACCTAAAGTGGAGGCTGGCATACTTATTTCCTTTTAAATAATGCTGTACTTAAACGTTTCAGGGTCCATTCACCCTGTATATTCAAAATTTAAATGATTAAATTCAGAGCGGTATCTAAAAAAGTATAGTAATACAAGAAATAGAGCAAATATTTGTGCATATAATAATTGCTCCTGTTAAAAAAGGGTGCCAGATGAAAATGATATTCAACTTATGGTTTAGTAAAATTGGCACTAGGATATGCCATAAAATAACGTTGATAATACTGATATTCTACTATTCCCCACTGTAACCTCTATTTTTACATCTAGTAAAATAGGCACCAGTAAAAGTGATAAAATATCGTTCAATTTACCAAAATAGTAAAATATCTAATATTTACTAATTTTTGATATTTTACTATGACCTAACCTCACCCTACTCTCACACAAACTCTCCCCTGTGGGTGCCTCACCTTAACCCCCTCCCTTCTTGGTGGTGCCTACCCTTAATTTCCCCCTCCCCGTTGGTGCATAACCTTAATTCCCCCCCCCCCCCATGGTGTCTAACCTTAACCCTCCCCTGTAATATAAGTTAGTATAACATTGTTTGTGGGTTTATGTAACATAGAATTTAAAAAATAATTGATAACGCAATTGGTTAAAAAAAAGATTTTTAATATATAAGTTTAAGTGAGTTTTTTGAAAAGACGACCATTTGTAACATAGGTTAGAATTGTGGAAGCTGCTTGTTGTGGTGCAAAAAGTTGAAATGTTAACTTTTTTTCCTGAGAAAGAACAGGGACCAGTTTTAGGAACAATTGTTTGTAAAATAATAGGTTATTGTAATCGATAAACTTGAAATGGAGATGAAAGGTAAAGATAACAAGCAATATAGCTGTTTTTTATACAGTTGGCGCCAGTAGAGAAAAGATTTGCATTGATGTGAATGAGGCATCCTTTTTAATAGACACCATTATTACTTTCCTCTGCAAAGATACTAGTTCTCACTCATGACTTTCAAAAATCATTAATTTTATCAAAAATTTGTTGATTAAAATGTTACATATATTGCTGCAATGTAAATCTATCCAAACATATTCATATGCGTGCATGAAAAAAGGGCACCGTGAAAAAAGAGCCCGACTTGATAACGAAATGGCGCCGGTTATTAACAAAATCTGATAACGATAAACATCATTGTCAAGCTTTGTTAACGATAAATAGCGTTGTAAAAACAGAGGAGAAATTGTAACGAAAATATATTAATGTTAAATATTGTTATGTAATTCAACAATACAGCTTAACCCAACCCTTCCCTCACACAGAACCCTCCCCTGATGGTGCCTAAAACTAACCACTCCCTGGTGGCGCTTAACCCTAACCACCCCCCTGCCGGTGATGCCTAACCTTAACCACCCCCCAAGTAGTGCCTAACCCTAACCACCCCAGTGGTGCTTAACCCTAACCACCCCCCTGGTGGTGCCTAACCCTTACCACCCCCCCTGGTGGTGCCTAACCCTAACCGCTCCCTCTGCAGAAACACCCTTTTACACATAGTAATGATAATATCTTTGATAACGTAAAATCTGTACATATAAACAAAATAATATGACAAAAACTATGATGTTACAAGCTTCTAAAACGAGAACATACTTTAAAAACTATAATGTTCTAATGTTGTTAATGATATTTATTGTGGCCCCCTTTTTTCTGCTTTTTTTGCCGTATTAACAATAATTGCATTAAAGTCTATGGCAGTGCCCTTTTCGTCCACCCTCAGCCAGCGCCCTTTTTTTCCTGCTACCATTCATACTACCCCTAGCACCGGCAACCACATACATCCACATACATCCTTCGCATTCAAACTTATTGTCCATCTAAGCTTGTATTTGTTAAAAGGTTGGCTGCCAATGTTTTACAAATCAAAAAGCCATTGTTAAGAAACAGTTCTGAGTATCAAGCATGATGTATAATCTGGAAGGAGTTTTAAGCCAAATGCAGAGAATCTAGTTCAAATCCAGTGCAGGGGGATATAAGCGGTATATTTCTAGTCCTGGTGTATCACACTGTGGAGCAACCAATAGTTTGTAGCACCATAAATAGTCAGATCAAACTGTAGCCTGATCAATGAAAAATACGTGTTCACAATCTTGCATCAAGGAGTCAGACCCAATCACAGTCTGAAAGCTAATAAATCAGTATAATGATATCATCCATGTAATTTGGATTGGTTTCACTCAAAATGAAGCAGTATATATGCCAACATGTGTCTTAAAGGACTACTGTAGGGGGGTTTGGGGGAAAAAGAGTTGAACTTACCCAGGGCTTCTAATGGTTCCCTGCAGAGGTCCTGTGCCCGTGCAGCCACTCACCAATGCTTTGGTCCCCGCCTCCGGTTCACTTCTGGAATTTCCGACTTTACAGTCAGAAAAACACTGCGCCTGTGTGGCTATGTCCTCGCTCCCGCGGACATCACCAGGAGCGTACTGCGCAATACACTCCTGGTGACATCAGTGGGAGCGAGGGTGCCGCCGCACAGGCACACTAGTTTTCCGACTTTAACCACTTAAGCCCTCGGTCATTTTCACTTTATGCATCCGAGCATTGTTCACCTCCCATTTATTAGCCTATAACTTTATCACTACTTGTCACAATGAACTGATCTATATATTGTTTTTTCCGCCACCAATTAGGCTTTCTTTGGGTGGTACATTTTGCTAAGAGCTACCTTACTGTAAATGCATTTTAGCAATAAGAATAAGAAAAAAACTGAAAAAATTCATTATTTCTCAGTTTTCGGCCATTATAGTTTTAAAATAATTCATGCCTTCATAATTAAAACCCACGTATTGTTTTTGCCCATTTGTCCCGGTTATTTCACAGTTTAAATTATGTCCCTATCACAATGTATGGCGACAATATTTTATTTGGAAATAAAAGAGCAGTTTTTCCGTTTTGCATCCATCACTATTTACATGCTTATATAAACAAAAAAATAGAAATATTTCATCTTTACATAGATATTTAAAAAGTTTAGACCCTTAGATAAATATTTGTGTGTGTGTTTTTTTTTTATTGTAATGTTTTTTTTTATTATTAAACATTTTATGTGGGTATTTTTGGGAGGGTGGGATGTAAATAGTTGTTTGGGGTAAATATATGTGTATTTTCATTTTTTTTACATTTAGATGTAGTTTTACTTTTTGAGGTTGCTTACATGAAGTCACTCTAAGCGTACAGTGTATGCTTAGAGGGACATAGGAGACAGAAAAAGCGAAAAGCTTCCGAGAGAAGCTGTCGCTTTTTCTGGGGGGGAGAGGAATCAGTGATCGGGCACCATGGCCCGATTCATTCATTCCTGGGCTAATGATCCACGGCTGGGAGCACGCGTGCCTCCTTGACGTAGAACTACATCAAGGAGGACAAAGTGGTTAAGGTTGGAAACTCAAGACGTGAACTGGAAGCGGGGACCGGAGCATTGGTGAGTGGTTGCGCGGGTACAGGATGTCTGCGGGGGACCATTAGAAGCCCCGGATAAGTTCAACTCTTTCCCCCCCTACCCTTCTACAGTACTCCTTTAAGCTATGTAGTTTTTAAAAAATGCCATTGAAATTGCAAAGACTTAACCCCAGGGGGGGTAAAAAGATGCACTGGAAAGTGAAGATAGCCTAAACAGTTCGCCGACAGACAGTTCCTGGCGATCTTGGCTGTTCACTTTTCGCATTTAACTTTTTTACCATAAAGTCAATGGCCACCAAATAAAAAAAAAGTTCCTATGACAATAACTTTGGAAATGATCCCACGCCAATATCCTCGAAACTTGTGAGCTTGATTGAAGATCTCTGCGCACCCACCACCACACACGCCAGTCATCGACGCAGCTCTAGCTATACTAAGTATAGCTAGAGCTCTTCTCTGTCCTCTCTCATGAGCCGCTCCTGCTGTCCTTCCCACCCATCCACCACACCTATAGCACCCACCCATGCCAGCACCCTGGAGCACCCATAGCAACCTGTTATCAGGTTCCTATGGGTGCTCCAGGGTGACGGCGTGGGTGACCTGAGTGGCGGCGATATAGGTGCGGTGGGTGGGGAGGAGAGTGGGAGAAGTGCAGGAAGGACGACGAGCAGAGCTCTAGCTATACTAAGTATAGCTAGAGCCAATGGGGAGCCTTGGAGCCAAACTTAAAGATGTTTTGGCTCTAGCTATACTTAGTAAAGCTAGAGCTGTGGCGATGATCACAAGTTTAGAGGTTATTGGTGTGGGATCATTTCTGAGATTATTGGCGTAGGCAGGGCCGGATTTCTGCCTAGGCCAACTAGGCCATGGCCTAGGGCGCCAGAATTTTGCACTGTCTTGGGGCGCCTAAGGGGCAGTAAGTGTATGCAGCAATACTGCAGAAAGTGACAACTGACCAGCGTCTATAATGTTACTCAATCATGCCGCCCATGGGCTGTGCAGCCGCCTGCTTCAGTTACACTTCCTCCTGTCATCCCCTCTGCTCTCCTCTGTGGCCTTCTTCCTAAACATATCTTACAAGCGCTGAGACCAGCTCCATCTGCGGCCGCCCGACCTGCATTACTAGCTTGCTGATAGGCATTGCATTGGCTAGCAGGCAGTAGGCGGCAGGCTGGACGGGCAGGAGTCTCGCACGCACCTGATAATAGATGCAGGGATCAGTTTCTCCGCTCTCCCCCTCTCTTGGGCTGTTAGCATGAGAGCTGGCAAGGCTGGATTGTGTACATCGCTCAGCAGCCAATTGCGTGGCTCGGGGGGCGTGGCCACGCCCCTGAGCCACGCGATTGGCTGCTGATCGTAGTGTACAATCCATCTTTACCAGCTCATTGGCCGGTGGTCGCATGTGACACATGTGGACAAATTCAACATGTTTCCCGGCTGCTGGGCACTGTGCAGGAGCGGCAAGGCAGCGATCATGATGGGGCAGGCAGCGAGAAGCAGCAGCCACAGCCAGGCAACTCACATCACATCATGTTGAATGACTGCAATTCTGCTGCAATGCCCTCCGCCCCAGGCTACCTGTGCTGTGATGAAGATTCAAAAGCACGTGGCTCTGCATTGGAAAAAAAAACCCAGTGCGCAGGCACACTGAGAGACAAATGTGGTCCTCAGAGAGAGACATGAAAGTGATGCTGATGCCTGGTGATGGATGGTGAGGGGCTTGGTATTGCAGAACATGAGACAGAGGGAATTTAATACATAAGGTATGAATAATGCACTGTATGCTGAAATGATAAGGGGATTTTTCACATTGCCACCCCACTATTTCACTAGCTGTTCTTGCAGGAGATTACAATCTAATCCCTGCTACTGCCTGCCACCATGTTGCTAGCTGCAAATAGGGAAGTTTACAATCTAATCCCTGCCACATGATGTCAATAACTACTCAGAGGCGCTTACAATCTAATCCCTGCTGACGCCATGTTGTTAGCTGTATTCAGAGGAGTTTACAATCTAATCCCTACCGCCATGTCATTAGCCGTACTCAGAGGAGTTTACAATCTAACCACCATGATGTCACTAACTACTCAGAGAATTTTACAATCTAATTCCTGTCGCCATGTCATTAACTGTACTCAGAGGAGCTTGCAATCTAATCCCTGCCACCATGATGTCACTAACTACTCAGAGTTTACAATCTAATCCCTGCTGCCATGTAGTTAGCTGTATTTAGGGGAGTGTACAATCTAATCCCTGCCACCATGTAATTAGCTGTACTTAGGGGAGCTTACAATCTAATCCCTGCCACCATGTCATTAGCTGTATTTAGGGGAGTTTACAATCTAATCCCTGCCACCATGTCATTAGCTGTACTCAGGGGAGTTTACAATCTAATCCCTACCACATGATGTCACTAACTACTCAGAGGAGTTTACAATCTAATCCCTGCTGTCATGAATTTATTTAAATTCAAAAGTTAAGACTGCGTGTTTGCTGGGGGAAAATTGTGTGTATGTTGGGGAGAGGGGGGTTGTTTGCAGTTGTTCATGGGGCGGCTGATGATAGTTGGCCTAAGGCGGTAAAAAGTACAAATCCGGCCCTGGGCGTAGGAATTTTTTTTTTAAAGGTAAGAATTCATGGTTAATTAAGAACTTTAAAGGACTCTTTTCATTGTTGTGTTTTTATTTTATTTAACCCTTTGTGGAAATGGGTAAGGGGTACTATGCTAGATCACTACCGGAAAGGTCTCAACACTCCTGGTGTTGATTTCCTATATAGTTATATATAGTAGTAATCCATAAGCAAGTAGTGTAGTGCTCAGCAGCAGTATCCACCAGCATCATCAGCGTTCACTCAGCATGGCTCACATACATCTAAGTTTAAAACCTTTCAGCCTGCCAGTTCAACTGCAGCACTCACGCAGCCTCTCCCAACAACATGCTTCCAGGTTTGTCACTCCTTTCGTGGTGCACGTAGAGATGTGCAATGCACCAGACAGGGGACCATCCCATGTAACGTATGCAAATGCAGACGCAGGGAATTGAAAACCAATGGATGCAAAGAGCGGGGACATCAGTTTATCTAGTGACTGAAGTGCTAACTACCTATATCTGCTAACTACACATTGGGCTTGATTCACAAAGCCGTGCTAACGCATAGCATGACCGTGCTATGGGTTTAGCACGCAATGTGATGCACGTGAAGGTTTACGTGCATGCGCTAACGTGGCAAAGTGCGTGCATTAATGCGCAAACACCTTTGTTAGCGTGTGCACGGAAATCTTTATGCTCATAAACCTTCACGGTGGTGCTATGCGTTAGCACGGCTTTGTGAATCAATCCCATTGACTCTACAGAGCACAGTGTCTCTAGCAAAAATGTATACCCACCTGTAGGTATTAAACCAAGGTGCACCCACCCACCTCATAAGACAAATAAAGGGCAGGGGTTTGGAGCAAATCTGTATCGTCAGTCAAGTGATACAAGAAACAAATATAAGAATACACTTTTTTTTCAATTTATCAGAATATATCCATCCTATCACCCAAAGGAGGCGACCATGGAAACCGCTGCCAGTTCACCGCTGGGTGAGCACGCAAGATGACACAACCCGCCCCACTTCAGGAACAAGAGATGACAAGAAGTTGCAAAAAAAATAAAATAAGAGAGGATAAGAGGGGGGGGGGGGTATTGGAAGGAGAGGGAGGACAGGGCAGGAGGGAAAAAAAGAAGGGGAATATACTGTGTATATATACATATATATATATATATATATATATATATATATATATATATATATATATATATATATATATATATATATATAGGTATATATTTATTGAAAAAAAAGGTTTAAGGAGTGGAACCTACTGAGAAGGGAGACCCCCAGTGTTTTAACCATCATTGAGGGCTAGTGGTTTGGTTGATTTCAATTCAAATATTCACCTTGCTTCTCTTTCAAGCAATTGCATCCGGGAAGCCGTCACGTGCTCTGAGATGCACGCGGTACAAAATGGGAAAAGGGGACCCTGAGATGTACCTCTTTCACATGTCTAACTATCATATATTTAGGTTCTTTGCTTGATAAATCATCCAGATGCTTAGAGATCCTTGTCTTGAGGTTTTTCTTTTTTCCTACATAGAAAGCTCCACAAGCACAAATCATTATGTACGCCACTAATATGGTGTCACAATTAGCAAAATGTTGTAGACAGAATTGTTTGGCAATACAATGTTGCTGCCTCCAAGTCAATCATTGACAAAAAAAAGCATCCCCTAAACTATGAACCCCTTTCAACCGACAATGGTTAGGAGTTTTGGTCCCGCAAAAAATGGCTCTAATGACTAAAGAGTCACTCAAAGCATTGGCTCTCTCTCCTAAAGATAAGACTTGGATTCCCTGATATGTATTCACTCGCTATCCAATCATTTAAAAGGATGTGCCAGTTCCTTCCAAGGACATTATATAATTGTTTGTGATCTGCTTTAAATTGAGAAATACAGTAGTGCCTCCTTTACATGGGCATAACAATAGACCCAGCAAGGGATGCAGCCACAGGAGGGCCCATAAGCCACAGGGGGCCCTGTCCTGAGAGACTGACAACTAAGGGCAAGGATAGAAAAAAACTTTCTGCTTTCTGCACAATTGTTCTAATGGCCGCATCTGCTCAGCTACTGTTAAGGAACCATACAAAGCTTTGCAGACAAAGATTTGTAGACAGTTACTATTCAGTGTTCAGCAGGATCTTGTGTGCAGCCCTGTTCAACCACCAGCCTTTCTACCGCTCCCCAAGCGCTGTGTACTGTAGCAATGCTTGAGGCATCCAGGCACAGAGAAAAAAAGCTTTCTATTCTCTGCACAATTGCTCTAATGACTGTATGTGTGTGTGTGGGTGGGGTGGGGGGTTGGTAGAGGGGGTCCCATCCAAATTTTCGCAGGGGGGCCCAGTGATTTCTAGTTACGTCCCTGCTCCTGTGATTGACTCTTAGCCCTCTGATATGGCCTTTTGAGAAATAAATTTTTGTATCGCATCTCCAGGAATTGGTGCTTGAGGGGTCTTGCCTCCATTTCAAATGCGTGTTCATCCGAACAATCTCGCTGAGTTTGTAAATATTGACCTATTGGTAAGCTGTGTATAACATGCTTGGGATGGAAATTTGTTGTGTGTTTGTCGCTGTTGGCTTACGGAATAGAGTGGTCTGTATAAGACCATTCTGATCAATATAAACTGTAAGATCTAAGAAGGGAATACTTTGTAAATCCTAAGTAAATGTAAATTTTAGATTTCTATTGTAAACATTCAGCATATTAACAAATGTGGTCAGAGACACTGCCTTTTGAATAATGTATATTGCTTGGCTGTCCTACTAATCCTCTGCCACTAATATAGTAATTTTAGCCATAGTCCCTGAACAAGCATGCAGATCAGATGCTCTGACTGAAGTCTGACTAGATTAACTGCATTATTGTTTCAGGTGTGTAATGCAAAAACCACTGACAGCCAGGCAACTGTTATTGTTTAAAATGAAATAAATATGGCAGCCTACATTAGAATCTCACCTCAGGTTCCCTTTAAGGCACACTTTAATCTTCTCTAAAGCATAAATGTCTCATCTGATTGAATGTATTTAAAAAGGGACGACAAACCCATGTCTTTCAGGGTTTTTTTTTTAATGAAATATTTATTTACTAATCTAATAGAATCTAATTTGTATTAGGTAGAGTGACAGTATGATTATAGCGCATTGTTATTCTCATAAGTCAGGCATACTTATCGCACTACAACATAACTTACATGAGCTCATGCAGTTTCACAATTTTCCCTTGCTAGTCTTGGAAAAAAGAGACTTCTTTGAAAGCGCCTATTCTACCACATGACTAGGATCTAATTACTTAACCATTATTGTGTGAGTCCCTTGGCATCATACCCAAAGAAAAATCAGAAAGAAGAAATGAGCAGAAACAACAGGACAAAATCATGCAGTTGTGGCTATATAGGCATAACAGAACAAATGGCCCATTTTAATAGCTTCTTAATTTTTCTTCAAGCTGCTATAACTTTTTTATTCAGGCCTAAAGATAAATAAAGAATACAAAACGGCAGAATATTATAATTTAAGTGTAATTCCTTTTCTAATTATACACGATGGTCTATGTGACTAAAATATATGAACACAATAGCACTAGAAAAGAGATCTGGCCATTACACCATGTGCAAGAAAAACCATGTGAGTGTTCACAACTATACTGCAGAGTGCTGGGACCACTTGTCCCAGAGGAAAAAGTAACTGACTTACCGTATGTCATCCCTGGCTCTCATTGCATACTGTTAAGTTAGATCCAGTGAGGAAAGGGTTGTCTTATTTTGATGACACCATCTGAGACTCAACATCAGTTGAAGAAAAGAACCAAATCATGGCCATCTGGCACCTCTCTAACATGAAATAAGAATGTTAACTATATGGGTGACACGTGCATTTGTAATCAAATGAAGCTCATGCACTCAGCTGGGTGGAAGTGCACAAGGGCTTAGAGTAAACAACAGAGGCCTTACCCCAATCTCTGCATTTCTACTGGTGTTGCATCTTTGTTCTCTGATTAACATGCAAGAGGGACCAAAGGTATGCAAAATAAGAAGAGCCATGCCAAGCACTTGGTTTTAGCTTGGATCCAGTGATAGTCCTAGATGACAGTGAGTGGCATGACTCAACATCAGATGAAGCCTTGTGCCAGCAAAACAATGTGCAAGTTATGTAGGATCAGGATCTCCCACAGCTATAACATCCTGAGAAAGGAAACAGGGCTCCAACAAAGCCCCATTTCTATTTAGGTGCTTTCTAATATTGTGTATGTGCTCTATGGATTAAATAAATAAGAATAATAACATATGTAGCACCATGCACCGGTCTAACCATGTGTTCAGGACAGTTACGTGGAAGGGTCAACTGGCCCAGAAAAATTAGATGCTTACTCTGCCTATTCCCTTGCTGTTTGACTCATGTTTCCCTCCTCTAAATCCTGAGCCAGGAGCTAGTGACAAGGAGGAGGTGATAGTAGATGTGTATGATAATGAGATGTGAGACTCAGCAGTTGTTGAATCCAGGGGCCAGCAAAGTACTGGGCAAGTGTAGGTGGATGTAGCCCAGATGCAACAGGATCAAAGAGGGAGCAAGGTTTCCAAGAAGAGCAAGACCTCTGTCATTTGAACATTCATTAACACCTTGCCTTCTGTCAAAAACATACTGATCTGCAGGTAAGGCAAGAATTAAAATGTTCTTTATTAACTGTATTAAGGTCCAGTACCCTCTTACAAAACTAGCACTGCCCCTCGTAGAAAAACTTAAAAAAAAAAACTTTTGCTCCAACTTTTATAAAAAGGAAAACTCCAATAGCATTCTGCATCTAATCGGAAGCCTGCCTGCGTTTTTGGGGGGGTTAGAAAGATTCCTTCAAGTGCCTTCATCTTCTACTTTGACATTTGACTATTTTTCTTTCTTTTCAATTTTTTTTTTTTTTGTCTTTTTGCTTTAAGACAGATTCACTTTAAACACTTGAGGACTCCCCCTTTACCCCCCCTTAAGGACCAGCGTTATTTTTTGTGATCTGTGCTGGGTGGGCTCTGCAGCCCCCAGCACAGATCATGTTTCATGCAGAGCGATCAGATCGCCCCCCTTTTTTCCCCCCTATGGGGATGATGTGCAGGGGGGGTCTGATCGCTCCGGTGGGCAGGCATGTTGCGGGGGGGGCACCTCAAAGCCCCCCTCTGCGGCAAAATTTCCCCCTCCCTCTCCTACCTGCTCATCCCCGATGATCGGGGCTGTACAGGACGCTATCCGTCCTGTGCAGCCAGTGACAGGCTGTCCCCTGTCACATGGCGGCAATCCCCGGCCGCTGATTGGCCGGGGATCGCCGGTCTGCCTTACGGCGCTGCTGCGCAGCAGCGCCGTACAATGTAAACAAAGGAGACAAATGTCTCCTACGTTTACATTTAGTCTGCGAGCCGCAATCAGCGGCTCGCAGGCTATTCACGGAGACCCGCTCCATGATCTAACAGGAAACGGCCGCTCGCGCGAGCGGCCTTTCCTGATTAATTAGGGAGGCACCTGGCGAGTGGCGACGCACAGTTGCGTCGCTGGTCCTCCAGCTACCACTTTGCCGCCGCACGGTATGAGTGTGCGGTCGGCAAGTGGTTAAAGAGATTTCTGCCCCCATCTACTCTCAGGCCTGACTCATTTTTTGAGAAGACCTCTGCCTTCTGCTTCCATTTTGATACCTGAATTTTTTTTTTTTTTTCCTAGAAATACCCTTCTAAAGGCCTTTTTTTTTTTTACAAATACTAAGACCTTTTGCATGCCATTAGTTGTGACATAGCTCCCATTTTCACAAGTAGACCATTACTACACTAATACCATTTACTAAACTAACACCAGTTCAGACTAATTTTTTTTTCACATCAAAAAGCTCTAGCATTCAGTTATTTTGGAGTGATTTTATTGCGTTTTATCACAAGTGATTTTAAAGCAATATTGAAGCAATTTTCACAGTGCTTTTTCTTTTGTGCATGCAGCAGCACGTTTGCAATTTTTATAAAAACAATTATACCTAGTGTGTGTAATAATCCATATGATTGTTTTGTACAAACAAATTTCAAAACACTGGCAATTTAAAAAGATCTTAAAAACGCTTTTGGGATCTGATGCACCGTACACCAGTAAAGTTGCCAAACGCAGGTAGTACACATCAATTTTACCAGTACTAACACTGCAAGAACACCACCCCCTAAACCATTAGTGCCCTGCACATTATTAATTTACTGGATGAATGCACGCATTGCTATGGTAACACACGCTACCATAGCAATGTGTGGATCAATAATGAGTTAAAGGACAACTGTAGTAAGAAAAAATTGGAGTCTACCATATTTATTTCCTTTTAAACAATATCAGTTGCCTGTCAGTCCTACTGATCTATTTGGCTGCAGTAGTGTCTGACTCACAGCAAAACAAGCATGCAGCTAATCTTGTCAGATCTGACAATAATGTCAAACACCTGATCTGCTGCATGCTTGTTCAGGGTTTATGGCTAAAAGTATTAGAGACAGAGGATCAGCCGGATAGCCAGGCAACTGGTATTGGTGAGGAAAGGAACAGCGCTACTTAAAAACAGATTGCATCCTTATGACTACCTGCTTGAGAGCCCCACTAGTGGGATAAAATACACACCCAGCATTCAAATAAAATGCACCTGTCTACCATTGGAGGATGTTGGTTTCCGTAATAGCTTGCATGCAACTTATTAAGTACTTGTCCCTCCCACTGCGAAGAAGTCATCCCCCAACTGGTATTGTTTAAAAGGAAATTAATATGGCAGCCTCCATATACCTTTCATTACAGTTGTCTCTTAACAGGTGATGTTTTCGCAGCATTGGTACCAGTATGATTGTTGCATGCTACCAGCGCACAGTAACCTCACCGGCATATAGTGCATCAGGTCAAGATGTGAAACAATCTTTACAGATTAGGGCCCATATTAATTCACCTCTTCTCCTAGGTTTTACCATAGGTGAAATTTTATAATAAAAAAACACATTTTAAACTACCTGCAAGCAAGAAAATACTCAGAATAATTTTGGCAGTAACCTTTTACCTACTTTCTGGTACTTTTTGAATTGCAGAGTACTGAAAGGTATTTTAAACAGAAAATGAAAAATAATCTCCCAGGAGTAAACTTAACAGAAAAGGTGAATTGAATAAGGGCCTGTATGTTTTAACCACTTAAGCCCACAGGGTTGAATTTTTTTGCATCTGAGCAACTTTCACCTCCCATTCATTTGCCAATAACTTTATCACTATTCATCACAATGAATTGATCTATATCTTGTTTTTTTTTTCCGCCACCAATCAGGCTTTTTGTGGGTGATACATTTTGCTGAAAATTAATTTATTATAAATCCATTTTAACAGGAATATTAAGAAAGAAATGGAAAAAAAATCATTATTTATCAGCTTTTGGCCAATATAGTTTGAAATTCATACATGCTACCATAATTAAAACCCATGTACTTTATTTGCCAATTTGTCCTGCTTATTACACCATTTAAATTATGTCCCTATCACAATGTATGGCGCCGATATTTTATTTGGAAATAAAGGTGCATTTTTTCAGTTTGCGTCCATCACTATTTACAAGCTTATAATTTAAAAAAATATATATTAGTACACTCCTTTGACATGCATATTTATAAAGTTCAGACCCTTAGGTAATTATTTATGTTTTTTTTTTTTATTATTGTAAATTTATTTTATTTTTTTTTTAATTACAAATTGTATGTGGGTAATTAGTGGTGTGGGAGGTAAACAGTAATTTTTAATGTAAAAAGTGTGCCTGAATAATGTTAAATGCATGTGGGTGTAGTTTTACTATTTGGCCACAAGATGGCCACAGTCAAATAGTCCTGGGAGCGATCGAGCTCGCTCCCAGGAAGAAGAAAGAAGACGCGTAACTTTTTGGAGCCAGAAAAGCTGCAGCGTCTGGAGAGACGCTGTCGGCTTTTCTCCGGGGGGATGCGATCGGTGAAAGGGATCTATAATCCTTTTCACTGTTCACCGAGCTAACGGCCGGTAGCGGGAGTGCGCACGGGGGGGCCCGCGGGAGCGCGCGCAGCCTAACTGGACGAGAAATTTCGTCCAGTTAGGCTGAAGTGGTTAAAGAGTATGATGCTAAACTATATATTAATGCTTAAATAAAGGTGATTTTGTGAAGAAATAATTAGTGCAGTGCAGTTATCAGTGCAGTACAGTGGGCCCGATCCAATTCACTTTTTCTCCAAAGTTTTCTCCAAGATGAATTTTCACATCTTTTAAGCCACCAGAAAGCAAGAAAATACTAAATAATAATTTTAGCAATACTTGTTCACCAACGTTTGGGTATTTTTTCAATTGCAGGGTGCTGAAAAGTTGTTTAAACAGAAGAGGATGGAAAATTATCTCCTAAGAGAAAACTTGAGCCCAGTGTGTCTACAATAAATAAGTAAAATGTTTCCTAAATTGATGAATTGAAAATGGCAGAAATGCTTCCCATTAAACATGAAGGCAAATGGGCAGCTGAAAAGTTTATATTGCCCATCTGCTGTCACCTTAAGTTAGCATCTGGGCGTTTCCTTTGCGAAAGTTATTGGGGAATTAATGGGAGAAGCACTGAAAGCATGTAGTGGAGAGTAAAGCATGTAGTGGTCAGGTGGTTAAAGTAGATTCTCCATTTTACTAGAAACCAATGAAGAGTTTACAGTACTGGGGAAATGTGTGAGCCGCGGGGTACATTGGCTAGGAGTCTGGCTGCTTCATTCTGTACTATTTGTAAGGGGCACAGAACTTTATCCGGGGATCTGATGTATAGGGCATTGCAGTAGTCCAAGTCCAAGTAGGTAGGTCTTCAGCTGGAATTAAATATTTTATTCTCACTATATTCCTTAGATGAAAAAATAGGGATTAGATGACAGCACATACCTGCAGTCTGAATGTTAGATTTTTCTTCAGTGCACACATCTATAAAGTAACCAAGTCAGAAAGCCAGCATGGAACTTGGTTACTCCTGGCGGTGAGACTAACCGGCTGGTCCACCAGCCAGTTGCACCTCCACCCCCCCCCCCCCCCCCCCCAGACAACACAGACTACGGTGTACGGTAAGCTTAGCAGTACACACTGCTGACTTTATTCAAATGAATTCAGAAAGTGGAAAACTTCTGTGAAATTTATGTGGCTTGAGATATAGCATTATTATGTGAATTGGAACTATTCTGGGAAGCTAAAACCAGATCCTTTATAGATGTGTGAACTGAATTACACCCAATAGGAGGATATTCTTTGAATGTATTATTGATTTTAAGAATGTTTTACATTTGGTAAGGACAATTGCAAGCATAAAAAGCAGAACGGGTATTCATGATAGCTGTATTCAGGAGATCTCGATGAATGTGTAAGGGGTGGGAGAGATTGCATCTTGGTGATATGCTAACGGCCATTTGTATTCTGATCTTCTGTGGTGTTTGTTGCATTAGCATTTTATGTTAATGTTACCAATTTATTGTACTATTAGTATGGGGGTGTCCAAAGCAGGTTGACAATCCTGGCTGTACCAGCCTGCATGAGAGAAGAGGAGGTCAATGCAAACTTTGGAGCAGGAGTTATATTTTTTTGTCTTTATCAAATATTTAACAAAAATAGCATTACCCCCCCCCCCCCCCCCGCCTTTTAAACATTCCTTTAACCTCTTGTTTTGCATGTAAGCTGGTATAACCAGAATAGCTGAGCCATTCATATGGGGTGCTCTGTAATGTGAGGATAGGTCCTTGTGGGGGACCTATGATGAAATCTGGGTGCCCCCTTCAATAAGGTGACAACCAGATGTCCATCCCCATTCAGGTAAATGGGTATAGAGCAGGGGTCTCAAACTCAATTTACCTGGGGGGCCGCAGGAGGCAAAGTCAGGATGAGGCTGGGCCGCATAAGGAATTTCACAATCGCGGCGCATCACCGCCTCTGCCCGCCCCTCTCACTCTTCCTTCACAGAGAGGGGCAGGGAGAGGCGGCGTTCCGTGCGGCGATTGACGTCAGGAGGGGCAGAGCTGAAGCTGAAAGCTCTGCCCCTTCTAGGAGATGCTGGCGGATTGCCCCCCGGGCGATTTGGTGGCTCTGCAGCCCTCGTTTAGCGGCGGGGATGCGGCGGATTACTTGGGAGCACTCAAGCGAACTATAAGGAAGCTTTTGCCGGCGAGGGCCACAAAATATTGCATCGAGGGCCGCAAATGGCCCGCGGGCCGCGAGTTTGAGACCCCTGGTATAGAGGGTCACATTTGATCCTCTGCCTATTGATTGTTAAGTGAAATAAATCCATACTAATTTTAAAGAAAATCTCTATTCTTTATTCTTGTGATGTCATGTTCTGCTGTATATAGGGGGGGCACCAACATTTTGCTACAGAGTCCCACAATTTCTAATGATGTCTGTTTCATCCTCATTTGATTTGAACTGAAAAGTACTTTGCAAACAATAATAACAAAAAACTGTATGTTTTTCTCTGGCTAGCACAAAAGGAAGCTATTCTTTAACTGTGTATGAGAGAAATCGCCGGCGGGAGACTTGGGCACAGGATACAGCCGATATATGGCTTATCCTGCTGCTGCACAAGTCCCTGCGGCGTTAATTACTATTCCCCCTCCAGGTCCATGTGGATGGTGGAGAATGATATAATTCGGCTTCCAGCTATTGCTGGCGTCTGAATTACAGTGCTTTAAAAGTAGCTTCAGCTCCGTCTTCTGATGGAGCCGAAGTTAGTCACTGTGCGCTGCTATAGCCGTAATTCCTATTACGGTCTGTGGTGTCGCCGGCTCCACCCAACTCTCCTGTGCTGGATTCCTAGTGTTTATCTTTGACTTACTAAACAGAAAAGAGGAGTTGTTTAAATGTACCTTTCATAAGAAAATGCTAATGTGTTAGACAACTGAAAGCTTTTTCTGCTAGTACAATATTTTATGATACACACACCAGTAAAAAGGTAAACCCTCTCCTTGAAACCCGTCAAATTTGAATATGTTTATTTTTCCCCTGTTTAAAGGTAGAAGGTGATGATCTATATAGCCTAGAGTCAGCAAACATTTTCAATCTTTGCGCTTCATGCTCGAGTGAGATGTGCAGAAGAATATTTCAATTTGTATTTCAGTTTGATACAGAACCTCATTTTCTATAGAATCATATTCTGGCTGTATTAAATTTGTTTTCAGTTTTCCTTTACTACTGTAGCTGCTGGCTAACCCTATTAACTCCTATTTTTTCAGTCAATTTAATCTCAAAAACTATAAAGACCTTTCCCAGACAATCAATTCTGTCAATAATACCAATTAAGCAACGTTACATGCATTCATTATCTATTTATTTTATGATGAAAAATATAATAAAAATAAATATATAAGAATTCTATGTTGAACTGAGTAACTATAATGTAATGGACACTTGTAGCATAACATCACCAACTCTGAATATAGCATTCCCATAGATGCCAGCTATAACGAATGATTGCTTTTGCTCATACTTACACCTAGGGGCATCCCTTATTTCCCAGCAATACTTATTCACAGGATAGTATTAGGTCTGCAAATTATTGTACTAATAACAGGCTCGAAACCATACAAATGGGATTACAAGACAGAAGGTCCTTACTGTGAAATTCATTGTATGTACATAATTTGTAGGTGGCATATTATTATGATTTTTATGTGGAAAAATAAGCAATTTTTCAAACAGGTTTTGCATTTAAAATATTGAAAATTATATTAAGTTCCAACATAAACTGGGCACTTTTCAGATGACGTAATTTTATCATTCTCCAACCCATTAGAATCCCCTCCCACATGTCAAGGAAGAGCTACAACAATTCTCACATTTGAGTCTTACAATAAAATAAATAAATCTAAATCTACAGTGCTGCCTCTGAACATTTCTCCTAAGCATTTGGAATCTCTCAAAAAGATTTCCTCCTTATCCATGGTCTGCATGCTCCATTAAATATTTTTGGATTGACTTGACCCCATCATATGCACAATTATATACAGCCAACTACCAGCCTTGGCTGACTAGACTTCCTGGTACATTGTTAGTCATCACTAAGTAGGAACTCTCCTGGTTAGGTAGGGTGGCGATATTCAAAATAATGATCTTGCCACAACTGCTTTATTTATTTTGCAACCTACTCATAAAAGTTCCATTATCTTTCTTACTGAACTTCTCTATTGTTTCATATTGTAGGGCTACCATTATTGAACAAGCTACTGTTCTCTGGCGTCAGCCAGCTGATAAGTAATTGGTTACCAATGAAAAATCATCACTAGCTAAAAATAGCTTCCACTCCTACTCAGTCCCTTTTCAGCCTAACACGACACTACCCCTTGACGCCTCTCCACATCGAAAACATGGCTGGCTACTGTATGGTATACATTTTGTCATGCTTTTAAACAATCTGACACCAACACACAACTTAACCCTTTCCACTCGTATGTCCCGACTACATGCCCACACAGATGGTACCCCCCTCCCCTAAACCAGAAGTGCGCAATCAGCGCTGGCAGGAAGTGGCAGAATCAATTCTGCATTTTTGTTGCTGATTGTAGCTGCTTCTCTGCAGGGTGTTTTTTGCAGTTTCCTGGCAGATTCCTGGCAGATTACTTCTTCCACAATCCTTGCTGATCCCTTGCAGGCTCTTTCTTGCAGATTTCTTGCAGATTTCTTGCAGATCCCTTGCAGATTCCTTGCAGATCCCTTGCAGGTTCTTTCTTGCAGGTTCCTGGCAGATCCCTTGCAGGTTCCAGATTATTTATTGAAGATTCCTTGCAGATTCCTTACAGAGCTGAGTAATGGCATCCTCTGCAGCAGGTAAAAGAAAAATGACAGCGACTGAGGTGGCACAGCAGATTATGGAGGACAGCAGCACAGAATCAGATGTGCAGGATTCTGGTGATGACAGTGACTATACTGTCACTGATATATAATAGCAAATATATTGGCGCCAAGGGACAATGGAATCGCCGCCGAGAAGAACAATGTCCTAAAGTTCAGAAGTCAGGCATACATCAAAAGTCAGCGCAGGTTTAAAAAGTCATTGTATGTAGGGAATGATAAATTCTTCACCACAATACATCAAATGCTCAGAGGTAGGTATCCGCCAAACATCAAAACAAGAAAAGGCTTAACAGCTCCCAACAACCCACATTATAAGGTTGTAAAATGGCTCCGTTCACAGATAACGTCCAGGGAACATCAGACGTCCCGAAGATCCCGTGGACATCCGTATGGAGGTAAAGTTTCAGGAATTTACATAGGAAAACAAACGGCAATATCTAAGCATAACCCGTTTATTTAGATAACATTTCTTTAAAAGCAGTATATATAAAAACAGTAACTCACATACGGGGCCCATAAACTGGGAACCCCGGAAGATTAGCGCGCATGTAATGGTCAATGGTTGATCAATAGACAATGGTGCCGCCTGTTACCTTCCTGACCAGTTTCACAGTCTTGCGTCATCAGGGAAGAAAAGGCGAAGAGGCGGCAGGCACCAAATTTATAGCTTTTAGTCTGGGAAAAGGGGGTGGGGTGAAAGGAAACTCCCTCAGAAGGGCATCACTAATCAAAATAGGAAAGAGTCACCCAAATGTGTATACATAAAGTGAAAAACAGAACAATATGCAAATAGCATATTAATAGCAAAGAATGGTGTAAACAATGTAATGTTATCCGTAATAAAAACTAGATTACAAACAAAAAACACCTAGACTTTTGAAGATCAATAGGCAGCTTGATTGCTCTAGCCTGCACAGAGAGCAGAGCAAGGGAAAAAAAGGGGAGGGAATATTGGAACATACACTTCCTCTCTAGGTGTTTTTTGTTTGTAGTCTAGTTTTTATTACGGATAACATTACATTTTTTACACCATTCTTTGCTATTAATATGCTATTTGCATATTGTTCTGTTTTTCACTTTATTTACACATTTGGGTGACTCTTTCCTATTTTGATTAGTGATGCCCTTTGAGGGAGTTTCCTTTCACCCCACCCCCTTTTCCCAGACTAAAAGCTATAAATTTGGTGCCTGCCGCCTGTTCGCCTTTTCTCCCCTGATGACGCAAGACTGTGAAACCGGTCGGGAAGGTAACAGGAGGCACCATTGTCTATTGATCTACGATTGACCATGTGCGCTAATGTTCCGGGGTTCCCTGTTTATGGGCCCTGTATGTGAGTTACTGTTTTTATATCTACTGCCTTTTAACCACTTGCCGACCGCACACTCATACCGTGCCGCGGCAAAGTGGTAGCTGGAGGACCAGCGACGCACATCTGTGTCGCCAGGTGCCTCCCTAATTAATCAGGAAAGGCTGCTCGCGCGAGCAGCCTTTTCCTGTTAGATCACGGAGCGGGTCTCCATGAATAGCCTGCGAGCCGCTGATCGCAGCTCGCAGACTAAATGTAAACGCAGGAGACTTTTGTCTCCTTTGTTTACATTGAACTGCGCTGCTGCTACAGCAGCGCCGTAAGGCAGATCGGCGATCCCCGGCCAATCAGCGGCCGGTGATCGCCGGCATGTGACAGAGGACAGCCTGTCACAGGCTGCACAGGATGGATAACGTCCTGTGCATCGCCGATCACCAGGGGGGAGAGGAAGGAGAGGGGGGGGGGGAATTTCGCAGTGGAGGAGGGCTTTGAGATGCCCCCCCCCCCGCAACACCCAGGCAGGCAGGAGCGATCAGACCCCCTCTGCACATCATCCCCATAGGGGGGAAAAAAGGGGGGTGATCTGATCGCTCTGCCTGAAACCTGATCTGTGCTGGGGACTGCAGAGCCCACCCAGCACAGATCATAAAAAAACACGCTGGTCCTTAAGAGGGGGTAAAGGCTGGGTCTTCAAGTGGTTAGAGAAATGTTATCTAAATAAATGGGTTACGCTTAGATATTGCTGTTTTTGTTTTCCTATGTAAATTCCTGAAACTGTACCTCCATACAGATATCCACTGGATCTTCTTGACGTCTGATGTTCCCTGGACGTTATCTGTAACTTGAGCCATTTAAAACAATATAATGTGGGTTGTTGGGAGCTGGTAAGCCTTTTCTTGTTTTGATGTTTGGCGGATACCTACCTCTGAGCATTTGATGTATTGTGGTGAAGAATTTATCATTCTATACATACAATGACTTTTTAAACCTGCGCTGACTTTTGATGTATACTGTCACTGATGATGATGATTATTGCTACAGTGATGACACTGATATTGACGAGGCTGATGAAGGTGGGGAAGCTGCTGAAAGTGGGGAGGGTGATGGTGATCACAGAAAATGGGCAAGCTTCTCTCCTACCAGTGACTGCTTGCTGCATAATTGTCCCTTTACTGTGTGTAATGCAGGGGTACAACTGCCTGCAGTTAATGTTCCAGAAACTGTCAGTGAGTTTTTTGAGCTTTTTTTTACACCGGCCTTATTACAAGAAATTATTAATGAAACAAATGATTATGCAAAAAGGAAGTTAGAAAATAAACCTCCTTCACCCAGATCCATCTGGAGGAGCTGGACTGATGTTACTATGCAGGAAATAAAGGCATACTTTGTAGTAATTCTTAGCATGGCACTGCAAGAAAGGGGATCTATCCAGGATTTTTTCTCAACTCGGTGGATCAATTACACCCCCTTTTTTGGAGATATTTTTTCTTGTGAGCGATTTAGTCAGATTCATTGGATGCTACATGTTTCTCCACCCATCAGTGGTCCTGAAGGCCCTCAAACTAAGGGTTAGAAGGTCAGGAACTTGACTGAGCATATGAAAGAAAGATGCAGAAGTCTGTTTGTACCCCATAGCAGGGATGGTTGTAGTCAGCCAACTTCGCTACGCTGGAACTACGCGTAGTTTTACGCAATTACACTTCTCCAAACTATGGCTTCGAAATCAAATATTCGCTCCGTATGCATTTCGTAGACTACGCGTTAAAATACGCAATTGCGCGTAGTGCGAAGCATAGTGTATGCTTATGCCAGTATGCAGAAAATTTTACGCATTAATTCCTCTTAAAATACTTATACCGGGAAATCTTCTATGCGTACATTCCCCTTTCCAATGCGTGAATTTGTAAGTATACAATCGCACGCAGAAAATTAGACGTGAGTAACGCTTTTGTAGTGCACTACGCAATACACATGTTAACTACGCACAGTGGGCGTAGGCTACGCGTAGCGGTACTTCGATATGCGTAAATTCATAAGCATAGTTTTGAAACTTCCCCTACGAACTACAATGCGTAGATGCGAACTATGATGCGTAAATTTGCACTGGCGTAGTTTCTGCTCATCCCTGCCCCATAGGAATGTGGTAATTGATGAAAGCACAATTAGTTTCAAAGGAAGATCAAAGTACAAGATGTACAATCCTCAGAAACCAAGCAAGTGGGGGATACGAGTGTTTTCTATTGCTGATTGTGAGACTGGATACCTCTTTGCATTTGAACCGTATTATGGATCTGCAACTACGGAAAGCATGCCAAGGCCAGACTTGCCATTTTCAGCTCGCATTGTCCTTCATCTTTGTACAAATCTGAAGCAAGCCACTCCTGGACATGAATACCATTTATTTTTTATACCAGTCACATATTGGCACAAGAGTTACTAAAAGAAAAAATTCACATAACTGGACCGGTCATGCCCAATCATAAGGGTCTACAAAGTGAAATAAAAAAATTGAAACTGAAGAGTTGTGAAGTTTGTGTTCGGAAACTTGATAGTGAAGAGATGGTATTGGCATGGAAGGATAAGCGTATTATACACATGCTTAGCACTTTCTACCCTGCTACTACAATGACACAGCAGAGAAGAATGAAAGGTAGAGTGACTGAAAATGTTGAGAAGGCCACAGCAGTCGTAGAATATACTAAACACATGGGAGCGGTTGACTGATTTGATCATTATACCAGTAGTTACTCTTTCAACAGGAAGTCACTGAAGTGGTGGAGGAAGACCTTTTTTGGTTGTTGGAGCTGGCAGTAGTGAATGAATTCATAATTTACAACCAGTTGCATCCACATGAACCAAAGGATCATATCAGCTACTGCAAGAACCTAATTCTTGAGTTGGTTCGCAAACAACGAGCCTCTAGGCCTCAGCAGAGATATGGCCGCCCTTCTTCTTTGGACTTGGAGGAGCGTCTAAATCGTATCCAGCATTTTATTGCTAAAATGCCCAATCAAAACACCAAAGATTGCACAGTGTGCAGTGACAAGAAGACACCAGATGGCAGGCGAAAAACCACCTATTATTGCGAAACTTGCTCATGCAGGCCAGGATTACAGAGTATCAGCAGGATACCCTGGCAACTGGTATTGTTTAAAAATAAATAAATATGGCAGCCTTCATATCCCACTCACTTCAGTTGTTCTTTAACATCCTTGTTACTGCATTTGCCCTCAAAATTCCTGATGTAAATCTAAAGCAGTCGCTTGAGGTGCATCATATTCAAGAGCGCTTTGATAAGAATGCTATTGCACCATTTTCTACTCTACAAAAAAAAAACCCTTCAATATTTGCAATCGCAGCTTCTATAAATATCTCCAGATAAGAGACTTTTTTTCTCTAGTGAGAAATGTATCCCTATATTTCTTCCCAGATAGAAAGTATGGTGGAGCACTCTTCTTGCTTCTCCAAAGTAATGTGCCGGGGTCAATCTGTCAGCACAGTGGATCAGTAGCAATCGTGTATATGTACTCCAACACCATCAGGTTCTTCAATGCTCTTTTATTATTTCAAAGATAACATACAGCCATCAATGTAACGTTTTTGAGTTAGCTTAACTGCGCGAGAAAGGAGTTTGCCACTCCAAAAAGTCACATTGATGGTTGTATATTATCTTTGAAATAATAAAATAGCATTGAAAAATTTGATGTTGGCATTCTACATCTATATTCTTCCCTAGAGAAATCATTGCTTCCCTCAACCCTGCCCTAAGATTTATCATATCCTCAATGCATACTCTATACTGGACAAGCTTTGGCAGCTTAGCTAATGGGCATTCCAAATGCAGACCTCTTAAGTTAAGAAAGTTTCTCACTGTATCTCTCATTGGGAGAACTCTCTCAAAATACTTTAGCATTGGTACCTTACCCCAGTGAAACTAGTGCTATTCCAGTCCAGATGCCCACCTCTCTGTTGGAGAAATTGTTGTGTCCCAGGTATGCTCCCACATATACTATGGTTCTACCTTATGCTCCTACATATACTATGGTTCTGCCCTAAGATCAGACTATTGTAGAAAACAATTGAATACTTAATTTACTCCCTACCATATCGAATGGTCCCCTCCTCCCTAAAATGGCTGTTTTACATCTCAATAGATGGACTATACCCAGGGGAGATAAATTGGTTATTTCCCACATACTGGATAGTGTAATGGTTAAGGGCTCTGCCTCTGACACGGGCGATCTGGGTTCGAACCTTTGCTCTGCCTGTTCAGTAAGCAAGCACCTAAAGGAGATCTTAGGCAAGACTGCTATTGCCTATAGAGAGCTTCCTAGAGATGGCTCGAATCTCTGATTTTGGGTTCGCGAACCTCGAATGCGAACTTCCGCAAAAGTTCGAGTTTGCTCGAACCATGCGAACCGCAATAGACTTCAATGGGCAGACGAACTTTAAAAACTACAAACACTGTTTCTGGCCACAAAAGTGATGGAAAATATGTTTCAAGGGGTCTAACACCTGGAGGGGGGCATGGCGGAGAGGGATACTCGCCAAAAGTCCCGGGGAAAATTACAGATTTGACGCACAGCAGGGTTATAATCCCTAAAGGGCAGAAATCACATTGCATTCCTAAATTGGAGGCATAAAGTGCTTGAAAACATCTTGCGTGTGTATACATGGATCAGCAGGTAGTGTAAGTAGTGTACTGCTTAGTGTACGGTCAAGAATTTTACAGAGGCGCCAATTAGGCGTTGCATAAATTTGTGGGAGTAAAATTAATAAATTATTGATGATTATTAATATTAATATTAGTGTCTGTTTTTTGGGGTGGTAAATCATCCAAGACCCCCCATTTTATGAAATTTTAGCATATTTTATTCTAATTGGCGCCCTGTGTAAAATTCTTGAACGACATTGTATCCACTGGTTGGATGGGTGTGATTGCCCAATTCTGTCTACGGAGAGCGACTTCTTAGCCTGAGAGGGGACAGGCTTAACATCCCCGCAAGCGTTTTTAGTGGTTGCCTGTGCTCGGCAACCCATTTTTGTGAGTATCATTCTTCCATTTAAACTTGATTATTAACTGAATTACAATAACGCACTATTGGGGCTCTCGATTTCTCTTTGTGTTTTGCTTAGTGTACAGGTTCACGGTCTGCTCGTATAATGGCGAAGCCAGGGAGAAGAAGGGCATTGTCTGGGATGCCCTTGTGCAGCCATGTTTCCATGAAGCAAAGGACAGGGGTGTTATTACCAAGCTCCCTCTAGGGAGGGAGCGGACATTTGCCTGGAGGAGTGAGGGAATGACTGAACGCAACCTCACAAGGGCCCCTGCTCGACTACCCCTCCATTGCTGTCCTGAACAGAGCAGAGCAGGTGATTTTTTGTACATGGCTCCAGATGGAGTTGGAGAAGAGCCTGCCCTCAGGGTGGGAGGATCCGTATGATTCCCAGAGGATAAGCTGCAATCTAGTGTAGGAAGTCCGGGGAGTCTGGGGTGACAGAGAGGGGGAATGAGCAGCCATTTTGGTTCAGGGGGGACATCCTCTGTTGGGCATTTGCCTTGGATCACTGGGGCATATCTGGGTGCAGAAAGATCAAGTGCCCTAATGTGCTAGGGGGATGGAGTACGCACAATCCCTGCAGAAGTGGCCTGGCAACAAGAGTGGGGCATCACAGCACAGGACCACAATTGTGCTTGCACCCACTGTACCCATGAGCTGGAAGGGGGGGGGTCGGGGGCAGGTGGGGCAAATTAGGCATGGGAGAGAAAAAGGCAAGCAGTAACCATCCTAGCAGTGGCAGAGAGGGCAGTGCAGAGAGAGTACCTTAGTGATCCTGGCAGAGGGCAGCAGGCGAGGTGATCCTAGGATCCACGTTGTGCAGGAGCAGGATGCTTCAGATCTGGGCCCCCCTGAGGCAGTGGTTGATGAGGTGGGGGCCGCTGAGACCCCTGAAGTGGCTAGTAGGCAGCGAAAACCTCCCTTGAGACCCCTGCAGCTGGTCAGATGCCTGCCAAGATGCGGTGGTGGAGCATGCTGGTGTGAGGAGGGGGCAGCGAGTGGCCCGCCACCATGTGGTAAGTGTGTTGAGGGCCGGAGCAGATTGTGCAGCAGCTACCGTATCGTTGCCGGAGTGGGCTGCGGTAGGCAGGCAGGCAGAGAGGTCTCTCTCCTGCAATTGGCGCCGGTTGCCCTAGTGTCACTGTTCGGATCCTGGCAACAGCAGCGTAGGGGGTGGAAGGCCTCCCACGTGGTGAGCCCGTGGAGGCTGGCGGCAGAGGAGGACCCTGCTGGCAGTGAAGGAGAGCGGAGGGCAGCGGCATTCACCTGGTCAAAGAGGGGCTGAGTCCTGAAGGTGAGATCATTCCTCGGCAGGCTTGCCAAGGAACACTACTACCTTTCTGAGTGTGCTCTCCTCTCTTTTCTCCCATACCCCTTTCCACTTGTCTATACAGATACTTGCACCACTATCCAGTTGCTTCCAGAGAGCGGCACTACCACCACTACACACTGTATAACACTACTACAGGACGCTTCACTGTATTTACAGGAGTCTTCTATATATACACTGTCCAGTGTATATGGGACACTACCTACTGCAAACTGCTCTGATTCGGGCACCCTAAAACAACTTACCACTCGCCTGGACGCCAAAACCACCACTAACACCACAGCTGTTCCACTTGATATGTCAGAGGAGTTATTATCACGCATTTGTGTTATGAATTTTTGTGATGCACAGCCATTATTGGCAGAAGATGAAGGCGATAATGATGTTACACCACCTGATATGTCTCAGTCAGGTGTCAGTACACACATGGACGTAAGGTGTGAGGATGATGATGATGTAGTACCCGTTGTTGGTGTCTTTGGAGTTGTCTGATACAAGTAAAGCAGTTGAAGATGAAAACAATGTGTCCATGGATGTCACGTGGGTGCACGCAAGAAGAAATGAAGTACAAGGGGATAGTTCAGATGGGGAGACAGAAAGGAGGAGACGAGTTGTTGTAACAACTGCAGAGGGAGCTCATCAAAAGGAGCTAGTGGCACTGTCAGACAGTATGTATCGGCACCTGGGGTCAGCCAGCTAACACGCCCTTCAACGCCTGATGTTGCCACCACCAGAATGCTGTCATTCCAAAGCTCACCAGTGTGTCATTTTTGTGTGTGTCTGTCTCTGATAGCAGCGATGCCATGTGCAACCTCTACCAAAGAAACTGTGTTGTAGAAAGTCCAACAGCCACCTAGTGACAACTACTGGCTGTTGCAGTAGTCTACCTAGGGACTTCTGCATTTCTCTGTGTGTGACACTACACAGCCCACTGACTCCCAGAGCTGTGCACACTACTGCTATTGTTTGGCCACAAAAAAATAATAAAAACATTTGCAAAGGTGGCGATTCAAACATACCATCTCTCACTTCTCATTTTTGTAAGAGTGGCAGTTCAAATATACCACCACCTTTCACTTCTCATTCTTGTAAGTGTGGCAGTTCGAACATAGGCACTGGATCTCCCCCAAGGACACCAGGAGGGAGTATCAGCTAGCCTGCTGGAGTTGGTGACACCGCCACGAATGGCAGGCAAGCCTGCTGAACACAACTGGCAAGCCTCCACTGCGTGGGTCTGCATTGGATTTAGTGACACCAACATGAATGGCAGGCAGGTCTGCTTCCAGCCTGCCACCTCACCTACTGACCACCGCTGGCAAGCCTCCACTGCGTGGCTCTGCATTATTGGAGTTGGTGACACCACCATGAATGGCAGGCAGGCCTGCTGCCACCTCCTCTTCTCCCCCTACTCCTCCTCCATCATCCTCTTCGAAGAAGAGTTAATACAGTAATTCCAAGGAGTTATTGTATACTGCTTTATTAAGTATTTCCTTACTATACAAGTCCAACATAGCAGTAGTGTTGTACTATGTCCATTACCTACCCCAATAAAAATTACCTTCATTTCATTCCCTTTTGACATTTTTACTCAATGTGACAGACCAAAAGTTGCAATATGTAAATAGTGTTCTGCAGATTATCTCCCCAGCCATTAAATCTCTAACCGGTGATTGAAAAAAAAAATCACACATTTTTTATTTCACTGTTTAAGTCACCAACATGTTGAATTGTGTTGCCCCAGCACTGATCACTCCAGATAGGTGTTGCAAAAGAAAAAGTACCTTTATTTATTTCAAGCTCCCTCTCTGGTCCTCCATACTTGGTCATGAAGTCACGGTGGTACTTCTAGAAACCTTTATTCCAGAGTTCATCCAGTTTATGATGCCTGCTAACAATGCGGTCTCCTGCTGTTTTGAGTGCAGAGACTGCTGTTCGTGGGCTAAACTTGCACATAGCACCACCCACTGTTTCTTAATCTCAGATCCTACTTTCATGGCCTAATGTTTCTGCTGCCTAATCTGTACAGTATGCTGTTCGTCCATCAAATTCCAATTTGCCTGCTGTCACTTAAACTGCAATTTTCTGAAAAAGCACAGGGTCTTTTGTAACTTTCCCCCTCCCTTGTTGCCACTGTTCTCCTACATATACCTAAATCTAATTCTAATTCTAGTTCTAATATGTACAGGAGCTTTGCTATTTGCTGAAAGGCAGCCCATTGACTTAAATATAATTCGCAAAGTAGCTTTAGTGAAAATTCATGAAACTTCCTGAAGTTCACCAAATTTGCAGGGTACGTGGAGGGGGTCACTGACTACAAGAGGAAAATAAAGACCTTATGCTTTTTGAGAAAATCAAATTTAAAGATCTCTACTGAGTGTGAAAAATGGTCCAACCGCCTCTGACTTTAACGGTTAATAGCAAAGCCCCCTTAACCTCCTTGCCGGTTATCCTGAGCTCGATTCGCCGCTACCCGCCACGCCGCCCCCCCCCCTCCAGACCCCTTGCGCAGCCTGGCCAATCAGTGCCAGGCAGCGCTGAGGGGTGGATCGGGATTCCCTCTGATGTCCCCGAAGTCCATGACGTCGGTGACGTCACCCCGCCCCGTCGCCATGGCTGAACGGGATTTCCTGCTTGCAAAGATCGCCGGCGGCGATTGCAGTAGGTAAGGGGATGCCACTTGTTAGCGGCTATCATGTAGCGAGCCCTGGGCTCTCTACATGATTTAAAAGAGTAAAATAAAAGTGCTGCGCCGCCCCCTTGCCGACACAATTGGAACGGCAAGGGGGTTAAATGCCAGAAACACCAAATTTGCATGGGGATGTTAAGAAGAACAGTGGGAACAAAAGGGAAAAAAATTTAAAAAAAGACCTTATACTTTTTGAGAAAATCTATTTTAAAAGTTCGAAGGAAAAAATGTATACATTTAAATGTCGGTCAATGACAGATCTTGGGAAACAATTCCCGCCGACTTTAGCAGTTAATAGCAAAGGCCCCTAACATCCAAGCAACACCAAATTTGCAGGATATGTTAAAAAGATAGTGGGAAAATATTTTAATAAAAAAATCTTTTTTTTTTATTTCATTTTTTTTGTTATGTCCACAGTGTGGGAAATGTCCCGCCAAAAATGAGGTGGGGTCCCCCCTGCCGATCTCTTTAAATTCTTTACCTCCCTCCCTCCCCACAGCCGCCAATCATGGTGATCAGCTGTCATAGGCTTCAGCCTATGAGAGCCGATCGCTCTACAGTATCCCAGGGGGACAGCCGTGTCACAAGGCTGTCCCCAGTACAGCGCTGTTGCTGATCGCCGTGCTGTACAATGTATTTAGACGGCGATTTCGCCGTCAAACAGTCTCCGAGCGGCAATTGTCGCTCAGAGACTGAAGGAGGGGCGGAGCTCCGCCCCCGAACAGGAGATGCGCGTGCATTCTGCGCACGATCTCCTGCACTGCGAGCCCCAAGGACTTTACGCCAATCGACGTTAGGCAGACCTGGGGCTGGCGCCGCGGTCACGCCCATCGGCGTGACGCGGTCGGCAAGCGTTTAAAAAACCATTTACCTTTGCATTTTTAAAATCGATTTTCTCAAAACTACAAGGTCTTTTTTAACAATTCTTTTTGTAACTTATACCCAATATTCTTCTTAACCTATGTAGCGATTTTGGTAGCTATAGCACGAAGGTATGTGTAAATTACGCATAAATTCATGCGTAATTACGATTAGGAACAATTAACTACGAAATGAATTATGCTATTCCCCTAAACTTTGCATTATGATTACAATGTTTAATTGCGTATTACGACGCGTAATTACGTATGGGCGTAATTTCTGCTCATCACTATTTTTGACCCCTTTTACATTTCCCTACATTTCTTTTCTGAGAGGAAACCAATGCTTGGCAATAGCCAGAAGACAAATAAACCTGCAATGCAGATCATAAATTGCATATCTCCCATTTGTCTGCATGTTTTAGAATTGTGTCTGAGGTTTAGCAGTGATGTTTTATGCAGCCAATTTCACAATTTGCAGTGTTACAGCATACTGACTCATAAGGAAATCTATACTGACAGCATAAAGTATTTAAATGTTTTTTTGCATACAGTTATAGCTTTCATCTTTTTTGGGCTGGATTGCGAACAAATGCTTTATTTGTACAATATTGCACAGAGTTTCATTCTCAAAGCATAATAGGACTGATTTTAACTAATCATGACACAGAGTGCACCAGTAGTATTTACAGCACCATCAAATAGCAGATGGCTAATATTTGTCATTTACTGGCACATTCAGAGAAAATCTGTACATATTTATCACTATAAATGTGTCAGTGTGCATTAGAAATAGTAAGGAACTGCACGCATTTATGTTTTTGTTTTTTTTTGTTTAACAGTTCAAAGGCTGTACATAAAAAATAAGTAAGACATTAAATGAAATATTATTTATAATGGGGGAAAATGCATTCAGATAGAGCAAACAATCTGCTGTGTGCTACTAATTTTATTACGATTCTCCATATAGCTCCAAAGTAAAGAGAAGGTCTGTCGCAGACTTTGCAGTATTTTTCACACAGAGAATACCGGTAGCTCACAGAGGTTCAATAAAGATCATATTATTATTGGTTAATGAATGTTTTCAGCTGCCAGCTTTCATGATCACTTAGCTTCCTTCCTCAGGCAAAGGCACGAGCACAAAGATCATTTATTTGAAGGGTGGCAGTGAAATTCAAGGTTGAGCCCAATTATAACACTATAGGTCAGTGGGAGAATCATTGTGCTTCTTCTGTGTAAGTGATTATGAATCCTCTTTAGACTTTATTATCTCAAGTTTAAACCTTTGCTGCCAAATATCAGTATGAGTCAGATATCAGAAGAGAGACTATTCAATATAGTTCTTCTCCACTGGACACTGAACAGTCATTGCAATATAGCTGTCTAAAAGGAGATAGAAATCTAGAAGGCATTGCTGTAAAGTGATCACTTTAAATTATTTGTTAGTAGTGGAAATGTATAACTATGTTTGTTGCAGAATATCTTCTCTATAAAGAATACTGGAAAATCTATAATAAAATATACTGTATTGGCATGTCCGATCTATAGTATAATGTAAAAAACAAAAAAGAGGGTTTCCTTGGCAAAAGTGCTTATAACAAAATTCATATAAAATATTTTATTTTTTTGAAACAACTTATTTTTCTTTAATATTTCAGTACCCAGCTCACTCAGTATATTACAAAAGGGAAGCTGATGTCATTGTTCTTGCTATGTAGGGTACCAGAAGACTGCGATAGTGATTATAGGAATTGTGAATTTCTACTTTACCCTTATTTTTACTCCCCTCCGAATTCATCAGGTGCAGGGTGAATGCAGCACCCCTGCCTCTCACATATTTTTGCTCATGCTCTAAGTGGGCTTAAATGCTGACCAATCAGCACTTTTGTTTACATGAGTACTGACTAAAAAGAAGCTTTCTTAACCTCTTCTGGATGTAAGCAATTGAAATGTATGCCCTGTTTAGTTCCTCTTATCCCTGCCAGGGGCCAAGCATAAATTACAATTACTTACCCCAGCCTGTTCCATCACTCTTACCACTCTTGTCATCTTGGTGCCACTCCAGCCCAATTTCAATAAGAGCAGAGTGCTATACCCTGGTCAGTAGCCAATTTCATTGGCTCCTGTCCCTGTGATCACTGTTGGCAAAGTTTTCTTCTTTACTTCCCCTCAGAATTAACTAATGCAGCCTAATTGGTTGAAGCCTCTTTTCCTCCCGGTTTCCCTTCCAACACCTCTGTTCCTCTCTTATTGGCCAATATTTCTCATGTTGAGACAATGTACTTTCTACTACAGAGCTGGGTGGGAGTGTCTGAAGACTGGGAGGAGGGCGGGCAATGATACACAGACAGAGTAAGGGAGAAAATGATGTCAGTATTGGCTTCAAAATAGTGTGCATTTGCTTTTTGTGTGTTTTGCAGTCAGCATTCAGTTTAGAGGCAGTGTGGGTGATTCACCTGTTGGTGAGTGTTCCAGGGCTCACCTGTACCTCTCTTTAGGTATTGCATGGGGGTTTGGGGGTCCCAGCCTGTGGGAGAGTCTGGGGCCCCGACTGTCATGTGAACCAGTGTTTGTGTTTTTTAATTAAGAACATTAAAGGACTTTTTCAGCTTGTCTCCCCCTCTCTTCCAGAGCCCCTCCCCCCCCCCCCACACACACACACTTTGGATCATGTGGGCTGGTATAGCTCAGGCTGCAGAGCCCCACGTGGTCCGAGCTCTGCAATCTGGCTATCCCAGCCTGCATGGGTAGCAAGGGGTTAAAGATGCTCGCAAGTGGTGAATCCACATCATTTTTTTTTATTTTAAACGTTTTACAGTCCAAATCATAGGTACATTTTCCAGGGATCCTTATACAGCAATATTGTGTACAGCAATCCCTGGCCGAAAGGTTGCCAGTTCCACTACATGACCACCTCACTGTTCTTTCTTTAGATATATGTAAATTTACACTACCAATAGGTTGGTACATTATCAGTCATTTAAAGAGACTCTGTAACCTCAAAAACATCCCCTGGGGGGTACTCACCTCGGGTGGGGGAAGCCTCCGGATCCTAATGAGGCTTCCCACGCCGTTCTCTGTCCCACGGGGGTCTCGCTGCAGCCCTCCGAACAGCTGGCGTCAGACCCGACTGTAAATTCAATATTTACCTTTGCTGGCTCCAGCGGGGGTGCTGTGGCTGCTTTCGGCTCCGAACTACACGGAAATACCCGATCTCAGTCGGGTCCGCTCTACTGCGCAGGCACCGGAAACTTGCGCCTGTGCAGTAGAGCAGACCCGACGGCGATCGGGTATTTCCGCCTACTTCGGAGCCGACAGTCGTCAGAGCGCCTGCGCAGGAGCCGGGAAGGTAAATATTGACGTCATCTTTCACGAAGGGCTGCAGCGAGACCCCTGAGGGACGGAGGACGGCGTGGGAAGCCTCATTAGGATCCGGAGGCTTCCCCCCCCCCCCCCCCGAGGTGAGTACCCCCCCAGGGGATGTTTTGACGTTACAGATCCTCTTTAACTGAATTACAAATCTTTTTTCCTATCGTAACTTGAAAATCAGTTTTCTCAAAAGCTACAAGGTACCCTGCAGATTTTGTGATTCTAGCATGTATGATGGCTTTGCTATTCAACGCTAAAGTTGGCGGCCATTGACTGTAATGTTAAATGCAAATGCAAACTTTTTGTCCATCTGGTAACATGTTCATCCATCACTAATCCATCACTAATCACCAAAAGTAGTGAGATATTTGGGAGTCTTTAAAGAAAATCATAACAGCATAATTTGAGTTGGTTTGACTTACACATCCATAAAATGTGTCATGTCCCACTGTGGTGGGGGGAAAAAAAACTTTTGGCATATATTTTTTTTTCAGAAGACGTAACTTTTACATTTCTTGGTAATTTTAGCTGTATATTGTCCGTTGTTATCCATGGAAAGAGTACAAAGACATAACTACAAAAGTTGTTGATGGGTGATACCTTTCTCATTAAAGGTAATTTTTGTTGACTTCAAATTGGCAATTTTAGAAATACCTCTGTAAATTATAGTAAAGAGAAGCAGCAGAGGAGGATGGGCACTGTATAAATGAGTCAAATTTATTTGAGAAACAAATGACATTAAGCATGGAGTGCAAAGCGCATCACATACTGTAGCTGCTGCGCCCAGAACAAGCATCCTGTTGGATGTGAAACGGTCATGGTGCCAGCCTGTTTGTGCTTTTGGCCCCCACCCCATGAGCCATTCACTTTGTGCACTTTTGTGTGTTAGCGCTCTACACTCCATGCTTAATCTCATTTGTTGCTTAGATAAATTACAGTTGTTTGGACATTTCCCAGACTCCTCTGCTGGTCCTCTCTAAAACATTTGTTTTCTTCAATCCCGCCATGAGCATGTCTATATCTGCAGCAACAACCGCAGTCGGAAGGGTGAGTACGTGGTTTTTGAATACATCTCTCTTGCGGACTGCCGTGGCCTTTTTTTTTATTTTTTAGCATCTTAAAATAAAATAGAAAGATAATTTTAGCATTGCTATGTTACAAAATTGCATGTGTAATATAGATACATGTTCTCAGCATTTAGAAAAAAAAAATAGATGACAAACAGAGCTATAGGCGCTGTATCAAAGTTATACAGATACAATCCTCGAGTAACACTATACATGCATGCAAATGTACTTATACTGCTTACATATAAAAGTTTTTATCAGCTCTTTTAAGCAATGTACGTATTGTTTTTTTGTTTTTTAGTTTTTGTAATGTCTAATATCCCTTTAAACAGTACAACTACAATTTCAAGTACAATATTTATTTTGAAATCTTTTTGCAGCTAACATATCGTGACTAGTTGAGAAGGAACTGCATAGATGAGATGGGTTCCTACTCATTCCACATCTCATGACAAGTTGACATGAATTCTCATGGGCTATAAAAGTAGAAGAAAAGCCGTTAAACATGAACGGTTGAATAGGTTCCTGATTGTTTGGTCATAAAAAGAAGTTCAGTTGTTGCTATCCCATTTTTTCCTTGCATACAATAAAAAAGGAACCTCTGCTTCCTAAAATAAAACACTTACTTGTGGCTTGTTTGTGAGAACTGAAAAACAACACGATGGCATAGCCTGCGAACTTAACCTTTAGACAAAGGCCAAAATCAGGTCTCTTGTGTTCAGCATAAGGCAAACAGTGGAATGTATACACATTTAGAAAGCTGTGTTGTATTTTTTTCTTTGGGGATGGAAGATAAATCTCTGCATGAAAATAAATAAAATGTCTGCGGAACTAACAAAACCTAGTGTAGATACAGTATGTTAAGGTAGAATGAAGTAATAGATGTATGGAATGACATTGGTTTTTTTTTGTCAGTCAGATCTCCTGTTCCAGGCTTGACCTGCCTGCATGTCTTTTGGAGTTTTCTGAATATTTGTTTGAAAGTCCCTTACAATATTAGCTGATGTTCATTTGAGTTGTTTCAGTAAATAAATTGTTTTCACATTGAACAGGCAATGAACAAAAAAAGGAAAAATACTCTCATGGCACCACTATACCAACAATTCACAAATATATTTATTTACATCAATAGAATTATAATCCGTACAAAAATTATAAAATCACTGAAAGAAACCAGCCTTAAAAACATAGTAGTAGGATAGCATTTTACAATCACACCTCACAATTCAATCAATGAAATTCAGATGTAGGAAAAGTGTCACTAATAAAAAAAAATTGTTAAAATGTGTTTTTCTTTATAATTGGGGAAAATAAAATTAAAAGATATAACTTAAAATAAATAAATGGATTAATTAAGACTGAATGGGCGGGAGCAGCTCCCTCCCCTTCCAAACACACACACATCTCAGGGGCTAAGCCATTAATAAAGTAAATTGGCCTACTGACATTTAAATCACTAAATAATCTGGGCTCTGGATACATGAAAGAAATGTTACAGCTGCGTAGTAATCCCTGCAATCTCAGATTCACAGGTTCTGATAATCTAGTCATACCCAGAGTCCACTTGGAAACCTTTGGTCCCAGAGCCTTCTGTCATGCTACTCCTATGTTTTGGATCTCCTTACCTCAGCAGATCAGGACAGCTCCATCCCTGGACGTGTTTAAATCCAGACTGAAAACCCACCTGTTCAGTTTGACATTTGCAGAAATATAACTTTTGTTGTGTGAATACTTCATCCTACCACCAACTACTGAATCTGAGAGAGTCTAAGCGCTTTGAGTCCTATGGGAGAAAAGCGCTATAGAAATGTTATTGTATTGTATAAATCCATCAATAAATTGTCTGATCACTGGACTAATATTGGTCCACACCATTGAACAGTGGAAAGCCCAAGCAGGGAATTAACATGCTAACCAATGATGCTACTGTTTAGTATTGCTGCAAGTAATGACAGGCATTGATAGGGGTGACAGTGAACTCCCATCAATATACTAAAAAACGCAGAATATAAGAAAAGAAGGCAAGTGACAGAATAAGTTACAAAATAAAAGAACAGGAGATCAAAATTGAGAAGAGGGAGATTACTGATGAAAATGAGAAGTATACAGAAGTAAATGTTGTCATCCGATGTAGGTATATAGAAGAAAATAGGATAGAGATTTGAAGAAAAGGGAATGCAGAAAAATAAGCATAATTATTAACAATAGGAGATAAAAAAGAAGCTATACAACTTTTGTGGTGACATCTAGTGGTGAAAAAGTTTAAACACAATAGTCAAAATAAAGCACATGTGAAAAAAGTAACAGCATTTAAAAAACATATGTATGTCATGAGGGTATATTCTATTATTTTTGAAAATAAGGAAATATAATTATTGATATAGTATAAAGAAACACGAAATGTAAAAAATACACCTGCATTTCCAAATAAAATATTGTCAACCTACATTGTACTAGGGATATAAATGGGAAATTGGGCAAATGAAATGTGTGTGTTTTAGCTACAGTAGCACATTTTATTTTAAACCTATAATGACTGAAAACTGAGAAGTAAGGATTTTGTTTCAATGTTTTTCTTCTTATTCCCTTTAAAATGCATATAAAGTAATTCTTAGCAAAAAGTACCACTCAAAGAATTTATGGCCAAAAAATATACAGATCATTTTAGTGTGATAAGTAGTGGTAAAGTTATTGGCAAATGAATGGTAGGCCCATGATATGTGAAAATTGCTGTTGTTTTTAAGGGAAATAACCTGAGGTAGGGAAGAGGGTAACAGCTTTTTTATTGTACAAATTAGTTATTTTTCCCTGGGGATCCACTTTATTACTAAACGAAGCTCCCAGATTTCATTATAAGCCTCTCTGTTTGTATGTGGGTAATTTCCCCTTATCTAACCAAGCATGTGGTGGTGATGAACCCTTTGTTCTTAACTGTGGACAAAACAAATGTGTAAAAGAATTCTCCTTTGACAGTAATATTGCTTAGGTGGCGGTCAAGTACATTTTATATTCTGAAATTTTAAGTTATATTTTGAGATTGTTTGCGTTAACAATTAAGTTTTAACAGCGTGGGAGAGGTGAAAACATACATAAGGCTAATATTCCTATTTAGGTGCCTTGAATCATCCTCCGCCATATTGGTGAACTTATTATTTATGTCCTGTTTCTACAAATCTAAACTTTTGGGTGACCCGTATATATGTATGGCTAACAGCCTATCAAGCAGCTTGTCATAATATGACTCACGCAGTATACGTGATGAAGGGGCTGGCCATCAGACTGTTTTTAACTGGATTGCTGTATGTGGAGGACACACCCTGATGAAGCGTCACACATGACGCGAAACGTCGGTAGGCGGAGCCACGCAGCCTGAGCTTCCGGACACGCTCCCATGCCGCTGAATGTCCGAGCGTCTTAGGTCTCTCTCCCCGCTGCTTGCCCCGCCGGGGGCCTCTGGTTTCAGCTGGACTTAAACGGAGAGGAGGCGACCTCACTATCTAACAAAGCGGAAGGATAGAGACCAATGGAGGGGCTCCAGGACTAGTGTCGCCATGCTATAGCATCAAGCGGAACAGTGATGCCTGCACTAAAGGAGTGAATTAGATGCTATTTTCCTGCACTGCGGTGAGATCTACCCTTTTTTTATCTCTATGGATATATCACATCCCAACAGCCTAATTGTATTCCATATGCCAGTTCCCAAAGTGGACAGTGTATGAGGGAACTGTCAGATATCGTCACCAGAGCTGCTGAGCAATATCCAAAGCAATATGATTATCTTAGAGGGGGACCCCCGCTATTAATCAATAATAATTATGCATGGCACCTGTATGTAAGCGCGGAATGCGTGGGGTATGTGAGCAGGGGATTGTCCAATTGTTCTATTAAACCGGAATGCTTATCATGAATGCTGTTTTTGATGGCTACATCAGTTTTTTGCTTAGGCAATTTTAATTTTATAATCGTATGTGCTTCCATTTGATGTGTATGTCATTTTGAGACTTTTCTTGCATGTTCCCAATTGTTTAAATAAATTTTGATACTTGATATATTAAGGTGGCTTATAACCTATTTTTGGTCAGTTACCTAGTTGAAATGTCTTCATGTTAAGGTTTGCCCCGCCCACTATCTTTAGTATGGGTAAGATGATCAAGTATGTGGGGACTGCTGCCATGGGCAAATTGTTGCCCAATTATCTTTAGATTCGTAGAACAATCTATTATACCAGTGCATACCTTCCCATTGTATCTGTGTGGTAGCACTCTTTATTATACCAGTGCATACCTTTCATCTGTACCTGTGTGACAGCACACTCTATTATACCAGTGCATACCTTTCCACTGTATCTGTGATTGAACATACTCTACCATAGCTCCCTTTTTGGGTGACATTGCATACAGCTCACAGAGAGACAGGGACAGTTAGCTAGGTTTTTCTTTATTGCTGAAACCACTCCAAAACAAAAACCCTTTTGAGGGCTCATATTTGTGTGTTTGTGAGACAGACACTGCATACAGGGCAGGTCACAGTCATTACTGGTCCTTGCAGTTCTACTATCATCGTGATTTTGTGCGGCCCTTGACCAAAGTACAGTGTTCAGAAGGCACATACCCTCAACTCCCAAAATTCTGAGGACATGGTTGACTGGCTTAAACAGCACACCACATCTTCTACAGCTTCAGCTCAGAACCTCTGTGACGCACCGTCCTCCTCCTGCTCAGCTTCTGGTTTTAAACAAAAACTTAACTACTGCCGCTAGCAACCCAGCTGCTCCACATGATGTGTCAGAGGAGTTATTCACACATGATGCATTTAGTGATACACTTGGGGTCATTCAGCCAACACGTCCTTCAACGCCTGCTGCTGCCACCACCAGAATGCCAACATTCCAAAGCTCACCAGTGTGGCATTTTTTTTGTTTGTGTGCCTTTGATACCAGCAATGCCATCTGCAACCTCTGCAAAAAGAAACTGAGTTGTGAGAAGCCCAACAACCAACTAGGGACAACTGCTTTGCGAAGGCACCTGATCGCAAAACACATGCACACATTAATAAAAGCAGCACACAAATATAAAAAATGTTAGAAATAATGTTTGTTGAATTTGACAAACATGCTTTAGGAAAAACAAATAAAATAATATGCTGTACAGTGAGCCTGTCTGCTTGCTACCATCATAAAGATCTATAATTAACGGCATGTAGCAGAAAGAATTGACAGATTACTGGGTGGGGCTGGGGAAGACCCGGCTGTCATGGTACACATTGGCACCAATGACAAAGTTAGTGGGAGATGGAAGGTCCTCAAAAATGATTTTCAGGTACTTGGAGATAAACTTAAAGCAAGGACCTCCAAGGTGGTGTTTTCTGAAATACTGCCAGTGCCACGTGCTACATCTGAGAGACAGAGGGAGCTTAGGGAGTTAAATAAGTGGCTGAGAAATTGGTGTAGGAAGGAAGGGTTTGGGTTCCTGGAGAACTGGGCAGACTTTGCAGTCGGCTACAGGTTCTACAGCAGGGATGGGCTGCACCTTAATGGGGAGGGTGCAGCTGCATTGGGGGAGAAGATGGCTAAACGGTTGGAGGAGATTTTAAACTAGGATCTGGGGGGAGGCGGGAGGATAAAGTCTCAATACATAGACAAGATGAGGTAAAAAGACAGTGGGAACCTATCATTATGGAGGGTGGAGAGGGGGGTGGGGACAGTGTAAAGATTAAGGAGGTTGGTAAAAATTCAAGTAGCCAATTTCATGTAAACAAAATTGGTAAATGTGGTGGTAAAAATATAAAGTGCATGGTAACCAATGCTCGGAGCCTTGCAAATAAAATAGACGAACTAGAGTTCATTCTGAATGACAAAGGCTATGACATTGTGGGAATAACCGAGACATGGATGGATGAAAGCCATGACTGGATAGCTAATTTAAAAGGATACAATGTGTTTAGGAGGGATAGAACAGGGAAAAAAGGTGGAGGGGTTTGTCTCTTTGTTAAGAATTCTCTTACAGCTGTCCTCAACGATGAGATGGAGGAAGATTGCGAAGATGTGGAGTCCGTTTGGGTAAATATTCATGGTGGAAATAAAAGTTGCCAATTGCTTATTGGGGTATGCTACAGGCCACCTCTTATTAATGAAGCTGCAGAACTGAGATTACTACAGCAGATTGAAAAAGCTGCAGGTAAAAATGAGGTCATAATTATGGGCGACTTCAACTTTCCAGACATTGACTGGAGTATTGAGGCTACCCATTCTGGTAAAAGCAGCAGATTTCTGGCAGCACTATAGGACAATTACTTGACTCAAATGGTAACTGAACCAACTAGGGGGAATGCGTTACTGGATCTGATCATTTCTAATAGACCAGATAATGTATCAAATGTGCAGGTTCAAGAACATTTGGGAAATAGTGATCACAACATGATAACGTTTGAGCTGGTGACTGATAGGCCAAGGGGCAGCGGGACCACTAAAACTATGAACTTTAGAAAAGCAAAGTTCACTCAAATTAGGCAGGCACTAAGTTTGGTGAACTGGGATAATGTACTACAAGGGGAAGACACTGAAGGGAAATGGCAAGCTTTTAAACTTATACTCAATCAATACTGTAGTATGTATATCCCATATGGAAACAAAATGTCTAGGAATAAAAAAAGGCCTCTATGGATGAATAGAAAGGTTAAAGATAAAATGAAGAGGAAAAAGAATGCCTATAAGGTCTTAAAACAGGAGGGGACCGAGGCTGCACTAAGCAATTATAAGGAGTGCAATAAAAATTGTAAAAAAGAAATTAGGCAGGCAAAGATTGAAGCTGAAAAACAAATCGCTAAGGATATCAAATCTAACCCAAAAAAGTTTTACAAGTACATTAACTCTAAAAAAAGAAAGGTTGACTGTATAGGACTCCTAAAGGATGAGGATGGGAACTCAATGGTGGATGACCAAGGTAAGGCAGAGTTATTAAATGCTTTCTTTGCTTCTGTCTTCACAAAAGAAACAGCACTGTTGCAAACTACAGAGGCGGAAGAGTCTCAATCTTCTAACTGTAATATTAAATACTTAACGCAGGAAGAAGTGAAGGCAAGACTAAATAAATTAAAAATAGACAAGGCACCTGGCCCGGATGGCATGCATCCTCGGGTCCTAAGGGAATTAAGTTCAGTTATAGATAAACCCCTTTATCTTATCTTTTGTGACTCTCTTGCAACTGGCAGAGTCCCAGTGGATTGGCGTACAGCCCACGTTTTCCCATTATTTAAGAAGGGCAAAAAATCTGATCCAGGAAATTATAGACCTGTAAGTTTAACATCAGTTGTATGCAAACTATTTGAGGGGTTACTAAGAGATACTATACATGACTTCATAGTAGAAAATAATCTTATTTCTCAGCATCAACATGGGTTTACTAAAGACAGGTCCTGTTTGACTAACATGCTCAGCTTTTATGAGGTAGTGAATGCTAATATGGATATTGGGAATGCTGTAGATGTGATATACTTGGACTTTGCAAAGGCCTTCGACACTGTTCCCCACAAAAGTCTGGTGCAAAAGTTGAGGATGCAAGGACTGGGGAAGAGTCTGTGTTCATGGATAGGGAACTGGCTAATGGACAGAAAACAAAGAGTTGTGGTCAATGGATCATACTCAAAATGGGAGACTGTTAGCAGTGGGGTCCCACAGGGGTCTGTTCTGGGTCCAGTGCTCTTCAATTTATTTATTAATGACCTAGTAGATGCAGTAGTGAGCAATGTTGCTATTTTTGCAGATGATACAAAATTGTGCAGAATCATTAACTCTCAGGAAGATAGTGTCATATTGCAACAGGATCTGGATAGGATGGCTATATGGGCACATACATGGCAGATGAAATTCAATGTTGACAAATGTAAGGTCATGCATTTTGGACGTACTAATGGTCTAGCACCATACAAAATAAATGGGATACAGTTGGGGACATCAAACTTGGAGAAGGACTTAGGAGTACTCATTGACAACAAGTTAAATAATCGTACTCAATGCCAAGCAGCTGCAGCTAAAGCTAACAAAATTTTGGGATGCATTAAAAGGGAAATAAAAACTCGAGATGCTAGCATAATATTGCCCCTGTTTAACTCTCTAGTAAGGCCACATCTGGAATATGGAATTTAGTTCTGGGCACCACATTACAAAAAAGATATTGCAGTTTTAGAGCAGGTGCAGAGACGAGCAACAAAATTGATGCGTGGGATGGAAGGTCTCACTTATCAAGAAAGGTTAGATAAACTGGGTTTATTTAGTCTAGAGAAAAGACGCCTTAGAGGGGATCTAATTAACATGTATAAATACATCAGAGGGCAATATAATACCTTGGCGGATGAGCTTTTTGTCCCTAGGCCTTCTCAAAGGACTAGAGGACATGATCTGCGCATGGAGGAAAAACGTTTTAGCCATTTATTTAGGAAAGGGTTCTTTACAGTAAGAGTGATTAAGATGTGGAATGCATTGCCACAGGAAGTCGTTATGGCAAACTCTATACCTGCATTTAAAGGGGGCTTAGATGCTTTCCTTGCGTTGAAAGACATCCATGGCTACAATTACTAGGTAATGCCTAATGATGTTGATCCAGGGATTTTATCTGATTGCCATCTGGAGTCGGGAAGGAATTTTTCCCTTAGGGGCTAATTGGACCATGCCTTGTAAGGGTTTTTTCGCCTTCCTCTGGATCAACAGGGATATGTGAGGGAGCAGGCTGGTGTTGTACTTTATACTGGTTGAACTCGATGGACGTATGTCTTTTTTCAACCAAAATAACTATGTAACTATGTAACTATGTAACTTCCCATCCCATCTAGGCCTCTGGTACACGTGACATCATGACGCTACGCTGGTCCGGTTACTTGAGCATAACGCACTAACTTACTTATTTTTTGGGAGGTAAATGACATTGAATTTTTTTGTTTTAAATAACATTTTTTTAATAAACGCCCAAGTTGGTCCATTCAGTTGAGGGCGCATGCAGCAGCGGCTGAGCTAAGCGTCTTACAGACCTGTTACTGCCCAATATCACACGGCTGCATGGTCGCATAACTAGTTGCAATGGTGGAGCTCCAGGGCCTCTGTTATCACTGTATTGTGTTTTCACTATTGCATAGCTTTCTGTCACTGAGGGGCTGGGGGGAGGAGGAGACTTTTTGTGACCTCAGTGAGGAAGAGGAGCTGGCTATCTCTGCATCCATCCTTGTTCAAATTGGGTATTTCATGCTGTCTTGCCTGTTGAGGGAGGGACCCCCATATAAAAATGTTTTATTAAGGAAGAACAACCTGTACTGGGTGGCAATGCTACTGGATCCTCGCTGTAAGCACAAAGTGGTGAAACTGTTAGCGGAGGACTCACCACTTTTAAACCCTTAGCTCCTCTTGATGTTTCTATGCCCCTCTTAGTAAGCATACTGTGCTGCCCAAGCCCACTCAACACATTAGCTGTTTGGTTTATTTTGTTTTGCTATCCCCCCCCCCCCCCCCCCCAAAAAAAAGACTATTTTCAAGCAAAATATGTTTTGGAGGAGATGTAGAGCATGATCCCTGGGCAGAACAATACAAGCAAAGGGGAAGGCTATTCATTGCAAGGTTATTTTGTGGGCAATGGGCAAAAAACAATACTCATTGTTGGCAACACTTAAAGAAAGATGAGCTTATCATACAGCTGTATGGAAGGCTCATGGTGAAGGAACAGCCCGGACAGGAAAGCCAGCTTGTGGTGGGCATATTTGCAGGGTGCTGGCACTTGGATGGTCCCAGGAATTATTTATTACCTTTATTTTTTTATTTTTTTTTATATAAATACATTTGTATTACTTACTTTGTTATAAATAACACAAACATGTGGCACAATTTGACAGTCAACCTTTGTAGATGGTCTGGGGTGAGATTTGCAGTGTTCGTTACACATATGTAGTGAGTGGGAATGCCACATCCTTGCCTGAGAATATGAGCTACCCATTTGCCCATTTATACACATTTGCCATAACAAAGGTACTAATCTTATAGGTCTGATGTAGAGACAATTTGATTTCACCGTAAACCCTAACTTATACTATTAGGCAATAGGCACCTCACCTGGCTTGACAGTAGAGTTTCCATGCCCTGGTAGCGTTTCCATGCACTGCTGGTGGAGGCAGTGGAAATGGAGAGAAGGCTATGTTGCTTTTTCATTTCATTATGTCTTTTTCATTTCGGCAGGTCCAAGCTGGTGGGTAAGGATTCGCAAATTTACCTAAGCCAATAACATATTTTTTTTCATGAAATTGCACAATTTTTTAAACAACGTTCTTGCCATTTTGCTCATTTGCACTGAAACCAAGGGGCCAATTTTCGTAGCTGATTGCAAAATCCTGACATGAACACAGGCTTTCCAGCCTGTTCACCACTGTGAACGGACAACAATAATAGCAATTATTCTCTAACAAAATAAATATTTTACTCACTCACTGCTGCTGTATTTGAGCTTTATTAGAATTTAATGTGACCAATAGTGGTCATTCTTAAAAACAAATATAGGAAAATTTAAAGTGGACACAAACAAAAACTGATCATGCTGTAACAAACATGGAAGAGACAGCTGCGGTGAACAGCGATACCACCGCAGCTGCCTCCATCTCCCTGCCTAGCAATCTATTTGGGCCTCGGGCATCTAGCACGCTGAGGACGGGTTTGTCAGCAGCACATGGGGTTGCATTGTTGCGTGCGCGCGCACAGACGAGACCTTTATGCGGGGAGGAGGCGCGTCAGCTGACCGGCCGGTCGGCTGACGTCGTGGAGACGCTCACCGCTCCTCTTTGGTTGATGGGAGTGGGCGTGCCGAAGGGGTCTCCCCTGCTTCTTAACCCTCCTGGTGGTCTATTAAAAACCGCCAGGGGGCAGAGCAGCGTTTTTTTTTTAATTATGTAGCGAGCCTAGGTCTCGCTACATGATAGCCGCTGTGCAGCGGCATCCCCCTACCCTCTTCGATTGCCTTCGGCGATCGGCGATCAGGAAAAGAACGGGATTTCCTGGAGGGCTTCCCCCGTCACCATGGCAACAGGGCAGGATGACGTCACCGACGTCATGGACGTCGTTACGTCTAAGGGAGTCCCGATCCACCCCTCAGCGCTGCCTGGCACTGATAGGCCAGGCAGCGCAGGGGTCTGGGGGGGGATCTGCAGCGACGCAGATAGCGGCAAATTGGCGTGTACCGGCAGCGATCGGTGTGCTCACGCAGCTAGCAAAGTGCTAGCTGCGTGCAGCAAAAAAAAAATTGGGCAAATCGGCCCAGCAGGGCCTGAGAAAACCTCCTGCGTGGCTTACCCCGAACTACATTCGGGGTTACCGCCAGGAAGGTTAAGCTTTGCGTGTTAGCACTCAGACCTTAGATAGATCCGGTGTGCTTCGATCCGAGAGGAAACCGGGGATTTCACACAGTGATAGGATTTGTTTGATAGCTATAATTATATTCGGAATACTGTTTATTATCTGTGTATGACTCTTGCTCGTTCTGACTATTCGTACTCTCAGTGATTCTGTACTTCTGCCCATCTGATCTTGCTGCCGACTCTGCCTGTTAAAACCTTCTTGCCTTTGCCTTCTGATTTTGTACCGTATCTGTCTGTCTGTTGCCAACTCGATTAGTCTGGCCACTCTACTCTCACCAGAGGGCTCTTGTCTCTGGTGAGGGGCTCTGTACTGTTAGTGCCCTCCAGCTCCTCTGGTGAGGTACAGCTAAAACCTATCAGTTCTACTGTTGCAGCAAGCACTATCCTTCCTATCACATTAGCTGCTGGTATACTTGTATTATTGGTGATTCTGCAGATCACCATATAATCAGGTTGTGAGAAAACGCGGAAAAGCCGTCACGAGTACTCATTGTAAGGCGGCTGATTCCGCGTTCAACATGGAAGCTTGCACGCATGGGCCTGCATCCACTAGCCTGACGGAGCGCGCAGAAACCGCCGCATGCCCAGTGAACAAGGCGGCGGATTCCGCGTCCGACGCGGCGGTTTGCACGCATGGGTTTACCACGAGCAGTATGGCTGAAACCGCCGCATGCTCTGACAGCGGTGCGGCTGGCCCCGCATTCAAACCAACAGATGCATTACAACACATGTCTGGTGTGGCTGGGACTGATAGTCCACACAGGTTCAGAAAGACGCGCGCGCGCGCTGAGAGACAGAGCCTTTATGGCAGTCAGAAGGGTGTCAGCTGATCTAGCCGATCAGCTGACAATTTTATCAGGTTTCATTGGTCCAGCACTTAGGGGAGGCGCTGGAGAGCGCTGGTGTATATATACTGGGTGCTGGTCATTTCTCTGGTGTCTGGCGTTGCGATCACTACGTGGTAGCACTCAGACCTTGTCAGTATCTGTGATATTATCTGTCTTATTATCTAGATCAGTTCCTAGGTATTGATGATCAAGGACCTCACACCTCAGTCTAGGGAAAACTGTATATTATCTGTGTTATTATTTAGACCAGTTCCTAGGTGTTGATGACCAGGGACCTCACACCTCAGACTAGGAATTAGCCTTACCATCTAGTTATACTCAGACCAGTTCCAGGGTGTTGATGATCAAGGAGCTCACACCCAAGATTAGGCATTGTTGATTATTTGTTATGACCTTCTGCTTTCCTGCCTACTCTTTTGATCTCTGATTAGGTACTTCGCTATATCTGATACTCTGTTGCCGTACTCTGTTTGTCTTAGGATTCCGCATTTGTCTCCTGTCTTTGTCCCTGATCTGTCTGTCTGTTGCCGATCTGGCTTGTCCGACCTCGAGAGCTATCTCCTCAGTCAAGAGATAGCTCACAGACCTGTGGGTGACACCCTTCCTGGTGTCACTCACACTTTGTCCTTTCTACTCCTAGCCTGACCCCTCCCTCGGGAGAGTCCCAGGCTTACGAAAGGAACGTGTTACTGTGCAGTACTCCTTACTGCTGTGCGCCTGCTCCACAGGTGCAGTCCTCAAAGTATTTCTGTTGCACTAAACACTCATATTACTCAGGTGTCCAGAGGTTAGAGATATATCTGATTATCGGTGATACAGCAGATCATCAATAATCGGGTATATATCTGTATTCTCGGTGATACTGCAGATCACCGGTAATCAGATCCTCTCTGTGTTACACTGATCGTTACACAGGTATATGTCTGCATTATAGGTGATACTGCAGATCACCTAATAATCAGAACTCTGTTACTTGCAGACACATATCGTTACACATGTCTTGCAAAATAATGAACTTTACATTTTAATATGAAATCCTGAGTGTTTAAATTACATACAAGCTAATGCCTCTCCATCTTCCTCCCCCCATAGCATACTGTTGTATGCTGGGACAACTGCTACACAGGCAACCAGAATTGTAATAGCAAACACCATTGCAGAATAATAGCATGCATTTGGGTTTTTACATTTGAATTTGTGTTTGCACTCTGCATTTTGTATATGTGTTTGCATTTTTCAGGAAAGTGTAGCCTAATTTTTTATGCAAAAACCCAGTAATCAAAAATTTGCGGGTGAGTTTAAGCTAGATAGTATTATTGTATTTTATATTTACAACTAGTAGACCCAAGCCCATTGTAAAACGGGCTCTACGTCTATGTTTTAACCTTCCTGGCGGTAAGCCCGAGCTGAGCACCGATCAGGCCCCACTGGGCCGATTTGCATAATTATTTTTTGCTACACGCAGCTAGCACTTTGTTAGCTGTGTGTGCAATCCAATCGCCGCAGCTCCCCGCCGATCCGCCGCTCTCCGTTGCACCGCAGCCGCCCCCCCCCCAGACCTGTGCGCTGCCTGGCCAATCAGTGCCAGGCAGCGCTGAGGGGTGGATCGGAGTCCCCTTTGACGTCACAACGTCAAGGATGTCAGTGACGTCATCCCGCCCGTCGCCATGGTGACGGGGGAAGCCCTCAAGGAGATCCCGTTCTTTGAGGGGCTGGGGGGATGCCGCTGAGCAGCGGCTATCATGTAGCAAGACCTTGTCTCGCTACATGATATAAAAAAAAAAAAACAGCTGTGCTGCCCCCTGGCGGATTTTAATAAACCGGCAGGAGGGTTAAAAGTGCATCTGTCGCAGCATGCGCGCGCACCCGCTGCTCATGCGCGCACCCGTCCGCCCGCGTACACGCCAGTTCGGCTCACTGGCCACTGTGATGTATAATATGTAAAATGTGATGTATGATATGTAATAACTGTTTGTTTTGCTTAATGTATTTTGTTCCTGCATTGTTTGTTTGCTGTGATTGGACCCTGCATTGATTGTGTTACTGGAGTCGGGTGGGGAATATACTATTGTTCTGCTGTGTGTTAGCAGACTGGCCTTGTCCTTATTACTTGATAAGATTTGAGGTCTGTTTGTGGAGAAGCTGATATACTCTCTGGTGGAGAGGGAGAGACGGTCAGTTTGGTGTGAGTCAGCCAGGTGAAAGCTTCATGCTACTTGATGGATTTAACTTGCTGACAAATGCTCCAAAATAAAGTGTTCATCATTAGATTCCATGTCTGCTCACTATTTCTGGACAATCCTCATGTCATATCATGACATATTGGTGAGCAGTGGTGGGACAGAGTGTCATGAACCGGCCCGCGGCACGCCTGCGTATACGGTTCCCGACTGCGGGTTTGACCAGACTGAGAGGGGAAGCAGCCTTAGTCAAGCTAAAACAAGGCTGGGACCCCTCAGAACACCTCTCACTGCCACCACTAGCGGTTCGCTAGACACTTCCACTCTGCTGTTGAGTCCTCAGCGCGCAATCCGCGTTTTCGTATTCGGGTCAGCTTTGCGCTTAGGCCAAATACGGGAACGCCACGCACCCACACACACACACAGTTGCAATCTTACAGTGTCGTGAAGCAAAGACCCACTAACAGTCGTTCCAAACGATACTGTTAGCCACTCTGCTGTCGCTACTCGCACTGGCGTTGTTCATACGTTGGGTCAGCTGCGCGCTTAGGCCAACGTATGACAAACGTCCCCACACACAATGCAATTACAATTTCATACGGTATTGTTGCTCAAGCGTACAATTAGGCATGAACTTATACACGGTTACACTTCAGTCTCCTTTAGGCTATGAGTGTTAGTTTAGTACGGCAGAAGTCAAGCTTATCAAATAATAATTTAATATTCCAGAAAAAACATAGAACAATGCAGAACTTAATATATACAAAAGATTACAAAAAAACAAAGTAAAAATAGTTACAAGATAAAAGTTACAAAGATAACACACACGGATATTTGCGTAAAATAAAAATGGGGATTAAAAAAAACATTACCAACTTGAAGGTCTCAACGTTGTCGGCAGGAGCATGCCGCTTGTTCGACCAGAAGTCGAGATCAACTCTAGCTATGCGCTAACTCCAAGAGCAGATACCGGTGGCTGTCCTGGGTCAGCTTAAATAGTCTGAAGTGTCCCCTGGGGCATTTAATGTCCAGCCCCCAGGAACTAATGCACTTTCCCCGTTTGTGACATCACCGAACGCTTGTCATAATCTTGAGAACAACAAATATCCTGTTGACACTTACAGATTTCAAAGCAATTCCTTTTCCAGAGATCCAACATCCACTATAGTACCCACACCCAACAAAAGACTTCCTTAGCCCAATTTCCCCAGGTTACAATGTCTATACATCCAGAGATTGTTAAGTGAGGCTTTCAACTCCAGGTGCAAACTTGATTAAGGCTTTTTCCTGTCTCCTGTTTTTAAAGTCTGCAGAGATTTCCAACCCCCTTCCAATAGATGTAAGTTACAGAGTAACTTCACCACAAGTTGACATGTGTTAGTCTTTTCCTGACTAGGCTTGCTTTGTGTATTGAGACAATGGGCCGTCTCCTGAGTTCAAAAAGCCAGGCAGATAATCCCATTAGCAGAAACGCAAAGCACTTCATATGGTCAAGACAATACCCACGTCCTTGCCCCAAGCAATCAAAGGCAACCGCTCCCTCCATGGAACACAGGCAGAAAAATGAAAGAATATGTTCCTGTTATCCTTACATCATAAGCACCCCAATATATCACCACACCTCCACCGTTAACTTGGTGCAAGGCAGACGATCTTCCCAGATCATCCTGCCAGCACCTACACTGTTGGTTCTGCTTGACGGGACAGCCCATCCGCATTCCCATGATTGCTCCCCTTCCTATGTTGAATAGTGAAGCTATATTGTTGGAGAACCAAGCTCCATCTCAGCAATTTTCCATTGTCACCAGAAACCCGATGTAACCAACTAAGAGGGTTGTGGTCGGTGACGACCGTGAATACGCTACCATAGAGGTAGTGCTGCAGCTTTTGTAGGGCCCATACAATTGCCAAGCACTCTTTCTCTATGGTGGCGTAGGCTACCTCCCGGGGTAGCAGCTTCCGACTTAAATACAGAATCGGATGTTCTTCCCCAGTCTGGTTTACCTGGCTTAACACAGCACCTAGGCCAAAGGCTGAGGCGTCCGTCTGGACCACAAACCGTCGGCTGAAGTCTGGCGCTTGCAACACGGGAGGGCTGGCTAGGGCCCTCTTCAGAGCTGTGAATGACTGTTCACATTCTGGCGTCCAGAGAATCTGCTTGGGCAGCTTCTTTTTGGTGAGATCTGTCAATGGCTTGGCGAGGGCACTGTAGTTGGGGACAAACTTTCTATAGTACCCAGCCGTTCCTAAGAAGGACTGAATCTGTTTCTTCGTTTGGGGGGTGGGCCAGGACACAATGGCATCTACCTTCCCCGTATCTGGACGAAGCTCCCCCCCCCCACCACATGTCCCAGGTACTGTACCTGTTTCATGCCGATCTGACACTTGCTAGGCTTGACTGTTAGTCCTGCTGCAGTGATGCACCCCAAAACCTGTGACAGCTGCGCTAAGTGGTCGTTCCAGTTGGCGCTAAACACGGCGATGTCATCCAGGTAGGCGACAGCGCAGTGTTCCAAACCTTCCAGGAGACCATTTACAACCTGTTGCAAGGTGGCCGGGGCGTTTTTCATTCCAAAAGGCATTACATTAAATTAAAACAGACCTGAGGGGGTGATAAAGGCAGACCTCTCCCGTGCCTCAGCTGTTAGAGGGACCTGCCAGTATCCCCGACTCAAATCCACGATTGTTAGATATTGCGCGCCAGCTAGCTTATCTAACAATTCGTTGACCCTCGGCATTGGGTAAGCATCTGACGCAGTTATCAAATTTAGTTTTCGATAATCTACACAGAACCGAGTGGTCTGGTCCCGTTTGGGTACTAGCACTACAGGTGATGCCCATGCGCTGTGCGACCGTTGGATCACCCCTAGTGACAGCATTTCCTCAATCTCCTTGCTGATGTGGGCCTGAACCTCAGGGGAGACTCTATAGGCTGACTGTCTAACCGGCTTGTTATTTCCGGTGTCAACATGGTGTACAGCCAGGCTGGTCAGACCAGGGCGGGCTGTAAAGGTACCACGGTAAAGGGTCAGCACATCAGATAGCCCAGCCTGCTGCTCTGCTGTCAACTCCGGATTGATCTGCACCTCGGTAACAGAGTCGGTTTCCTGGGTGGAGGCCAGGATGTCAACCAGGGCCTCTGCTTCACCGTCCGGTAGCAAACTGCAGACAGGGAGAGCGCAAGCGGTTCTAGCATGATGTTCCTTTAACATATTTACATGGTATGTTTTCAGCTGCTTACCTCGGTCATCCAGCGCGACCACATAGGTCACATCACTAATCCTCCTATGTATGGTATAGGGCCCATCCCAAGCGGCCTGCAGCTTATTCTGTCGCATCGGGTTTAGGACCCATACCTTGCGACCTACCTCATAAACTCTCTCCCTAGCCCCGTGGTCATACCACTGCTTCTGGGTGGCCTGGGCTTGAGTCAGATTCTCTCGCACTAACCCCACCAGGGTGTCCATCTTTTCCCGGAACTTTAGAAGTATTCCACTATGGAGACCCCGGGACCCATATCCTGCCCCTCCCAGACCTCTCGAATGAGATCGAGGGGTCCGCGTACCCTCCTCCCATATAAGAGCTCAAAGGGCGAGAACCCGGTGGATGCCTGGGGCACCTCACGATAAGCAAACAGTAAGTGGGGCAGGTATCGCTCCCAGTCTCTCCCTTGTGATTCAACAAACACCCTTAGCATCTGTTTCAGAGTACCATTGAACCGCTCACATAACCCATTTGTCTGGGGGTGGTAAGGGCTGGCCATGATGTGTTCTACCTGCATTTGTTTACAGAGGCATTCCATTAGGCGTGACATGAATTGCGGGCCGTGATCGTTGAGCATTTCACGGGGAAAACCGACCCATGAGAAAATGCGCACCAATGCGTCCGCAACCTTGTCTGCCCGTATGGAGCTCAGGGCTACAGCTTCAGGGTAGCGAGTGGCATAATCGACCACCGTAAGAATGAAACGTTTCCCTGTGCTGCTGGGGATTGCTAGAGGCCCAATGTCCACAGCAACCCTTTGGAAGGGCTCCTCTATGATGGGCAAGGGCCTCAGTGGGGCTTTGTCTGTGTCACCTGCTTTGCCGACCCGCTGACATGCGACACAAGACCGGCAAAAATCGGCAATATCTGTCCCTATGTGGGGCCAATAAAAATTGTGTGCAAGCCGGGATTTGGTCTTGCGGATCCCCAAGTGACCAGCCAGGGGCACCTCATGTGCTATTCTTAATAGCTGCTCCCTGTACCTGTGGGGCACAATCAACTGCCTGTCTGCCTCCTCCACTTCAGACAGCTCAGAGGGAGTAACCTCTCTGTACAGTCTGCCGTGCTCCCAGTACACCCTCACTTTGTCGCCCTCCACCGGTGCCCTGTCCGCCAGACCCCTGAGCTCTTCCAGGCTGCTATCAAGCCGTACAGCCTCGGAGAACTCAGTGCTGTCGGCCACAGGCACCAGGGAGGTGGCAAACTGAGAGGCCTCTGGGTCCTCAGAGCCAGGCTCTGAAGTGGAAGAGCCCGACCCAGTGACATCAGCCCCTTCAGTGGACAATTCGTCTGCTGCAGCCCGGTGAGCACTGCGGGTCACCACTGCAGCTGACGGAGCGTTCACTGTACACATGTCATTATGCAACACATCACATATTACATCCACATTATCTGCATGCATGGTAACAATGTGTCCCCCTCCAGGCCTGGGCACTGGGGACTCACTAGGGCTGGCTCCTAGTACACAGTCCGTAGCCCCTGGGGCCTCACCAGCACTCCCCGCTTGCACAGCATTATCACACAGTACCTTGCAAGAGTCCTGAACTTCTGCGGGGGATGCAGGCTCCATGGGGTTTGGAGTAGGCTCATACCGGGCCACTAACCGTCCCAGGTCAGTACCCAACAAAACGTTCATGGGGATGGCATCCGTTACCCCCACCTCTTTCATTCCGCTGCCAGCCCCCCAATCCAGGTGGACCAAGGCGGTGGGTATGGCAGGGGTGACACCCCCAACTCCTTTGACAGCCATAGTTTTGCCAGGAATGTACTCCTCAGGGTTCACAAGCTGGGGGTGCACTAGAGTCACCTCTGCTCCAGTGTCTCTTAGACCGGTGGTAACCGTATCCCCAACCGTGACAGGTTGCAGATTCTCTGCATAGCTACCTGCATTCCGGGTGGCACACAATGCATTCCGGGCACCGCTAGAGTTTGGGGCTTCCTTCTTCTTTTCTGGGCAAGTAGCACTAATGTGGCCCAGTTTGTTACAGGCAAAACATTTCCGAGTGTCAACGGTGGCTGTTCTACCTCCAGGAGGCTGAGGCGCTTGGCTTCGCTGGGTGCTCAGAGGAGAAGGTCTCGCAGTCTTTTCTCCCTTCCAGCTGGGTGCCGTAGTCCTCCGAAAATCAGATGCTCGATTGGACGTGTAGGCATCCGCGACTTTCGCGGCCTCATCCACAGTCTTCGGCTCTCGGTCCCGTACAAACTGCCGGACCTCAACAGGACAAGTGTGGAGGAACTGGTCTTTTATTATCAGTTCCTGCAGGGCATCAAAGGTTTCAACAGCCAGTCCTTTTACCCACTGCTGGAAGGCAGTGCGCAGGTTGCACGCATGATCCAGGTAACTGTCATTAGGACCTCGCTGCACTGTCCTGAAACGTTTTCGATACACCTCTGGCGTGAGGTGGTATCGCGCAATGATGGCTTTCTTAATCGCCTCAAAGTCTGTTTCTTCCTCCTGGGGGAGACTCACAAATGCCTCCAGGGCCTTGCCTCTCAGCCCTGGTGTGAGGTATCTTGCCCACTGCTCACGGGGCACCCCATACTGCCGACAAGTCCTTTCAAACCCCTGTAGGAAAGTGTCTATGTCAGAGTCCTTGTCCATAGCGGGGAACTTATCCAGGGGGATTCGGTGGACTCGCTCACCTTCGCGTTCTGCGGGTCCAGCAGACCGGTTCTGCTGCTGAAGTTTAGCCAGCTCCAGCTGGTGTTGCCGTTCAGCACTTTCCCTTTCGGCCTGGTGTCGCTGTGCAGCTTGTTCCCTCTCGGCCTGGAGTCTTTCCCTCTCGGCCTGGAGTCGCTGGGCAGCTTGTTCCCTCTGGGCTTGTCGTATTTCCCTCTCTGCTTGCCGATGTTCCAGAATCAGCTTTAGGCGCAGTTCGGGCTCAGCCGAACCTAGTAGCTGTAGGTCGGCTTCCAGAGATGTCATCTCCAAGTTCGGTGGATCATCCAGGACATCGTCTCCACTCGCATTCTGTGGCGGGAGCGATTCCTCCTCTGGCGTGTCATGAGCTGCATCCGCTGACGTTGAAGCACGGGCTCGCTCTGCCTCATCATACTCCTCGAGCGCACGAACTAACTGCTCCTTAGTCTGGCCGCTCACCGTCTCGATGCCTTTGTGCTCACACAGGTTGAGTAGTATCTCTTTGTTTTGCCTTGCATAGCTGGATGCTTTCTGAGCCATCGTGTTGCAAAAAATAAAAAGAAAAAAGGGGGGAAGGGAAAGCAAATACCAAGTGTGTATCTTTGAACAAAAAAAAACGTATATAGATTCTGCACTGAGTAGACTTCTGTAGGCTAGTTGCTTCTAGCAAGCTTCCAGCGTTTAGTACTCAGAATAGCGAGCTAAACTGCGTACTAATGTACTAAACGATCCCACCACTGCCACCAATTATGTCAGGAACCGGCCCGCGGCACGCCTGCGTATACGGTTCCCGACTGCGGGTTTGACCAGACTGAGAGGGGAAGCAGCCTTAGTCAAGCTAAAACAAGGCTGGGACCCCTCAGAACACCTCTCACTGCCACCACTAGCGGTTCGCTAGACACTTCCACTCTGCTGTTGAGTCCTCAGTGCGCACTCCGCGTTTTCGTATTCGGGTCAGCTTTGCGCTTAGGCCAAATACGGGAACGCCACGCACCCACACACACACACAGTTGCAATCTTACACTGTCGTGAAGCAAAGACCCACTAACAGTCGTTCCGAACGATACTGTTAGCCACTCTGCTGTCGCTACTCGCACTGGCGTTGTTCGTACATTGGGTCAGCTGCGCGCTTAGGCCAACGTATGACAAACGCCCCCACACACAATGCAATTACAATTTCATACGGTAGTGTTGCTCAAGCGTACAATTAGGCATGAACTTATACATGGTTACGCTTCAGTCTCCTTTAGGCTATGAGTGTTAGTTTAGTACGGCAGAAGTCAAGCTTATTAAATAATAATTTAATATTCCAGAAAAACATAGAACAATGCAGAACTTAATATATACAAAAGATTACAAAAAAACAAAGTAAAAATAGTTACAAGATAAAAGTTACAAAGATAACACACACGGATATTTGCGTAAAATAAAAATGGGGATTAAAAAAACGTTACCAACTTGAAGGTTTCAACGTTGTCGGCAGGAGCATGCCGCTTGTTCGACCAGAAGTCGAGATCAACTCTAGCTATGCGCTAACTCCAAGAGCAGATACCGGTGGCTGTCCTGGGTCAGCTTAAATAGTCTGAAGTGTCCCCTGGGGCATTTAATGTCCAGCCCCCAGGAACTAATGCACTTTCCCCGTTTGTGACATCACCGAACGCTTGTCATAATCTTGAGAACAACAAATATCCTGTTGACACTTACAGATTTCAAAGCAATTCCTTTTCCAGAGATCCAACATCCACTATAGTACCCACACCCAACAAAAGACTTCCTTAGCCCAATGTCCCCAGGTTACAATGTCTATACATCCAGAGATTGTTAAGTGAGGCTTTCAACTCCAGGTGCAAACTTGATTAAGGCTTTTTCCTGTCTCCTGTTTTTAAAGTCTGCAGAGATTTCCAACCCCCTTCCAATAGATGTAAGTTACAGAGTATGTTTGCGTTTCTTCACCACAAGTTGACATGTGTTAGTCTTTTCCTGACTAGGCTTGCTTTGTGTATTGAGACAATGGGCCGTCTCCTGAGTTCAAAAAGCCAGGCAGATAATCCCATTAGCAGAAACGCAAAGCACTTCATATGGTCAAGACAATACCCACTTCCTTGCCCCAAGCAATCAAAGGCAACCGCTCCCTCCATGGAACACAGGCAGAAAAATGAAAGAATATGTTCCTGTTATCCTTACATCATAAGCACCCCAATATATCACCACACAGAGCAGACTTTGGAAGACCAGAAGCATGGAGGAGATGCTGCAGGAGCTGGAAATCACTACCCTTCGGAAGTTGTGCCGTAAGAGGGGCTTACTTCCTGATGGACTGAAGAAACCTCAGCTTGTGGAACTGTTAGTGGACAGGATACAAGCTACCAGTAATGCTGAGGCACAGAGTGAAGGTGGAGATGTGCAGACTGATGAAAGCTCGGATGAAGGTGACGTGCAGACCGATGAAGGCACGGAGGAACAGTCTACGGATCAGACTCAGCAAGATGTTGCCAGAGGTCGGGACATGCTTCTCCCATTGCTCAGGATGATTTGTGAGATGATGGCACAGAATGTGAGCTCAAAAAGATCTCAGGGGGGAATGTCTACGGCCACATATGGACACTGTCAGACTGTACTCTTTGTTTCCCATGTTTGATGAAAGTAAAGAGGAAATTGATGCCTACTTGGAAACTTTTGAACTGATATGTGACTTTGTGCACTCTTCGGACAACTGTTGAACACAAAAGGCAAGGCCGTCCCTGGGTGGGTTTGCACCACCAACCTTTCGGTTAACAGACAAATGCAATAACAAATTGCACCACAGAGACTGTGCATGCAGTTTCTGCTACATGGCTATCTGGGCTTCTCTTCAGACAACTGTTGAACACAAAAGGCAAGGCTGTCCCTGGGTGGGTTTGAACCATTGAACCACCAACCTTTCGGTTAACAGCCAAATGCACTAACCAATTGTGCCACAGAAACTGTGCACTCGGTTGCTGCTAAATGATTTTATGGGGATGTATGTGTGTCTTTTGGAGGGAGTAAGTAAGTCTGCTCCAAGAAGTTTAACCACTTTTTCCTACAGCAAAGCATTCACTGTATGGCACTAACAGTTGACCTGGGTTTCATTCCTGGCTAATGTATGTGAGCCTGCTTTTGACATCCTACAAATCCCTGGAAGACAAGATACATGAACAGGGAGGAGGAGGTGGAGGGTTTTTATTTGTGTAATCGGTTTCGAATCCGGATATCTGCAATATCCACGGATATCCGTGTCATGCGTCCAAATATCCGCAGATAGCTATCTGGATTTTTAAAGCAATCCGGAATCCGATCCAGAATGCATAAAAAAGTTTGGATATCCGGGTTACCCGGATATCCGGAATCTGGATGAGCATCAGTAAAATAGAATCGTAATCAAATCGTACAAAGAATCATATCGTGTAGATTGGGCTTAATATCTGGACGGAGAACAGCATGTACAGTTTGCAATTGCATAGTAAAAATGAGTGTCTTCTTGTTACAAGGACTTTGCCAAAGGATGTTAATTTGCAATAGTGTTGCTGTAAATGGGTTAATGACATTTACTTGAATGTTGTAAAATCATATTATCTACTGCAAAGTAAAATATAAGGACTACTCTATAATCAACATTATTCAATAAAATAAAATAATACAAGATACACAAGGTAGGACTGGTAGGACATCATTAGCATATTTAGTATTTTCTCTTTGAGACAAATATTGGTTGTTATTTATGATTCTGTCTTTTGTAATAAGTTACGTTACAGTATGAATGTTTCATTTGCAAATAGCCTTTTTGCACTCAAGTCTCTAAAACTCCTCAATGAATTTTCTCTCCCTTCAAGATGTCACTTGCCAAAAGCTGCCATAAATCCAGAGTCAAATTTATCAGAGTGCTTCTATAAATACTGTTACAATATACCTTGTCTTGCATTAATAAATTTGAGTGAGGTACATTTGACCTTGGTTGATAAATTGTTGTTCCCTTGGATTCTTTTTTTCTCCTTACTGGTGGGCAGAATCATCTCAAACCTCATTAGCGGCTTGAGAGATTAATCTTTTAAAGGATGAGCACTTCTGAAAGGAAAATCTGTTCAATTTTCTATGAGGTGCATTGTTTAAATGTATAGAAGATTTGCTATGCTATTAAATAATGTTATTGTGTATGCATGTTATTGAATGTATATGAATAAACATGCACAAACTACTTGAAAAAAACAAAAAAAAACAAAGCTGTTTAACAACATGGTGTTGTAAGCATATTTTTTTTAGCTCTAACAGTCAGTGTAATCCATGATATGCAAATGTTTTCTTAGCAAAGACTTTCTCTAACTAGAATATTAAAATACTGTATATTTAGTTTTATTTTGCATTTTAAAGGAAAAATTAACAAAACAATGAAGACAAAGTGCAATATTTTCCGAAGTTCCTCACAACGATTAAAAACCTAATGCACTAAAATAAAGTAGCCCAGTGTTTATTTAATCATATGTGATATTTTTAAACATGGCCCGAAAGGTTCGCATGCGAACGTGGGTTCACGTTCACGTCGAAGTGCGCACTTTATGAGAGTTTGACCCGCCACCCCTATACTACATCATTGGGCTAAACTTTGACCCTCTACATCACAGTCAGCAGACACATGGCAGCCAATCAGGCTGCACTTACCCACGGACCCCCGCCCCCCTATAAAAACGCAGCAGTGACGGCCATGTTCTCAGTGTTCTGATCTTGCTATAGTGAGAGGAAGGGAGAGACATTTGGAGCTAGGGAAAGCGTTAGTTAGGCTGTTGTTAGCTTGCTTCTTGCTCACTGGAGCCCCCATTATAAAAGGCAGCAGCGTCGGCCATTTTATCACTCTGCCTGCTGCTGTTATTAGTGAGAGAAGGGAGAGAGGTTGCTGCAGAGATAGGGAAAGCTTAGTTAGGTGTTGTTAGATTGCTCCTTGCTGATATTTGTTGCTGAAAATCACCACCAAAACAGCTCTTTTGAGAGCTAATGTTCTTGTGATGTGTTTTTTTTTGTGTGTGGCCCACTGACACTGCAATTACAGCCCTGTCTGTCGCAGCTGGCCCTTGCTAATTGCTATACTGTGCCAGGCCCAGCACATTCAGTGCCTAGTGTGACTGCTGCACATTGTGTTATAATAGCAGTCACTGCATACCTTTCACTGCACCTGTGTGACCGCACGCTGTTTTATATACCAGTCACTGCATACCTTTCACTGCATCTGTGTGACCACACACTGTTTTATATACCAGCAGTCAGTGCATTTATTTCCACTGCACCTGTGTGACTTCACACTGTTATACCAGCAGTCACTGCAACCTTTTCACTGCACCTGTGTGACTGCACATTGTTATACCAGCAGTCACTGCATACCTTTCACTGCATCTGTGTGACTGCACGCTGTTTTATATACCAGCAGTCAGTGCATTTTGTGATGAAAAAGCACAACCTACAATGGGATGACCACCTGAGAAAAAGCAGCACACAAAAGCAAAGCCACACACCACAGTGGAAGATACCAGGCCACAATTATTTCTCAAAAAAGTACCGTATTTTTCGTAATATAAGACACACTTTTTCTCCACCAAAAGAGGGGGGGGGGGGGGTAAGTCAGTGCGTCTTATATTCCGAAGAATAAAAAAAATTGCACAGAAATGATGGTAGCGGTGGTGGGCTCTGCGGCAGTGTCAGGCAGTATGTCAGCTTGCCGGGCTCAGTAATGCATCTGTGTGATTGGCAGTTGGCTGATGGTGTAATGGTTAAGGGCTCTGCCTCTGACACAGGAGACCAGGGTTCGAATCTCGGCTCTGCCTGTTCAGTAAGCCAGCACTAATTCAGTAGGAGACCTTTGGCAAGTCTCCCTTACACTGCTACTTCCAATAGAGCGCGCCCTAGTGGCTGCTGCTCTGCTCTGGCGCTTTGAGTCCGCAAGGAGAAAAGCGCAATATAAATGTTATTTGTCTTGTCTTGTCTAATGTATGCAGTACCTGGTGGTCATCTGTGCTGGGCTTTGAGGGGCAGGGCTGTGCAGTCTGGGTGGTCTCCTTGCAAGGCTCCGGGATCAGTTCCATGGCGGCGATCTGTGCGGGGCTATAAGTGGCAGGGCTGTGCAGTCTGGGTGGTTTCCTTGCAAGGCTCCGATATCAGTTCCATGGCGGCGATCTGTGCGGGGCTCTAAGTGGCAGGGCTGTGCAGTCTGGGTGGTCTCATTGCAGGGTTCCGGGATCCGTTCCATGGCGGGGTTCTGTGCGGGGCTCTGAATGGCACTGTTGCGCTTTCCGAATGGTCCCTCTGCATGAATCAGTGCTCTCCATGTGGATCGTTGCAGGGATCTGAGCAGCTGATGTTCGGCTCCATGCCTCTGGGATCGGCTCCATGGCAGGAATAAGTACTTAGCTCTGCTGGATGTTGAAGAGGCTGAAGCTCCGCCTCCTCCAATCACTCTACAGGCTCCTGCTGATTATTCTGCTGCCTCCACTACGTCATACTGAGCATCACATTTGCAGCTGCAGCACGAGTGAGGAGAGACGGGTACAGAACTACTGTACCACACTACATAATGGATATTGAGGGGCATAATAATTATACAGTATCGAGTGGCATACTGAGCATTTGCCAAAGTGTATACACTACGTTACCGAGTGTAGCATAATGAATGTGAATTCGGGGGGAGGGTGAGGAAGGTTCTGGGCACTATACTAAATCAATAATCAATGTGTGAATTCAGGAGGGGGAGGGGGGAGTTCTAGACACTAATTACAGTAATGTACCATAATTGAAGGGAGGAGGAAGGTCCTAGACACTATACCCCAAGTATGGTACTGTATGCAGTATGCATTGTTTTTTTTTTCTTAATTTCCTGCTCAAAATCTTTTTTTCTTAATTTCCTTCCTCAAAAACTAGGTGCGTCTTATACTCCGGTGTGTCCTATATTCCGAAAAATACGGTAGATACCCAAACTGTACCATGATGTTGAAAAAGGCAAGTGGTGTCATCTCTGGCACACAGCGTTGGGTCAAGGGTCTATCTGAACATGGATGCCTGGACTGCCAAGTCAGTCCCCACACACAGCATCTCTGCCTGCAGGCCACTTTACTGCCTTCTCCGCCACCACCAACCGGGTCCAGGACTCCAGGTGAATTCCTAAATTTTTAAGGCCGCTGCTATAATAATTTTTCTGGTGCATGTACATGCCTGCCTAATTTTTCTGGCTGCACTGCGGCTGCAACAACAAAACAAAAGGCATGTACATGTGTCAATTCCCCTTCATGATCGTTACCTTGCCGCGGTGAAGGGGCTTGCGTATCACAATGAAGCAATGACTGGCTATATGAGTGTGTTGGGGGGCACACCTGACCCAAGATAATAAGGTCGTTGCTTCATTGTGGACAGACCAAATTCGATCAGCTGGGCACTCAGTCACTGTTGTTCTGTCATTGAGCTACCTCAGCCCGACCATATGGGCTTGAAAACGCCATCACCTGCACTCTCGCCATAGTGTGCACCAGTCCAGCACGGCCATCATTACACAAAAGCTGTTTGCGGTGCATTACACAGTGAGTTTGGTTTGTCAGTGTGAAGCAGTACACCAATTACACTACCTTATTGATGTATACACACACAAGATGTTTTAAAGCACTTTAGGCCTCCAATTTAGCAATGCAATGTGATTTCTACTCTTAAAACTCTGCTGTGCGTCAAATCCAGAATTTTCCCCTGAACTTTTGGCGTGTATTGACGCTTCCTCCATTCACCCAGAATCGTACTCACTCCCTGCTAGGACAGTGGTACCTTAGGGCTCTTTTAAACAGCAAATGGCAAAATGCAAATGTAATGCAATTTTTACAATGCAATTTTCTAGCGATTTTCCTGCCATTGCGATTTTTTTGGATGCGAGAAATACAAGGAAAAATGTGGAAAAATACAGCATGCAGGACTTTTGCAATCAGTCAAAATAGGATCTACTAGAACAAAAGGGTCTTTGCGGTTTTCATTAATTTTGCTGATGTGATGTCCTTGTATTTTGCAATTTGCAAGCAAATGAAAAAATGCAGCAAAACCATATGTAGTATACAGCTTATAGGGCCCTTTTCTACAAAGAAAAACAATTGCAATCGCAAGCATGCTGCCATGCATTTGTGATTTTTTTCTATTTCTACTATCATGATTCTGATGCAATCAGACCGGTGTACAGCATAATTGCATTTGCTATTTGTGCAGGAAAATATTTTAAAAGCGCTTGATCAGGAAAAAAAATCACATAATGTTGTGATTGCTATGCAATTTGCCATTGCTCCTATAGTTTGTGTAGGAGCTCAAGCACACAAAATGCAGCAGGATGAAGATTACAATCAGGAAAAATCTCTTCCAGTCTTTTCCCCTAATCCTAAAAAAGAACAAAAAAAAAAAAGGACATAAGCCTAACTGATACTCACTTATTGTCAATTTATAGTTGAACATTCATGTAGTGTAGTGTAGTGGGGGTGTCTCAGCACCTTGCAGGGAAAAAAATATAGGAGACAAATACGGGAGCCCAATTGCGTAGTATATTAGTATGCAATTGAAAAAAAGGAATTTCAATAAATTACTACTCATAAAAGGAGGTTGCAAGGGCAACCAACCGTAGGAAGCAGGTGGAGACCATAAACCCGACTCCACTCGGGGTAGTCCCAGCCGTGACCTGTATGTGGTCGCTCTCCTTGAAAAAGTAGGGACAGGTGTCCACTGTGGGGCACCTAAAAACACACGATTGGTTCGCACGATGGCCAGGGGCCCCGGACCTCTCTCACTGGCCGGGGCCCCAAGGCCAATGCGCGAAACTTGGAAGGGAGTGCAGGTGGGCCTGGACCTCTCACACCCAGGCTCTGGACCTCTCACATCCAGAAAACCCACCAACACTGCCTCCATACTGAATGCTAAATTCGACACACACAAGCAATAGAACACAGCAATACATGCATGCAGCTACATTTGAGTCGTCAGCAGGTGCTCGTCAGCCAATCAGTATGCACTGTCATACACCCTTTACCTGCCATACCACATCTAGCAGCCATTAGCATTCAGGTGGGAGGCTTCAGTTGGACGCAAATCGCAAGATTGCGTCGCTAGCAGGACCGCCCCGTGCAGGCATCCCTCCCACAGTGGTTCCTCCCTAACCGCTCACCTGTCCGCCATGTCCTAGAGCTGAAAAAAAGACGTTTAAAAACACACGATTGGTTCGCACGATGGCCAGGGGCCCCGGACCTCTCTCACTGGCCGGGGCCCCAAGGCCAATGCACGATACCTGGAGGGGAGTGCAGGTGGGCCTGGACCTCTCACACCCAGGCTCTGGACCTCTCACATCCAGAAAACCCACCAACACTGCCTCCATACTGAATGCTAAATTCGACACACACAAGCAATAGAACACAGCAATACATGCATGCAGCTACATTTGAGTCGTCAGCAGGTGCTCGTCAGCCAATCAGGATGCACTGTCATACACCCTTTACCTGCCATACCACATCTAGCAGCCATTAGCATTCAGGTGGGAGGCTTCAGTTGGACGCAAATCGCAAGATTGCGTCGCTAGCAGGACCGCCCCGTGCAGGCATCCCTCCCGCACAATTGAAGGTAAAGAGCCGCCCTGGTTGAAATAAAAGCATCTAAAAACAGCTTAAAATCGAGGAAATAATATGAGGTGGCTTACCTCAATAATGAAATCCTTGTATATGACAAAAGATTTTTATTTAGCACAGGCAACGCGTTTCACGGGTCCAAGCCCGCTTCATCAGGCCAATAAAAGTGCCAAATGAACAAGTCGATATGGCAAAGGGAGGCTCCCATTTTAAGCTGTTTTTAGATGCTTTTATTTCAACCAGGGCACCTCTTTACTTTCAATTATTCATGTAGTGTGGCTGAGTGCTGGCACCTAAATCAAACACCTGGTTTCCAAAGTGGCATATACCTGCTAATTTGCATTTGGTGGTGAAACACAATGTCCAAATTCACAGGCACACTATTCACCCACGTTTCTAATGTGGACTCTATGCTATATTTAGGATTTGAAGGGATTCTTGGTCCTTTCTACACTTCCTACAAAAATTAAAATAATAATAGCACTCCAAAATCTTATTTATATCATTTTGGGAAATTGTGACAGTGTGCTGTTTCAACTTAGTTAGCACTAGTTATAAATTGTAATCTTTGTTTACCGACTGCCATCCACAAGTGCCATTTGGCTACAATTACATGCAGCTGAATGGAAGCATTTGGTAACACCGCACATGTCAAGTTTGACATGCGGTGGCATTACCCAGCAGCAAAAAAAGTCTCATGTTGCAAACACCATGCTCAGATGCATCTCCTTGGCCTTTCCAAAGCCTGTGCGGACCACTAGCAAGTGCCCAACTGGTGTACGGGAGCAGCTGACAGGTGGTAAATTCCCTGCCTGTCAGCTGCTCATAGAAAGAGGTCGTAACATTGCAGTGCTTATTTATGTACATTTAATTATGTACAGCCATTATCCTGTCAGCCCCAATACCTACATCACTTACCCCTCCCACTGCCAGCAATAACATTTACATCGCTCTTTCTCTCCTACCATACTCTCTTCTCTCTACTCATGAACTATTCTTATTTCTTAAATCACACATACCTTCCTCCACGTCTCTTAACCTCCCTGGCGCTAAGCCCGTGCTGAGCACGGGCTATGCCGCCGGGAGGCACCGCTCAGGCCCCGCTGGGCTGATTTGCATAATTTTTTTTTGCTGCACGCAGCTAGCACTTTGCTAGCTGCGTGCAGTGCCCGATCGCCGCTGCTACCCGCCGATCCGCCGCTATACGCGTCGCCGCAGCCGCCCCCCCCCCCAGACCCCGTGCGCTGCCTGGCCAATCAGTGCCAGGCAGCGCCGTGGGGTGGATCGGAGTCCCCTTTGACGTCACGACGTCGATGACATCGGTGACGTCATCCCGCCCCGTCGCCATGGCGACGGGGGAAGCCCTCCAGGAGATCCCGTTCTTTGAGGGGCTGGGGGGATGCCGCTGAGCAGCGGCTATCATGTAGCGAGACCTCGTCTCGCTACATGAAAAAAAAAAATAATTTAAAAAAAACGTATTTGCTGCCCCCTGGCGGATTTTGCCAAACCGCCAGGAGGGTTAAACAGCCCTCTGTCACATACAAATCACATCCTCACCTCTCTAATCTCTGCCTACATTCTCCTACTTGTTGCTGAGGACATATCACCCAATCAAGGACCCTCTCCCAGACCTCACTGCACTAAATACCACATCCCGCACTGACTGTCCTCACTCCTCCACATACATTAACCGATGTAACCTGATCACCATTCCTTGCCTTCCCTCCCATATTTGGGGCCCTCTGGAATGCACGCTCTGTAGTCAATAAACTAGCCCACATCCATGATCTGTTCATCACTAATGCTTTCACCTTCCTGGGGCTCACTGAGACATGGCTAACCCCATCTGATACTGTGTCTCCAGCTGCCCTTTCCTACGGTGGCCTCAAGTTTAGCCACACACCTAGATCGGGTGACAAACATGGGGGTGGGAATTCTTCTTTCTGAACACTGCTCCTTTACACCACTTTCACCTGCACCTTCTCTGGCTTTCTCTTCTTTTGAGGCTCATGCTGTCCGCATCTACTCCCCTCACCACTTCCAGGTTGCTGTCATCTACCGTCCTCCTGGACCAGCTTCCACCTTCATTGAGCACTTTTCCACATGGCTTCTCCACTTTCTATCCACCAACATTCCTTCCATTATCATTGGGGACTTTAACATCCCCATAGACACCAACTGTTCCACTACCACAAAATTCCTCTCACTCACCTCATCCTATGACCTCTCCCAGTGGTCCTCAACTTCCACTCACAAAGATAGCCACACTTTGGACCTAGTTTTTACCCGGCTCTGCCCAGTTTCCACATTTAACAACTTTTCATTCCCACTTTCAGATCACAATCTCATAACTTTTACAATCAGCCCCTCCCTGTCTCCTCCAGCTACTATAGTGATCATAGTGGCCAGATAGTGTAATGGTTAAGGGCTCTGCCTCTGACACAAGATACCTGGGTTTGAATCTCGGCTCTGCCTGTTCAGTAAGTCAGCACCTATTCAGTAGGAGACCTTGGACAAGGCTCCCTAACACTGCTACTGCCTATAGAGCATGTCCTAGTGGCTGCAGCTCTGGTGCTTTGAGTCCACCAGGAGAAAAGCGCAATATAAATGTTCTGTATTTGTTTGTTGTTTGTTTGTTTGTTAGTGCAGCCATCACGCTTATGCAGGAATTATCGCAACCTCGACCTCTGCTCCCTAGCTGATTCTCGAAAAACCCCGGGGCTCCCTGTCATCCTACACTGACCCCGAGTCACCATCCATCTACTACTCCACCACAGTCACCGCTGTCATAAACACAGCCACCCCTCTCACCAACTTCCGCCCCTGCCACATCAACAGACAGCCCTGACTGACTGAACCCATCAAACAATTGAAAAGACAGTCCAGGGCAGCAGAACGGCAGTGGAGATAAAGCTCCAATGCAGACGACTTCGTCCACTATAAAAACAGGCTGATCCAGCTCAGGGACGCTCTCTCACTTGCAAAGCAGTCATACTTCTCTACACTTATTTCTTCACAATCCCATAACCCTAAACACCTTTTTAAAATCTTCAGCTCTCTTCTCCACCCCCCGCCTCCCCCTACAACCACATGCTTGTCTGCAGAATACTTTGCAGCATATTTTGTGAGCAAAATTGAAACACTAAAGAACAGCTTTCAAAAGCAACCCTCTTCATTGGTCCAATCACCTCTTCCTTTTTCCTCTCTGCCTGGCAGCTCCCCTACTATCAACTATCCCTCTCCACATAACCACTCACTCACTCAAACCTCCTCCCTAACGATCTTCTCCGCCTTAACTGAACAGCGTCTTTCTTCACTAATCTCTAAAGCTCATCTTACTACATGCGCCTTGGACCCTATTCCCTCTCATCTTATCCCCCAGCTCTCCTCCCCCCTCATTCCTGCTTTAACAACACTGTTGATCCTTTCCATCTCAACTGGCTTTTTCCCCTCTTCATTTAAACAAGCTATCATAACACCCCTAATGAAAAAAACCTCCTTAGACCCTACTGTCCTTTTTAATTACCGCCCAGTCTCTCTCCTTCCCTTTGCCTCCAAACTGCTGGAACGCCACATTTACTCTGAGTTGTCTAACTTTCTCTCTGCAAATTTCCTGTTGGACCCCTTCCAGTTTGGCTTCCGCCCTCAACACTCTATGGAAAACGTTCTCACTAAGGTTGCCAAGGACCTCCTAGTTGTGAAAGCCAAAGGCAGATTTTCGCTACTAATACTCCTAGATCTGTCCTCCGCCTTCGACACTGTTGATCATATCCTACTTCTCCAGACCCTCTCAACACTGGGAATCAAGGGCCTAGCACACTCTTGGATCAACTCTTACCTGTCTGGATGTTCCTTCATGGCCTCCTATGCCAATGCCAACTCCTCTCCACGCCCACTGTCTGTGGGAGTACCCACAAGGGTCCATCCTTGGACCCCTCCTCTTTTCCATTTACACCCATGGCCTGGGACAAATAATAAGCTCTTTTGGGTTTCAATATCACCTCTGTGCTGATGACACCCAAATGTATTGTTCTGCCCCAGACCTCTCCACACTACTATCAAAAGTCCCCGAATGTCTATCCGCTGTATCTACATTTATGTCATCCCGCTTCCTTAAACTCAATATGAGCAAAATGGAGATTGTGATATTTCCACCTTCGCTCTCTGTTCCACCTCCCATTGTCACAATCAATGTAGATAACACCCCAATAGCATCAACCCCCAAAGCTCGTTGCCTAGGGGTAACTCTGGACTCTGAGCTCTCCTTTAAACCACATATTAACACTTTAACTACCTCCTGCTACTTCCATCTCAAAAACATTTCCAGAATCCGTCCCTTGCTTTCACAAGAAGCAACTAAAATGCTTGTGTATGCCCTAATCATCTCCCCTCCCGTCTTGACTACTGCAACACGCTACTCTGTGGTCTACCAAAAAGCAGACTGGCACCTCTCCAATCCCTACTAAACTGCGCTGCCCATCTCATCGACCTCTCTTCTAGATCCTCTGGGGCAGTCTCTCTCTGCCAATCCCTCCATTGGTTATCAGTTGCCCAAAGGATCCAGTTTAAACTTCTCACACTTGCATACAAAGCTCTACACAAGCTATCGCCTCCATACATTTCCTCTTTAATCTACAGATACCTCCCTGCCCGGACCGTCCATTCCTCACAGGAGACCCTTTTCTCCTTCAGCCTAGTCACCTCCTCTCACTCTCGCATCCAAGACTTCTCACAGGCTATCCCTTTCCTTTGGAACTCTCTCCCTCAGCCGGTTCGTCATGCCACAAGTCTGGAAACCTTCAAATGTACTCTGAAAACACACCTGTTCAGACAAGCCTATAATTTGCTATAGGCAGCACTGAAGGCACACTGGCTCACCCACTAATCCTTGTGTTTCCTTCCCTTTTGTTTCCTCCCCACTACACTCTAGATTGTAAGCTCGCAAGGGCAGGGACCTCCTCCTAGTGTTTCTCATACTGCTGTAATTTTAACATATGTACATGTACCAACTACACATCAACTATGTATGTATTTGTATTTAGTCTATTCAATGTCATGACTGTACAGTGTCTTGTATTTCTTATGTATATTTGTTCCCCATTATTTGTTTGTACTATGTACAGTGCTACGGAAGATGTTGGCGCTATATAAATAAAAAATAATAATAAAATAATAATAATGTATTTATTTATTTGCAAAGGTTGTATTTTTGTGTTTATAGCACTATTTTGGTTACTTGTAAAAATATTACTTGTATAAACGCATGCAAATTGTACTAGCAAACAGACAATTATTATAAAGAAATGGTGCTATATTTCAGGCAAATTAACAATATATACAAAGGAAAATCCCCCTTACATTAAACACACAGCTATCATACCTGAATGTGTCCTAACTGAATTATACATATTTACCGTAATTGTAAAATAGTTAAATTAACCCTCCTGGCTGTCTATTAAAAACCGCCAGGGGGCAGCGCTGCCGTTTTTTTGCTTTTTTTTTTTTTTTAAATCATGTAGCGAGCCTAGGACTCGCTACATGATAGTCGCTCATCCCCCCAGCCCCTCCGATCGCCTCAGGCGATAGGCGATCAGGAAATCCCGTTCAAAGAACGGGATTTCCTGGAGGGCTTCCCCCGTCGCTATGGCGACGGGGCGGGATGACGTCACTGACGTCATGGACGTTGTGACGTCTAAGGGAATCCCGATCCACCCCTCAGCGCTGCCTGGCACTGATAGGCCAGGCAGCGCAGGGGTCTGGGGGGGCTCTGCAGCGACGCAGATAGCGGCGAATCGGCGTGTACCGGCAGCAATCGATGTGCTCACGCAGCTAGCAAAGCTAGCTGCGTGCAGCAAAAAATAATTGTGCAAATCGGGCCGGCAGGGCATGAGAAAACCTTCTGCGCGGCTTACCACAAACTGCGTTCGGGGTTACCGCCAAGAAGGTTAAGCTTTGCTGATTCACTCGCAACTTGTCTGCTGTTGCAAATACTTTGTGTTAGCGCTCAGACCTTAGATAGATCCGGTGTGCTTTGATCCGAGAGGAAACCAGGGATTTCACACAGTGATAGGATTTGTTTGATAGCTGTAATTATATTCGGAATACTGTTTATTATCTGTGTCTAGGGCTCGCTACATGATAGTCGCTGCTCAACGGCATCCCCCCAGCCCTTCCGATCGCCTCCGGCGATAGGCGATCAGGAAATCCCGTTCAAAGAACGGGATTTCCTGGAGGGCTTCCCCCGTCGCCATGGCGATGGGGCGGGATGACGTCACCGACGTCATGGACGTCGTGACGTCTAAGGGAGACCCGATCCACCCCTTAGCGCTGCCTAGCGCTAATGGGCCAGGCAGCGCAGGGGTCTGGGGGGGGGGGGGGCTCTGTGGCGGCGCGGATAGCGGCGAATTGGCGCGAGGCGGCGGCGATCGGTGTGCTGACACAGCTAGCAAAGTGCTAGCTGCGTTCAGCAAAAAAAAAATTACACAGATCGGCCCAGCAGGGGTTACCACCAGGAAGGTTAAACAGCATGGCTAAAACTTTCATATTAAAAATAAAAGTTCAGTTAACGCTCTACAAGAAATCCTTACACAAAATAGTAAAAAAGCTAAAGAAACAATACAGTATCATAAATAATAATTATTACTACAACCGACTGCTTAATTAGATGCATCAACTGTCCTCATTTCGGAAAGAAAAATCCCAAGTGTCATTATAATCCATATTAATTCATAAGAAATCACATATTGTATAGATAACAAGCTAGGAATAATTATGTGTCAGACTAATTCTCCATAATAGTCAGAAAAAAGGTCTGAATTATTCCACAGTGTTCCTGCCAGTTCATTCATGTGCTGCTAAGAAAACCAGTGAGTGTCACCGCAACTGTACTTTGGTAGCTCATCAATACATTCATTCATTTTTATACTGTAGACTTGCACAAGGGATCTCAGTATACTAGCAGATTAGGAATTTTGTAGAGATGAGCAGACATACCTCGGTTTGTTGTTTTTTTAAAAGACAGTTCTAATAAACAGGTCAAAAAGTTTGTGGGATTCAGAAAGCATCTCAGATGTTAAAAGCCTTCCCCAATTAAGTAAATAACTAAAAGATAGTGTTGTACAAATGTGACTCATCAATTTAAGGGTGTTTTTTCTGAACAGGGCTAACACTTTGTATGTAGTGGGTGTCCGCAGTTTCCACCCTATGTATTGCATCCCTGCTCAGCTGAAGGATGACTAAATGCGGTGTCCCAGCACTCCATTACAAGTTCCAAGTAGTAGTAGTAGTGGAGCACTCCTCGAAATATCTGTGACGTGCCTAAATATAATCTCTTTTATTGGCACATAACCGCTATCATAATGACGTTTCAGGGCAGCCGCCCCTTTATCAAGCTAAGCTGTTTGCCATCAAGTTTACAAATGACATACATACTCTTTTTATATACCCAACATGGCTGACTTGTGACCAATCACAACAAATTACTGACATCCACCAATCCTGCAGTCCGTCCTCAGAGCGGACCTAATGGGGAACTACACTGGTCACATTCCATAGGATCATTTGAATGTGTGCCCTCCCATTCCTCCTCCACTTACCTATTGCTGCGAGGCAGAGACACGCCTACGTGTCAGGATACGTATGGCCGCATCTCCCAGCCGGCCGCCAACCTGGCGGACCAGATGGGGAACTAGCACACGTAACATGGGAAGGCATCCTACGCAAATATTTATATGGCTGTATATGAGGAAATGTTTGTATATTCCAGTTCTCTTTTCAGACAATATGCAGTACAGTGGTTTCGATATATTGATGATATATTTTGCATCTGGGCGGGGCCACATTCAACCCTTGTTGAGTTCATCGCGGAGTTGACCTCTAAATGTAAAGAGATTAGACTTACTCTGCACACGTCAATGAAGCAGGTCAGTTTTCTGGACACCTTAATTAGTGTCCGAGAGGGTAGACTGGTTACAGACCTCTATACCAAGCCCACGGATGTAAACTCCCTCTTACATTTTGGGAGTTTCCACCCGTGGGCCACTAGGAGGTCTGTCCCGTTGGGTCAATTTCAAAGAGTGCACAGGATAGTTGGGTTGGATGAGGTCAGGACACAGAGACTTGATGAGATACAGGATACATTTTTACATAGAGGCTACCCAGTCGATGTTGTACAATCAGCACGTGATAGAGTCGTTGGGGGAGGAGAAGGTAGAGTTAGACATAGGGATAATAGTCAGAGGTTGCCCTTTGTTACTAAGTATAATACTGAGAGTGACAATATAGCTAAGATTATCAGACGCCACTGGCATTTACTCACAGAAAGTTTTCCTGAAATACAGCAGTTTAGATATCCACCCATCATCTCATACAAAAGAGCGCCAAACTTGAGAGACCAATTGGTCCGTGCTGATATGTGGTGTAACAGGGTTGGTCAGTCAAGATCTAGTCGCATGGGTACATTTCCCTGTATGAATTGTGTTCACTGTAGTTCAGTGATTAAAGGTCAATTTATCCAGCATCCACATTCAGGTGTCAAATTTAAGATACATGATTGTTTTACATGTGATTCATCATTTGTAGTATATGCACTTAAGTGCCCGTGTGGCCTTTTATATATTGGACAGACAACACAAAAAAATTAAGAAAAGACTATCTTCACACAAACATGCGATTATAGAATCCTTGACTGACCAGGCTGTTGCTTTTCATTTCCAGCAGGCTGGCCATCAGGTCAGTCAGCTGAGATATATGATTATTGAATCTGTTGCACCCCTAAGGAGGGGTGGAGATAGAGTTAAGAGGCTGTTATACAGAGAGGCATTTTGGATCAAAAAACTTGACACTATGGAGCCTCGGGGGTTAAACCGAGAGCTTGATCTTCTACCATTTATTTGATATGTTGGTCTAGATGCCCTTCTGTCTGACAGCCCATGGATTCTAGTTGAATGTGTATCTTTCAGCTTTGATTTTTACTTTTTATTTTTTTATTTTTTTCATTTAAATGCTATTTAATTCTATGCATGTGTACAACACAGTAATCATTTAGTAAGCTTCCCGCGATGGTGTTGTCAGAATTCTAGCGGTTTTATTTATGCAGGAAAATATGTCATATGTATATGTGTTAAGTTTTAATGTTCTATGCAAAATTTCATGGTAAAGTGAAAAGTTAGAGTACTTTATATTGCTCTGTGACATAGCATATTCCAGGCTGTGAGGCCTATAAGATTATTCTAGTTACAAAAAGTTAGAGCATTCTTGTTTATACTAGTGCGTGGCCATCACATTTAAAGAGGCTTCTGTGTGAAAACAGAAAAGCAAGTTAAACTTACATTACTGCAGTAATTATAAATGCATATAATTATTACACACAGATATTATTAATCTTAATATTAATGATCAATACAGACCCTTTAAAGAAAGAAATAGTTATTGTTAAACCCTATATAATAGAATCTATTACTTTAAAATATATTTAAAAGCTAGTGATGATTTGGGTCTGTGAAACCTTCTTGTGAGATTGTTTTAGTTTTAGAAGATGTTGACATGTTTCTTAGCTTGAAGGCCAAGGCCAGCAAAACATTTCCCAGACAGAGAAAGTCAAAATATGAGAGATATAAAATATAAAACAAAGGGTTTTCCCAATTAGTTAAAGATGACTCCATGATGCCATCTGGCGTCGACATTATTAATACTGTTTGTTATTTGTTATGAAATGCTGACCTCTGCCGGTTGAATTTAGATATTTATTTCTTCATCAGAAAGACAAATATATAGACATTGATTTTATATTATTAAGATTTAATATGTAATTATTCCTTATATGATTCATTGTTTTAAGAAGAATTATATAAATAAGTATATTAGAAGCCCTGTATGTTTTAATAAGCCTTAAATTGCTGAAGGCTCTTGCAGGTCTGTGTTAGTGTCAATCTGACCTGGGAAAGTACCAAGACATTCCTACATAATTAACAGGGAACACTTTATCAGAAATGCGTCATGAATGACATTGTTTAGTCTCCATGTCTGGGTCAGCCAACAGACAAGATGACTGTTGACGTCCATTTTTAATTACGTGCGTCAGAAATGACCTAAACAAAATGTCAAGCACTCCAAATGATGTTAATTCCCACAAGATAAGGTAATTAAGAATTTATAAACAATAATATTGTGACTTAGGTAATCAAAACATGATAAAGCATTGACGCACGAAAGCTTTAGCCAATCAGAACCTGGGATCCAGGGAAAGTCCAGATTAGGCAGCCATATTGCCTCCAACCCCTATAAAAGTAGAAGCTGAAAGCTCATAGTTTGCAGAAGCCCAACAATCTCCTGAGAAGACACATGAGGCAGAAGCTACCTTCCCACAAGTGGTTCTAGATGCTGAAGAGATGTCAGAGAAGGGGTAATATGCTTAATATTCTGGTCATTTACTTTATTAATTTTTCAGCATTAAGTTTTATTAAGATGTTAGCAACAAGTTTTTAGAAGCTATTTTTTATGCTATTTCTTTAAGAAGATTACTACAAGTTTTACACAGCTACTAGATACACAGCTATTGATACAGATGAGACTACTTTTGATCTTATTCTACATATTATATTCTTTTTTGAATGTGCTTAGAAGATTGATGATCGCTTGGCTATAAAGCCTTGATAAGATAGAATACTGTTATCAGGAAACACTACTTGGAACTGTTCATATTTTGTATATATGCTGTATGATAAGCAAATACAATTTTTTATAAATAAAATCATACACTGAGTGCTCTGATTCATTTCAAGGTATACCGTCAATCTATAATTACTGTTATAGAGGGTTCAGACCCCACTATGCCGGATTTATATGATAGCAACGCTTTAAGGGCTGGTCCTTTACTGAGTTGGCAATCATGAGAAAGGCAAGAACCGCTCAGGTTTTTGACAGTTGGCGCCCAACAGTTGATGGTTATCTTGATTGTTATCTTGAAGTATACTTTCTATGGTGGAACTATAGACCATAGTTTTCTATCGCGATAAGAGAATTTAAAAAAACTTATATACTCAAATATAGAGTTGGATATGCATATGAAGCATCCAAAATCTGAAGCAAAGAAGGAAGATATTCTTATGCTTTAAAATCTCATAGAAGAGAATTACTAATGAGCAAACTCAGTTTATAGTCTATGAAATGACTTAGAAAAGAAAATAAATACTTTGACCTATTGAACCTAAGAAAAGGAATAGCGCTACATGTACTTTTCTGACAAAATGAAGCAGATTACATTAGAGCAGCATACTGAAGCAGAGTAGATAGCTACACATTATGAAAATGGCTACCTTAGAAGTGCAGAAAAACTTTTTGAGACAAGCTCAGTGAAAAGAAAAATGAGACAGCAGTTTTTGTCAAACAAAGAACATTTTTTTTTTTATATATACGTAAGAGATTCTACTATCAAGAGAATTAACATTGTTTTTTTATACTAGGGAATTGAACAGACTTTGTGATGAAAGCAAAAGCTCCTATAAATAACTTTTTTGAAAAAAAAAGAGAAAAATCCTGTTTTAAAGATGTATGGCTCTTTAAATGTAGAAGACTACAGATACAAGACAAGTTACAGCAGACATAAATGAGATGTAAGAAGACATTTTTATTTTTGTAATTTTTTTATGAGAACAAGCATCTTTAGTGTGTGGTTAGCACTACCAGATGCCGACATAGGAGAAGACAAGACAATCCTCCAACTGACAGCAACACAACATGCATTCAGAGATAGACTTAAAGACATATGACACTTGATTTTTTTTTTCTCTCGAGAATACAAATGAAAGATTTTTTTTATTTGACTGCTGATCTCAGTTTTTTTGTTGAAGATAAGAAAGAAAGAAAAAAAAAGCCTACTACAGTCTTTTTATACAGACATTAATAAGCTATTATGCCAATAAGTAAAAGAAGAACACACTAGTAAAGATTCAAGTAGTGAAGATTGAAGTTTTTTTTGGTTTTTTTATTTTTTTATCATGAGAAGCTAAAAGAGTGATGAAGACTCATATATAGCAGCTGCCATGTTGAGATGTAACGGATGAACATACAGAAGTGACCGTTAAAGAAGATTTAAATTTTTATAGTCCTAGCCTCAAGGGGGGAAATATCTACTCATTTTTGAGGCTAGATCCTATTAAGAAGCATCAAGAGACTCTATTTTTGTGACTACATTATACTAAGAAGGTTTCACTAAAGAAGAATTGAAAATGTTGTTATTGGAGCTTGGAAGTCTCACAAGATAATCTCTTTTGTCTGAACCAAAGAAGACTCCAAACAAGCATTCCTTGCAGGCACCCAGAAGAAACCCGCTAAGATAAAGCGATGAAAGCCACATGCTAGAAGACTATGCAAAGACATCAACATGAAGACAAGCCATTTGATGAGGCTATGTTATAAGAAGCTCTGATCTGAAAACAGCTGAAGAAGAAACAATTGGAACTGGAGTAACCAAAGAAGTGTGAGGACTAAGCCGTACTTTTACTTCTTTAACAACTCCAACCACTGGTTGACGCACCAGCTGAGAGAAGATCGAGACAAAACTAAGAGAAAAGTGGGTCTGAAGGAATACAAGAAAAGAAGACCAGAAAGAAGAATACATCAGGTTAAAAGATAAATGAGATTATCAGGTGGGTGAAGAGAGAGCATTACAAGATGGATATATTCAGTTTTTACAGATAAATCTGATGAACTATAAGAGGACAAGATTTTTGACATAGAAAATACCAGAAGTTGAGTGAAAGAAGGTTTTGATACTACATTAGGATTTGAAACTACAATAGAGGCTGTTACATCATATCAAGATTTCAAGATCAAGACTAAGATGTCAAGATTATCCAGTTTTAGAAGAAGACAGCCAATGTAGAAGTTTTTGAAAAAGACTGATAGATATACATAGATATTCTATTTTTGATTCCGTATATGAAGAAGATGTGGAAGACATAGATTTTTCTACCTATGCAGCAATATACTGCCATGCTACAAATACAGAAGCAGATGCAATAAAGATTTATGAGAAGTTACAGGAAGAAAGCCATACTACAGGAGAAACAAGGAGATAACTGTTCACAATAATGACACACAGCAATCAAGCTGGTACTACAGAAGACTGCACTAAACTACATTATATGTACAAGATGATTAAAGGCCTAATGTGAAGAATGAATACTGGATTGATGAAGACTTTTTTAAATACATGAAGGAGAAAAGAAGTTATGTACACCAAGAGACTGGAAGAGAAATCCATGCCTTAGGTAATCGATTGACGAAGTTCAAGAAGAACAATTTCAAGATGAATGCTCTATTCAAGAAGTGTAACACTGAGGACAACAGTTAACTAAAGTGATGAACAGATAACAAGAGAAAATGTTTTTGTACATGAACAAGGATTACTGATGTCAAGCTATGATAAAAGCCATGACACACATGAAGCCACAAATGAAGACATGTATGATATGCTATTGATGGATTTTAATACACAGCTTAAAAGAAAGTTTTTTTATTTCAGAAGAAGAAAATGAACACTTTTCAAAGAGAAGACATATCTTAACATTTACAGAAAATGGATAATACTACTTTGATTTTTAAAAGACAAACTAAGATGAACTTAAGAAAAGACATAAGCAAGAAGAGAAGGAAACTGCTGTTATAAGTTTGAACACTAGAGCAAACTAGTAAGAATGCACCCAGCACCATATAGCATCAATAATATTTTTCTTTTTGAACCACAAGTGGGAAGGTAGTAGTGAGTTAGTTTTTTATGCTGAAAATTTACCAGAATGTTGCATATTACTTTCTGTGTCTTCCCCTTCTCTCCTCTTCCTTTTTATTTTTTCTCATAGGTGCTGAGAACAATATAAATTATCCACAAAAATGCCCATACAATGGGGTTTGCTGTACTTGATACATTTGATGACTACAAAAGCCGAACTTTGCAACTTACAAGGAAGACTTCAAAATAAATTGAACTTGATGCATCAACAGTATGCCCAGCGCCTGAACAAGAGTGACTGCTGGATTTGCTCATACAGCCTTTATGCTTGAAGATGATGCCCAACCTAGCCATTCCAGTACAATCTGAAGAGTTGGAAACCCGAGTGCCTGGAGGAAACCCACACAGACACCGAGAGCACATACAAACTCCTTTCAGACCCAGCACTGCAAGGCGAGAGCATTAACCTCTACACTACTGTACTGCTCACATGACGTTAAAGAAAAAAATCTTTAGAAACATTCAAATATGCAATACATGGACAATTAAAAGAGATAATCCAATTCACCAGAATAAAGGACAGTTTAACATTTGTTTGAATTCCAAGAGAGATGAAAATATCCTAAATGATGAAAAGATATGTTCAGCAAGGGACTATCATAAATCTGCACACAGCTCTGCATAGTGAATGAAACTGTACTAAATTGCAACCCGACTGATAATGAAAATAATACAACGTTCCGTTTAATAATACAACTTGGAGATGACCGTTGTTACTCATCCTTTTTCAAGTTTCAAGAAAGCATCCTGGGACAAATGAAATTGCCCTATGACTGGTTCTAGCATACAAGTTATTGCCTAATGGTGGAAAAAGAAGATGCACCATAACAAGAGGAACACCCACTACATGACTTGAAGAGCAAGAACAGTTCAAATGCCAATTAAATACCTAAATCGTATATATACAAGCGAAGTACTGAAGAAACTAAGAGAGTGAAACGCCTTCAAGTGCCATGGTATGCAAAGACTGTCGTACACGCTAGACTTAAAGATGCAAGATGACTTAGCTATAGTCAACTCAGAAAATATAGAGTTAAATGCGAGACTATTTGATAATATTACAGATGAAATGTTCTAAACAACCTGAACTGTCAATAATGAGCTAAAGCGGCAGACTTAACTGCTAGTAAAACAATGGACTGATACTAGATTGTTGTAAAGCAGCACAAGGGGGGATCCTTACTACATATAAGATTTACAGATATTTGACTGAAAGCTATATGAACCATATGATACCTGTTAAAGAAGTTTCCAGAAAAGAAAATTCTGAATGACTACTGATTCCAATACTAATGAATGATTAGTGCGGAGAACTACTTCAATCAGAGAGAAGATCTACACATGACATATCCAGGATCAAGCGTGTAACTACATTAAATATTGCCATGAGAAGAGACTGTGCTTAACAAGAAAATAATCGTACATCACACTTAATCTACAGAATAATCTATCACATTTGACTTTTTGCGGAAGTAAACATGCAAGATTTACATACAAGAATGCTGACATTCTACAACATAAGTTTCAAGAGACTTTTAATTCAACAGTAAAGATCCTAATTAATTCAAGAGAGAGAATTACTCCTAAATATTGGAAACATGAAGTGGAGAAGCAACTTCAACAATGAGATGTTAATATATATGTTTTATTGAGAATATATTTGAAAACAGCTACTGCAACTAGCTAGCTTGCAATTTGAATTGCTAAAGAACTTTTGCATGCCTACATTTTTGATATGATATCTATATTTAAATAGAAAAATGATATTTTATGGGATTCTGCTGGTAAACTACACATACTTTATTTTACTACATACCATTTGTGAAAGAAACCTTGTGATATAAGAAAGGTGTAATTAACTGTATTAATACATAATACTAACCAACTAACTAATTAACCTATTGTAAGCTAACAATAAAATGTTGAATGTATTGTGTTCAAAAGAACCTAGGGGCCACATGAACGGTATAATTCCTATTTATACATTTTGAACTTTAAGTTCTACCACATGTTTTAAAATGGGTGACAAATATTGCCTAGCTACCACAGTGATAGAAACTACAAATTCATGGGTGAATCCATACATATGTCATATATAAAGACTATAGCCATATGTAGACCAGCAAAATATGTTTATTGGAGAAGATATTAATCTTACTATTGAGTCTATTGTCAGGCAGGCAACACAGCTGACAATGCTACTTAATGAGCAAGGTTTTGCATGAATGAAAGATTGCATTACTTTTAATTTTGATTATAGAATTTTCTTTTTATGGAGATCGCTAATCATCTGCCATCATTTTCCTGCAAGGGGGATGTCAGAATTCTAGCGGTTTTATTTATGCAGGAAAAGATGTCATATGTATATGTGTTAAGTTTTAATGTTCTTTGCAAAATTTCATGGTAAAGTGAAAAGTTAGAGTACTTTATATTGCTCTGTGACATAGCATATTCAAGGCTGTGAGGCCTATAAGATTATTCTAGTTACAAAAAGTTAGAGCATTCTTGTTTATGCTAGTGCGTGGCCATGACATTTAAAGAGGCTTCTGTGTGAAGACAGAAAAGCAAGTTAAACTTACATTACTGCAGTAATTATAAATGCATATAATTATTACACACAGATATTATTAATCTAAATATTAATGATCAATACAGACCCTTTAAAGAAAGAAATAGTTATTGTTAAACCCTATATAATAGAATCTATTACTTTAAAATATATTTAAAAGCTAGTGATGATTTGGGTCTGTGAAACCTTCTTGTGAGATTGTTTTAGTTTTAGAAGATGTTGACATGTTTCTTAGCTTGAAGGCCAAGGCCAGCAAAACATTTCCCAGACAGAGAAAGTCAAAATATGAGAGATATAAAATATAAAACAAAGGGTTTTCCCAATTAGTTAAAGATGACTCCATGATGCCATCTGGCGTCGACATTATTAATACTGTTTGTTATTTGTTATGAAATGCTGACCTCTGCCGGTTGAATTTAGATATTTATTTCTTCATCAGAAAGACAATTATATAGACATTGATTTTATATTATTAAGATTTAATATGTAATTATTCCTTATATGATTCATTGTTTTAAGAAGAATTATATAATAAGCTTTATATTTAAATAAGTATATTAGAAGCCCTGTATGTTTTAATAAGCCTTAAATTGCTGAAGGCTCTTGCAGGTCTGTGTTAGTGGGAAAGTACCAAGACATTCCAACATAATTAACAGGGAACACTTTATTAGAAATGCGTCATGAATGACATTGTTTAGTCTCCATGTCTGGGTCAGCCAACAGACAAGATGGCTGTTGACGTCCATTTTTAATTACGTGCGTCAGAAATGACTTAAACAAAATGTCAAGCACTCCAAATGACGTTAATTCCCACAAGATAAGGTAATTAAGAATTTATAAACAATAATATTGTGACTTAGGTAATCAAAACATGATAAAGCATTGACGCACGAAAGCTTTAGCCAATCAGAACCTGGGATCCAGGGAAAGTCCAGATTAGGCAGCCATATTGCCTCCAACCCCTATAAAAGTAGAAGCTGAAAGCTCATAGTTTGCAGAAGCCCAACAATCTCCTGAGAAGACACATGAGGCAGAAGCTACCTTCCCACAAGTGGTTCTAGATGCTGAAGAGATGTCAGAGAAGGGGTAATATGCTTAATATTCTGGTCATTTACTTTATTAATTTTTCAGCATTAAGTTTTATTAAGATGTTAGCAAGAAGTTTTTAGAAGCTATTTTTTATGCTATTTCTTTAAGAAGATTACTACAAGTTTTACACAGCTACTAGATACACAGCTATTGATACAGATGAGACTACTTTTGATCTTATTCTACATAACACAACTGTTATATTCTTTTTTGAATGTGCTTAGAAGATTGATGATCGCTTGGCTATAAAGCCTTGATAAGATAGAATACTGTTATCAGGAAACACTACTTGGAACTGTTCATATTTTGTATATATGCTGTATAATAAGCAAATACAATTTTTTATATAAAATCATACACTGAGTGCTCTGATTCAATTCAAGGTATACCGTCAATCTATAATTAATGTTATAGAGGGTTCAGACCCCACTATGCCGGATTTATATGATAGCAACGCTTTAAGGGCTGGTCCTTTACTGAGTTGGCAATCATGAGAAAGGCAAGAACCGCTCAGGTTTTTCACAGTGTCATCAAGCTATGTGCACCAGTTTAACTCTGGTCCCTCCCCTCTTTGTCTCCTCTCCTTGTCTTTAGATTATGACAGCTATTAAATACATTTGTACGCATGTTCTGTATAGTTGCCCCCTGCCTCTTTCTAGTGTTGGGCGAACAGTGTTCGCCACTGTTCGGGTTCTGCAGAACATCACCCTGTTCGGGTGATGTTCGAGTTCGGCCGAACACCTGACGGTGCTCGGCCAAACCGTTCGGCCATATGGCCGAACTAAGAGCGCATGGCCGAACGTTCCCCGAACGTTCGGCTAGCGCTGTGATTGGCCGAACGGGTCACGTGGTTCGGACCCGAACGCGCTCTGATTGGCCGAACTGTCACGTGGTTCGGGTAAATAAATACCCGAACCACGTCATATCTCCGCCATTTGTCTGTGGGTTTAGCTTTGGGTAGGCAGGCAGGGTAGTTCGCGCTCCAGCCACGCTAGCCAGGGTCCCCCCCAGTCATTGTGTGTCGCTGCTGGGAATAGTAGTACACCGCTCGCTCAGCATTCTGTTTACTGCCACTCTGTGTACCTCGCTCAGCCACACTATATAGCATTCTGTTTACTGCCACTCTGTGTCTGCTGGGAATAGTAGTACACCGCTTGCACAGCCACACTATATAGCATTCTGTTTACTGCCACTCTGTGTACCTCGCTCAGCCACACTATATAGCATTCTGTTTACTGCCACTCTGTGTCTGCTGGGAATAGTGGTACACCGCTCGCTCAGCCACACTATATAGCATTCTGTTCACTGTTCTGTGTCTGCTTGGAATAGTGGTACACCGCTCGTTCAGCCACACTATATAGCATTCTGTGTACTGTTCTGTGTCTGCTGGGAACAGTAGTACACCGCTCGTTCAGCCACACTATATAGCATTCTGTGTACTGTTCTGTGTCTGCTGGGAACAGTAGTACACCGCTCGCTCAGCCACACTATATAGCATTCTGTTCACTGTTCTGTGTCTGCTGGGAATAGTGGTACACCGCTCGCTCAGCCACACTATATAGCATTCTGTTCACTGTTCTGTGTCTGCTGGGAATAGTGGTACACCGCTCGCTCAGCCACACTATATAGCATTCTGTTTACTGTTCTGTGTCTGCTGGGAATAGTGGTACACCGCTCGCTCATCCACACTATATAGCATTCTGTTCACTGTTCTGTGTCTGCTGGGAATAGTGGTACACCGCTCGCTCAGCCACACTATATAGCATTCTGTTCACTGTTCTGTGTCTGCTGGGAATAGTGGTACACCGCTCGCTCAGCCACACTATATAGCATTCTGTTTACTGCCACTCTGTGTACCTCGCTCAGCCACACTATATAGCATTCTGTTTACTGCCACTCTGTGTCTGCTGGGAATAGTGGTACACCGCTCGCTCAGCCACACTATATAGCATTCTGTTCACTGTTCTGTGTCTGCTTGGAATAGTGGTACACCGCTCGCTCAGCCACACTATATAGCATTCTGTTTACTGTTCTGTGTCTGCTGGGAATAGTGGTACACCGCTCGCTCAGCCACACTATATAGCATTCTGTTCACTGTTCTGTGTCTGCTGGGAATAGTGGTACACCGCTCGCTCAGCCACACTATATAGCATTCTGTTTACTGTTCTGTGTCTGCTGGGAACAGTAGTACACCGCTCGCTCAGCCAGAGTATATAGCATTGTGTTTACTGCCACTCTGTGTACACCGCTCAGCCAGACTATATACCATTGTTTACTGACACTCTGTGTACACCACTCAGCCACACTATATACCATTGTTTACTGACACTCTGTGTACACCGCTCAGCCAGACTATATACCATTGTTTACTGCCACTCTGATTCTGCTGGGAACAGTAGTACACCGCTCGCTCAGCCAGACTATATACCATTGTTTACTGACACTCTATGTACACCGCTCAGCCAGACTATATACCATTGTTTACTGCCACTCTGATTCTGCTGGGAACAGTAGTACACCGCTCGCTCAGCCAGACTATATAGCATTGTGTTTACTGCCACTCTGTGTACACCGCTCAGCCACACTATATAGCATTGCGTACTCTGCCAGTCAGTGTGTATATTGCTGGGATCAGTAATACTCCACTCACCGTCAACCACTATATGAGCTCAACATGAGTTCCCCAGAGACCTCCGCTGTGAGCAGCACTCCCAACAACAGCAACAGCCAACGCCCCACGCAAGCTATAACATCCACCCCAGCAGCCAGTGGTCAGCAGCAGCCCTCCCCGGAGGAGAACGTTGTGTCCATCAGTCCGTCGCCAGAGCGATTAATGAGGGCTGCCATTGAGGAGATGATGGGGCCTGATGTGGAGGAGGAGGTCTGGCTCAGGCCAGCATCCCAAGTTAATGTTGAGGACGATGAGGGGTCTGTGTCTGGGGATGTTGGGGTGGCAGAGGTGGTGGGTGGGTCAGACTCAGGAGAAGAGTTGTATGATGAGGATGATGATCGGGACCATCTGTATGTGCCTCAGAGTCCGACCCCGGAAAACATGTTGTATCGTGTGTTTAGGTACTAAAATCTGCGTTCCCTCCCAGTAGTGTTGGGCGAACAGTGTTTGCCACTGTTCGGGTTCTGCAGAACATCACCCTGTTCGGGGTGACTATATAGCAGACTATATAGCATTGTGTTTAATGCCACTCTGTGTACACGGCTCAGCCACACTATATAGCATTGTGTTTACTTCCACTCTGTGTCTGCTGGGAACAGTAGTACACCGCTCACCCGCCACTGTATAGCATTGTGCTCTGTGTCACTGCTGACAATAGTGGTACACCGCTCACCCACCACTGTATAGCATTTCTGTACTGCCACTGTACTGCTGCCAGTCAGCGTGTACTTTAAGGATAAGTGAAATGAGGAAGAAATCCGGTGAAAGAGGGAGGGGCAAGGGAAGAGGTGTTTCCCCTGACGGTTCACGTACAGGCCACAGGGGAGCACCCAAGAAAACCCACTCAATACTGCCCATGTTGTCCAGGACAACAACCCTCACAGATCCAAAAGAACAGGACCAGATAATTACTTGGATGACCTCTCAAGCGTCCAGCAGTGGGTTAAGCAGCACCAGCACATCACGCACGAGGTCCGAGTCCTCAGCCAGTTAAAGTCTGGGCTTTCTTTGAAGACTGCACTGAGGATGTTACCATGGCGATTTGCAAGGTGTGCAAGACCCGCCTGAGCAGGGGGAAAAGTATTAACAACCTCTCCACCACCAGCATGAGCCGCCACATTCTATCCAAACATCCCACTCTGTGGGCAAACGCGGCAGGACAGGGTACCACCAGCAACACTGCCTCCCTTGGGTTCACCAGACTCACCACCAGACCCGCCTCAGCAGCAGCAGTAGCCCAGCCATTGCGTGGTTCACAACATTCACAAACATCAGACGATGCTGACACTGTCACTTTCCGGACTAGTGCTCTTGAGGTCTCCCAGTGTTCATCAAACACAACAACCAACAGCCCTTCGGTGTGCAGCGCTACGGTTGAGTTGTCTGTTTCTGAGATGTTTGAGCACAAGAGGAAATTGCCAGCAAATGACCCCCGGGCCGTGGCAGTAACAGCCAGCCAGCATAGCCAAGCTTCTGGCCTGCGAAATGCTGCCATATCGAGTGGTGGAGACAAACAGCTTCAAGGGCATGATGTCAGTGGCCATCCCACGTTACGTGGTTCCCAGCCGCTACCACTTTGCGCGCTCTGCAGTGCCTGAGTTGCATGAGCACGTGGTCAGCTAAATAACCCGAAGCTTGAAGAATGCCGTTGCCTGCAAGGTTCACCTCACCACTGACACCTGGACGAGTGCGTTCGGCCAGGGTCGATACATCTCCCTTACCGCGCACTGGGTGAACCTTGTGGAGCCTGGCAGCGATTCCTCACCTGCTACGGCGCGGGTGTTGCCCACGCCGCAAACAGCTGGATAACAACAGCAGCACCTACCTCTCTGACTCCTTCTCCTCCAACGCATCTCAAAGCTGTACCTCATCCGGAAATGCTAACCCAGCACCAGCAGCAGTAGGATCGTGGAAGCAGTGCAGCACAGCTGTTGGCATGCGTCAGCAAGCGTTGCTGAAGCTGATCTGCCTTGGGGATAAGCAGCACACAGGGGAGGAAATTTGGAGGGGAATAAAGGAACAGACGGATTTGTGGCTGGCACCGCTGGACCTGAAACCGGGCATGAAGCTAGACACCTGGCACGAACTGGCAATGTACGCAATAGAGGTGCTGGCTTGCCCGGCAGCCAGCGTTATGTCGGAACGCTGTTTCAGTGCTGCCGGAGGCATCATCACAGATCGGCGTATCCGCCTCTCCACAGAAAATGCAGACCGTCTGACTCAAATTAAAATGAATCAATCCTGGATTGGAAACGACTACGCAACACTCCTGGACCCCAACCAAGTAACATGACCGATGAACATCTGGGATGGTTTAGCGTTTCCGGTCCCTGTTTATTGAACCTCTCATCTGTATTACATTTATGACTGCATGGCGGCAAAAAGCATTGCTGCTATATCCGCACGCTTTTTGTCCTCATGCAAGGCCTGGGTTGTTGTGTCTCACAAAGCGTGGCCTTCTCCTCCTGCGCCTCCTCCTGTTCCATCACGTGTGCTGCTGCTGCTGCTGGGTTACCGTTGCCGCGTGGTCCCTGTTTATTGAACCTCTTATCTTTATTACATTTATGACTACATGGCGGTACAAAGCATGCTATCCGCACGCTTTTTGTCCTCATGCAAGGCCTGGGTTGTTGTGTCTCACAAAGCGTGGCCTTCTCCTCCTGCGCCTCCTCCTGTTCCATCACGTGTGCTGCTGCTGCTGCTGCTGCTGGGTTAGCGTTGCCGCGTGGTCCCTGTTTATTGAACCTCTTATCTTTATTACATTTATGACTACATGGCGGTACAAAGCATGCTATCCGCACGCTTTTTGTCCTCATGCAAGGCCTGGGTTGTTGTGTCTCACAAAGCGTGGCCTTCTCCTCCTGCGCCTCCTCCTGTTCCATCACGTGTGCTGCTGCTGGGTTAGCGTTGCCGCGTGGTCCCTGTTTATTGAACCACTTATCTTTATTACATTTATGACTGCATGGTGGTACAAAGCATGCTATCCGCACGCTTCTTGTCCTCATGCAAGGCCTGGGTTGTTGTGTCTCAAAGCGTGGCCTTCTCCTCCTGCGCCACCCTCCTCCTGTTCCATCACGTGTGCTGCTGCTGGGTTAGCATTACCGGTCCCTTTTCCTGGAACCTCTTATATGTATTACATTTATGACTGCATGCCGACAAAAAGCATGTTACCTGTGCAAAGAAAACAGACATTTCCCGCATTTAAAAGACAGTTTTCCCTTTGAAACTTTAAAATCGATTTTCTCAAAAACTATAAGCTCTTTTTGCTAAATTTTTTTTTCCTCTTGTACCCACTCCCAAGGTGCACATACCCTGTAAATTTGGGGTATGTAGCATATAAGGAGGCTTTACAAAGCACAAAAGTTCGGGTCCCCATTGACTTCCATTATGTTCGGAGTTCGGGTCGAACACCCGAACATCGCGGCCATGTTCGGCCTGTTCGGCCCGAACCCGAACATCTAGATGTTCGCCCAACACTACCTCTTTCCTGCCGCTCCTTACTGTCCTTAGACTATGTCAGCTATTCAGTATTGTTGTACGCATGTCATGCTGAGTCGCATGACACATATTTTTGTTTATGTTTGCAGGTGCTTCCCTATTGGCTGGAGTGCCCAGGGCACGCCTTCCCTTTCATCTGCCATTGCATGCGGCGAGTCTTCGCCGCTAGTGTTGGCGTTGTCAGGACAACATGGGAGGCGGTGCGTTTGCTCCGCCTTCCCATGTTACGTGTGCTAGTTCCCCATCTGGTCCGCCAGGTTGGCGGCCGGCTGGGAGATGCGGCCATACGTATCCTGACACGTAGGCGTGTCTCTGCCTCGCAGCAATAGGTAAGTGGAGGAGGAATGGGAGGGCACACATTCAAATGATCCTATGGAATGTGACCAGTGTAGTTCCCCATTAGGTCCGCTCTGAGTAGAGACTGCAGGGTGGATGTCAGTAATTTGTTGTGATTGGTCACAAGTCAGCCATGTTGGGTATATAAAAAGAGTATGTGTGTCATTTGTAAACTTGATGGCAAACAGCTTAGCTTGATAAAGGGGCGGCTGCCCTGAAACGTCGTTATGATAGCTGTTATGTGCCAATAAAAGAGCTTATATTTACATCGATGGTGCCGGTTTCATCTCTTCAATTCAGCACTCCATTACAACCAACACATTGAGACTGAGGCAGGGAAGGTGGAAGTATGAGCAGAATTTGGTACAAGCAGAAGGGTAATAGGCAGTCCAAGTCAAACACAGGGAGTCAGAGTAGCAAGGTACAGTTGTAGAACAGTAGCCAATCCAGTAATGGTCCAGGGTCATATATGGTAGACAAAACTATTGCAGTATCCAAAGGGTAAGTAAGGAGATGGTTGAGTACAATAGCAAGGTCGGTTCAAACAGCAATCCAATACAAATTTGAAGGTCAGTTTGAGGTCGTACACAAGGTAATCCAAAACATACTTTTCACATTACTAGATTTAGTAAGCATGGGGAAAGGGTGGGTATTTTCCATTTTGAACATTATTCCTCTAAGCCACTCCCAGCACAGTGCTACACACGCTTAGTACATAGAAATTACGACAACCATGATCTCCAATTCCTCTCTGATTCTCTGCAATCCCTGAGCACTCTGTTATCCTACAGTGATTTTAAGACAGCTCACTAACCTGACTCTCAACAATTCAACCTCCACCGCATCGACTAGGAAGTAACCCTTGCTGAGTGAAACTATTAGACAACTGGCAGAGAGGCACTGGAGGAAGAGCACTACTGCACAAGATTAACAGCAGTTAGGGATGGCCTTTCCCATGACCTTTTCCCAAAAAATTATGATTCCACCCTAGAGAAACTTCTGAAGATGCTCCTACCCGTAGGCATCCAAGATCTCCTTAAATTCTAGCAAAGTCCCTGCCTTAGTAATACGTAATGCATAACTATGGAGTTATAAGAGTTCTGGAGATAGTAATTATTCCATGATGTTGCACTGTGGTACAGGGTCATCTAGGACTGGGTCTCTAGGCATTGTTTGTTGGAACTCCTGATTTCAATTTTCAGATGCTTAAGGATGATGGAGACACTTCTCATAACATTGATTCTCAGTAGGAAACTCTCCCCACAAACATCCTACTCTCTTTCAACTCATCACTATCCATGTTTTCCCTGTATCCACTCAGCTTCCACTCCATTCCTACCAAGGAAGGACCTGTCAATGCAACCACCAATATGGCTTGTGGAGGAATACCTGTAACCTTCATAGGTGCTTGAGTCTGCAGCTAAGGGCACTATTGTTGTGTTTTTTACTGACTTATATAAACTCTACTTCTGTGTAATACATTTTATGAGGATTTATTTAGCTTTACTGGCTATTTTATTTACATTTATCATTTATTTCATTACACTATCTTATTGATTTTATTGTTAGGCACCTCCACCCACAAAATCACATACCTAGTTCTGCGCCAGGATCATTGTCCTCTCACTCACCCTAGTCAGTAGTTATGATAAATGAGTGGCAATAAAAATTGACAGGAAGTTATTCTGATTGGTCCAATGTCAAGGTGCATACAATTTACATGAAATTTTAATGCAAGGGAAATTATTATCACTTAATTGATCATCCCAACTAGTCAATTTTAGATCCCGCGTGACAGATAGATATCGCGTGACATTGGGAGCTGGAGAACTCTGTGCAAGTGTGGCAGTTAAAAAGGTCATGGTACCCAGCACTGCACTTGGTAAGTGACTTTGCTTCCAGTGCAGCACTCTACATTAATTACACATATTAATTACACACACCTGTCAAGTAACAGGCAGCCTATTGGGTCAATCAAAGTGCAGAGATCACGTCAATTAAAGCCACACCTGAGGAAGGGCTACGCCCGAAATATGTTGTGTGCTCTGCATACTCTGTAACTGTATGAATGCAATACAGCTTACTTGAAGAAGCAACAGTGTGTGCCGTCTCAGTTTTGTTCAACACGTCAATTAAAGCCACTGGGCCTGCCGGGGCTCAGGGCGGATTCAGTGGAGAGGCCGTTACCTAGAAACAGTGCGAGGTAGTTAGCAGCGCACGCTACATTGCACTACCATGCATAGCGTGCGCAAAACTCACGCTCCTCTCTTTAGCAGCACAGCTTAATGAATCAGCCGCATTGAGAGGTGGCCACCATTGGGGTTGGGGTAGGATCTATTCACACCAATGGCAGTACAGCACCATGTAAAAACTGCATGCTTTTTTGATGTAGTGAGTGGGTGGCCTCAATTTATTCACATATTGAAAGTGGATGCACTGCTGTGCACTCTACTATGGCTTGCAGTGGTGTGGAGAAGTGAGTACCACTTAGCACTTCATTGTGTGAACAGGCCCAAGGTGGGAGGGAAGAGAATGCATGTTTGCAGCAAAGAAGAACACAGATACTGGCTGCAGTGATGGTGGGAGGACACACCTATTGGCTGCAATGAAGTGGGAGGGGCAGATGCTGGACACACTGATGAGGGTGGGGGGAGGGGAGACACAGATATTAGCCACACTAAAAGGTGGAGCAGGGTGACACAGATACTGGCAACACTGATGGGGGGCACAGACACTAGCCTCGCTGATTACTTGGGAGAGGGGATGGGGGCAGATCAGGGCCTGGAGGAGTTATTGGCTGCACTTGGCATCCGGAAGGGCTTAATGGCTGCAAAACTTCATACAGTGCAGCCATTAACCCCTCCTGGTCCCTAAGTGCAGCCGCTAACTTTCCTGGGTAGATGTATACTTGAGTCGTTAAAAAATTCCAGCTGTATAGGGTAAAATATTGAAGTTGACTTATATTCAAGGCTATGCAGCAGTTTGTAAAGCACAAGTGGATTGGAAGATGTCAGCTCTGTATAAATACTAAATAATAATAATAATAATAATAATAATAATATGTAAGAACTAACCAACCAAAAGGCTTAAAAAAGCAGATAAAATGCAAAGTAGACCATGTACTAAAACCATGTAGAGAGACTCAATATCACAAATAAGAAAAAAAAATTCTGACCTGCTAGAGTGCATGAAATAGTCTTAACTGACCTTGTACATCTTGTTATAAACAATCAGTCCTATTATGTTGAATACAGTAGGAATCAGCATTTCTTCTAAACTTGAAAAAAATCTCAAGTAACACATCAGGTCTCCACACTTGTCTTTACATATCTAAAAGAAATACAACTGCCATATCCATTTGAAAAACGATTCATCATTTATATGGTAAGAACTGAGTGAACTTCTTTTGACATTTGCCTTCTTGTATGACTAGTACTGTAGCTACTATTTAGAACCCACCATTACTGCTTCATACAAATGTCAAGCACTTCATTCTTAGAAAAGCCTGCAGCCAAATGCAGAGTGATGAATTAAAGGCCATTTTAACACTCATATGATTAATTTTCGAAAGCAGGCCGTGCTAGTATACAAGCTTTGCTTTCTGTGTTGAATTGTACTGGTATCAGCTTAAACTAAAGATAAACTCTGAAAGTACATCATTTTTCTAACTGCAACTCAACAAAAATTGTCACAGCCTTGAAACTGAGAAGAGCTCATGTAAGGACAATACAATGCAAAATTATATAGGACAGTAAATATACATGTTCAGGCTAGGTTCACAGTGGTGCATTGCACTGTGGTGTGACATTAACAGTGCAACACATATTGCGTTGACACACATTAGCGCGTTTTTATGGCATATGCGCTATTAAAACCACAGAATAAATGAATGAGTATTGATTATCTTTTTAATTTGGCACCTGCTGCAGGTATTAGTGCGCATATGCAAACATTACTACTTTAGCCTAATGCAGTAAGTTACACCTCAATGCAATGTGTGCACTGTGAATGGTGCAAAGGTTTTTCATTGTAGTGTGCTGATTTTGCGTTGCATGTACTGTATTTAAAATATGCAACCATAACGCCCCACTGTGAACCTAGCCACAATTGTAAAATGTATGTGACCGAACCCCAAAGAAATTATATTTTTAGTGTATATATAGACCAGGGGTGGCAAACTCAAATACAAAGTGGGCCGAAATTGTACACTGGGACCGAGTTGCAGACCAACCTCAATGTCTACTGGCCACCATCATCCCTTATAAAGTTCTCTGGTGTCTAGTAGTCCTCCCTCCCCTATACAGTTCCCTGGTGTCTAGAGAACCCCACGCTCCCCTTTACAGTTTCCTAGTGTTTAGTGCTTTACCACTACCTCCCCATATGACTTCCCTGGTGATCTAGGGCTTCACCTCCAATATAACTTTCCTGGTTGTGTAGAGTGGGCCAACCCTAATGCAAAGTGGGAAAACCACTCGAGGGCCAAATTTAATGGCTCTGAGGGCCAAATTTGGCCCGTGGGACAGAGTTTGACATGTATGATATAGACCATTATGAATATTATGAGGGACACATTCTCTGTTGAGGTTTTCTTTAAAAATGTTCATGCACCTGTAATATGGCAACAGTAAACCTTTTTTCCAAGAAGTACTTAGGCCCAGAAAGTCTCCAAATATTTGTACTTAAGACTTCCGGAGGACATGAGTAGAGCTGCAATGAAAATGAGACCCTTTGGTGCAGCTGCAGACTGATTAGCCAGTGTGAGGTAGTTATTCTGCTGCATTTATCTATCTGCCTTCATTCACAAGTTTCTTGTTGGCAAGGATGGGTGAGCAAAATGTACAAAATCAGTTTGACAGTGAATTTGTTCCAATCCTACTTAGTGAGATTCTCACAAACCTGGTAGTCAAGTTTTCCATTGGACCAGCTTAGGCAAGAATGCAGTACAGCCAAGGGAACAGTCATGCAACAGATTGGGCGGAAAAGGTGGGAAACACCCAACACCCGACCAATAATTTCTTACCATAATACATCTTTTTCCCCAGCAGCCAATCCTGAGAGATCACAACACATGCCTTTATAAAGAGGAGGAGAGTATGGGTTTCTCAGTCTGTCTTGAGATTTAATGCTTTAAGTAGAGAGAAGGATAGAGAGACGTGAACAGAACAGAACTTCAGGAAAAGTTAGATCAGGGTGTATTATAGATAGAATTGTTTTTGCTATATCATTGTTTTATTGTTCATGCATATAGACAGATAACTAGGCATTCTAGAACTCTTTAATTGTGATTAGTCTGGCAATTATTTTTACTAGTTAAGCTTTAGGCATAGACCCACTGTGTAGGCTCAGCTGCATTGCTTAAAGGGAATGCTAACTGAAAAAAAAATGGTCAGTTACTTACCTGGGGATTCTTTCTACCTCTCCGAAGTCTTCCAGGTCCCTTGCACCCATTTCACACTGCTCAGTTCTCCCAGTGTCCCCCTCTTTAAGTCGGGTAAGTCACTGTCCACTGCACATTCATTGTAGCTTTCTGCGCATGCACAGTAGCAATTTTTACTTACTGCGCAAGCAAAGAACACTCCTGCCCAATGGAGCGCATTGAAGGAGCCACATGGCCCGGGGCCGCACATCCAGCGTTCTGTGACACTAAGGGAACAAAGCAGCGCAGGATATTGGCAAGGAACCAGGAAGACTTAAGAGGTCTGGAAGAAGCCCCACATAAGTACTTAGCTGTTTTTTCAGTAAAAGTTTCCTTTAAGGGACAGTTTTTATGCAATGCAATGCCAGTTGATTACAGGATTTCCTTGACTGTATATTATTCATGCAGCATTTATTCACAATGCATATACACTCTGCTCAAAGCTAGTGATTATCAGTGACCACATAACAGTGTCAGCCATCTGTATGTGACAAAGCTGTCAACAATGTTGTGTAATCTCATCACTAGCAAAGTACTAGGCTCCTGGTATTTGTGAAAGAGAAAAAAAACACATAGGAGATAATTTTTAATCTTCTATTTATAATAACCTTCCAGCACTCTGCAATTGAAAAAGTACCAAAAAGTAGGTAAAAAAGAACTGTTAAAAATAATTTTGAGTATTTTCTTGCTTGCTGGTGGCTTAAAAGGGGTTTTATTGATAAGGTGGCAAAATATCACCTACAGGAAAAGTTAGGAGAAAAAGGTAATTGAATAAGTCGTCATGATTTCATAGCCTAATTCCAGTCTCTTCCAATGAAAGCATCGACAATGACATCAACAGTAGTGGAAATTTCTGAGAAAAAAAAGCATATACATTTTTCACAAAAAGGAATTTATCTGTCATGTCTTCCTCTTTGCTTATACACAATGTATAGTAGGAGGAGGCATAGGTTATATGGAAAAATCACGGCAGAGTGCTACTGTGAAATGCAGTATATATCAACAGTTAAAAATAGAGAGCGGAGCAGAGTGCACATCCACTGTTTAAAGACGTTTTATTTCAAAAATCTCATTTAAAATTCACAGGCATTTGAAGGTGTCTAGGCAAACATATCCTATTTGAGCATAGGAGAGAGAGGCATATACAGTCCCGTGCAGGGTTCCTCTTTGTTTATAACAGAAATGCTATGAAGTACAACATATGCCAGAAGTAATGTAAATGAAGTTTATTGGATTTACAGAAAGTGTGCAATCATTGTTTAAACAAAATTAGGCAGGTGCATTAATTTGGGCACCACAAAAAAGAAATGAAATTAATATTTAGTAGATCCTCCTTTTGCAGAAATTACAGCCTCTAAACACTTCCTGTAGGTTCCAAAGAGAGTCTGGATTCTGGTTAAAGGTATTTTGGACCATTCTTCTTTACAAAACATATTTAGTTCATTCAGGTTTGATAGCTTCCAAGCATGACAGCTCTCTTTAACCACTTGATGACCTACCCTTTACCCCCCCCCCCCTTAAGGACCAGCGCTGTTTTTAGTGATCTGTGCTGGGTGGGCTCTGCAGCCCCCTGCACAGATCAGGGTGCAGGCAGAGCGACCAGATCGCCCCCCTCCCCCCCCCCTATGGGGATGATGTGCAGGGGGGGTCTGATCGCTCCTGCCTGCCTGAGGTTTGCGGGGGGGCACCTCAAAGCCCCCCTCCACAGCGAAATTCCCCCCCTCCCTCTCCTACCTGTCATCCCCGGTGATCCGGGCTGCACAGGACGCTATCCGTCCTGTGCAGCCCGTGACAGGACGTCCCCTGTCACATGACAGCGATCTCCGGCCGCTGATTGGCCGGGGATCGCCGATCTGCCTTACGGCGCTGCTGCGCAGCAGCGCCGTACAATGTAAACAAAGGAGACATATGTCTCCTACGTTTACATTTAGTCTGCGAGCCGCAATCAGCGGCTCGCAGGCTATTCACGGAGACCCGCTCCGTGATCTGACAGGCTTTCCTGATTAATTAGGGAGGCACCTGGCGATGCAGATCTGCGTCGCTGGTCCTCCAGCTACCACTTTGCCGCCGCACGGTATGAGTGTGCGGTCGGCAAGTGGTTAACTCACACCACAGATTTCCAATTATATTCAGGTCTGGGGACTGAAATAGCCATTCCAGAATGTTGTACTTGTCCCTCTGCATGAATGCCTTAGTGGATTTTGAGCAGTGTTTAGGGTCGTTGTCTTGTTAAAAGATCAATCCCCGGCACAGCTTCAGCTTTGTCACTGATTCCTGGACATTGGTCTCCAGAATCTGCTGATACTGAGTGGAATCCATGCGTCCCTCAACTTTGACAAGATTCCAAGTCCCTGTACTAGCCACACAGCCCCACAGCATGATGAAACCACCACCATATTTTACTGTAGGTAGCAGGTGTTTTTCTTGGAATTCGGTGTTGTTTTTCCTCCATGCATAATGCCCCTTGTTATGCCCAAATAACTCAGTTTTAGTTTCATCAGTCCACAGCACCTTATTCCAAAATTAAGTTGTCCAAATGTTCTTTAGCATACCTCAAGCAGCTCTGTTTGTGCTGTGGGTGGAGAAAAGACTTCCTCTGTATCACTCTTGCATACAGCATCTCCTTGCGTAAAGTGCACCGAATGGTTGAATAATGCACAGTGACTCCATCTGCAGCAAGATGATGTTGTAGGTCTTTGGTGCTGGTCTGTGGGTTGACTCGGACTGTTCTCATCATTCGTCGCTTCTGTCTGAGATTTTTCTTGGTCTGCCACTTCGAGCCTTAACTTAAAGTGAGCCTGTGGTCTTCCATTTCCTCAATATGTTCCTAACTGTGAAAACAGACAGATTCAATCTCCGAGACAGCTTTCTGTATCCTTCCCCTAAACCATGATAGTGAACAATCATTGTCTTCAGTTCATTTTAAGTTATTTTGAGTCCCCCCATGTTGCAACTCTTCAGAGAAAATTAAGAGGAGAAAAACTTAGAATTGACCCCATTAAATACTCTTTGTCATAATTGGATTCACCTGTGTATGTAGGTCAGGGGTCACTGAGCTTACCAAGCCAATTTGAGTTCCAATAATTAGTTCTAAAGGTTTTGGAATCAATAAAATGACAGCAGTGCCCACATTTATGCTTAATTTTATTTAAACAATTATTGCACACTTTATGTAAATTCAATAAACTTCATTTCACTTCTCAAATATCACTCTGCGTGTCTCCTATATGATATATTTAATGGACTGTTTTTTATCATACCAACCAACAATGTATACAGGAAAATCATGACGATTAACAAGGTTGCCCAAACTTTTGCATCCCACTGTATAATATGCTATCTATATTTGAATTGTTGAAATCTAGCAGGTGTGCCTATGTCCTTTTTTTTGTCAACTCTTGGCCTGTTTTCCCACATTTATGGGCAACATATTTGATAGACTACATGGTTAATCAGGCAGTTTATATAGGACTTGATTTTATATTGTCAAGCCCCACTGCTATTTATGAACTCCTCTGTTCTTTCCAACAACTTACATACACTGCATCTTCTGCAGCTGTACATTCCCGTTGGTCTCGGTGGCATGTTAGACCAAAATGCTCTCAAACCTTCCCCCTTGGTTTGTACTGGCAGATCAGAGTGTACCAAGAAATCCCTAAAGTTTTTCTCTCATCTCTTGAAAGGTTGATGACATATGCAATTTTTCTCAAAGAAAGTTAGTTCCTCCCTACTCCATGTATATAGGCTGGATAGTGTAATGGTTAAGGGCTCTGCCTCTGACACAGGAGACCAGGGTTCAAATCTTGGCTCTGCCTGTTCAGTAAGCAAGCACCCATTCAGTAGGAGACCTTAGGCAAGTCTTCCTAACACTGCTACTGCCTATAGAGCGCGTCCTAGTGGCTGCAGCTCTGGCGCTTTGGGTCCGCCAGGAGAAAAGCGCAATATAAATGTTATTTGTCTTGTCTTTGTCTATATGTCAATCTGCTATTGCGCTGAATCCTATACAGCTCTGCTATAAACTGATATAACCTTTGTTCCTCCCCTCTCTAAACTTGGAGAGGGCAACTTGTACCCTGATTGATGGATACTGGCAAACATCACATTTTTCCTAATCATTCTGCAACTTTGGCTTGATTGGTTTAAATTAATTGCAAGTAAAGCTCAGAATCTTATGTAGCATACAGTATTTAGAGAGTATTTACTTCAGGATCAGGAAGCAGCATATCTGACTTATTTGAAATAAGAAATGATCACAACTGAAAAAAAAATCTTGCCTAAGTAGTGCCAATTTTTGAAGGATACAAAAATGAAGACAGACATTTGTCTTATTTTCCTTTGTTTAAAGGAACATTATAATTTTTTACAATTGAGGAAGGCGTAGTTTCGGGAGTGCTGTTAAACATTAACAAATGCTTACTTGTTTGTTTACTTTTTTCAAAGTGCTTTCACACTTCCCTGACAGCCAAATGCCAAATCTGGCAGACTACTTAATCATGAGAGGAGGGGGGATTCCCTCACACTAAATCAGTTAACCCGGTGTGTGAGAAAGCCGTCAATGGCAGCTGCCTGTGTCTCTGACTGAGCGGTCTGCACGAGAGCAGAGGAAATGTACCTTATTTGTAATTGTGTGACACCTGACACCACAGGTTTTCATAAAACTCTCTAGTCTGCTTCAATATTAAACTGTTCTTTGCAAGTCAAAGATTCACCTTTGCAAATGAAACATTCCAACTTAGCTAAAATCTACACACAATGAATTAAAGCTATTGCCGCTGATATTTAACATGAAAAGTAGGGAAATGTTTACACAGCAAATTTTCATTGGTATGTGTTTTATTTTTAAATAATGATCAATGATAGGAGACCAGATATATGAGAGGGGTCATGTTTTTAAGTGTTTTTTATACTTGTACTAACTACTTTCATAATGATAGTACCTATTACATGTATTTTTTTCAATTAAATAAAGATTAATTAATTAGAACATTATGGTAGTGTGGCTATGGTTTGACGGCCTTTCACCCAGAATTATTTGTGGTACACACGGCAATTAGCATAGTGCAAATAACAGTAAAGGTGGCCACACACGATACAATAAAATTATTCGATTTTACGGCAATTTATGATTGGATTTCCCATAAAAAAACGAAAGCTTTTTTTTTCATTCGACTGAAAGATCCGATTTTCTTAAATGTTTCTAAAGATAATATGGTGTGAGTTAGATTGTCAGTTTATTAACACACACACCCTAGCAATTTTCTCAGTTTCCAATAATTTTTTATCATAATTGGGGAAAAATTGAACATATGTGTGTGGTACATTGGTCATATTTTTGAAATGTTACAATCAATCAGAAAAAATTGAATGCAATTCTTAAATTTAACAAGTATTTAAAAAAATTGTATGGTGTGTGGCCACCTTAAAAGGAACCTAAACTAAGAGGGATATAGATGTTTCCTTTTAAACAATACCAGTTGCTTGTCAGTCCTGCTGATCTCTTTGGCTGCAGTAGTGATTGAATCACACACCTGAAACAAGCATACAGCTAATTCAGTCTGACGTCAGTCAGAGCATCTGATCTGCATGCTTGTTGAGGGGCTATAGCTAAAAGTATTAGAGACCCAGGATCAGCAGGAGAGTCAGGCAACTGGCATTATTTTATAAAGAAAAATCCACATCCTTCTCAGTTTAGGTTCTCTTTAAAGAAGTTATCAGCCCAAAAAATACCTGAGGCTTTCTACAGTAGTTCTGCGCCTGCGCAGTAAGCCGCATACAACATGGGCTTTATTGACAGCATCTGTTCACTCAGGCGCAGTAAGGATGACCTCGGGGTCGCCCTCTGCACTGTGCCTGGAGACGGGACAGCGGCGGAGAGCGGAGGGGTCGGCGTGGGACAGTCGGCTGCAAGGGGCTAGAGAAAGCCCCAGGTGAGTACCGTAAATCTCATTTTGTATTTTTTGGCTGATAACTCCTTTAAAGACATGACAACAAAATTAGCATAGTGCAAATAACAGTAAAACGTGACAACATTATGATTATGTGTGTATATATATATATATACAGTGCTGCCCATAATTATTCACATATATTATCCATATTATTCATATATCCCTGGCAAATTACTCTTACTCAACCAGCAAGTAATTTTTTGATGGGGAATGACATACCGTAGGTCTCTCCCAAAACATAATAAAATAAAATGATGTACAAGTGGCATTATTGTGGAAAAAAACATTTCTCAGCTTTTATTTACAATTGAGCAAAAATTGTACAGCCCAAAATTATTCATACCCTTCTCAATAATCAAAAGAAAAGCCATATTGGCTATTACAGCAATCAAATGCGTCCTATAATTGCAGAACAGCTTTTTGCATGTCTCAATAGGTATTTTTGCCTATTCATCTTTACCAATGAGCTCTAAATCTGTCAGGTTGGAGGTTCTTCTTGCCATCACCCTGATCTTTAGCTCCCTCCACAGATCATTAATTGGATTCAAGCCAGGACTCTGGCTGGGTCACACCAAAACGTTAATGTTTTTATCTGCTAACCATTTGTTCACCACTTTTGCTGTGTGTTTTGGGTCATTGTCATGCTGAAATGTCCACTGGTGCCCAACGCCAAGTTTCTCTGCTTGTTGTTGTTGTTGAGAATCCTCATGTATTGCTCTTTTGTCATGGTGCCGTTTACTGTGATTAGGTTTCCTGATCCACTGGCTGAAAAACACCCCCAAAGCATTAGATTCCCGCCCCCATGTTTGACAGTGGGGATGGTGTTCTTTGGGTTGAAAGCCTTCTCCTTTTTTACACCAAATAAGGGAAACCTCATTGTGATCAAACAATTCAATTTTTGTTTCATCTGTCCATAACACAGAAGACCAGAAGTCGTCTTCTTTGTCCAGATGACAATTTGCAAAGGCCAAGCAAACTTTTGTGTGCCTTATCTAGAGAAGTGGCGTCCTCCTTGGTCTGCATCCGTGGAACCCAGCAATGTGCAGTGTCCGTTGGATTGTCTGCCTTGAGACATTGCCACCAGCAGATCCCAGATTCACCACGATGGCTTTGGTGGTGAACCTTGGATTCTTTTTCCCCTGTCTCACTATCCTGGCCAACACAGGTGTCACTTGTGGCTTCCTGACCACGTCCTCTGAGATTTTCCACAGTGCGGAACATCTTGTATTTTTTTAATAATACTTTGCACTGGAGCCACTGGAACTTGAAAACATTTAGAAATGGCCTTGTAGCCGTTTCCTGACTTGTGAGCAGCCACAATGCGCAACCACCGGTCCTCACTCATCTCCTTTGTCTTAGCCATGACTGTTCACAAGCCAACTGCAGAGAGCTGCTGTTGTTCACCTGTTCAGCTGATTAAAAAAGCTGTTTCCAATTAGTCAGGGTAATTAGGATGCTTTAGAACAGCTTGAACTATTTAAAATGGTATAGAACTTTGAATTCTCCCACAGACTGTGACAGTTTATGAAGGGTATAAATAATTTTGGACTGGACACTTTTTGCTTAAATAAAAATAAAAGCTGAAAAATGTTTTTTTTTTCCACAATAATGCATCTTGTACATTATCTTATTATCTTTTGGGAGACACCTATGTCATTTCCCGTCAAAAAATTACTTTCTGGTTGAATAAAAGTGACTTTAAGTTAAAACTTGCCAGGGGTATGAATAATTATGGTCAGCAGTGTATATGTTTCACTTGTCTTAATTTTCACCTAACAAGTGCCACTGTGTTATGAAACCCGTCAAAATACATTCTTTCACTATACAGTATATTTGGTTAAAATTACAACACGTGCCTTATTGTATTACTAGTTGGGCATGTAACAGACCATTATCTCCATTCACCAGTCGGCACACCTGTAGCAATGAGATCTGACAACAAGGTTAACAGTGCAGGGGGCTCAATACTGTACAAATGCATCACTAGCCACTGACAGAACAATTCATTTGTACAGCATTCAGGCTCCAAACTGCCGCATTGCATATGATTGCCACAGTAGGTCATTAGAGGTGTGCACACATCTTAAGGCTAATTACACAAGGAGTTCATAAACTAGCTAGGAGTTACCCACTTATCATTTTGAAGACAGTATATCCACGCCCCTTGAGCCTTCATTTTAGCCTCAGGGTCATAGATATACGTATCTCACTGTGATCGCCACTGTGTGTGCTTCTACACGTGTTCTTGTTGCTGCCCATAAGTACACAGACCAGTGAATGGGAACACAGTTGCCATTCACCAAACTAAGTGCCTGTAATCGGTGATCTTTGCCATGAATGAGATGCCAGGGATCATTGACAAAAGTGAAAGTAAAGCATACACTCGTTACTTCCTGTAACATTTGTATGCAGTGAACGGTACACACTAGGAATAAAGTGGGGGGATATCTAGTGGCCAAATAGTAAAATTACACCTACATTACATCTAATAAAAATACTCCATTAATCCCTTACCTCCCATCCCAGAGTTACCAAAATAAAACACTTGTATACTTATATACGTTGTAGTGACTGGGACAAATGGGCAAATAAAATGTGTGGGTTTTATCCACAGTACCACGTTTATTTTAAAACTATTTTTCCATTTTTTTTCTTATTTTTCCCCTTAAAATTCATGTAGAATCAAATAATTCTGAGCAAAATGTACCACCCAAAGAAAGCCTAATTGGTGCTAAAAAAAAAACCAAAAACCGTAAATATCATTTTCTTGTGATACACAGTGATATAGTTATTGGCGAATGAAAGGGAGGAGCACTGAAATGTAAAAATTGTGCTGGTTCATAATGGGAAAAACCCCTCAGTGTTGATTGGTTAACACTTCCTTTTGGGTGCCGGGGGGGGGGGGGGTCTATTACTGTGAGACTATTTGACACCTTTTTTCACTTTTTTAAAATGATTGCTGCTTTTGCTATGACAGCAATTATTCACTCTGAGAATGAAGGCATGTACATGTGTTCATGGATGCATGCATGAACGCTAGCACCGGGAGCGTACACATGCATTTACATGTGCACATTGTAATGATCAGTGTAATAATCAGTGTAAGCAACAACCAGATCTCTGATTATGTGGTGATCTGCAGTATCACCAATAATACAGATGCTATACCTGATTATGCAGTGATCTGCAGAATCACCAATAATGCAGGTATAGTACACCGACAAGAGAGATGCTTGAATGCACAGTGTGTTTTGGTGCAACAGTAATTACTGACAGCTATGGCAGGAGTTCGCCAGAGGGGCTGGCGGGCACTGTCAGTACAGCGAACACCTCACCAGTGACGAGGGCTCACTGGTGAGTAGAGAGGTCAGACAAAATCGAGTTCGGCAACAGGTGGGCAGATAAGGTACAGAATCAGAAGGCAGAGAGTAAACGTTAATCAGGCAGAGTCGGCAGGAAGATCAGATAGGCTAAAGTACAGAATCACTAAACAGGAGGGTAGTAAAAAAGGAGTCATATACATATAATCAAATACAATAACTAACTATAGATAGATGTATATAGCAAACACTGCATATACATCTATCATGCGCAGGAACCTGACTAGGTCTGAGTGCTCACACGAGGCATTCGCAACGCCAGACACCCGATGAATGAATCCTCCGGGCTTAAGAGCCCGAGGAGTGCCTGAGGCATGCCCCCCTGCGCCTGGCCAATCAGAAGTGGCGGGCGCCTGGCGTGACGTCAGCTGACCCTCCGGTCAGCTGAGCCGCCTCTTCCTCGCATAAAGGTTGTGACGGTGCGCATGCGCACGCGTCAATGCGACCTTATGGGGCCCCGATATGCCCGTCCTCAGCGTGCTAGACGCCCGAGGTACGGGTGGTGAGACGAACAGGGGCACAGAGGCAGCTGCGGTGGCGGTGCCGTTTGCCGCAGCTGCCTCACCAAATGTTACAGTACCCCCTCCTTGAGACGTGGACTCCGGACATGTCCTACATGGTTTCTCAGGATGCAGTCTATGGAATTCCTGTCTCAACTCCTCAGCATGCATTCGATGACCCGGAACCCAAGATCTTTCCTCCGGCCCATAGCCCTTCTAATGAACCAGATACTGAACCGAGTTGCGCACCCAACGTGAATCCAAGATCCGTTCAATCTCATACTCTGGCTCTCCATCAATCACCACAGGGGGGGGGGGGGGAAGAGGAATCCACATGTGCAGCCGGCTTCAATAAAGACACATGAAAAGATCTCACACTTCTCATACTGGATGGCAAAGTCACTGCATAAGTCACATTATTGATTTTTTTGGAAATGGGATATGGGCCGATGGCGGGTTGAAATCCATACCAAGTCCCCAGGTACAAATTCCCATTCTGGTGACCGTTTTTTATCTGCTTGAGTCTTCTGAGTACGAAAAGCTTTTCCTAGATTACTCTTAACCATGGACCAAATTCCCTTCAAAGAACTCTGCCAATCCTCCAAAGCAGGAAAAGGAGAGGATGCTACTGGTAATGGAGAGAACTTGGGGGATCTCCCCGAGACAACCTGGAAGGATGAGAAGCCGGAAGAAGTGTTTTTTAGATTATTGTGTGCAAATTTAGCGAATGGTAAAAACTTTGCCCATTCCTGCTGAGCATCGGCCACATAACACCTTAAGAATTGTTCCAATGACTGATTAATCCTCTCAGTCTGACCATTGGTCTGTGGATGGTAGCCAGATGAAAATGACAGATTCATACCCAGGTGGTGACAAAAAGCTCGCCAGAACCTGGACACGAATTGGACCCCCCTATCTGATACTACATCTTCCGGGATGCCATGCAACTGAAAGATGTGTTGAACAAAGAGTTCTACCAACTCTTGTGCAGAAGGGAGTCCTTCCAGGGGAACAAAGTGGGCCATCTTGCTGAACCTGTCAACCACCACCCAAATGACCATTTTCCCCTCTGACCTAGGTAGTTCGCCCACAAAGTCCATGGATAAATGAGTCCATGGTTCTTCAGGAATGGGCAAAGGTTGAAGGGTGCCTGCTGGAGCCTGTCTAGAAGGTTTACTCCTAGCACAGACCGAGCAATCCTTCACAAACTCCTTGCAGTCTAGGGATAAAGACGGCCACCATACACATCTAGACAGCAATTCTGTGTCCTGGCTACTCCTGGGTGACCTGCAATCTTGTGAGCATGAAATAACTGTAAGATCTGTAATCGTAGGTGTAGAGGTACAAATAACACCCCTTCAGGTTTCCCCTCGGGAACTTCCATTTGATACGGTCTCAAAGTGAGTGCCCAGTCCTCCCATGTCTCAGTGGCTGCTATAACAATTTTCTCGGGCAGAATATTTTCAGGCGTTGAGGGAAGGATTGACACTGGCTCAAAACATCTGGATAGAGCATCTTCTTTGACGTTCTTACTTCCAGGTTTATATGTAATAACAAATCTGAATATCGTAAAAAATAGGGACCAGCGAGCCTGTCGAGGACTGAGTCTCTTAGCCCCCTCGATGTACTCCAAATTTTTATGGTCGGTGTAGACCGTAATGACATGTTCTGCCCCCTCAAGCCAATGACGCCACTCCTCAAATGCAAGTTTAATGGCCAGCAATTCCCAATTTCAATGTCGTAGTTTCTCTCAGCCGGAGAGAATTTCCGTGAGAAAAAAGCACATGGATGCAATCTACCTTGATACCCAGAGTGTTGTGACAGGACAGCTACAACCCCAATTTCGGATGCGTCCACCTCCACTATAAAGGGACAGGTGACATCCACATGTCATAGAATTGGGGCGGAGCAAAACATACTTTTCAAGGTAGCAAAGGCTGAATGTGCTTCCATTGACCAATTGTAAGTGTCTGCCCCCTTCTTGGTAAGATCAGTGAGGGGCGACACTACTGAGGAGAATCCCTTAATAAACCTCCTGTAGTAGTTGGCAAAACCTAAAAATCTCTGGAGTGCCTTTAGGCCTGCTGGCTGTGGCCACTCCAGGACGGCAGAAACCTTCTTGGGGCCCATGGAGAGACCAGAAGTGGAAATGACATAGCCCAGAAAGGGAACCTCTGACACCTCGAAAAGACACTTCTCGAGTTTAGCGTATAGATGGTTCTGTCTAAGTTTCCTCAAAACAAATTTTGCATGCTTTCTGTGTTCAGGCACATTTTGAGAATAAATTAATATATCATCAAGATAGACTAGAACGAAACGCCCCAACACCTCTCTAAAGATCTCATTAACAAATTCTTGAAAGCCTGCAGGGGCGTTGCACAGCCCGAAGGGCATAACTAAATACTCGTAATGCCCGTCGGGCGTGTTAAAAGCCGTCTTCCACTCGTCGCCCTCCCTGATGCGTACCAGGTTGTACGCCCCTCTCAGATCTAGCTTAGAGAAGATACCAGCATCAGTAATTTGAGAAAACAAATCGTCAATTAACGGAAGTGGATAATGATTTTTTTATGGTTATCTTATTCAATTCCCGGTAGTCAATACATGGGCGAAGGCCACCATCCTTCTTCTGTACAAAAAAGAACCCTGCTCCGGCTGGAGACCTTGAAGGACGGATGAAGCCTTTAGCCAAATTTTCCTTAATGTAATCTTGCATCGCCAGTTTCTCAGGACCAGAAAGATTATAAAGATGACCTCTAGGGGGCATACAACCTGGTCGTAAATCAATGGGGCAGTCAAAACTCCTGTGAGGAGGGAGCTTGTCTGCTGATTTAGGACATAACACATCCGTAAACTCAGCATACTGTGAAGGGACACCTTCTATCTGAACCTTGGTGGCACATACGGCTACTTTCTTCAAACATTGCTGGTGACAGAATGGAGACCAGCTTAACAATTGACCGGAGCTCCAATCAATGTGTGGAGAGTGTTTCTTCAACCACGGCATACCTAGGATAATAGTAGAGGTGGCCATTTTAAGGACAAAAAACTGTAAGCTTTCTTTGTGTAATACCCCCATATGACATAAAAGAACTGGCGTCTGTGAGAGGGCCTGCCTGCCCTGCAAAGGAAAATCATCCACTGCTGTAACAAAAACTCGCCTGTCCAAAGGAACCAGCGGTATCCCCAATTTCTTAACAAACTCTGCGTCAATAAAATTAGCCTCGGATCCCGAGTCTATAAATGCCTGGGTAGACAAAACGCGGTCTTCCCAGGTAATAGAACAAGGGAGTAGTAATCGTTTATCAGGTAGAAATAGAACTGGCTCGCCTAGGGTAGTACCTCTAGCTACACCTAGGCGGCAGAGTTTTCCGCCTTCTTTGGACAGTTCTGGGCTAAATGTCCTTTTCCGCACAGTATAAGCAGAGGCCTTCTTTACGTCTCTGAGATTTCTCCACCTCAGATAATCGGGACTGACCGATCTGCATCGGTTCATCAGGAGGTGTAGGGGGAGAAAAGGAGAACGGGACCGCTTTAGCAGTTTTACCCCGGGACTGTTTTTGGTACCGGACACGGTGGTCGATCTTAACTGCCAGTGCAATGGCCTTGTCCACTGATTTTGGTTCAGGATGACTGAGCATTAAATCTGACACTAAGTCAGACAAGCCGGTCAGAAAGCAATCTAACAAGGCGAACTGACCCCACCGAGCCGATACTGCCCACTTCCTGAACTCAGCAGCGTAGGTTTCTACTGTGTTGTGTCCCTGCCTGAGGATCTTAAGTTTCCTCTCAGCGGTCACGGCGATGTCCGGATCGTCGTAAATGATCGCCATTGAATCGAAAAATGTCTGTACTGAGGTCAAAGCCTCATGACCTTCAGGCAGACTGTAAGCCCAGGTCTGAGAGTCCCCAGTTAACAAAGTTTTAATGAAAGTTATCCTTTGACTCTCAGAACCTGAAGATACTGGTCTTATCTCAAAGTACGAGAGACATCGGTTTCTGAAGTTACGAAAATCCGATTTATGCCCTGAAAATTTCTCGGGCATGGGCATTCTGGGCTCGGTATTTGGAGGGGACTGTACTGGTGCTGCTGCTGTCTGAAGAGTACGTACGGTCTCAGACAGCTGGGTGATCTGAGCCTGTTGAGCATTGACCGTCTCGGTTAAGGCGTTCACCGCAGTGGTCAATGCTGCGACCTGGCAGCACAGTGTGTCCATAGACGTCATGGTCTGGCGTTATGTAATGATCAGTGTAATAATCAGTGTAAGCAACAACCAGATCTCTGATTATGTGGTGATCTGCAGTATCACCAATAATACAGATGCTATACCTGATTATGCAGTGATCTGCAGAATCACCAATAATGCAGGTATAGTACACCGACAAGAGAGATGCTTGAATGCACAGTGTGTTTTGGTGCAACAGTAATTACTGAAAGCTATGGCAGGAGCTCGCCAGAGGGGCTGGCGGGCACTGTCAGTACAGCGAACACCTCACCAGTGACGAGGGCTCACTGGTGAGTAGAGAGGTCAGACAAAATAGAGTTCAGCAACAAGTGGGCAGATAAGGTACAGAATCAGAAGGCAGAGAGTAAACGGTAATCAGGCAGAGTCGGCAGGAAGATCAGATAGGCTAAAGTACAGAATCACTCAACAGGAGGGTAGTCAAACACAGCTAGGAGTCATATACATATATTCAAATGCAATAACTAACTATAGATAGATGTATATAGCAAACACTGCATATACATCTATCATGCGCAGGAACCTGACTAGGTCTGAGTGCTCACACGAGGCATTCGCAACGCCAGAAACCCAATGAATGAATCCTCCGGGCTTAAGAGCCCGAGGAGAGCCTGAGGCACGCCCCCCCTGCGCCTGGCCAATCAGGAGCGGCGGGCGCCTGGCGTGACACCAGCTGACCCTCCGGTCAGCTGAGCCACCTCTTCCTCGCATAAAGGTCGTGACGGTGCGCATGCGCACGCGTCAATGCAACCTTATGGGGCCCTGATATACCCGTCCTCGGCGTGCTAGACGCCTGAGGTACGGGTGATGAGACGAACAGGGGCACCGAGGCAGCTGTGGTAGCGGTGCCGTTCGCCGCAGCTGCCTCACCAAATGTTACACACATGCTTCCGTTCAAGAGTGAATGATTCCTGCTAAAGCAAAAAGAAATCATTCAGCAGCTTTAATCATGGATGTTAAATAATCATCGTGGAACCTGAGGAAGTTAGCAAAGTTTGAAAAAACACATTTGTATCAATGCATACACATTTGGTCAATAATTTAGAGGTCATAAGCCTTTGTGAAAAGTTATACAACTGCAGCAAGCACAGCTACAAAACAGGATTTTAAATTCGAAATGTTGATTTACAAAGGTAATGTTTAGATTGTAAACTAATTAGCATGTATGCTGTCAGAAATCACTCTATACAGTTTTGAACTTAGCTGATCTTTAAAGTTAAATGAGTTACTGTTATTTTAAAACAAGGTGCATCTCAACAAGGTTTTACATGAAAAATTGCTACTGCAAATGCGCAGAGCTCTCCCAGCAGTGGCAGCATGATCAGGGTGTGGGCTGTGCATGCGCAGTAGCCTCTAACTGGACATGACCAGCCAGCTTTGAGGAGTTCGCTGCTGCTCAATGGAGACATTCTGACAGATGGCATGGACACAGGATGACTCCAAGGGGCTACAAGGCTTAAGTAACTTTTTAACCACTTCAGCCTTCAGTCGTTTTTTACCTTATGCATCAGAGCAATTTTCACCTCCCATTCAATCACCAATAACCTTATCACTACTTATCACAATGAATTGATCTATATCTTGTTTTTTTATGCCAATAATTAGGCTTTCTTTGGGTGGTACATTTTGCTAAGAATTATTTTTTTCTAAATGCATTTTAACAGGAATATTAAGAAAAAAATGGAAACAATTCATTATTTCTCAGTTTTCGGCCATTATAGCCTTAAAATAATACATGTTACCATAATTAAAACCCACATTTGTCCTGGTTAGTACACCATTTAAATTTTGTCCCTATCACAATGTATGGTGCCAATATTTTATATGGAAATAAAGGTGCATTTTTTCAGTTTTGCGTCCATCACTATTTAGAAGCTTATAATTTAAAAAATATTAGTAATGTACCCTCTTCACATGCATATTTAAAAAGTTCAGACCCTTAGGTAACTATTTTTTTTTTATTGTAATTTTTTTTGTGTTTTTTTAGTTAAACAATTTATTTGGGTATTTTTTGGGTGTGGGGGGTAAACAGTTAATTTTAAATGTAGTTTATTGTGTTATGTGTGAAAAAAAATGTAGGTGCACGTAGTTTTACTATTTGGCCACAAGATGGCCACAGTGATTTTGTTTAATTCCCATCCTGTAAGCGAGAGTGCTCGCTTACAGGAAGCACAAGGAGGACGTGATTTTTTATTTTTTTTTTGGTCAGAAAGACCGCGGCCTCTGAAAAGAAGCCATCGGTTTTTCTACCGAGGACTTAGATCAATAAACGGGAGTGCTCAGACATGTGCAGCAGCCCAGCAGCAGCCTTTTGGGCGTGAAAGTCACATCCAAAAGGCGAAAAATGGTTAAAGATACTAGCCTACAAGACCAAAATGTTTAATCTGCACCTCAGCCATCAAACACACATTCTTATTAGGGAGAAATTATTTTAAGTTTATGATTAGTTTTTAATCACTTTTAAGACTTAAAAATATTTTTGCTACTTCATAATGCCTTCCACGAGATGCTATTTTTATAATTTTAAAAAGGTGATACTTGCATGTCTTATCCATTTTCTTTACTTACTTTGCTAAGAAAGGATGACATCTGACAAGACATGTTAGCAAATGAACTATGAAGTGAGGGGCATTTTCTGCATTTTGCACACAGGAAGTGAAAATGTAATTGGAATGTTGCTTATATAGCACATACTTCACAAACAACATTAAAAGAATTATATAGACGACCTGGCCCAAAATAAATACTTCTAAATACCCATTCCTCATCTGGTATGCAGGAGATTTCCACTTTTATTGACAAAAGTTGTCTGGTTGGGTGTGATAAGAGAACAAACACAAAATTAATAGACCAAGGCAGTCGATACTTTAAAGAGAGATGGCGTGAATTGTCCACTTTCTGCTTGCTGCAGGAGATTCAGATTTTTATTCTACTTGAGATTAGTGTGCAGTTAATGAAATGTCAGCTTCGTAAACCTCATGACTCCCTCAGGATGTCCTTGCAAATAATTTTATGTATGTTTTCCATGATGTTGCGGCATAATTGCAATTCTCCGTTATACCATATTTACTTTTTTTTACATTTTGTATGCAGATAATCAATGCTATTTCTGAATGAGTACACATTACAAGGGTGTTCCCTGTGCATTCTGCTTACATCTTTATTTCTCAGTCTGAGAATAAAATGAATTTACAGCCAAGATGATTGCAGTCAAAGCTTTCACTGGTCGTGCTGAATACAACAAACTTGTTATACCATGAAACTTCTGCCTGTCTAAAATGAGTCCACTACTCCTTTCATTATAAAAACATAAATCAGGCTTTGAAGGCCTGATGTCATAAATACTAATGCTGTCACAATATTAGGTGACAATGTTTGTATCTGGGGTTGCTTTCTAACTTTCATGGCTTTCTCATTACCATAGACTTCTTCCATTGCAAGCAAATGATGCTGAAAAGAGCTAATAACCCGTCAAGTTGAACTAAAGTCATAAAAGGACGAAAATTTGAGCTACAAATATCTATGGCTGTGACTACATTTGCATGTATTTCCATATTCAGATGCTCCATTTACCTATAATAAAGGGAAAATGTGCTACAATAAATGGCTCTACAAGTCACTAGTCACAGCAAAATGACTGGAACATGTTCTGTCAAAAGTCTCAAGGAGTAAACAGACTTTGCTCCGCCCTCTCATCCATTATCTAGAGGTCCTGTTGTGCTTTTTATCTTCTACAGCCCCCCCCCCCCACCCTCTTATATACACACACTCCCCCTTCCCCATTTTATCATAGTTCTAGATTATAAGGAGACAAAAAAATCACTCAATACTGTCAATTTTAAACTGTATAAAGCTAAAAAAAATGGTGTTAAAAAGCAACATCTTATATACCTTAAATGGTTCTAATTTTTGTAATTTGTATAGAATTGACACATATTTGGCTAGGCTAGTTCACATTAGTTGTTATTATGCTAAGCGATTAACAAGTGTTTTTATCTTAAAACTGCCAATCAACTGCCACCTTCTAAACTAACAATGTAATGTGCATGGCTGTGACTCACAGCCACAGCCTGTATGTGATGACACAGTGAGGTGCCACCTAACACTGCTACACTGTGTTCTCATTCTAGCACCACTTTCTAGTGGTCTATACTAGTCTAAGCAAAGTATAGTACACATATGGCCTACTTGGGTAAAATAAATAAATAAATAACTAGAATGTCTATCCAGAATAAGGCTTATCTATCCCTAATTTGACTGCACTCACTAAGAAGTAGGTTGTTCTGGAAGCTTTCAATTTCTTTCTTTTTGGGTCATGGATATTGACCTTAAATCTGTACTTAATGGTGATGAGCAGAATATTGTTGTACGTTTGTCTTGTGAGCACTTCTTATATGTAAGTACCCTAAATGTTTTGGAAGAACAACCTTATGCTTTTTTCTAATTACTTATTTTAAAATGATATCTTCTCTGTCATTATAACAAGAATGTAAGTGGTGTACGAGACAAAATAAAGAGTTTGCTGTTTTTAATTTATATCAGAAAATCAAGAGCTAATACAGTGGCCATGCAAATTACTCATGTGCAGGTTGATTCATCAAAAATCTGTATTATTGCTGATGTTCAATGAATCAATCCCAAAGTTAGAGATGTAAGACTGGCACTGAGGTGCCACTGGTAGGGTGGAACTTTCATTTAATGTACACCCTATCCACACTGCTAAATGCCAGAATAGTACAGTTCAAGTCATTAAAAAAAGACTTGTATGAGAAATACATTTTTGTTAATTGTCTTTTATATGTCCATATGCTTGCACTGCTGGCAGATCATATACCTGCACCATTTTCATTTGAAGTATTAAAGAAAGGTTCAGCATTCACAGCCCAACACCATAAATCATTAAAGCAGCAGGGACAGCCATACTATCCCATAAAAAAACATGTATAAGTAGAGAAATACTTGTTCTACTTACATAACATATGTATTGTACTGCCCACGTTTTGATGTCAGTGGATTTTATATAGTAAATAAAGAAAAAACTGTTCCATGCAATTTTCATATTTACTATCTCTGACTGAAACCAATCCTTATGAAATTTCCTTCCTTACTATTTTTTTCTCCTGCCTGAAATAGTGTATGCATTGCCAGACCTTCTCCCCACTGGGCCCTGTAGTAAAAACTGAACTGTCATATCTAGCTTGCTTTGCAAACACATGTGAGCACAGCCTGGATGATTTTTCACCAGATTCTGCAGAGGGGTGAAGTATAGTTCACTTCTTAGCCTCCTGTCACACTGAACTACCCTCAGCCAATCAGTGGGAAGCAGGAATGTAGAAGGACAGATAACAAGCTTCCCTCTCCCCAGCAATGTACCAGAATAGAACCAGGCTGACTGAGATAAGATTCATTACAGCAGACACATGTATTATTGTATTGGAATGCTTGCAATGCAGACTGCATGTAGACTACATATTAAACACAGAGCAATGGGTAAATGGAATTTGATTTTATGGATGATAATCTCTTTTTAAATATATGGATGGATAATTGTAACTAATCACTAGATTAAATTCTAGATTACCATTAACCCCTAAGAAAAAACAGCACCATCTGTGTGAATTCCCAAACTGGATTGCTTGCTAAACAATTTTTCGATTATATGGACACTTTAAAATTCACATCCACGTGCACAGTTACCCATATTACTTTGTAACATATTTGTAATACTCCAGAATAGATTACATAGTGGCTATCTGTACCTAGTCACCAAGTATGATTGTGGTATAGGAAAATGAACAAAAAATTTACCTATTTTTACACTTCAGCAGAATAATCTGAGACTGAGAGAGAGACAGAGGCACAGGGACAAAGCTTTTGTGTATAGACCACTTTGTCTATACTTTGAACCAGGTATAACAAGGCCCTCTCGTCAGCCTTAGATGAACCTGTCCCTCTAACCTTCCACCCCAACAACACCCCCAATCCCCAACCCTGGCACACCACCCACACACGCAACCTTAAGAAAGGGACAAATTGAGGAAATCGCATCTCAATCCCGTTTTCCTGGATTATAAAGCTAAGCTGCTACTTTTCCACACTTGCACTATCAGAAGCTAAACAAAAGTATTTTGCAGCCCAGATTGTAACTCAAGCCTCCAACCCACGATGTCTCTTTGCCACCTTTAACTCCCTACTTAACCCCACTCCCCCCCAGCTCCACTATCTCAGCCAATGACTTTGCCACTCACTTCACCAGTAAAATCGCAGCTATCCAAAATGAAATCTCCCTCCTATTCTTCAATTCCCTCCAACTCCCCCCATGCCACTGCCATGCCTCACCTTCCAGGCCTCTTCTATGCCCCACCCCTCCTCACCTCCTCCATCCAGACTGTACTAATGCACCCCCTCACCTTTTTCACTCCTGCCACCATTGAAGAGGTGAATCTATTGCTTGTCACTTCCCCTGTCACCTCCTCCCTCCTCAACCCGATCCCCTCTGATACCCTCCGTCCCCACTTCCCTGACCTGGCCCATGTCCTCACCTCCTTGTTCAACCTCTCCCTCTCCACCAGCAACTTCCCCTCAGCTTTTAAAGAGGCCACTGTACTCCCCCTGCTGAAAAAAAACCTCACTCGACCCCTCCCTACCCTCCAACTACCGCCCAATCTCTGTCCTCCCTTTTGCCTCAAACACCTGGTCTACAGATGCATCACGCACTACCTCAGCACCAACTCCCTACTAGACCCCCTACAATCTGGTTTCCGTTCTGCCCACTCAACAGAAACCACTCTTGTCAAGGTAGTAAATTACCTTACCCTTGCCAAAGCTGAAGAAAACGACTCCATCCTGCTAATGCTTGACCTTTCCTCAGCATTTGATACAGTTGACCATCCCCTCCTCCTTCAATCCCTAAAGTCCTTAGGGATTTGTGACAGCGCCCCTGCCTGGATCACCTCATACCTCTCTAATCGCCACTTCACCACCTCTTTTAATGGTTCCTCCTCAACTCCCACACCCCTCTTGGTTGGAGTCCCCCAGGGCTCTGTTGTGGGCCCCCTACCGTTCTTAATTTACATCTCCTCTATCAGCAAAGTTATCTCCTCCCTGGGCTTCAAATACCACCTATATTCCAATGATACCCAAATCTATCTCCACACCCCTGATCTCTCCCCCTCTACTATGGACAAGGTCTCCTATAGAGATGGCCTGAACTGCCCGAAGGTGCACATGTAATACCCATCACTGCATATGCCTACTACCTGTTGTGATAGTTTCAGTGCACCCACCTACCTATGTGAGCGCACACAGTGTGAAATACCACTCCGTGCATACCCGTTAACTGCACCTGTGTGACTGACTGTACCTTGTATTAGTCAAGTCAGTGCATACCTTTCACTTCATCCCCCCCAATATGGACAAAACAAAAGGCAGAGGAAGGTCTGTTTGAGGTCGCGCTGTCGTGATTTAGTGCGGCCCGCGACCAAAGTACAGTGTTTAGAAGAAGGCACGTGTCATTAACCCCCAATATTGTCAAGATGTAGTTGACTATTTAACACAGAACACCTCATCTTTCTAAGCTTCTGCACGGAAGCGTGACATATCTTCCTCCTCCTGCTCTGATTCTGGCACCCCACTTAACACTCAGTCGGCCGCCACCACCAAAGTGCCATCACCCCAGGGCTCAGCGGTGTGGACATTTTTTTGTGTGTCTGCCTCAGATGAGAGCAATGCCATCTGCACTCTCTGCCACCGAAAATTGAGCCATGGAAAGACCAAGACCCGCGTAGGGACAACTACCTTATGAAGGCACATGATTACAAAGCACAAACTGCAATGGGATGACCACCTGAGGGAAAGCAAATCCACACACCGCAGTGGAAGATATGCAATTATTTCTCAAAAAAGGCGATACTGTACCGTGATGTTGAAAGGCAAGTGGTGTCATCTCTGGCACACAGCGTTGGGGCAAGGGACCATCTGACCACGTGGTCTGCAAAGCACGCTCAGGCCTGCCCGAAGACTAAGTCAGTCCCCACACACAGCATCTCTGCCTGCACGCCGTGTGACTGCCTGCCCCAAGACTAAGTCGCTCCCCACACAGCATCTCTGCCTGCAGGCCGCTTGACTGCTTTCTCCGCCACCACCAACAGGGTCCATGACTCCAGGCGGATTCCTGAATTTTTAAGGCCGCTGCTAGCAGCGCCCGCTATAATAATTTTTCTGGTTCATGTACATGCCTGCCTAATTTTTTGGCTGCACTGCGGCTGCAACAACAAAACAAAAGGCATGTACATGTGCCAATTCCCCTTTGTGAGCATTACCTTGCCGCGGTGAAGGGGCTTGCGTATCACAATGACAGTGTCTCAGGTCTCGGGGGGGGGGGGGGGGGGGTGCACACCCATGATAATAAGGTCATTGCTTCATTGTGGACAGACCAAATTTGATCAGCTGGACAGTCACTGTTCTGTCATTCAGCTACCTTAGGCAGTGACCATCTGGGCTTGAAAACCGCCACGGCCTGCACTCTGGCCATGGTGCGCACCAGTCCAGCACGGCTGTCACTGCAGAAACAGCTGTTTGCGGTGCGTTATACAGTGAGTTTGGTGGGTCTGCGTGAAGCAGTACTCTAATTACACTCCCTGATTGATGTATACATATATAAGGTGTTTTAACCACTTCCCGACCGCCTAACGCACAGGGGCGGCCGGGAAGTGGAGCCCGCAAGGACCAGCTCACCCACAGAGGCGGCGGTCCTTGTAAGGGCATGGGCGGAGCGATCGCGTCATCCGTGACGCGATCCTCCGCCGGCGCCTGTCTCCGTACACCCGCCGCAACATCCCGCCGGCTATACGGAAGCGCCGGCGGGATGTTAACCCGACGATCGCCGCATACAAAGTGTATAATACACTTTGTAATATTTACAAAGTGTATTATACAGGCTGCCTCCTGCCCTGGTGGTCCCAGTGTCCCAGGGACCACCAGGGCAGGCTACAGCCACCCTATGTCGCACCCAAGCACACTGATTTCTCCCCCCCCTGCCCCAGATCGCCCACAGCACCCCTCAGACCCCCCCCCCTGCCCACCCCCCAGACCCCTGTTTGCACCCAATCACCCCCCTAATCACCCATCATTTACTCCCTGTCACTATCTGTCAACGCTATTTTTTTTTATCCCCCCCTGCCCACTGCCCCCTCCTGATCACCCCCCCACCCCTCAGATTCTCCCCAGACCCCCCCCCCAGACCTCCCCCCCTGTGTACTGTATGTATCTATCCCCCCTGATCACCTGTCAATCACCTGTCAATCACCTGTCAATCACCCATCAATCACCCCCTGTCACTGCCACCCATCAATCAGCCCCTAACCTGCCCCTTGTGGGCAATCTAATTACCCACCCACACCAATAGATCGCCCGCAGATCCGACATCAGATCACCACCCAAACGCAGTGTTTACATTTATTCTCTCCTCTAAACACCCACTAATTACCCATCAATCACCCATCAATCACCCCCTATCACCACCTGTCACTGTTACCCATCAGATCAGACCTTAATCTGCCCCTTGCGGGCACCCAATCACCCGCCTACACGCTCAGATTGCCCTCAGACCCCCCCTTATCAATTCGCCAGGGCATTATTTACATCTGTCCTTCCCTGTAATAACCCACTGATCACCTGTCAATCACCCATCAATCACCCCCTGTCACTGCCACCCATCAATCACCCCCTGTCACTGCCACCCATCAATCAGCCCCTAACCTGCCCCTTGCGGGCAATCTGATCACCCACCCACACCAATAGATCGCCCGCAGATCCGACATCAGATCACAACCCAAGCGCATTGTTTACATCTATTCTCTCCTCTAAACACCCACTAATTACCCATCAATCACCCATCAATCACCCCCTATCACCACCTGTCACTGTTACCCATCAGATCAGACCCTAATCTGCCCCTTGCGGGCACCCAATCACCCGCCTACACGCTCAGATTGCCCTCAGACCCCCCCTTATCAATTCGCCAGGGCATTATTTACATCTGTCCTTCCCTGTAATAATCCACTGATCACCTGTCAATCACCTGTCAATCACCCATCAATCACCCCCTGTCACTGCCACCCATCAATCACACCCTGTCACTTCCACCCATCAATCAGCCCCTAACCTGCCTCTTGCGGGCAATCTGATCACCCACCCACACCAATAGATCGCCCGCAGATCCGACATCAGATCACCACCCAAGCGCAGTGTTTACATCTATTCTCTCCTCTAAACACCCACTAATTACCCATCAATCACCCATCAATCACCCCCTATCACCACCTGTCACTGCTACCCATCAGATCAGACCATAATCTGCCCCTTGCGGGCACCCAATCACCCGCCTACACGCTCAAATTGCCCTCAGACCCCCCCCCCTTATCAATTCGCCAGGGCATTATTTACATCTGTCCTTCCCTGTAATAACCCACTGATCACCTGTCAATCACCTGTCAATCACCCATCAATCACCCCCTGTCACTGCCACCCATCAATCACCCCCTGTCACTGCCACCCATCAATCAGCCCCTAACCTGCCCCTTGCGGGCAATCTGATCACCCACCCACACCAATAGATCGCCCGCAGATCCGACATCAGATCACCTCCCAAGTGCAGTGTTTACATCTGTTCTCTCCTCCAAACACCCACTAATTACCCATCAATCACCCCCTGTCACTGCTACCCATCAGATTAGACCCCTATCTGCCCCTAGGGCACTCAATCACCCGCCCATACCCTCAGAACGCCCTCAGACCCCAGCCCTGATCACCTCGCCAGTGCATTGCTTGCATCTATTCCCCCCACTAATCACACCTTGCGACACCCATCAATCACCTCCTGTCACACCCTAGCACACCTACCCATCAGATCAGGCCCTAATTTGCCCCATGTGGGCTCCTGATCACTCGGCCAAACCCTCAGATACCCCTCAGACCCCCTTCCGATCACCTCCCCAGTGCATTGATTGCATCTATTTTCCCCTCTAACCACCCCCTGAGACACCCATCAATCACCTCCTGTCACCCCCTAGCACTCCTATCCATCAAATCAGGCCCAATACAACCTGTCATCTAAAAGGCCACCCTGCTTATGACCGGTTCCACAAAATTCGCCCCCTCATAGACCACCTGTCATCAAAATTTTCACATGCTTATACCCCTGAACAGTCATTTTGAGACATTTGGTTTCCAGACTACTCACGGTTTTGGGCCCGTAAAATGCCAGGGCGGTATAGGAACCCCAAAAGTGACCCCATTTTAGAAAAAAAAGACACCCCAAGGTATTCTGTTAGGTGTATGACGAGTTCATAGAAGATTTTATTTTTTGTCAAAAGTTAGCGGAAATTGATTTTTATTGTTCTTTTTCACAAAGTGTCATTTTTCACTAACTTGTGACAAAAAATAAAATCTTCTATGAACTCACCATACTCCTAATGGAATACCTTGGGGTTTCTTCTTTCTAAAATGGGGTCACTTGTGGGGTTCCTATACTGCCCTGGCATTTTAGGGCCCCTAAACTGTGAGGAGTAGTCTAGAAAACAAATGCCTCAAAATGACCTGTGAATAGGACGTTGGGACCCTTAGCGCACCTAGGCTGCAAAAAAGTGTCACACATGTGGTATCACCGTACTCAGGAGAAGTAGTATAATGTGTTTTGGGGTGTATTTTTACACATACCCATGCTGGGTGGGAGAAATCTCTCTGTAAATGGACAATTGTGTGTAAAAAAAATCAAAAGATTGTCATTTACAGAGATATTTCTCCCACCCAGCATGGGTATGTGTAAAAATACACCACAAAACACATTATACTACTTCTCCTGAGTACGGAGGTACCACATGTGTGGCACTTTTTTACACCCTAAGTGCGCTAAGGGGCCCAAAGTCCAATGAGTACCTTTAGGATTTCACAGGTCATTTTGCGACATTGTTGGTTTCAAGACTACTCCTCACGGTTTAGGGCCCCTAAAATGCCAGGGCAGTATAGGAACCCCACGAATGACCCCATTCTAGAAAGAAGACACCCAAAAGTATTCCGTTAGGAGTATGGTGAGTTCATAGAAGATTTTATTTTTTGTCACAAGTTAGCGGAAAATGACACTTTGTGAAAAAGAGCCAATTAAAATAAATTTCCGCTAACTTGTGACAAAAATAAAATCTTCTATGAACTCACCATACTCCTAACGGAATACCTTGGGGTGTCTTCTTTCTAAAATGGGGTCATTAGTGGGGTTCCAATACTGCCCTGGCATTTTAGGGGCCTTAAACCGTGAGGAGTAGTCTTGAAACAAAAATGACCTGTGAAATCCTAAAGGTACTCATTGGACTTTGGGCCCCTTAGCGCAGTTAGGGTGCAAAAAAGTGTCACACATGTGGTATCGCCATACCTGGGAGAAGTAGTACAATGTGTTTTAAGGGGGAAATTTTTACACATACCCATGCTGGGTGGGAGAAATATCTCTGTAAATGGACAATTGTGTGTAAAAAAAATCAAAAGATTGTCATTTACAGAGATATTTCTCCCACCCAGCATGGGTATGTGTAAAAATACACCCCAAAACACATTATACTACTTCTCCCGAGTACGGCGATACCACATGTGTGGCACTTTTTTGCACCCTAACTGCGCTAAGGGGCCCAAAGTCCAATGAGTACCTTTAGGATTTCACAGGTCATTTTGCGGCATTTGATTTCCAGACTACTCCTCATGGTTTAGGGCCCCTAAAATGCCAGGGCAGTATAGGAACCCCACAAATGACCCCATGTTAGAAAGAAGACACCCCAAGGTATTCTGTTAGGACTATGGTGAGTTCATAGAAGATTTTATTTTTTGTCACAAGTTAGCGGAAAGTGACACTTTGTGAAAAAAAAACCAATACAAATCAATTTCCGCTAACTTGTGACAAAAAATAAAATCTTCTATGAACTCACCATACTCCTAACGGAATACCTTGGGGTGTCTTATTCCTAAAATGGGGTCATTTGCAGGGTTCCTATACTGCCCTGGCATTTTAGGGGCCCTAAACCGTGAGGAGTAGTCTGGAAATCAAATTCCGCAAAATGACTTGTGAAATCCTAAAGGTACTCATTGGACTTTGGGCCCCTTAGCACAGTTAGAGTGCAAAAAAGTGCCACACATGTGGTATCGCCGTACTCGGGAGAAGTAGTACAATGTGTTTTGGGGTGTATTTTTACACATACCCATGCTGGGTGGAAGAAATCTATCTGTAAATGGACAATTGTGTGTAAAAAAAAATTAAAAAATTGTCATTTACAGAGATATTTCTCCCACCCAGCATGGGTATGTGTAAAAATACACCTCAAAACACATTGTACTACTTCTCCTGAGTACGGCAATACCACATGTGTGGCACTTTTTTGCAGCCTAACTGCGCTAAGGGGTCCAAAGTCCAATGAGCACCTTTAGGCTTTACAGGGGTGCTTACAATTAGGCACCCCCCAAAATGCCAGGACAGTAAACACACCCCACAAATGACCCCATTTTGGAAAGTAGACACTTCAAGGTATTCAGAGAGGGGCATAGTGAGTCCGTGGCAGGTTTCATTTTTTTTTGTCGCAAGTTAGAAGAAATGGAAACTTTTTTTTTTTTTGTCACAAAGTGTCATTTTCTGCTTACTTGTGACAAAAAATAATATCTTCTATGCACTCACTATGCCTCTCAGTGAATACTTTGGGATGTCTTCTTTCCAAAATGGGGTAATTTGGGGGTTATTTATACTATCCTGGAATTCTAGCCCCTCATGAAACATGATAGGGGGTCAGAAAAGTCATAGATGCTTGAAAATGGGAAAATTCACTTTTTGCACCATAGTTTGTAAACGCTATAACTTTTACCCAAACCAATAAATATACACTGAATGGTTTTTTTTTATCAAAAACATGTTTGTCCACATTTTTCGCGCTGCATGTATACAGAAATTTTACTTTATTTGAAAAGAGTCAGCACAGAAAGTTAAAAAAATCATTTTTTTGCCAAAATTTATGTCTTTTTTGATGAATATAATAAAAAGTAAAAATCGCAGCAGCAATCAAATAGCACCAAAAGAAAGCTTTATTAGTGACAAGAAAAGGAGCCAAAATTCATTTAGGTGGTAGGTTGTATGAGCGAGCAATAAACCGTGAAAGCTGCAGTGGTCTGAATGGAAAAAAGTGGCTAGTCCTTAAGGTTTGTAAAGCCCACGGTCCTCAAGTGGTTAAAGCACTTTAGGCCTGCAATTTAGCATTCAATGTGATTTTGTCCCTTAAAACACTGCTTTGCGTCAAATTCAGATTTTTCCCCGGGACTTTTGGCATCTATCCCACTCCGCCATGCCCCCCTCCAGGTGTTAGACCCCTTGAAACTTCTTTTCCATCACTTTTGTGGCCAGCATACATTTTTCTAGTTTTTCAAGTTCGCCTCCCCATTGAAGTTTATTGCGGTTCATGCAAAAATCAGAGGTTCGGGCCATCTCTAGTCTCCTCCTGCCTCTCAACCATCTCCTCCTGGATGGCAGCTAGGTTCCTGAAGCTTAACCTGGATAGAACTGAACTCAACATGTTTCCGCCCCGCTCTGCACCACCTCTCCCAGATATTCACGGCACTATCAACAGCACTACCATCCGTCCTACCTCCTAGGCCCTCTCATCCAAAATGTTACCAGAACCTGCAACTTCCACCTTCGCAACTTCTACAATATCCTCCCCGTTCTGACCCCGACACTACCAAGCCTCTCATTCATGCCCTCATCATCTCCCGCCTTGACTACTGCAATGCCCTACTTTCTGGCCTCCCCTTAAAGCACATTGCACCCCTTCAATCAGTCATTAATGCAGCAGCTAGACTCATCCATCTTTTCCACCACTATGCTTCCACTTCTCCCCTTTGTGAAGCCCTACACTGGCTCCCTATCTGCTTTAGGATCAGTTTTAAGGTTCTGTGCCTTACCTACAAATCTGTGCATAAGACCTGCACAACCTACATTTCTGAGATCGTCAACAGATATATACCTGCGACCCCTGCAGTCCTGCAATGATCTCTGCCTGACCTCCCCACGCATTTCTCATTCCCATGCACACTTACAAGACTTCTCTAGAGCTGCCCCCACCCTATGGTACTCTTTTCCACTCCCCTTCAGACTCGCTCCTTCCTTCAGTACCTTCAAGCAAGCCCTCAAAACACATTTCTTTAAAATGGCCTACCCCACATCTACCACACTCTAACGCTCAGTAAACCACCTCTTCCTACCTTGTGTGTCCCTCCCCCACCCTGTACATTGAAAGCCTTTGGCAGGGCCTCCCCCCTCCCTTAGTGTATCCTTCTTAATTTTACTACCCCAGCAATGACACCCTTTTCATGGACTAACTCAGACTTGTTTTGCCAAGTCTCTGTAAAACGCATTTTATACCCTGATTGCATGTACAACCTTGTGCTATGTTGTATAACTGTTTGCTACCTCTCTGTCTGTCACCCCTTGTTGCAATGTATGTTTCCCTATTTATTGTCCAGCGCTGCGTAATATGTTGGTGCTTTATAAATACAATTAATATTAATAATAATCTCCCTGCAGGCTCATGTTTTCAAAATTATGGCTGCAAAGAATGCAACTTTGCCTATAGTGGGTAATGTGTTACCTACTAGTGAAATTTTACACAATTTTTACTTTTTATTTATATTTGTTATTTATAGTGTGCAAATTGTAGTGTATAAAGATTAAAAATTATATATACACTTAAAAATGGGTATACAATCACCTGTCTACATCTTTAAGTCTATGCGATGTTTCTAAGGGCAAGTCTATGCAATGTTTCTATAGGAGCCTCTTCTCTTTATGAAGCCGAAAAGCCCTCTGAGTACATACAATTTCAGACATCTTTAAATAGTGGCTGCTCCACTGGTGAGCAAATCAAAATGGTCTGGACGCCCTGTCGTCAGCCAATCAGGCTAGGTCCCTAAATGTAAGCCCTCCTATCCAGAATGGCATCCACTAATAATGGTGGCCAGTCAGGGCAGGCAAGAACATCAAAATACCAATTCACTCCCAACTGGTGTCCACAAACATATGGTGGCCAGTTGGGTGTGAAACAGGTTGAAACCAAAAAATATTAATACACAAAAATACTTTAAGGTCATTCCGGACTGGAGGCCGCATCCCAATGGCGGCCAGTCCAGGCCAGTAAACAAACAAATGTTACCGCTCCCTCCCATCCGGCGGCCACCAATATACGGCAGCCGGTCGGGAAGGGTTGACAAAAACAAAACCAGCCTGAGAAGAAGACTCCAGGCATCCAGACCAAATAGTTATCAACAAGAATCTATCCTTAAATGCATGGGCCAACTCACACTCCTGGTTTAAGCCCCCAGGACCAAGGGCATCTAGCTTCCTAATCCAGAATATCTCTCGTCTCAATAATTGTTTGACCCCATCACCCCCCCCCCTTCCCACACGTGGGAGGGGGACAGGGTCAATCACTTGGACCCTCAATTGTCTGACATTATGGCAACAGGCAGAAAAATAGCTTGCAACAGCTTGTTCTGATGTGCCAGAGCGGATAGCTGATTTATGCGCTGAAATGTGCATTTTGAGCAACTGTGTGGTCATTCCCACATAAATCAGTCCGCAGGGGCAGCGGAGCAGATATACTACGTATGTAGAGTCACATGTGTTATAACCATTTATAGAAAAACGTTTTCCTGTTGTAGGATGTGTAAAGGTATCCCCCTTCACAATAGAATTACACATGTGACAAGACAAACAGGGAAAAGTCCCTTTTCCTGAAGTAGTTAAATTAGTAATTCAAGAACAAATGTTTGCCCTCACCAAACTATCACCAATTGTAGGGGCCCATCTATACGACATAAGTGGAAGTTCCTGAAACTCTCTAACCTGGGAAAAGCCTTGTTTCAACAAAGGCCAGTGCTTTCTGACAATTTTCGCTATTTATTTTGGGCAGCACGGTGGCATAGTGGTTAGCACTCTTGCCTTGCTACACTGGGTTCTTGGTTTGAATCCCAGCAAGGTCAACATCTGCAATGAGTTTGTATGTTCTCTCCGTGTCTGCGTGGGTTTCCTCTGGGCACTCCGGTTTCCTCCCACATTCCAAAAACATACAGATAAGTTCATTGGCTTCCCCCTAAATTGGCCCTAGACTATGATACATGCACTACACGATACATGCATAGACATATGACTATGGTAGGAACTAGATTGTGAGCCCCTCTGAGGGACAGTTAGTGAAGAGACAATATATACAGTGGGTTGCAAAAGTATTCGGCCCCTTTAAGTTTTCCACATTTTGTCACATTACTGCCACAAACATGCATCAATTTTATTGGAATTCCACATGAAAGACCAATACAAAGTGGTGTACACGTGAGAAGTGGATTGAAAATCATACATCATTCCAAACATTTTTTACAAATAAATAACTGCAAAGTGGGGTGTGCGTAATTATTCGGCCCCCTGAGTCAATACTTTGTAGAAAGACCTTTTGCTGCAATTACAGCTACCAGTCTTGTTAGGGTATGTCTCTACCAGCTTTGCACATCTAGAGACTGAAATCCTTGCCCATTCTTCTTTGCAAAACAGCTCCAGCTCAGTCAGATTAGATGGACAGTGTTTGTAAACAGCACTTTTCAGCTCTTGCCACAGATTCTCGATTGGATTTAGATCTGGACTTTAACTGGGCCATTCTAACACATAGATATGTTTTGTTTTAAACCATTCCATTGTTGCCCTGGCTTTATGTTTAGGGTCATTGTCCTGCTGGAAGGTGAACCTCCGCCCCAGTCTCAAGTCTTTTGCAGACTCCAAGAGGTTTTCTTCCAAGTTTGCCCTGTATTTGGCTCCATCCATCTTCCCATCAACTCTGAACAGCTTCCCTGTCCCTGCTGAAGAGATGCACCCCCCAAGCATGATGCTGCCACCACCATATTTGACAGTGGGGACGGTGTGTTCTGAGTGATATGCAGTGTTAGTTTTCTGCCACACATAGCGTTTTGCATTTTGGCCAAAAAGTTCCATTTTGGTCTTATCTGACCAGAGCACCTTCTTCCACATGGTTGCTGTGTCCCCCACATGGCTTGTGGCAAACTGCAAACGAGACTTCTTATGCTTTCTGTTAACAATTGCCTTTCTTCTTGCCACTCTTCCATAAAGGCCAACTTTGTACAGTGTATGACTAATAGTTGTCCTATGGACAGAGTCTCCCACCTGAGCTGTAAATCTCTGCAGCTCGTCCAGAGTCACCATGGGCCTCTTGACTGCATTTCTGATCAGCGCTCTCCTTGTTCGGCCTGTGAGTTTAGGTGGATGACCTTGTCTTGGTAGGTGTACAGTTGTGCCATACTCCTTCCATTTCTGAATGATCGCTTGAACAGTGCTCCGTGGGATGTTCAAGGCTTTGGAAATCTATTTTTAGCCTTAGCCTGCTTTACATTTCTCAATAGCTTGATCCCTGACCTGTCTTGTGTGTTCTTTGGACTTTACGGTGTTGTTGTTCCCAATATTCTCTTAGACAACCTCTGAGGCCCTCACAGAGCAGCTGTATTTGTACTGACATTAGATTACACACAGGTGCACTCTATTTAGTCATTAGCACTCATCAGGCAATGTCTATAGGCAACTGACTGCACTCAGATCAAAGGGGGCCGAATAATTATGCACACACCACTTTGCAGTTATTGATTTGTAAAACATGTTTGAAATCATGTATGATTTTGGTTCCACTTCTCATGTGTACACCACTTTGTGTTGGTCTTTCATGTGGAATTCCAATAAAATTGATTCATGTTTGTGGCAGTAATATGACAAAATGTGGAAAACTTCAAGAGGGCCGAATACTTTTGCAACCCACTGTATACTCTGTACAGCGCTGCGTAATATGTTGGCGCTATATAAATACTTAAATAAATAAATAAATAATTAGTAGAAAAAGTAGTGACCAGAGGAATTCGATCGACCTGTTTGGAACGTGATCTTCTAGTAGTAGAAGATCGAGTAGAAGGTTTACATAAATCTAATGGATAATCTCTCTGGACAAACCTGTTGGCCATTTCTTAAAGATGTATATCCTTCAGTGCAGGGTCAGATATAATTCTATATCTGAGAATGTTATTGGGAATGTTATTAGCAATATGGGAAGGATGAAAGTAAAGCATTTTGTAACGGTCGGTGTCAGCACACAGAGAGAATCTGATTATTGGTGATCTGCAGTATCACCAAGAATACAGATATATACCCGATTATTGATGATCTGCAGAATCACCAATAATACAAGTATAACTAACCTCTGGACACCTATATAGTGTGAGTGTTTGGTGCAACAGTAATGACTTTGAGTGGGACCACCCGAGGAGCAGGTGGTCCTAAGCAGTATGAGAAATACCTCCCTCTGGGAAGTGCGAAGACCTTCCAACAGCCTGAGACTTTCAAAGGGGTGGAGCCCCAGGCTGAATAGCAGGAAGGCCCTGTGGCTAAGTGACACCTAGAAGGTGGGCGTCACAAGCAGGACTGGAGACTAATCTCTCAATGGAGAAGGATGGCTCACAAGGTCGGGCAGGCTAGGTCGGCAACACACGGGCAGATAAGGTACAGAGACAGAAGGCTGATTCAATAATCAGGGACAGGCAGGGTTGGCAACAGGTAATCAGATATGCGTACTTACCGAATCAGAAAGCAGAAGGATAGTCAGGAATGCAATAGGCCATAACAGATATAATACAATGCCTAGTCTTGGGTGTGAGGTCCATGGTCTCAACACCCTGGAACTAGTCTGAAGTATAACACAATGGTAACACAGTATCCCTAGTCTTGGGTGTGAGGTTCGTGGTCTCAACACCCTGGAACTAGTCTAAAGTATAACACAATGGTAACACAGTATCCCTAGTCTTGGGTGTGAGGTCCGTGGTCTCAACACACGGGAACTAGTCTGAAGTATAATACAATGGTAACACAGTATCCCTAGTCTTGGGTGTGAGGTCCGTGGTCTCAACACCCTGGAACTAGTCTGAAGTATAACACAATGGTAACACAGAAGTAATCTAGCTCAGTGTGAATTCCTAGGTCCTCCTGGTTCTAACACACTGTGGGATCTGACTATGGTCTGAGTGCTTTCACGTAAGTGTTTGCAACGGCAGACAACTTGAGACTGACCAGCAATAACTATATACAGAGCGGCGCTCCCCAGTGCCACCCATCGCTGATCAACCAATAGCCACTCGCTCTGAGATCAGCTGACCAACCTGGTCAGCTGATCCCTCCTCGTTTGTCATAAAGGTTCTGCCTCTCAGCGCACGCGCGTATTCCTAAATTTGTGTGAACTAACAGGCCCAGCCACATCAGACACACTCTGCCGCGTGCAAACCGCTGAACTGGACGCGGAACCAGCCGCCTCGCTGCCAGTCCACGCGGCGGCTTTTCCACAATCTATTACACATTTCTATCAGTGGACTTCCTAAAAAGATCGGTGGCTAATTTTCCTCCAACCTTGGTAACCACCGTATCCAAGTAGGACACAGATTTTACACTACAGGTATACATAAGGGAAGTACAAGGACAACAAGAATGTAATTCTTCAATGAAACGTTCAAGGGTCAAACGTGGCCCCACCCAGATAAAAAAATCATCGATGTATCTCCACCACCCCTTAGAGTGGCGGAGAAACAATCTATTCGTGTACACAAATTATTCTTCCTAAAGCCCTATATATAGGTTAGCATAAGTCGGGACACGTTTGACCCCATAGCCGTACCCCTACACGGTTTCTTAAAACGTATCTTCAAATATGAAATAATTCCTTCTCAAGATCACCTCCAACAGATCAATGAAAAAATGTCTCTGGTCATCAAAAACATCTGAACAAGTTTGCAAATAATGGGAGACAGCCTCCACACCTCCGTCATGAGGGATGGAGGTGTAGAGCAACTCCACATCGATTGTAACCAATAGGTCATCATCATCATCATCAAGGTTCTCAAAAATGCTTATAACCTCCAGGAACACTTGTGTCCCTGAGGTATGAAGGCAAAGGTATCTCCATAGACCTTAAAATACAGCCTATGTATTTGGCAATTGGAGAAAATATTGAATTCACACCAGCAACGATTTGCCGCCCAGGTGCATTGACCAATCGTTTGTGTATTTTAGGAAGCAAAAACATAACAGGAGTCACTGGGTTATCCTGAATCAGAAAAGTAGCCAGATCCCTATCTATGATGTTATTATCCAAAGCACTCCTCAACAAACGATCTATCAACTTCCTCAAATTCCAGATTGGATCCTGATCTACAACTCGATAAACATTCTAATCCTCTAACTGATGTAAGATTTCAGCACGGTATTTTACAATGTCCGTTATGACAACCGAGCCCCCTTAACAGCAGGCTTGATTGTCAGGGCCTTGCACGTACGTTTATTATACACGCATGCATATTTCCATAAAATATTTACTCGTACGTTAATTATATGACGTTTTTTACTCATGACATGCTCTGCTCTCATTGGTTGGTGCTCCAGCGATCTTTTTAAACTGATTGGAGCATAAAAATAGATGCAGTTCTCCATTAGGTCCTCCACTGGATGGGAGGGATTACATTTAGGAACCTAGCCTGATTGACTGACGACAGGGCGTCCAGACCATTTTGATTGGCCCCCCAGTGGAGCAACCACTATTTAAAGACATATGAAAATTGTATGTACTCAGAGGGCTTGTCAGCTTGATAATGAGAGGAGGCTCCTATCGAAACTTCGCATAGACTTGCCCTTTGTAATGCTTTTGATGCTTTAAAAATAAAGAACTTGAAATACATTTGAAGACGGTGCTGGGGTCTCTTCTCTTGGACATTCTGCTTGCTGTTCCTGGAGGCAGAGGGACAACGACCAAAAGCACGTCGCATCTGGATGGTTGGGCGCTGCCTTCTACTATTTGTCTACTACAGTTCTTAAAGCAATAGTCATTGGATGGGGAAAACAAGGAATTTGTTGGCTGACAAACAAGAAGCTTTCAAAAACAGTCATCAAGGTTTTCCTACAATTTGGAATGTTCAGCCGGGGTCTCTAGTCATCAAGGAGCACTGCAGCTTGTTCTATAGGTAGTTTAGGATCTCAGCTTTTGTGTTTTGGAGGTCAGGAACAGAACTTATACATAAGGTGTCCTTTGCCCAAGTGAAGATCCCCTTATGTCTAAATGTGCCACTGCAAGTAAGACAAACTGTTGGAATTAAACGGAATTTGCTAGTGACTCCTGGATGGAAGCAAGTACTGACAGGGACACTAGGCTTGATCATGATTTTAAATCAATTTGAAGAATTGTGTTAACACCTTAATAACATTGTTCTGGTTTTCAGAATTACAAATGAACCCTTGTATCCTCAAGTTTGTAAGTAAAGCTGTTTTATTCTGTTACTGGTCTCTTGTCCACATTAATTACATTGGTGTACTATATTATTTAGAATGTAAATGAAAAGGTTATTTAAACAAGTAACAAAAGCAATGAGGCTAGATATTCTAGATGATTCATCAAATCAGCTGTATCAAGATATAATTATTTGTTATTGATTAGATTATTCTTTAGCTGGTTTGATTAAAATATTGTTTAGCTGGTTTGACTTTTACAGTCATTCAATGCATTCAAGCAAAGTAGATAAATATCATGTTTGAAATATTTGAGGAGGTAATTGTCTGAACATCTTCAATAATTGTGTCAGACAGAGGTCTAGTCTCATCACTTTTCATAAATGCATAAAGTTCACTTAAAAAGTAGAAATCTAGACAAAGCATTTATGTTCTAGTTTTGGATACTGTGTAGAATGATTAGAACATCTGACAGCTTTTTATTGATATCTGTGTCATCACTGGAGATATTCTTTTTCTGTCAATGAAAAGCTCAAGTGAAGTTTCTGCAACAAAATTGATATCACAAATTTCATCACACTGGGGCCCTTTTATGTCCATTGCGCCACTAAACCCATAAAAACATCACCTCAATTTTCCATCCTTCTTTTCACCTACATTTTGCAGAGACTGGTTCTACTCATGCCTACTCTTTAAATATAAGCCCTCATTTGTGAAACCAAATCCCTCTTCTCCTTCAGGCATTGCCTCATCGAGTGAATATAGCTAATATAGCTAATTTCACTTTGCCAAATTTTCATGGCTTTTAAGTACATTTTGCCAAAATGCAAATATCACTAACATGCACTAGTGATGAGTGTAATGACCTAATTGCAATTTCGCAGAATTTTGCCTAATTCGCAAAATTACGATTATGTCTGCAATCGAAAATTCTTAATTTCACGAAATTACATGAAAAATTGCATTTATGTGGAATTTCGTAATTACGATTGTTTTCCATAATTATGATCATTTTTGGTAACGGAAATTAATCGGAATTTTGGTGTTTAATGCGGAAATTCGTCCGTTCTCAAAATTGTGCTCCAGTCCAAAGCCTCCTGATACATTTAAAGTGACAGCACAGGCAGGGGCCTTTGCATTATCAGATATTGCAATGCCCACAACCAAGTGTTCTGCATGCACGACCGCTAAGTGCACCTAGGCAAAGAGCACCTGTCTCAGAAGTGGCTGCAGATAGAGCCTCCTGATACATTGAGGCTGGGTGCACACATAACATAACATGAAATGCTGCATTTTATGTCATGTTTCATTTTATGTTGTGTGCGTTTTGTGTGTGTGTGTTTTTGCTACATTTTTGGTGCATCTGTGTTAGCGTTTTTTGTACCGCAGATGCATTTTACAAGTATTGCGTTTGCGGTTCGCATATACAAAATGCATATGCATTTTGTATATGCTTTTCATGCGTTTTTCTTTTGCATTTTATGCAAATCACTAGGAAGACTACAGGAAGCGGAAATACATCATAAAACTTTTTTTTTTTTTTTTTTTTTACCCAAAACGCATGGAAAACACATACCACTGCATTTCCATTTACTTTTTTTTTTTTTGGTCGTTTTTGATGCATTTTTGAAGATTATGCAACAAAATCTGCGTTTTTCAAAATATACGCATCAAAAACGCATATGCATTTTTATATGCATGTTGTTTTTCCTGCAGCCCATAGACTTCCATTAGCGTCAAAAGCACAGCGTTTTCTGCAAAGCTAACATTTCTGCTATGTGTGCACCTAGCCTGAAAGCAACAGCACGTGCAGGCAGGGGCGGATCTAGACCAAGTTGCGCCTGGGGCAAGGTCAGGTTTTGGCACCTAAAGGCTAGGTTTTGGCGCCTAAACTGCCATTCCCCATCCTATATATATATATATATATATATATATATATATATATACACATATTAGTGTATGTGTGTGTGTGTGTGTGTGTATATATATATATATATATATATATATAGATTTATAGATATATATATATAGATATATAGATATATATACACAAACATCACTTCCTGGTTAGCGGCCATGTTTTTTGTTTGTAAACACTGCCTAAAACTGGCGATTAAAAGCCAGGATCGCGGCAGGGAGCAGCGGAAATGGCAAAGAGGGATCCAGGAGATCACAGTGACTCGATTGGTATTTTATTGTACAAACTGGACAGTACAGATTCTCTTTAACCATATTCAACTAATCCTAACAATACTACTACTAAAGTGTCTAGTCCTAATTGTGCTGCACAATGGCAGTTAAAACTTGTTTTCTCCTAGAAATCAAATATGGGTAGTTGGCAAACAAGAACATTTTGCCCAGAAAATAGGACATTTTCGGCTAAGATAATTTCTCCTATTATTTTGTAAAATTCAGTTTAATTTTCAGTGCTTATATACAGGAATAGCAATGAAAAATAAAAATGTATGTATTGCTTATTAAATAGTAATGCTTTGTTTGAGTAGAGGAGGAATAGAAGTATGTGGGGGGTAGGCCTTTTGCTTAAATATTTTATGGGAAAAGGTGTCACATTTTGCATCCCAGAAAGTGTACAGGGATGCACCAAAGGCGCAAAGACCTTCAAAATACAGGCTGAAGTAGATCTATCTTAATTTTTATTTTGAATTTCTCTAGAAAGCATTTAATAAAGATAGGTTAGCACCAAACACCATCTGTTCCTGCTGCTAGATTAAGGCATATCATATTTGAAAAAGCACAGATAATAAATATGGGTCTTTATCTGCTGTAATGAGATCAAATGTGTTGTGATGTGCTCCATGCAGTGTTTGAAAAAGTATCGGACTGTAACTCATGAATGTATTTACTTGTAGGTTCCAAATGGGTATTGCAAACAAATGTATAATAATTATATCTTCTGTGCATGTATTAGTAGGGAAGCAGGCACACATCACTCAGCGTGTGTGCGATACTCTGCAGTGCTGTGCTTGATGACAGTAGGAACTTCTTGTAATAAGAGACTGCTGTGAGTACATGTGCTGCTATTAGTTTTAAAGCTAGGATAGGCTATTTATTCATGGTTTGCTGTCACATTAAGCGACATAGATATTTATTTTGCTTTGGACTTATAAGACAATTGAATAAGCCCAAGCTGCATTTTCTAATTACAGTTTTACTTAATTTTAGATGTTGCATAAAAACACTGACTTTTATGTTGAAGCTGTTTTCAGCTAGCAATGTGTAGCTGTTTAACCCATTCGCGTTCCGTCGTTTTCACTTGAGAAATGTTCACCTCCAATTCTTTAGCCTATAACTTTATCTCTCACTATATCTTGTTTTTTCCGCCACCAATTAGGCTTTCTTTGGGGGGTACATTTTGCTAACAGCCACTTTACTGTAAATGCATTTTAACAGGAAGAATAAGAAAAAAACGAAAAAAATCATTATTTCTCAGTTTTCAGCCATTATAGTTTTAAAATAATACATGCCTCCATAATTAAAACTCACGTATTGTATTTGCCCATACGTCCCGGTTATTACACCATTAAAATTATGTCCCTATCACAATGTATGGCGACAATATTTTATTTGGAAATAAAGGTGCATTTTTTCCGTTTTGCATCTATCACTATTTACAAGTTTAAAATAAAAAAAAATAGAAATATTTCATATTTACATTGATATTTAAAAAGTTTAGACCCTTAGGTAAATATTTACATTTTTGTTTTATTTATTGTAATGTTTTTTTTTATATTAAACATTTTATTTGGGTATTTTTGGGAGGGTGGGAAGTAAACTATAGTTTTATAATGTAATTGTGTGTTGTTTTTAATTTTTTTTTACTTTTAGTTGTACTTTTACTTTTTGGCCACAAGATGGCGGCCATGAGTTTGTTTACATGACATCACTCTAAGCGTAACACACGCTTAGAGTGACGCAGGGGGGAGGGAACAGCCAGAAAAAGCACAGCTTCCGAGAGAAGCTGTCGCTTTTTCAGTGGGGGAGAGGAATCAGTGATCGGGCACCATAGCCCGATACATTGATTCCGTGGCTACCAAATCCGCGGCCGTGAGTGCACGTGCACGTGCGCGATCGGCCGCGGGAGCACGCGGTAGCGCGCATGGTTCCTGGACGTAGTTTCTATGTCCAGGAACTAAAATAGGTTAAAGCACCCTGTTTATATGTGTGTCAATATTCACAGACCGACTCATTTTACAGATCAGTAACTCACAGTGATTATTGGGCACTATTATTTTTTTACTCCTATACAAACTGTATGCATCTTTGAATTGGGCAAATTCGCAGCAACCAAATTTGGAAGCTGATTCCAAGTTGCATGCAATGTGCATTGCACTTCTATTCACTTTGCAAAAACTATCATCTCATTGATCATCTTTATCATATATGTAATGCAATAAAGCTAAACTTTTCTATAAAACTAAAATTCCAAGGAAGGTTCAATTTATCTAAGAGAATTTGGTGAAAACAAAGTTTTTATTCCTCCTGCCATAATGTCTTATAACCTATCCCAATCACTTTAATCCTGTCTGTGGTGTCTTCACAAAAACTTGATTGAATAGTCAACCCCCAAACTGAATCTAGTCCACAATGTTTTGACCTCTTCATGTCTAGAAGGTGCTGTGACCTTATGGACCAGAGCAATTCTGACAGTTCAGGTATATTATTAAGCAATGATTCTCATAAAAAAAAAAAAAGAAAGAAAAAAAAATATATATATATATATTTATACTGTATATATCATAATTACTTTTGCTATCTAAGTATCTTGTGCAGTATGTCTGCAGCATCTCCCCGTCTTTCTGTCTGTGTACACATAATATATACACACACTCACACACACACATACACACACACTTGGTCAAAAGACTAAAAGCGCCACCATTTTTTCAGTTTTATATAAATACAAGCACTTCAAGTCCAACGGTGAGCTTGAAACAGTAGAAAGTTAAGTGGTGAGCTGCAGGTTAGGTTACTCCAAACTGGAAAATTATGTACATTGCAGAATTAATGTACATAATGCTGTTGCTGGAAGCCAATAATATGTTTTCAACTTGCATCTTTTGCTGCAGCAATGGAGATTAATCAAGTCTTAAAAGTTATTGCAGTGTCTAGTGATGATCTTAATCTGCTTATAATGATTACACAAAATTTCTCATAACATTTGACAATTACGGCCAAACATAAATATGATTTGGAAATTGAATTGATTTTTCATAATCATTTGTAATTTTGTGTAATTAAGCGTAATGTTTCTTATTTTTTTGCTGCAGTTAGTGGTTAATAGAATTCCTCACACATGCTATCATCACCAAATAGTTACACATGATAGGGGTAGAAAAAAAGTGGGAAGAGGAAAAAAATATTTTCAAAAACACCTTGCAGTTTGCGAGAAAAATTGTTTTTTAAACTCAGCAAAATCTCATTTTAATAAGTTTAAAATCCATTTGTCCTTTGTTTTTTTTAGTTTTTTTAAAACCTACAAGGTCTTTTTGAAAAGTCTCTTTTTTTTTACTTTTTCCCCACTATTCCCCTTAAAGCGGAATATAACCCAGAATTTCTTCTTTGCTCTCAAAGATTATTTACAGCATATACTATACCAACACAATGTTTTTTTTTTTAGTAAAACAGCATTCAAAGGGTTACATCACAGGGCTGGCTCTTTCTTCTGCAGGGAGAACCCGCATCCAAACTGCTGTTAAGCTTATCTTGTGTACACATTCTTTACTTGATACATTTATGTAAACATTCTCTGGCTGTGCAGGACTTCAACTGATAAGTCCTGGGGTGAAACACAGGTCAGAAATCACTGGTGGCTGCATTCACAACAGAATTACAACAGTTATGAATAAAATGCACCAGCAGCTTTAAAAATAAATTAACTGAACTTTGGGAAGTTATAATGTCTTAACCACTTCAGGACCACAGTCTTTTCGCCCCTTAAGGACCAGAGCCTTTTTCTCCATTCAGACCACTGCAGCTTTCACGGTTTATTGCTCGGTCATACAACCTACCACCTAAATGAATTTTACCTCCTTTTCTTGTCACTAATACAGCTTTCTTTTGCTGCTATTTGATTGCTGCTGCGAGTTTTAGTTTTTATTATATTCATCAAAAAAGACATGAATTTTGGCAAAAAAATGACTTTTTTAACTTGCTGTGCTGACATTTTTCAAATAAAGTAAAATTTCCTATACATTTGAGCGCGAAACCTTTTCTGCTACATGTCTTTGATAAAAAAAAAACCATTCAGTGTATATTTATTGGATTGGGTAAAAGTTATAGCGTTTACAAACTATGGTGCCAAAAGTGAATTTTCCCATTTTCAAGCATCTCTGACTTTTCTGCGCACCTGTCAGGTTTCATGAGGGGCTAAAATTCCAGGATAGTACAAATACCCCCCAAATGACCCCATTTTGGAAAGAAGACATCCCAAAGTATTCAGTGAGAGGCATGGTGAGTTCATATAAGATTTTATTTTTTGTCACAAGTTAGCGGAAAATGACACTTTCTGACAAAAAAAAGAAAAAAAAAAGTTTCCATTTCTTCTAACTTGCGACAAAAAAAAATGAAATCTGCCATGGACTCACTATGCTCCTCTCTGAATACCTTGAAGTGTCTACTTTCCAAAATGGGGTCATTTGTGGGGTGTGTTCACTGTCCTGGCATTTTGGAGGGTACCTAATTGTAAGCACCCCTGTAAAGCCTAAAGATGCTCATTGGACTTTTGGCCCCTTAGCGCAGTTAGGCTGCAAAAAAGTGCCACACATGTGGTATTGCCGTACTCAGGAGAAGTAGTATAATGTGTTTTGGGGTGTATTTTTACACATACCCATGCTGGGTGGGAGAAATATCTCCGTAAATGACAATTGTTTTATTTTTTTTACACACAATTGTCTATTTATAGAGATATTTCTCCCACTCAGCATGGGTATGTGGAAAAATACACCCCAAAACACATTATACTACTTCTCCTGAGTACGGCGATACCACATGTGTGGCACTTTTTTGCACCCTAACTGCGCTAAGGGGCCCAAAGTTCAATGAGTACCTTTAGGATTTCACAGGTCATTTTGAGAAATTTCGTTTCAAGACTACTCCTCACGCTTTAGGGCCCCTAAAATGCCAGGACAGTATAGGAACCCCACAAATTACCCCATTTTAGAAAGAAGACACCCCAAGGTATTCCGTTAGGAGGATGGTGAGTTCATAGAAGATTTTTTTTTTTGTCACAAGTTAGCGGAAATTGATTTTAATTGTTTTTTTCACAAAGTGTCATTTTCCGCTAACTTGTGACAAAAAATAAAATCTTCTATGAACTCACCATACTCCTAACGGAATACCTTGGGGTGTCTTCTTTCTAAAATGGGGTCATTTGTGGGGTTCCTATACTGCCCTGGCATTTTAGGGGCCCTAAACCGTGAGGAGTAGTCTTGAAACCAAATGTCGCAAAATGACCTGTGAAATCCTAAAGGTACTCATTGGACTTTGGGCCTCTTAGCGCACTTAGGGTGCAAAAAAGTGCCACACATGTGGTACCGCCGTACTCAGGAGAAGTAGTATAATGTGTTTTGGGGTGTATTTTTACACATACCCATGCTGGGTGGGAGAAATATCTCTGTAAATGACAATTGTTTGATTTTTTTTACACACAATTGTCCTTTTACAGAGATATTTCTCCCACCCAGCATGGGTATGTGTAAAAATACACCCCAAAACACAATATACTACTTCTTCTGAGTACGGCGATACCACATGTGTGACACTTTTTTGCAACCTAGGTGCGCTAAGGGGCCTAACGTCCTATTCACAGGTCATTTTGAGGCATTTGGATTCTAGACTACTGCTCACGGTTTAGGGCCCCTAAAATGCCAGGGCAGTATAGGAACCCCACAAGTGACCCCATTTTAGAAAGAAGACACCCCAAGGTATTCTGTTAGGAGTATGGTGAGTTCATAGAAGATTTTTTTTTTGTCACAAGTTAGCGGAAAATGACACTTTGTGAAAAAAAAACAATACATATCAATTTCCGCTAACTTGTGACAAAAAATAAAATCTTCTATGAACTCATCATACACCTAACAGAATACCTTGGGGTGTCTTCTTTCTAAAATGGGGTCACTTGTGGGGTTCCTATACTGCCCTGGCATTTTAGGGGCCCTAAACCGTGAGGAGTAGTCTTGAACCCAAATGTCTCAAAATGACCTGTGAAATCCTAAAGGTACTCATTGGACTTTGGGCCCCTTAGCACAGTTAGGCTGCAAAAAAGTGTCACACATGTGGTATCGCCGTACTCAGAAGAAGTAGTATAATGTGTTTTGTGGTGTATTTTTACATATAACCATGCTGGGTGGGAGAAATATCTCTGTAAATGACACATTTTTGATTTTGTTTACACACAATTGTCCATTTACAGAGAGATTTCTCCCACCCAGCATGGGTATGTGTAAAAATACGCCACAAAACACATTATACTACTTCTCCTGAGTATGGCGATACCACATGTGTGACACTTTTTTGCAGCCTAGGTGCGCTAAGGGGCCCAACGTCCTATTCACAGGTCATTTTGAGGCATTTGTTTTCTAGACTACTCCTCACGGTTTAGGGCCCCTAAAATGCCAGGGCAGTATAGGAACCCCACAAGTGACCCCATTTTAGAAAGAAGACACCCCAAGGTATTCCGTTAGCGGTATGGTGAGTTCATAGAAGATTTTATTTTTTGTCACAAGTTAGTGAAAAATGACACTTTGTGAAAAAAACAATAAAAATCCAATTTCCACTAACTTTTGACAAAAAATAAAATCTTCTATGAACTCATCATACACCTAACAGAATACCTTGTATGATGAGTTCATAGATGTCGGACTCAAAGCGCTTGCGAGGCAGCCACTAGAGCGCACACTGCTGCTGCCTACTGAGTGCGCTCTAGTGGCTGCCTCGCAAGCGCTTTGAGTCCGACAGGAGAAAGGCGCTATACAAATACTGCCATTATTACTGCCATTATTAAAATGGGGTCACTTGTGGGGTTCCTATACTGCCCTGGCATTTTACGGGCCCAAAACTGTGAGTAGTCTGGAAACCAAATTTCTCAAAATGACTGATCAGGGGTATAAGCATCTGCAAATTTTGATGACAGGTGGTCTATGAGGGGGCAAATTTTGTGGAACCGGTCATAAGCAGGGTGGCCTCTTAGATGACAGGATGTTTTGGGCCTGATCTGATGGATAGGAGTGCTAGGGGGGTGACAGGAGGTGATTGATGGGTGTCTCAGGGGGCGGTTAGAGGGGAAAATAGATGCAATCAATGCACTGGGGAGGTGATCGGAAGGGGGTCTGAGGGGGATCTGAGGGTTTGGCCGAGTGATCAGAAGCCCACACGGGGCAAATTAGGGCCTGATCTGATGGGTAGGTGTGCTAGGGGGTGACAGGAGGTGATTGATGGGTGTCTCAAGGTGTGATTAGAGGGGGAAAATAGATGCAAGCAATGCACTAGCGAGGTGATCAGGGCTGGGGTCTGAGGACGTTCTGAGGTGTGGGCGGGTGATTGGGTGCCCGCAAGGGGCAGATTAGGGTCTAATCTGATGGGTAACCGTGACAGGTGGTGATAGGGGGTGATTGATGGGTAATTAGTGGGTGTTTAGAGGAGAGAAGAGATGTAAACACTGCACTTGGGAGGTGATCTGATGTCGGATCTGCGGGCGATCTATTGGTGTGGGTGGGTGATCAGATTGCCCGCAAGGGGCAAGTTAGGGGCTGATTGATGGGTGGCAGTGACAGGGGGTGATTGATGGGTGGCAGTGACAGGGGGTGATTGATAGGTGATTGACAGATGATCAGTGGGTTATTACAGGGAATAACAGATGTAAATATTGCACTGGCGAATTGATAAGGGGGGGTCTGAGGGCAATCTGAGTGTGTGGGCGGGTGATTGGGTGCCCGCAAGGGGCAGATTAGGGTCTAATCTGATGGATAACAGTGACAGGTGGTGATAGGGGGTGATTGATGGGTAATTAGTGGGTGTTTAGAGGAGAGAAGAGATGTAAACAATGCACTTGGGAGGTGATCTGATGTCGGATCTGCGGGCGATCTATTGGTGTGGGTGGGTGATCAGATTGCCCGCAAGGGGCAGGTTAGGGGCTGATTGATGGGTGGCAGTGACAGGGGGTGATTGATGGGTGGCAGTGACAGGGGGTGATTGACAGGTGATTGACAGGTGATCAGTGGGTTATTACAGGGAATAACAGATGTAAATATTGCACTGGCGAATTGATAAAGGGGGGTCTGAGGGCAATCTGAGCGTGTGGGCGGGTGATTGGGTGCCCGCAAGGGGCAGATTAGGGTCTAATCTGATGGGTAACAGTGACAGGTGGTGATAGGGGGTGATTGATGGGTAATTAGTGGGTGTTTAGAGGAGAGAATAGATGTAAACGATGGATTTGGGAGGTGATCTGATGTCGGATCTGCGGGCGATCTATTGGTGTGGGTGGGTGATCAGATTGCCCGCAAGGGGCAGGTTAGGGGCTGATTGATGGGTGGCAGTGACAGGGGGTGATTGATTGGTGGCAGTGACAGGGGGTGATTGATAGGTGATTGACAGGTGATCAGTGGGTTATTACAGGGAATAACAGATGTAAATATTGCACTGGCGAATTGATAAAGGGGGGTCTGAGGGCAATCTGAGCGTGTGGGCGGGTGATTGGGTGCCCGCAAGGGGTAGATTAGGGTCTAATCTGATGGGTAACAGTGACAGGTGTTGATAGGGGGTGATTGATGGGTGATTGATGGGTAATTAGTGGGTGTTTAGAGGAGAGAAGAGATGTAAACACTGCACTTGGGAGGTGATCTGATGTCGGATCTGCGGGCGATCTATTGGTGTGGGTGGGTGATCAGATTGCCCGCAAGGGGCAGGTTAGGGGCTGATTGATGGGTAGCAGTGACAGGGGGTGATTGACGGGTGATTGACGGGTGATTGACGGGTGATTGACAGGTGATTGACAGGTGTTCAGGGGGGATAGATGCATACAGTACACGGGGGGGGGGGGGGGTCTGGGGAGAATCTGAGGGGTGGGGGTGATCAGGAGGGGGCAGTGGGCAGGGGGGGGATAAAAAAAAAAATAGCGTTGACAGATAGTGACAGGGAGTGATTGATGGGTGATTAGGAGGGTGACTGGGTGCAAACAGTGGTCTGGGGGTTGGGCAGGGGGGGGTCTGAGGGGTGCTGTGGGCGATCAGGGGGCAGGGGGGGGAAATCAGTGTGCTTTGGTGCAGACTAGGGTGGCTGCAGCCTGCCCTGGTGGTCCCTCGGACACTGGGACCACCAGGGCAGGAGGCAGCCAGTATAATAGGCTTTGTATACATTACAAAGCCTATTATACTATGTACATGCGGCGATCCGGGTGCTAGTAACCCGCCACACTTCCGAACGGCCGGCGGGTTACTACGAGCGGTGGGCGGAGCCAGTCCCCGGCGGCTGATCGCGTCACGAATGATGCGATCGCCGCATAGCCACTCCCGCAGCCGCCCCCGCCGATGGGCGTATTGCGGTCGTTTGGGCCCAGTCTTTGCCGCCGCCCATCGGCTGGGGGCGGTCCTCAAGTGGTTAAAGGGGCACTATGGCGAAAAATTTTACAATTTAAAATATGTACCAACATATACAAATAAGAAGTATGTTTTTTTCCAGAGTAAAGTGAGCTATAAATTACTTTTCTCCTATGTTGCTGTCACAGTAGGTAGTAGAAATCTGACAGAAGTGACAGGTTTAGGGTTAGTCCACCTTTTCATAGGGGATTCTCAGGAATTTATTTATTTTCAAAAGCACTTAGTGAATGGCAGTTGCTCTGTCCAACTGCTAAAAAACTGTGTAGCGAGCAGGGAAGCTGGCCAGCATCATTGTTTAAATCCTTTTTAGGAAATATATTTATAAAGAATAAAGGCCATGCTGAGAATCCCCTATGTAGATATGGACTAGTCCAAACCCTGTCACGTCTGTCAGATTTCTACTACCTTCTGTAAGTGCCAGCAACATAGGAGAAAAGTAATTTATGGCTCATTTTACTCTGGAAAAAACGTACGTTTTATTTGTGTATGTTTGCACATATTTTCAATTTGAAATTTTTCGTCGTAGTGCCCCTTTAATGAATAATAACACTTGTGCACAAAAGCAAATATAATAATTGTATGGGTTATAAAAAGTAGGAAAACACATTTTTGTTGAAAATTTTGTCAGAGTTTTAAACCGCTTTAACATACATAGCAATTTTGATGATGTTATGTAGGATTTTCTATTAACTGCTAAATTCAGCACAAAATTACACAAAAATGCAGCATTGCAGTTAATGCTTAAAATTACAAATGAAATCAATTAAAATTTGTCTGAAATTTCACATTATGATTTCACATCATAATTGTGAATTACAATGTAAAATTATGATTATGCTTATGTTAGTTAGGTTACCAACTTTTTTTCTTTTAAGTACTTGCCGACTGCTCCACACCAATTGGTGTGAGCAGTGCGGCAGCCCCAGGACCGATCCACGCCGGCGTGAACGGCCATCTATGGGGATAGCAGGAGATCGCGCGCAGGCTTCACATGCATCTCCTGCTTAGAAGGCGGAGCTCCACTCCACCTTCAGTCTCCGAGCGGCAATCGCCGCTCGGGAGACTGTTAGACAGTGAAACGCCATCTAATTACTTTGTACAGCGCTGCGATCTGCAGCAGCGCTGTACTGGGGACAGCCGTGTGACACGGCTGTCCTCCTGGCAGGCTAAACAGTGATCGTCTGTCATAGGCCTATGACAGCTGATCACGCTGATTGGTTGGCGGGGGGAGGGAGGGTTATAGAATAAATTTAAAAAATTGTAAATTTTATTGAAAATTTAATCAAATAAATGTTTACCAAAAAAAAAAAAAAAAAAAAAGAACCTGGGGGCGATCAGAACTAGGGGGTGGGGGGATCACTTGTGTGCTGAGTTGTTCGGCCCTGCAGCTTGGCCTTAAAGCTGCAGTGGCCATTTTGGTAATAAATATCCTGGTCACTAGGGGGGGTTAACACCGTGCTCCTCAAGTGGTTAAAATAGGTATTATAGTCTAAGGCCATTTATACTACCCACCCCCTATACTACATCATTGGGCTAAACTTTGACCCTCTACATCACAGTCAGCAGACAAATGGCAGCCAATCAGGCTGCACTCCCTCCTGGAAGCCCCCCCCCCCTATAAAAGGCAGCAGCGTCGGCCATTTTCTCACTCTGCCTGCTGCTGTTATTAGTGAGAGAAGGGAGAGAGGTTACTGTAGAGATAGGGAAAGCTTAGTTAGGTCATGTAACAATCTGCTAGTGTGTGAGCACTAGCAGACAGACAAATATCAGACGTTTCCATATACCTTTTTTCACAAATATCAGACGTTCCCTGAACGGGAAATGTCCACAGACAGTGTCAGTAGAAGGCAGCACTAACACTGAATACAGATAATGAGAATGGTCAGGCAAAATAGGGTCAGTAACAGATCTGGCAGACACAGTACAAAATCGGCAGGCAAATACAACGTTAGGAGACAGGCAGAGGTCGGCAACAATCAGATGTGCAAAGGTACAGAATCGGTAGGCAAAAGCTAAGTGAGTGTTCAGGAAGAGGTCGGCAACAGATCAGATTGGCAAAGGTACAGAATGGATAGGCAAAGAGTAGTCAGAGGATCAAGCAGAAGTCAAACACAGAATATCAATCAGTAATAATATTAATAATAATATAGGCTAGCTGGTATGGAATCCCCGGGGTCCTGCCGGTTCAAGCCACACACAGAACTGACTAAGGTCTGAAGCTTTCACTGTGAAGCGTTAGCTAGAGCAGACAGTGAGCAAGTGTCTGCACAGCTCTTAAATAGCCCGGGTAAGCAGACAACCACGCCCCTAAGCCGTTTGGCCAATCAGGCACTGGAGGTGGAGCCATGCGTTTCAGCTAACAGGTGATCAGCTGACACGCTTCCTTAGAGTATAAGAAGGGCATCGCCGACAGCGCATGTGTCCACCCTCATTTGCAGTCTGAGAATCATGCGCCCGGATCTCTGCATGAACGCTGCTGACACCATCCCTGACAATGCGGGCAGCCGCACCGGAAGTCCCAGATGCGCTGCCAGCAGAGGCAGCAGAAACTGACATGGTAAGCACAGGATTACTGACAGGTCATGTTAGCTTGCTCCTTGCTGATATTTGTTGCTGAAAAGCACCACCAAAACAGCTCTTTTGAGAACTAATGTTCTTGTGATGTTTTTTTTTGTGTGTGTGGCCCACTGCCACAGCATATATAGCCCTGTCTGTCACAGCTGGCCCTTGCTAATTGCTATACTGTGCCAGGCCCAGCACATTCACTGCATACCTTTTCACTGCACCTGTGTGACTGCACCTTGTATTATAGCAGCAGTCACTGCATACCTTTTCACTGCACCTGTGTGACTTCACATTGTATTATACCAGCAGTCACTGCATACCTTTTCACTGCACCTTTGTGACTGCACATTGTATTATAGCAGCAGTCAGATTCACTGCATACCTTTTCACTGCACCTGTGTGACTGCACATTGTATTATACCACCAGCAGTCACTGCATACCGCTCACTGCATCTGTGTGACCGGACATTGTATTGTACCAGCAATCACTGCATACCTTTCAGTGCATCTGTGTGACTGCACATTGTATTATACCAGCTGTCAGTGTATACCTTTCACTGCATCTCTGTGACTGAACATTGTTGTGATGATCCGCTCAGCTGGCTGCACAGGCAGACAGCTGTTTGTCCATTCCTCTAGTCTGTGGGCTGCAGGTCTCTGGAACAGAGACCTGTCTTTCCATTGCAAGTTTCTGGTCTGTTCTCTTGCTGGGGAATTTGCATACATTCATTATGCAAATCCCCTACCTGCCTTCTTTGATGACTGGCACTATAAGAGCTTTATGTTTCCCAGAAGGCTTTGCTGGTCATTTTCTTTCCATGGTCTGTTTCTGATGGACACTGCTGGAGTGTCACCCATTGCTATCTAGTATAGTTAATTCCTGGGGGTTGCTTTAGGCTCCCCTTCTAGCCCAGTCAGGTTGTATTATCTGTATTGCCTGTTCTGTCTTGTCTTGCCTGTTGCCATTGTTCAATCCCAAAGGTGGTCGACAGGAAATGGTTCTGATCTCTGTTCTTGGAGTATAGCTGGTGCAGCGGTTGCTACCAGCTATCTCTTTTGTTCTGTCTCCTGGGATCGCGCTAGTTACTTTTCGCTAGCACTGGGGATCCTTCTGTTCTGTCTTCTGGGATCGCGCTAGCTACTTTTCGCTAGCGCTGGGGATCCTTCTGTTCTGCTACTCTGTACCTGGATCGCGCTAGCCACTTTTCGCTAGTGCTGTGGATCCTATCTCTCGCTTGTCCCTGTTTTCGTGTGTCTGTCTTGTCTGCTACGCTTGCTGGAGGCTCGGTGAGGTAACCGTTAAGCAAGCGCTCGCGTCCTCTGTTTCATGTTTGTCTGTCGATGGTTAGTTAGGCGTGATTGTCTCCATTGTGCTTATCACGTGGAGACCGCGCATAACCACGTGCACTGTTGCGAATGAGTGCGGTGTTCGCGGTTAGCTAGCATTTGTTATTTTCCGTATCTCCTTATTGTATTATTTGCTGTGCCTTTGCTACCCTCGTATTCTATTCTGATCTGCCTTGTGTCACGTCTGGCAATCGCACCTCTCGCGATCGCGTTCCTATTTCATATCTGCTGTTGTGTGTGCGCGGTCGCGGGGTGGCGACTGGATTGGCGCACACACATACAACCTGTCCCTTTGCTCAATCTCATTCGCAATCGCCTCTCTTGCGATTGCGTTCTGCGCTTCGTACAATTCCTGTCTGGCACTTGTGGAGGTACAGAGGATTAGTTCCTCTGCACTCCCCAGCGCCATCTGCCGACAGGAATTTCCCTCTACAGGTGCGTAGCACCTTTTGCTGGGTGCCTGCAAATATACGCTTGTGGATGATTTCCGCCGTGTCAGCGCACGCGTTGTGCACTGATCACGGAGAAAGTTCCACAATCGTTACAGAATGACCAGCCCAACCCAAAACCCCAGTGTAGACGGAATTTCCGATTTGTACGATTTTGTCGAATATGGCTCTTGTACCTTTAAGAGATTTAAAAAACTTTAACCTGAATCAGCAGACGAATTTTTGTCTGAGTGTACGAAACTGTTAGCGAACCCTGAATTCCAATGCACCCCAGTGTCTACCTGGGCCCCCCAAATGGTCTACATTCTGTTGGGGGGCGAAATGTCAATGTGAGGTTATGATGTGTTAGATCATACCACCCTGAGTCAAAGACCCCTGGAATTCTTGGCCTTTTTAATTCACAATTGGCTGAGATTACCTCAATTACCATACCCCCTTAATGAGTTGTTGTCAGCAGCTCAATCAGCTGTTCCATCTACTCTTTCATCCATAAAGCAGCCATCCAAAGCCTCTAAGTCTAAACGTAAAAGATCTAGGAAGGCTTCCCAGCGGAAAGATACGTTGCCCATGGCAACCACAGATAGAGAGGTTATTTCTGTCAAGTCTGAAATGGGCAAAACCATGCAGTATGATAATGATGTTTATAATGCATCTGCTGATCAGTTTCCAGGTTTTTTGCCCCAATCCAAAGCTTATGTGGATCCTGCTATAGGTAGGATTGCACACTATATTAAAGCAGTTAAAAAATCTGTACTCGTTCCTGATCCCCACCCATATGGAGATTATTTAGATACTGGGTTGTTCGAACCGCCATTTGCCTCATGAGAAATCGGGGCCTTGGTGGAGGAATTTGATTTGGATTGGAAAGCCTTTTGCGATTTTTACATCGCAAAAAGCGCGGATGTCCTGAACGATTGTCTTGACTCTGTGTGCCTTTTGATTGATTCTGATGAATGTGACGAGTGTGTTGTGGATCTGGTGATGTATGTGTGGCAGATCATTTTGGATGAATAACACACACACCAATTAATTGATCCCAATAAAGAGGTAAAAGATTCCCGTTCTGTTCCTGCTCCAGTTCCATCTGTAGACTGTGCGCACTATGATTGTTCATCCTTTGTTAAGTGTGCATGGGAGCCCCCATTTGAGAAATGGGAGATCGAGCTCCTGGTCTATGAATTGGAATGTGATTGGAGATTGTTTTGCAATCATTACCGTTCTAAAAACGAAGCAGTTTTGTATGCGTGCATTGAGTCTGCGTGCACTTTAATCAAGACTGGTGAATGTATCTCTGACTTTGTGACTCCGCTGTTTGACGTGTGGAGAATGATTTTGGATGAACTACATGCGCTTCAATCTGCTAAAAACACATTGTCAGCGGACGATTGTTCCAATCCTCTGGATTTAAAGAAAGTGAGTTTTGAATGCATTCCCTTTCCCAAAGCAACTGAGTGTTTGAAGTCTGAGTGCAAGTCGTTCAGAGCAGTTGCTTGTGTGGAAGTTGAACCAGTGCGGTCTGATGTCGCCACCGCACGTATGGCTGCAAAAGGTCTGTGTGGTCCTGTGTCTAAGGAAGACAGATTTTTTCCCTCAGGTTCTCTAAGATCGTCCGTTTGTGAGCCTGCCATGGGGAAAATTCCTAAGTTATGCAACTTTAAAAAAATTATTGATGTGTCTAATAAAGTTTCTCCTGTTGTTGTCGCCACTTCTTTTGTAAATGAATCTATGTCTTATTCTGTTCGCACCTGTGCAGGCCTGTTGCCTAATGACAGTTGCTCCAGTGTTTCTGTCCTAGATGCCTTGCAGTCTGCTCCGCAGATCGCGGAGGTTTGCGATATGGAAGCGTCAGTTTCGCAACCTAAAGCGATCTTGGATCCGCAAATTTTGCGTTCTGACTCCTCGGATTCGACATTGTTAGCCGAATCTAAGAGTGAGACAGCGCTTCGGTTTTGCGAATTTGATGCTGAAGCTTCTTTGCTTTGTCCAGAGAAGCTTCTCTGAACCTGCCCTGTACCATGAATGAAGGCATGATGTCCACTTGCATTGACATTTGCGAGTCTGATTCTGAAGAAAGCATTGACTCTCCACCCAGTACTCTGGATGAGTCAATATTGCCTTGTACAATATCTCCTGCCCTGCCCCTAGAGGCTCGTCTAGGTATTGCTGCTATTTTTACCTGTCTTTCTGCAGTTTTGGAGCTGCAAGCTAGTTTGACTACTACGCAGAGTTCTGGGTGCAGCGAGATTAAAGTTAGGGAGTCAGTGTGTGGTCTAGTGAATATTCCTGTACGTTCCACTCATGATGATGAAATTCAGTCTCAGTTTATGGTGGAACCTTCCCTGGGACATCTGCCCTGTTCTCAAAGTAAAGTTCCAGTTTTGCCCTGTAACATGGATAGTACAGAAACCTTCTTAGACAACTTTAAAAATGATGTTCCTGAGGTCTTGTTTGATGATCTGAAGGTCTCCGAGTTCCTCCCAAAGGGTGCAGAACTTGTAGGAGATGTCTCCTGCCCCCCAGGTCCTTCTGAGGTGTTGCCCACTTCAGTAGGCATTGCTGCCTTGCTGACTACTTTTGCAGCTCTTGTGGAGCTTCATTCATGTGTAGTCAATGATGATATTACAGTTACAGAAAATTCTGAATTTGAGTCCGAGTCTTCTTTTGAAAGACCAGTACCTGTGACCTTTACTCGTGATGATTTTCTGCCCGGTACTGGTTTTGGTCTTGTCGTGTCGGACTCTGAGGTTGGCAGTTCCACGACATGTCCTGAGGTTTCTCCTGTACTAGTGTACCCCGATGTGCTCTGTGACCCAGAAAGCCCAAGTGTGCCTCGGTTACCAGTGTACTCAGATGCTTCCTCAGTGGAGACATGTTCTGATATAGCCTGCCTGCTTGCATGCCCAGAAGTAGTCCCTGAAAGTCCTGATCTTGATGGATGTCCTGCTAATTTTGAGTCTGGAATGATCATAGGTTCCATAGGGGTTCTTGGTGGTTCTCCAGGTGAGCCTGGTGAGCGTTCTGGCTTCTTGGGATCTCTGCGGAGCTTCAAGGCGTTCTGGGAGATTCCGGGAAAGGTTTTACTTGGTGCCCTGAATACGATCAGCAATGGCTTTGGTGTTGTAAGGGACACTTCGAACAGGTATTGTGGCAGGTTTGGTATTCTTGGACGCTCCTTGGAAGGTGGTGGGTATTGTCTGGAGGGTGTCAATGGCTTCTTCTCTGGTGTCCACAGTCCTGATGGGTGTTATGCTGAGACTTGTAGTGCTGATGGGCATGTTTCGGTGGCTTCTGCTTCCGATGAGGTCGGTTTCGGATGGACTGACTCTGGAATTGGGCCTTGTCGGGCTGTCCCGACCTTCATGAGTCTTCAGTTAGAGTTTTGTGATGATACCAGTTTTGAGGGATGTCTGGAATCCATCCCTAGAGGGGGGGGGTACTGTGATGATCCGCTCAGCTGGCTGCACAGGCAGACAGCTGTTTGTCCATTCCTCTAGTCTGTGGGCTGCAGGTCTCTGGAACAGAGACCTGTCTTTCCATTGCAAGTTTCTGGTCTGTTCTCTTGCTGGGGAATTTGCATACATTCGTTATGCAAATCCCCTACCTGCCTTCTTTGATGACTGGCACTATAAGAGCTTTATGTTTCCCAGAAGGCTTTGCTGGTCATTTCCTTTCCATGGTCTGTTCCTGATGGACACTGCTGGAGTGTCACCCATTGCTATCTAGTATAGTTAATTCCTGGGGGTTGCTTTAGGCTCCCCTTTTAGCCCAGTCAGGTTGTATTATCTGTATTGCCTGTTCTGTCTTGTCTTGCCTGTTGCCATTGTTCAGTCCCAAAGGTGGTCGACAGGAAATGGTTCTGATCTCTGTTCTTGGAGTATAGCTGGTGCAGCGGTTGCTACCAGCTATCTCTTTTGTTCTGTCTCCTGGGATCGCGCAAGCTACTTTTCGCTAGCGCTGGGGATCCTTCTGTTCTGTCTTCTGGGATCGTGCTAGCTACTTTTCGCTAGCGCTGGGGATCCTTCTGTTCTGCTACTCTGTACCTGGATCGCACTAGCCACTTTTCGCTAGTGCTGTGGATCCTATCTCTCGCTTGTCCCTGTTTTCATGTGTCTGTCTTGTCTGCTACGCTTGCTGGAGGCTCGGTGAGGTAACCGTTAAGCAAGCGCTCGCGTCCTCTGTTTCATGTTTGTCTGTCGATGGTTAGTTAGGCGTGCTTGTCTCTATTGTGCTTATCACGTGGAGACCGCGCATAACCGCGTGCACTGTTGCGAATGAGTGCGGTGTTTGCGGTTAGCTAGCGTTTGTTATTTTCCGTATCTCCTTATTGTATTATTTGCTGTGCCTTTGCTACCCTCGTATTCTATTCTGATCTGCCTTGTGTCACGTCTGGCAATCGCACCTCTCGCGATCGCGTTCCTATTTCATATCTGCTGTTGTGTGTGCGCGGTCGCAGGGTGGCGACTGGATTGGCGCACACACATACAACCTGTCCCTTTGCTCAATCTCATTCGCAATCGCCTCTCTTGCGATTGCGTTCTGCGCTTCGTACAATTCCTGTCTGGCACTTGTGGAGGTACAGAGGATTAGTTCCTCTGCACTCCCCAGTGCCATCTGCCGACAGGAATTTCCCTCTACAGGTGCGTAGCACCTTTTGCTGGGTGCCTGCAAATATACGCTTGTGGAGGATTTCCGCCGTGTCAGCGCACGCGTTGTGCGCTGATCACGGAGAAAGTTCCACAATCGTTACAATTGTATTAGTCACTTCAGTGCATACCTTTCAATTCATCCCCACAATATGGACAAAACAACAGGCAGAGCCAGAGGCAGGCCACCCGGCAGGTCTGTTCAAGGTCATGCTGATGTGATTTTGTGCGACCCTGGACCAAAGTACAGTGTTCAGAAGGCATGCGCCATCAACTCCCAAGATTGTCAGGGCGTAGTTGACTATTTAACACAGAACACCTCAGTTTCCACATGGAACTGTGACATATCTTCCTCCTCCTGCTCTGATTCTGGCACCTCACTTAACCACCCTGGAGGTAATGACGAGCCTGGCTCGTCCAGCAGAAACCTGTTGAAAGTGGTAATGACGAGCTAGGCTCGTCAATACTGCCAGGGAGATTTCCTGTTTCTCTGCACCGCCGGCTCCACTTTTCCCTCATCAGAGGGATTCCCCAGGATGGCTGGATGCCTGCCAGCATGCTGTGGGTAGCGATCTGTGCTACCCCCAGCGTGCAGAACTAGAATCCAGTCACTCTGGGGAATCCTTGTGCAGCTGGCAGGCAGAGAATGTGCTGGCAGGGATTCCCCCTTCTGTGCGGGCGGGTGGCCGGGTTTTTCCCTTATGTGCGGGGGGTAGAGATCCCCCTTCTATGCAGGCTGTTGGCCAGTCGGAGACTCCACCTTCTGTACGGGGGGGGATCCCCCTTCTATGTGGGCTGGTGGCCGGTCCGGGACTTCCCCTTCTGTAAAGGGGGATCCCCCTTCCATGTGGGCTGGTGGCCGGTTGGGGGACACCCCCTTCTGTGAAGGGGGGGGTGTCACCTTCTGTTCGGGTGGGCTGTGGGTGGCTCCTCCCTCTTCCTCCTGATCCCCCCATACCCCCTTCCCCGCTTCCGGAACTCCTACCAACCCCCCCTCCCCTGATCTCCTAGCCACCCCGGTATCCAGCCCTACACTACACACCCGAGGGCTGTCTTCTGCGCTGGCTGCGATGGGCACCCTCCTCCTCCATCGCTGAGTCCCGTTCTGTGTAATTACAGTACGTGGCTTGGTGACGTCACCAAGCCTCGTACTGTAATTACACAGAACACGAGACTTCACGATGGAGACAGCCCTCGGGTGAGTAAATCGGGGCTGGAGGAGACTGGGGGTGGGGGATCGGGGAAACACCTGGCTACCTATACATCTTGCTCCACCTGGCTACCTATAGATCTTGCTCCACCTGGCTACCTATACATCTGGCAAAACATCTGGCTACCTATACGTCTGGCAAAATATCTGGCTACCTATATACCTAGCTAAACATCTGGCTACCTATATACCTGGCTAAACATCTGGCTACCTATATACCTGGCTAAACATCTGGCTACCTATATACCTGGCAAAACTATACACCTGGCTATACATCTGAGTATTATACTCACCATTGGCATGCTGATCCCTCGTCGCGTACCTCTGATAGCTTCCCCAGTGCCTTCTTCCATGTCCCTTGGCGGATTTTGCTTCATGTCCCCCGCTGATCGGCGTTGATGACACCAGGGTCACACAGTGTCATCAACATCTCACTGCAAACACTTTTTTTTATTTAATTCAATACAATAACCTATATTGAATTCAATATTTAAAAAAAAACTTGAAAATTATTTGAAATTAATTGCACCACTTTTTGCACAGAAATCCTGGGGAAATTGAACGCAAGGGCGGCTACCTCTCAGCTGGCAGCCATCACTGCTACTACTAGCACACATCCGCTCCATTTGACAGCTTGCAGGAGTTATTTGGTGGGGAATTAACTGATTCACAGCCATTATTGTTACAAGATGACGGCGCTAAGCATGTTACACGACCACCTCATATGTCTGAGTTAGGTGTTAGTATGGACGTAAGGTGTGAGGATGATAAGGTACCTGTTGTTGGTGCAGTTTTGGAGGTGTCTGATACAAACGAAGCTGTGGAGGATGATTATGATGATGATGATGATAATACTGCCATGGATGTCACGTGTGTTTCCAATAGACAACATGAACAGGGGGACAGTTCAGAAGGGGAGTCAGAGAGGAGTAGGAGGAGGCGAGTTGCTGAAAGAAGCAGGGGGAGATCGTCATAAGAAACAGCTTGTGGCAGTGTCCGGCGGCATGTATCGCCACCTATAGACAGCCAGCCAACATGCCCTTCAAGGTCAGCTGCTGACACCACAACCAAATTGCCATCATCCCAGGGCTCAGCGGTGTGGATTTTTTTGTGTGTGTCTGCCTCAGATGAGAGCAATGCCATCTGTACTCTCTGCCACCAAAAATTGCATCGTGGAAAGACCAAGACCCATGTAGGGACAACTGCCTTACAAAGGCACATGATGAAAAAGCTCAAACGGCAATGGGATGACCACCTAAGGAAAAGCAGCAAACAAACGCAAAGTCACCCTCCGCCTCCTCTTCCTCCTTCAGGTGCAGCATCTTCACCCGCTTTATTCCTTGCACATTCACAGCCACCCTCCTCCACTTCGCCTCTCACCTTGAGTGGTTCCTGCTTCTCTGCCACAGCAGCCAGGTGTCCGTTAAGGAAAGAAGCCAATGTCTACCAGTCACCAAATTGCCCGGCATCTGACAGCTGGTTTGGTGGAACTGTGAGCTCGCCAGCTGTTACCACACCAGCTGGTGGACTCTGAGGCCTTCTGAAAATTTGTGGTGATTGGGACACCACAGTGGAAGATACCAGGCCCCAATTATTTTTCTAAAAAGGCGATACCCAAACTGTACCATGATGTTAAAAGTGGTGTCATCTCTGGCACACATCGTTGGGTCAAGGGTCCATCTGACCACAAATGCCTGGTCTGCAAAGCACGGTCAGGGCAGGTACATTACTTATACAGCACATTGGGTCAATCAGGTGACCGCTGGCAAGCAGGGAGTATGTGGCTGTGCAGCGGACCTAGTTGTGACACCTTCATGGCTTGCAGGCAGGCCTGCTGCCACCTCCTCTTCTTCTCCTCCTACTCCTCCTGCTACATCCTCTTCGCTGTCATCCTCCTCCTCCTCGGCTGAGTGTCAGTGCCACTCTACTGGTGCTGCAATCTCCTCTCCAACTACACACCTCCAGCTCCCCATGGCCTAGGCTGCCTGCTGACTCCGCCCTATGGAAGTCAGCTTGCTGTGGAGGAGAGAGGACCTCTCCTGCTGAGCTCCAGCAAATCCAGCTGCTGGGGTGAATCCCTTTGAGTTCTACCCAGGATCCAGGCCCCTGTCAAGTCAGTGCATGTGAGGAGGAGAGAAGAACTTCTTGTGGAAGTGTTTAAGCTCCCCTGAGCTGCAAGGCTCTGGGGGGCCTGGGCCAGTGAAGGCATCCCTGTCCTCCATAATGGAGGCTCATCAAGCTGGGGACAGTGGTTCAATGGTCGGTGGAACTGTGAGTAATGTGGTGGAGTGGCACAAGAGTGTCAAAACTGTTCAAGAAACTTTGAACTCTTTACAGTATGAAATGAAAAAACGTATGAATAAGGAATATGGAAGCCTGTTTTTTTAAAAACAAATCCACAACTGGTGAGATTGCAGGAACAGATTGTGGTACAGAGCAAGAACTTGGAGGAGTTAAAGAAGAATGGTGGAAAGTTCTCTGAAGGTTTGAGAAACCAGCAAAGTTTTGCTCAGAGAGAAAAGGAAGGAAAAAATAGTCATGCCTGAGTTTGAAAGTAATGTTACTGGGCAAGATGCAAGAAGAATGCAAAGTCCAACATTTGTAACAATGCAGGGTGCAAATGGTATGGGAGAATCTGGATTACCTGCAACTTTTGGAGGCAGTAATTTCCAGTCGGATGTTATGCAGAGTTCTGTTGGAACAAATAATATGCAACAAACTTTTGGTGTTTTTTTCCCATGCAATATGGACATAATTTGCAACTATTTCCAGGACAGTTGCATCGGTATGGGATGTATCCTAATATACATCAAATCTATGTGAATAACATGAGTAATCCTTTATTGCATCAAAATTTGTCCTTTTCCCAATCCCCTTCCTCTTTTCCTAATGTGTTCCAAAACCTTTTTCCCAATGTAAATTTTCCAAATGTTTCAAATCCCTACATTGTCGGTCTTTCCTCTGTTTACAATACCCCAGTGATGTCTAAAATTAGCTCAGACGCTGGTGGGATGCCAGATATGCAAAATAATCTTATACAGGGACGCGCTGGAGCTGTTCTTTCAGCTTCTCTAACTATGGATGGGCAAAATCTGCCCTTAGCCAAGATAGTGACGGGTCCCAGAGTCAGAGTGGGGGCAGAGCCTATTTCCGTACATGGTGGCGACCGAATAGAGGAGGAAAGACACTTTTTTAAGACTGGAGGGGTTGGGAGAGCTTCTGTGGAGGTGCTTCCCACTGTACAGGGCACTCCCTATGCCCCAGCGGCGGCAGAATGTGCGGTGGACGGGCCCTCTGAAACCGGAAGTGACATCAGCGCTACCCCGGGGGTCACTTCCGGTTCGGCGAATGGCGGCTTTTTGAGTAAGAATATCGGCTGTGGTGCAGTGACTGGCAGCCCACAGGGTGCAGGCACAAGTGGGGTGGTGTCTGGTCCCCCCTGTGGCCTGGTAAAAACGCAGGTGGAAGGTGGAGGCATTGAAGTTAGAGCAGCATCATCTGATGCTGCTCCAAAGGTACAGTGTGGCAGGATCGACCAGGTAATTGGCATCACAGCCAAGGGAATGTTTCAGGCAGCAGAGAAAAGAGGGGAAAATAATATGAATGGGGTGGTGAATGCTGGAGATGTGCAGAGGGGGGGGGGGGGGGAGGAAACTTGATGTTGCTGATAAAGTGTCTGCAGATAAACAAAAAGATGTATCTGGTTCTGGTATGAAAAATCTGTCATATGCAAATATGTTAAAGAAAAATGTAAGTAATAATGTGTCAAAACAGTCTGCGCATGATGAGATTGGTCAGTCAGCAGGGAACAGGAGAAATGTAGTAAGAGTGAGCTACAGTAAGGAGGATAGTGTGACATACACACGAAAAACTTTAATTCAGCTACTGTTGAAAATGGGTTTCAAGGCGCTGGATTTCTATACCATTTTGGCTCCTGAAAATCCCCCCTCATTTTCCAATGTCAGCTTTTTGTCCCGTTCTGGACACTTTCTGGGAGAAATATGAGAAAACCTGGAAAGCAAGCAAAGAGTGGTATGGTTTGTCTCCCCAGGCTGTGTCTGTTTGGTCGTTGGACAAAAAGGTGACAATCGTGGTCCCAAACACATCCATTCCTGTGCATGATCCCTTGGTATGGCTAAGAAATTATGGGAAACCATTGAATGAGCCAAAAAAGTAATGGATGAGTTCAGGATCTTGGGGGGGGGGGGGGGGGGGTCGGGAGCTAGTGGTAAGATTGGACAGAGTGGGGAATGTGGTTAACCACATCCCTACTTCTGTCTTTATTGGAAAAGATAGAGTGACGGTTTACTATCAGGGGCAGCCTCGTGTGTGTTATAAGTGTGGCTCTCATAGCCATTACAGTATTACCTGTAAAGAACTGAAGTGCTCTTGTTGCCATGCTTTGGGACACTTAGCAAAAGACTGCAAGGATATTCGTTGCAGTATTTGTCTTAAAATGGGTCATCCATACTTGCAGTGTCTTGAAGCATGGGCCAATGTGGATGAAGAAGAGGTATTAAAAGAGATGGAAATTTTTTTGGAAGAGAATGATGAGGAGGTAGCCTCTGATAGTGGACTGTCACTTTTGAAACCCACTGCCTTGGAACCTCAGTCCATCATTCCCCTTTTTTTGTCAGTATTTAAATCAATGCATCCACCTCCCCCTCCCCCATCTTTGGTCTCGGTGATCACTTAACTGCCGGATGAATCTATGGGTACTGATTCTATTTTCAAGATTGATCTTGGTAAAGGAAAAAATATGTTTTCAGTATACAAAAAGGAAATTTCTTCCCGTGGGGAAGAAACTATTTCTGAAAATGTTAATATATAAATAACTCATGCGCCTATGCAAATCAATAATGCAAAAATGAATCTCTTTTAAAGCCACTGATGAACTGTATATGGCTATATGGCTATAAAGTTATTCTGATCAAAACCGTGGAATGAAATATATATGACTGTTATTCACGACATAAAATTAAGGAAAATACACTGGCCAGTTAATTTTTATTTTTAATTTTTATTTTTATTATAAAAACATTTTTAGTGTGAAATTTTTTGCAGCTGCAGGTCATTTTTAACATTGAGGATAAATTCACTCTGGTGATTGGTTGCTGTAATTACGAAGAGGATTCTATTTATACCAAAGCTTTTTAAGAACGATTTAGGTGCGATTAGTAAGCGTTCTCATAAGATTAGGTGTTCAATTTTACTGTCAGTTGGGTCTTCTACGACAGTATGAGTGTTGATGCTGTGAAGGAGAAATGCTGTTAGGAGCACGGATTATTGTTCTTATTGATATGAATTTTAGATAATTTAATAAAAGAGATTCATTTTTGCATTATTGATTTGCATAGGCGCATGAGTTATTTATCTATTGTCTAAGTGTGTAAGGTGGTGGTTATCCTTATTAACTCTATGCTGCCAACCGATACTGCATAAATAAGCGCTACAACATTATTTTTGTTATTTCTGAAAATGGCAAAGGGAAAGTAATGAAGAAAAGGTTTCTGGTAAAGAAAAAGAGGTGGAGAATAATGGTGGGAAAAAAATGGTTGATGATAAAAAAAGTCTCGGAAGGTAAAAAGGAAAAAATAGGAGTTGTGAGTGCTAGAGGCAGAGGGAAGAGCAAAAAAAAGTGAGGAGGTGGTGGAGAAAAAAGTGGACGAATCAAAATCTTTAAAAATCTTTGAAAAATGTTAAGTCTGCAAAAGAAAGGAGGAAGGAGAGACGGAAAGTATTGTCAGAAAAGAAAGCAATTGAAAAAATTGGAGGAGGTTAAAAAGAAGAAATCTATTGCTGTACAAAACAAATATGAGGTTCTGTCAGATCAGTCTGAAATGTCAGAAGAGATTCTTGTAGATAGTGAGGTGGAAAGAGACTTGTTTGAGGATGATAATGTTTTGGTTAAAGAAAAGGCTATGGATATGGAGATTTCTTCCTCTAAGGAGGCAAAAGTGCAGTTTAAGGAAGGCTAGGAAATCGCTTCTTCATTTATCCTGATGGAGGTCCCCCCCCCCCCCCCCTTTAAAACTAGCAACCATTAATGCATTCTAGTATGAGATCGGCAAATGCTCGTAGGGAAGACGTATTTTTTCTCGGTCAATTTGATGCTGACATTTTGTTTTGGCAAGAGACCAGGCTTCAAACATTAACAGCTGTTCATGAAGCTAAGAGGGAATGGCATTATGGGCCTTCATATTGGTCTCTTGCGGCTGAGCCTTGCACTGGGGTGGCGGTCCTTTTGAAGACCGATATGGTAACTTTCCGGCGGATCAGTGAAGTTGAGATGGGGAGGTGCTTGGTTATGGACGTCTCTGTGAGGGGGCAGGATTTAAGGTTGATTAACATCTATGGACCTCAATCTGAGAGAGAGAGGAAACACCTCTTCACAGAGATCAAGCCATTCCTGTTTACAGCCCAGGAGGTGGTCTTTGGTGGCGATTTTAATACCATAGTTAGGTTAAGGGACAGGAAAGGTACCAGGGCCCGCCTGGGCTGTGACAGTGTCATACTCACCATCGGGGTCCTCCTCGGAGCTCTCGGGGGCGTCCTCTAGTGCGCACGCGCGGGGGCTCTCTGGTCCTTGTAGTCCCTCTTCCTGCACGGCGTTTGGCGCTGCGCACGGTGCACATGCGCACAGTACTGTGCACGCGCGCGTCTGCGCGCGCATGCGCAAATTGTGCGCGCTAATTTCGGCGCCAATACACAGTATAAAAGCAGCACTGCCCCTAACTGCAGTGCTGCTCGTTCTGATCAGTTTGGCTAGCCTGTTGGTGAACCGTTGTTCCAGTTCTACTGATATCCTGATTTGATCTCCTGTTGTGACCCCGGCTTGTGACCCTGACTACTTCTGATCTCTGCCTGCCCTGACCCTTGGCTTGTGACCCCAACTACTGCTGATCTCCGCCTGCCCCGACCTCTTGGCTTGTGACCCCGATTTACGCTGATCTCTGTTTACCTGGACTTCCGGATCTCGTCTGACCACGCTTGCTCCACAATTAGTGTCTCTGTTCTCCCAACCACTTGCTGAGGCGATCCCAGTAGTGACCTGGTAGGGCACTAGGCAGCGAAGTTCCACATTCCCCTCCTGGGAGTGTGGTCCTGCATCCCCCTCAAGGGGGTGTGGGTGAAGACCCGTGGTCACCTAGACTCCACTACTGGGTAAAGTCTCTTCCATCGTGGGAAGGTCAACAGGGACTGAAGAGAAGTTCCAGTCAGTGCCTAACAGACAGTAATTTTCTGAATAGTATGTTTAGGGATGCTGGTCTGGTAGATGTGCATATAAAACACATCCCAATTGACACGGGTTTCACTTATTTCTGTGAAGAACGTAGGAGTAGAATAGATAGGTTTTTTTGTTAAGGAGAGCTCTGCTACCTCATCTCCAGGGGTGCAGGTGGTAGAGTTCTCTGATCACTGTATTCTGTCTATGGTGTTGAATGTTGCAGCTGTCCCTCCAAAAGGGAAGGGTATCTGGAGATTGAATTCATTGCTCTTGAAAGAAGAAAGTGTAAGACAATCTTTCAGGGATTTTTTTCAGGCACAGGTTACTTTGCTGGACTGTTGTAACAGTAGGTCTGAGTGGTGGGAGATGGTTAAAAAACAGGCTGGAGGTCTTTTCAGAAACCTAGCAAGAAAAAGAGCTTTTGGTAGATATGTTATCTACCGTCTGAGGTTGAAATTGCTGTCTCGAGTGATGGTGATCCTGAGGAGATCAAAAGGATCAAGGATCTGTTGCGTAAGAGTCAGCATTGGCATGCTTCTTTGATTCTGGAGAGTCATTATGGTAAAAATCACTCGACAGATCCTTACCAGAATTGCAAACAAAGTGAAGCAGTTAAGATCATTTATGGTCTCAAAGATAGTACAGGTTCTCTGGTGACGTCCAGAGCAGGGATCCTGGAAATCATGAGATCCTTTTATGCTGAATTGTTGGGCAGCAGACCTCTTGATGAGACAGTAATGGAATCTTTCTTGTGTGATATTCTAGGACTGGAAGATCTAGATGTTCCTCTTGAGTTTTTGACGGAAATAATTTCAGCTGAGGAAGTGGTGAAAGCCATTGAGCAGCTTGCTATTAACCACTTGCCGACCGCGCACTCATAACGCGCGTCGGCAAAGTGGCAGCTGCAGGACCAGCGACGCAGTATTGCGTCGCCAGCTGCAGGCTGATTAATCAGGAAGCAGCCGCTCGTGCGAGCGGCTGCTTCCTGTCAAATCACGGCGGGGGGCTCCGTGAATAGCCTGCGGGCCGCCGATGGCGGCTCGCAGGCTAAATGTAAACACAAGCGGAAATAATCCGCTTTGTTTACATTTGTACGGCGCTGCTGCGCAGCAGCGCCGTAAGGCAGATCGGCGATCCCCGGCCAATCAGCGGCCGGGGATCGCCGCCATGTGACAGGGGACGTCCCGTCACTGGCTGCACAGGACGGATAGCGTCCTGTGCAGCCCGGATCTCCAGGGGGGGCCAGGTAGGAGAGGGAGGGGGAGGATTTCGCCGAGGAGGGGGGCTTTGAGGTGCCCCCCCCCCCGCAACACCCGGCAGGCAGGAGCGATCAGACCCCCCCAGCACATCATCCCCCTAGTGGGGAAAAAAGGGGGGCGATCTGGTCGCTCTGCCTGCACGCTGATCTGTGCTGGGGGATGCAGAGCCCACCCAGCACAGATCAGCTACAACAGCGCTGGTCCTTAAGGGGGGGTAAAGGGTGGGTCCTCAAGTGGTTAAAAAAACTCCTGGGCCAGATGGCTTGACGGACGAGTTTTATAAGGTTTTCAAGGATATTCTGGCCCCTGAATTGGCAGAGGTCTATAATCGCAGCCTTGCAGAGGATGAGCTTCCTCCCTCTATGAGAGAATCAGCAGTCATTCTTTTGCAAAGGGTAAGGATTCTTAAATGATTGAGAACTGGTGACCTATCAGCCTTCTCAATGTTGATCGAAAGATTCTGACTAAAATAATTTTTTGGCGTCTGAGTCAGGTGGCAAATGAGGTACTTTCTCGCCAGCAGCACTGTTCTGTCCAGAGGAGAAGTACTTTTTCAGCCGTATTAACGGTCCGGGAGATCCTGGAGAGATGCAGGGCTGCTGCTTGGGGAAAATACTTACTGGCATTGGATCAAGCAAAGGCTTTTGATCGTGTCAATCATGAGTATCAGTGGATGCTCCTTAGTAAGTATGGTTTGCCGGGGAGTTTTATCAATTGGCTAAAAGTTTTGTACAAAGGTGCTGAAAGTTTCCTGCTTGTTAATGGTTGGGTTGGACAAACCTTTAAAGTTAGATCTAGGGTGCACCAGGGATGTCCTTTGAGCCCCTTGCTATATGCCTTTGCCATTGATCCTTTCATAAGAAGGATTGAGGGTGGAGCTTTGTGTGGGGTACCGTCGGGCATAGCTGGTGTACCTCCTCTCAGGTAGAGATGGCCCGAACCTCCGATTTTGGGTTCGCTAACAGGGTTCGTGAACTTTCGCAAAAGTTTGGTTCACGCAAACTTTCGCGAACCGCAATAGACTTCAATGGGGAGGCGAACTTTGAAAACTAGAAACATTTATGCTGGCCACAAAAGTGATGGAAAAGATGTTTCAAGGGGTCTAACACCTGGAGGGGGGCATGGCGGAGTGGGATACATGCCAAAAGTCCCGGGGAAAAATCTGGATTTGACGTAAAGCAGCGTTTTAAGGGCTGAAATCACATTGAATGCTAAATTGCAGGCCTAAAGTGCTTTAAAACATCTTGCATGTGTATACATCAATCAGGGAGTGTAATTAGAGTACTGCTTCACACTGACATGCCAAACTCACTGTGTAATGCACCGCAAACAGCTGTTTGTGTAGTGACGGTCATGCTAGACTGGTGCTCACCATGGCGAGAGTGCAGGCCGTGGTGGTTTTCAAGCCCATATGGTCGCCGGGCTGAGGTAGCTGAATGACAGAACAGTGACTGTCCAGCTGATCAAATTTGGTCTGTCCACAATGAAGCAATGACCTTATTATCTTGGTTGCGCCCCCCCCCCCCCCCCCCCCCGAGACACTCATATAGCCGGCGGTCATTGCTTCATTGTGCTATGCAAGCCCCTTCACCGCGAAGGGGAATTGTCACGTGTACATGCCTTTTGTTTTTTTGTTGCAGCTGCAGTGCATCCAGAAAAATTAGGCAGGCATGTACACGCACCAGAAAAATTAGTAAAAATTCAGGAATCCACCTGGAGTCCTGGACCCTGTTGGTGGTGGCAGAGAAGGCAGTCAAGCGGCCTGCGGGCAGAGGTGCTGTGTGGGGAGCGACTTAGTCTTGGGGCAGGCAGTCACACGGTGTGCAGGCAGAGATGCTGTCTGTGGGGACTGACTAAGTCTTAGGATGGGCAGTAGGCCTCTAGGATCCATGCCTCATTAATTTTGATAAAGGTGAGGTACTGAACACTTTTGTGACTTAAGCGACTTCTCTTCTCAGTGACAATGCCTCCAGTTGAGCTGAAGGTCCTTTTTGACAGGACGCTTGAGGCAGGGCAAGACAGAAGTTGGATGGCAAATTGGGACAGCTCTGGCCACAGGTCAAGCCTGTGCACCCAGTAGTCCAAGGGTTCATCGCTGCTCACAGTGTCTACATCCACACTTAAGGCCAGGTAGTCGGCTACCTGCCGGTCCAGGCATTGGTGGAGGGTGGATCCGAAAGTGCTAAGACGAGGTGTTGCACTAAAGAATGTCCACATGTCCGACATCACCCTGAGATTGCTGGAGCGCCCTGTCCTTGCTTGCGTGGACAAGGGAGAAGGATTACTGGCAGTGGTACCTTAATTCCGTTGTGCTGTGACATCACCCTTAAACGTACTGTAAAGCATAGTTGCCAGCTTGTTCTGCAAGTGCTGCATCCTTTCTGCCTTCAGGTAAGTTGTAACATGTCCGCCACTTTGTACCTATACCGATGGTCTAGTAGCGTGGCCACCCAGTACAGCTCATTCCCCTTGAGTTTTTTTATACCGAGGTCCCTCAACAGGCTGGACGGCATGAAAGACGCCATCTGCATAAAGTTGGATGCAGACATATTATACATCTCCTCTTGCTCTTCCTCAGTGATGTCAGGTAAGTTCTCCTCCTCCCCCAGCCACGAACAATAGCACGGGAACGTTGAGCAGCACAAGCCCCCTGTGACGCCTGCTGTGGTTGTTCTTCTGCCTCCTCCTCCAAAGAAACACCTTCCTCATCATCCGAGTCTGACTCCTCTTCCCCACATGACTCTTCCTCCTCCTCCCCCCCCCCCTCTGTGCTGCCGCAGGTGTTGAGGAAACATCTGATTCTGATGTAAATTGCTCCCACAACTGTTCCTGCCGTAACTGTTCCTCTTCACGCTCCTCCACAGCTTGATCCACCACTCTACGCACGGCACGCTCCAGGAAGTAAGCGTAGGGAATCAAGTCGCTGACGGTGCCTTCACTGCGACTCACCAGGTAGGTCACCTCCTCAAACGGCCGCATGAGCCTGCATGCATTTCGCTTCAGTGTCCAGTTGTTGGGCCACAACATCCCCAGATTGTGTCCTTCTACTGAAATTGTAGAGGTACTGGGTGACGGCTTTCTCCTGTTCTAGCAGGCGAGAGAACATGAGCAGGGTCGAATTCCAGCGAGTCGGGCTATCATGTATCAGGCGCCTCACCGGCAAGTTTTTTCTTCGCTGAATGTCCGCAAAGCGTGCCATGGCCGTGTAAGACCGCCTGAAATGCCCAAATGCCTGCTTCAGGCCATCCTCTAAGCCTGGGTACTTTAACACAAATCTTTGAATGACTAGATTCAGCACATTTTCCATGCAGGGTACATGTGTCAGCTTTCCCAAATTCAAAGCAGAAAGGAGATTGCTGCCGTTGTCATACACCACGTTGCTGATCTCCAGCTGGTGCGGGGTCAGCCACTGATCCACCTGTTTGTTAAGAGCAGCCAGGAGAGCTGCTCCAGTGTGACTCTCTACTTTGAGGCAAGAAATGCCTAAGATGGCGTGACCCCATCGTACCTGGCATGCAGCATAGGCCCTGGGGAGCTGGGGCTGTGTAGCTGGAGAGGAGATCGCAGCACCAGCCAAGGAGGAGGAGGATGACGACAGCAAAGAGGATGTAGCAGGCGGAGAGGAGGTGGCAGGAGGCCTGCCTGCAAGCCGTGGAGGTGTCAAAAGTTGGTCCGCTGCACAGCCATGTACTCCCTGCTTGCCATCGGTCACCAGGTTGACCCAATGGGCTGTGTAAGTAATGTAGTGGCCCTGACCGTGCTTGGCAGACCAGGCATCCGTGGTCAGGTGGACCCTTGACCCAACGCTGTGTGCCAGAGATGACACCACTTGCCTCTCCACTTCATGGTGCAGTTTGGGTATTGCCTTTTTAGAGAAATAATTGCGGCCTGGCATATTCTACTGCGGTGTCCCAATGGCCACAAATTTACGGAAGGGCTTAGAGTCCACCAGCTGGTATGGTAACAGCTGGCGTGCTAACAGTTCCGCCAAGCCAGCTGTCAGACGCCGGGCAAGAGGGTGACTAGCAGAATTTGGCTTCTTCCGCTCAAAAATTTCCTTCCCGGACACCTGGCTGCTGTGGGCAGAGGAGCAGGAACTGCTCAAGGTCAGACGCGGAGTGGAGGAGGGTGGCTGTGAAGGTGCTAGGGAAAAAGCAGCTGAAGATGCTGCACCTGAAGGAGTAAGAGGAGAAGAATGGTTGCTTTTCTTTTGTGTGCTGCTTTTGCTCAGGTGCTCTTCTCATTGCAGTTTGTGCCTTTTCTCCAGGTGCCTTCGTAAGGCACTTGTCCCTACGTGAGTGTTGGCCTTTCCACAGCTCAATTTTTGGAGGCAGAGAGAACAGATGGCTTTGCTCCGATCTGAGGCAGACACACTAAAAAATTTCCAAACTGCTGAGCCCCCCTAGGGTGATGGCACTATGGTGGCCTCAGCAGCTGACTTTGAAGGGCATGTTGGCTGGCTGTCCATAGGTGGCGATACATGGCACCGGACGCTGCCACCAGCTGTTTCTGATGTTGAGCTTCCCCTGCTTCTTTCAGCAACTCGTCTCCTCCTACTCCTCTCTGACTCCCCCTCTGAACTGTCCCCCTGTTCATCTCCTCTATTGGGAACATACGTGGGATCCGTATCATCGTCATCATCATAATCATCCTGCCCAGCTTCGCTTGCCTCAGACACCTCCAAAACTGCACCAACAGCAGGTACTTCATAATCTTCCTCCTCACACGTTACGTCCATAGTGTCGCCTAACTCACCTATATGAGGTGTGTAACTTGCTTAGCACCTTCATCTTGTTGTTGCAGTATGTGGCTGGGAATTAGTGATTTCACCACCAAATAACTCCTGCGAAGTGTCAAGTGCAGCGGATGTGGTGCTTGTAGTAGCGCTGGTGGCTGCGTGAGATGAGGTGTTCTGTGTTAAATAGTGAACCACGTCCTGACAATCTTGGGAGTTGATGGCACGTGCCTTCTTCTAAGCACTGTACTTTGGACCTGGGCCGCACGAAATCACATCAACACGACCTCGCACAGACCTGCCGGTGCCGGGTGGCCTTCCTCTGGGTCTGCCTCTACCTCTTCCTCTACCTGGTTTGTCCGTTTTGTCCATATCGGGGGGATGCTGGGTATATGCTGTGATGAGGTGGGTTCACTGAACACACCAGCTAGGTATATGCTGTGATGAGGTGGGTTCACTGAACACAAAAGCTAGGTATATGCTGTGATGAGGTGGGTTCACTGAACACTACAGCTAGGTATATGCTGTGATGAGGTGGGTTCACTGGACACAACAGCTAGGCATATGCTGTGATGAGGTGGGTTCACTGAACACAACAGCTAGGTATATGCTGTGATGAGGTGGGTTCACTGAACACAACAGCTAGGTATATGCTGTGATGAGGTGGGTTCACTAAACACAACAGCTGGGTATATGCTGTGATGAGGTGGGTTCACTGAACACAACAGCTAGGTACATGCTGTGATGAGGTGGGTTCACTAAACACAACAGCTAGGTATATGCTGTGATGAGGTGGGTTCACTGAACACAACAGCTAGGTATATGCTGTGATGAGGTGGGTTCACTGAACACAACAGCTAGGTATATGCTGTGATGAGGTGGGTTCACTAAACACAACAGCTAGGTATATGCTGTGATGAGGTGGGTTCACTGAACACAACAGCTAGGTATATGCAGTGAGGTGGGTTCACTCAACACAAAAGGTAGGTATATGCAGTGAGGTGGGTTCACTGAACACAACAGCTAGGTATATGCTGTGATGAGGTGGGTTCACTGAACACAACAGCTAGGTATATGCAGTGAGGTGGGTTCACTCAACACAAAAGGTAGGTATATGCAGTGATGAGGTGGGTTCACTCAACACAAAAGGTAGGTATATACAGTGATGAGGTGGGTTCACTAAACACAACAGGTACTAGGTATATGCAGTACTGGGTATTACAATGTGCATCTGCCACACAGGTAGTCACTGAATGTGCTGGGCCTGGCTGGCAGTGGCACACACACAGTATGAATTAGCAAGGCTGTCTATGCAACACAAATGTCAGTGGGACACACAGAAAAAAAATAGATCACAAGAACAAGATTAGCTCTCAAAAGAGCTGTTGTGAGGTTCTATTTTAGCAATAAGAACCAGCCAGGAGCAAGCTAACAAGCTTATAACAGCCTAACTAATCTTTCCGTATGAGAGTCTGCAAGCAATTGTCCCTTCTCTCACTAATTCAGGCACATGAGTGAGTGTAATGGCTGGTGGAGCCTGCCTTATATAAGGGGGGGGGGGGGCTCCAGGAGAGACTGTAGCCTAATTGGCTACAATGTGCCTGCTGACTGTGATGTAGAGGGTCAAAGTTGACCATAATGTGTGAACGCGAACCACCGGAAGTTTGCCTGGAACCGGTCGTCGGCGAACCGTTTGGGCCATCTCTAATCCTGAAGCAGCCCAGGAAGGTGTGTGGGCATTTCAGGCATTCCTACATGGCCATGGCACGCTTGGCCGATGTTCAGCAGAGAAACAACTTGCCGGTGAGATGCTTGATTTGCGATAGCCCGACTTGCTGGAATTCAACGCTCCTCATGCTTAACCGCCTGCTACAACAGGAGAAAGGCGTCAAAGACTATCTGTACAGCTATGCTCAAAGGTCGTGATCTGGGGAGCTGGGCATTTTCTGGCCGAAGTACTGGACACGCATGCGTAATGCCTGCAGGCTCATGCGTCCGTTTGAGCAGGTGACAAACCTGTTGAGTCACAGTGAAGGCGCCATCAGCGACTTGATCCCATATGCTTTCTTCCTGGAGTGTGCAGTGGAGCAGTGGATCAAGCTGTAGAGTAGAGATGGGCCGAACGGTTCGCCGGCGAACGGTTCCAGGCGAACTTTGGTGGTTCGCGTTCTCCTGCACCAGTCGAACTTTTGCGGAAGTTCGATTCGCCCCATAATGCACTATGAGGGTCAACTTTGACCCTCTGCATCACAGTCAGCAGGCACATTGTAGCCATTCAGGCTACACTAAGCCCTGGAGCCCCACCCCCCTTATATAAGGCAGCCTCCGGCGGCCGCTAGCCTCACTCGTGTGCCTGCTAGAGACAGACTAGGGACAGCTGCTGCAGACTTGTTCTTCTAGGGACAGATTAGTTAGGTTCTTGGCTGCTTAGCTTGCTCCTGGCTGTTTATTATTGCTTTTATAGCACCCCTCAACAGCTGCTTTCAGAGCTCATCCTGTACTTTTTTTTTTTCTGTGTGTCAAACTGACACTTTTGTTGCATGCACAGCCTTGCTAATTCATAGTGTGTGTGCCACTGCCAGCAGCCCAGCACATTCAGTGATTACCTGTGTGTGTGACAGGGAGCAGCACATTGTACTACCCAGTACTGCATATACCCAGTACCTGTTGTGTTTACTTAACCCACCTCATCACTGCATATACCTAACTTTATGTTGAGTGAACCCAGCTCACTGCATCTAACTACCTGTTGTGTTGAGTGAACCCAGCTCACTGCATCTAAGTACCTTTACTGTTCAGTGAACCAACCTCACTGCATCTAAGTACCTTTACTGTTCAGTGAACCCACCTCACTGCATCTAACTACCTGTTGTGTTGAGTGAACCCACCTCACTGCACCTTTACTGTTCAGTGAACCCAGCTCACTGCATCTAACTACCTGTTGTGTTCAGTGAACCCACCTCACTGCATCTAAGAACCTTTACTGTTCAGTGAACCCACCTCACTGCATCTAACTACCTGTTGTGTTCAGTGAACCCACCTCACTGCATCTAAGTACCTTTACTGTTCAGTGAACCCAGCTCACTGCATCTAACTACCTGTTGTGTTGAGTGAACCCAGCTCTCAGCATATACCTAGCACCCCCCCCAAGATGGACAAAATGGACAAACCAGGTAGAGGAAGAGGTAGAGCAGACCCAGAGGAAGGCCACCAGGCACCGGCAGGTCTGTGCGAGGTGGTGTTGCTGTGATTTCGTGCGGACCTGTCCCAAAATACAGTGCTCAGAAGAAGGCACGTGCCATCACTTCCCAAAATTGTGAGGACGTGCTTGAGTTTTTAACACAGAACACCTCATCTCCCGCAGCCACCAGCGCTACAACAAGCACCACATTCGCTGCATTTGACACTTTGCAGGAGTTATTTGGTGGTGGTGGTGAAATCACTGATTTCCAGCCATTACTGCAACAAGAAGAAGAGGGCGCAGGTACACCACCTCATACGTCTGAGTTAGGTGGCAATAGTATCGACGTAACGTGTGAGGAGGGGGATGATGAACCACCTGAAGTTGGTGCAGTTGAGGAGGTGTCTGAGGAAAGCGAAGCTGGGCAGGAGGATTATGATGACGATTATACGGATGCCACGTATGTTCCCAGTAGAGGAGATGACCAGGGGGACAGTTCAGAGGGGGAGTCAGAGAGGAGTAGGAGGAGACGACTCCATGATAGAAGCAGAGGGAGCTCGTCCTCAGAAACCGCTGGGGGCAGTGTCCGGCGCCATGTATCGCTAGCTATGGACAGCCAGCCAACATGCCCTTCAACGTCAGCTGCTGATGCCACCGTAGCGCCATCACCCCAGGGGGGCTCAGCGGTTTGGACATTTTTTAACATGTGTGTCTCAGATCAGAGCAAAGCCATATGTTGTCTCTGCCAGCAAAAATTGAGCCGTGGAAAGGCCAACTCTTATGTAGGGACAAGTGCCTTACGAAGGCACCTGGAGAGAAGGCACAAACAGCTATGGCAAGAACACCTGAGGAAAAGCAGCACCCAAAAGACAAGCCACCCTCCTTCTCCTCTTCCTCCTTTAGGTGCATCGTCTTCATCCGCTTTCTCCCTTGCACCTTCACAGCCACCCTTCTCCACACCGCCTCTTTCCTTGAGCGGTTCCTTCTCCTCTGCCCACAGCAGTACCCAGCTGTCCGTAAAGGAAGTATTTGAGCATAAGAAGCAAATGTCTGCCAGTCACCCTCTTGCCCGGCGTATGACAGCTGGCGTGGCGGAACTATTAGCTCTCCAGCTATTACCATACAAGCTGGTGGAGTCAGAGGCTTTCAGTAAATTTGTGGCCATTGGGACACCGCAGTGGAAGATACCAGGCCGCACTTATCTTTAACGAAAGGCCATACCCAAACTGCACCATGCAGTTGAGAGGCAAGTGGTGTCATCTATTGCGAAGACCGTTGGATCAAGGGTCCACCTGACCACAGATGCCTGGTCTGTCAAGCACGGGCAGGGCCACTACATTAAGTACACAGCCCATTGGGTCAATCTGGTGACCGATGGCAGCAAGCAGGGAGTACGTGGCTGCGCAGCGGATCGACTTGTCACACCTCCATGGCTTGCAGGCAGGCCTCCAGCCACCTCCTCTCCACCTGCTACTACCTCTTTGCTGTCGTCATCCTCCTCCTCCTCCTTGGCTGGTGCCGTGATCTCCTCTCCAGCTACACAGCCCCCGCACCCCAGGGCCTATACTGCATGCCAGGTACGATGGTGTCACGCAATGTTAGACATGTCTTGCCTCAAAGCGGAGAGTCATACTGGAGCAGCTCTCCTGGCTGCTCTTAACAAACAGGTGGAGCAATGGTTGACCCCGCACAAACTTGAGATCGGCAACGTGGTATGTGACAACGGCAGCAATCTCATTTTCGCATTGAATTTGGGAAAGCTGACACACGTACCCTGCATGGCACATGTGCTGAATCTGGTCGTGCAAAGATTTGTGTCCAAGTATCCAGGTTTAGAGGACATCCTGAAGCAGGCCAGGAAGTTGTGTGGGCATTTCAGGTGCTCTTACAAGGCCATGGCACGCTTTGCGGACATTCAGCGTAGAAACAACTTGCCGGTGAGACGCCTGATTTGCGATAGCCCGACTCGCTGGAATTCCACCCTGCTGATGTTCTCTCACCTGCTAGACCAGGAGAAAGCCGTCACCCAGTACCTGTATCATCACAGTACAAGGACACAATCTGGGAGGATGGGGATGTTGTGGCCCAACAACTGGACACTGATGTGAAATGCATGCAGGGTCATGGAGCCCTTTGAGGAGGTGACCAAACTGGTGAGTCGCGCTGAGGGCACCATCAGCGACTTGATCCCCTACGCCTACTTCCGTAGAGTGGTGGATACAGCTGTGGAGGAGCGTGAATGAGAACAGTTACAGCAGCAGGAGTCGTGGGAGCGATTTACATCTGAACGAGATGTGTCCACAACACCTGCGGCAGCACAGAGGGGGGGGAGGAGGAGGAGGAAGAAGAGGAGTCGTGTGGGGAAGGAGAGGAGTCAGACTCTGATGATGATGATGAGGAAGGTGTTTCTGTGGAGGAGGAAGAGGCGGCGGAAGAAGAACAACCACGGCAGCCGTCACAGGGGGCTTCTGCTGCTCCACGTTCCCGTGGTATTGTTTGTGGCTGGGGGGAGGAAGAGGAGTTGCGTCCCGTCACTGAGGAAGAGCAAGAGGAGATGGAGAGTACGTCTGCATCCAGCTTTGTGCAGAAGGCCTCTTTCTTGCTGTCCAGCCTGTTGAGGAACCCCCGTATCAAAAAACTCAAGAGGAATGACCTGTACTGGGTGGCCACGCTACTAGACCCTCGGTACAGGCACAAAGTAGCGGACCTGTTACCAACTCAACAGAAGGCGGAAAGGATGCAGCACTTGCAGAACAAGCTGTCGATGATGCTTTACAATGCGTTTAAGGGTGATGTGGCTGCACAACGCAATCAAGGTACCACTGGCAGTAACCCTCCTCCTCCCAAGTCCATGCAGGCAAGGACAGGACGCTCCAGCGATCTCAGGGTGATGTCGGACATGCGGACATTCTTTAGTCCAACTCCTCGCCATAGTCCTTCCGGATCCACCCTCCACCAACGCCTGGACCGGCAGGTAGCCGACTACCTGGCCTTGAGTGTGGATGTAGACACTGCGAGCAGCGACGATGAACCCTTGGACCAGAGCCGGGACAAGGTCCTCCAGCACCCAAGGCTGAGACACCAAAGTGCGCCCCTCCACCCCAGCCGTCACACACTGATTGCTATTAGACTAAGAGGCTCCCCAGGGCCCCCAACACCTTAATCTCTAGTTATCTGGCTTGTAGTCACTTCCATGTATCTCCTTTTCTTATTTCTTTCTGCTTCAAACACAATTAGGAATGAATTGTGCGCCCCCTTTCTACACTGCGCCCTGAGACTGGAGCCTCTCCAGCCTATGCCTCGGCCCGGCCCTGCCTTGGACTACTGGTTGCGCAGGCTTGACCTGTGGCCAGAGCTGTCCCAATTTGCCATACAACTTCTCTCTTGCCCTGCCGCAAGCGTCCTGTCAGAAAGGACCTTCAGTGCAGCTGGAGGCATTGTCACTGAGAAGAGAAGTCGCCAAAGTCACGACAGTGTTCAGTACCTGACCTTTATCAAAATGAATGAGGAATGGATGCACTGCGGGTGGCTGCAACAAAAAAACAAAAGGCATGTACATGTGCCCATCCCCCTTCAGGATCATTACCTTGCCGCGGTGAAGGGGCTTGCGTATCATAAGGAAGCAATGACCGCCGGCTATTTGAGTGTCTCGGGTGGGGGTGGCACACAAAAGATAATAAGGACGTTGCTTCATTGTGGTCAGACCAAATTTGATCAGCTGGACAGTCACTGTTGTTCTATCATTGAGCTACCACAGCCCGGCAACCATATGGGCTTGAAAACCGCCACGGCCTACACTCTCGCCACGGTGCGCACCAGTCCAGCACGACCGTCACTACGCAAACAGCTGTTTGCAGTGCGTTACACAGTGAGTTTGGTGTGTCAGTGTGAAGCAAAACACTAATTACACTCCCTGATTGATGTAAACACATGCAAGATGTTTTAAAGCACTTTAGGCCTGCAATTTAGCATTCAATGTGATTTCTGACCTTAAAACGCTGATTTGCGTCACATCCAGATTTTTCCCCGGGACATTGGGCATGTATCCCACTCCGCCAGGCCCCCGTCCAGGTGTTAGACCCCTTGAAACATCTTTTCCATCACTTTTGTGGCCAGCATAATTTTTTATATTTTTCAAAGTTCGCATCCCCATTGAAGTCTATTGCGGTTCGCGAACTTTTCCGCGAACCGAACCTTCCGCGAAGGTTCGCGTACCTAAAAGCGGAGGTTTGGCCCATCTCTACTGTAGAGGAGCGTGAACAGGAAGAGGAGGAAAAGCTGTTGGAAACATCACAACCAGAACCAGATTTGTCATCAACACCTGTGGTAGCAAAGGGGAGGAGTGAGGACTGAGGAGGATGAGGAGTCATCTGGGCAAGAGGAGTCAGAGGAGGAAGGTGGCTTTGAGGAGGAGCTGGAAGATCAACTGCAGCAGGCGTCGCAGGGGGCTTTTGCTGCTTACCTTTCCCATGGTATTGTTCGTGGCTGGGGGAGGAGGAGAACTTAGCTGACATCACTGAGGAAGAGCAAGAGGAGATGGATAGGTCAGCATTCGACTTTGTGCAGATGAGGTCTTTCATGCTGTCCAGCCTGTTGAGGGACCCCCATATAAAAACCCTCAAGAGGAATGACCTGTACTGGGTTGCAATGTTACTAGACCCTCGGTATAAGCAAAAAATTGGCAGAGATGTTACCAAATTTCCAGAAGGCAGAAAGGATGCAGCACTTACAGAACACGCTGGCAAGTATGCTTTACAGTGCATTTAAGGGTGATGTTACAGCACAACGGAATAAAGGTGCCACTGCCAGTAATCGTCCTCCTCCTCCCATGTCCACGCAGGCAAGGACAGGACGCTCTAGCGATCTCATGGTGATGTCGGACATGCAGACATTCTTTACTCCAATACCTCGCCTTAGCCTGTCCGGATCCACCCTCCACCAACGCCTCGAGCGGCAGTTAGCTGTCTACCTGGCCTTAAGTGCAGATGTAGACACTCTGAGCAGCAGTGAACCCCCTGGACTACTGGGTGCGAAGGCTTGACCTGTGGCCAGAGCTGTCAAAATTTGCCATCCAACTTCTGGCTTGCCCTGCCTCAAGCCTCCTGTCAGAAAGAATCTTCAGTGCAGCTGGATGCATTGTCAGTGAGAAGAGAAGTCACCTAAGTCAAAAAAGTGTTCAGTACCTCACCTTTATCAAAATGAATGAGGCATGGATCCCGGAGGGCTACTGCCTGCCCGAAGACTAAGTCAGTCCCCACTCACAGCATCTCTTCCTGCCCGCTGTGTGACTGCCTGCCCCAAGACTAAGTCAGTCCCCACACAGCATCTCTGCCCGCAGGCCACTTGACTGCCTGCTCCGCCATCACCAACAGGGTCCAGGACTCCAGGTGGATTCCTTAATTTTTGCTATAATTTTTCTGGTGCGTGTACATACCTACCTAATTTTTCTGGCTGCACTGCGGCTGCAACAACAAAATAAAAGGCATATACGTGTCAATTCCCCTTCATGATCATTACTTTGCCACAGTGAAGGGGCTTGTGTATCACAATGAAGCAATGACCAATATGAGTGTGTTGGGGGCTACACCCAAAAAAATAAGGTTGTTGCTTCATTGTGGACAGACCAAATTCGATCAGCTGGACAGTCACTGTTGTTCTGTCATTTAGCTACCTCAGCCCGACCATACGGGCTTGAAAGCTGCCATCACCTGCACTCTCACCAATGTGCACACCAGCACGGCCATCTGTTTGCGGTGTGTTACACAGTGAGTTTGGTCTGTCAGTGTGAAGCAGTACACTACTTACTCTACTTGATCCATGTATACACATGCAAGATGTTTTCAAGCACTTTAGGCCTCCAATTTAGGAATGCAATGTGATTTCTGCCTTTTAGGGATTATAACCCTGCTGTGTGTCAAATCCGGAATTTTCTCTGGGACTTTTGGCATGTATCCCACTCTGCCATGCCCCCCTCCAGGTGTTAGACCCCTTGAAACATCTTTTCCATCACTTTTGTGTCCAGAAACAGTGTTTGTAGCTTTTCAAGTTCGCTTGCCCGTTGAAGTCTATTGTGGTTTGCGATGTTCGCTAGTTCGTGAACTTTTTTTAAAGTTCGCATTCGCGGTTCGCGAACCGTAATCCACTGGTTTGCGCCATCTCTACTACTGACTTAAAATCATCAGACAGAGATCTCTATACTCAAAATCCCAAATGGAGAGCTCTCCCTATTAAGTACTAACAGTAAAGTAGTAATTCTAAGTTTTTTTAATGGTAAAAGGGTATAAGGTCATCAAAAGTTATGATGAAAAATTAAAAAACTTTATTGCATACATTTTTTTTTTATATTCTCATTATCATTGAATAAAAGTCAGTTTATAAACGATATACTTTCAAATTCAAATGTAGAAATATAAATGTTGTTTTAGATCTTACCAGCAAACCAGTGATGCATCTTCATACCGTTATTTAAATGTCTATTTTTGTATCTTCATGTTTCATGCTTTCATGTCCTTGGTGCACATGGCGATGAATCCGGGGCTTGTAATTGCTTTATTATTTTTGAGTTTTACATTCTTTGATCAGTGACTTTTGTTTTCCACATGCTGTTCTGTATACATCTAATTTGGCCTGCTTCATGTTGAGCAAATCTTTTAACTTTCAGTTAATGAGGATGGCTTCACTAGTCAGTCAGCAAATCCAAGGAGAGGGCAAAGTTCTACTTTCTCAGCACACCGTAAAATTGTCTCAAACTTAAATGTTTCGGTCAGAGATTCAACTCATAGTGTCGTATTATATTTTATCTTCTTTGTGTGTTCTAGGATCAGACGACAAAGTGAGAAATATGTCACCCATTCTTCTAAAACAGACACAGAATGATAGCATTTATAAGACAAAATGTGTGTGGAATTCGTCTAGCGTAAGAATAACTAATGAAACCAAAGTAATAAGCAGCTATCAACATAACCTTTAGGCCATACATGTTCTGTACATTTTTGAAATCACTACAAATCAACAGATATCCATTTCATTAATAGACTTTTTTTAGTACACCAGTCATGGACAGTTTGCTGCAGATTAGGAGCGATGACAAGCCTCATTAAAATGAATAGGGAGAGGTATGCATGCACACTTCCTTTTTATCTCTGGGAATGGCACTGCCTTGTTGGGTAACGACACAAACTACAAACATTGCTTATTCTTGATTGAGCATAACAGGTTGCAACAACCATTAGAATAAACAATCTCAAATGACCATTCCAGGTTGCCCCCAACTGGTTGCAGTCATTCCTCTCTCTAATTGTCACTAAAATCACAAGTATTAGTTACATTAAATGTCAGCTTCATATTTAAGCTAAGGGGGCACTTTTAAGCCTTCTGTGTTACCAATGGTCCTAATTCTAGCACCCTTAATCGTAGGGACATGCATTGTGTAAACTTGGAAGAAAGTGGCAGAAACTTTCAGGGTTTGCTAGACCACCCCTAAAATGAAAGCCAGCTTTGCTACAGTCAGATGCAGAATCCAAATAAACATTTCACACATTGTTCATTCCTGATCAAGTTATATGCGCTATTTATTTACTGCAAGTTAAACGGAAATTGTAGAATGCTAAAGAGTCTTAACCATAGACCTAATCATAATGTCTACTTAACCTCTTGAGAACCAGTGGTTTATACTCCCCCCCCCACCCCCAGTGACCAGGCCATTTGTTACAACTTAGCACTTTGCCAGTTTAACAATGTATTGCTCGGTCATACAACTTAGCACCCAAATTAATTTTACCTCCTTTTCGTGCCACTAATAGAGCTTTCTTTTGGTGGTCTCTGATTGCTGCTGCAATTTTTTTATTATTAATATTAATGAAAATGGAATATTTTTTAAATAAAAAATCCCTATTTATTTTAATCCCCCCCCCCCCAATTTGCCCTGACCTGTGATCCATACACTGCATAACACATACATAGGCATAAGCCTATGTATGTGATTAGATTGGGAGCCATTAGAAGAGACAGTTAAGTGACAGGGCTGTACAGCACTGCACACATGTTTATTGCCTTTTTTTTCTTTATTTCAGCCTGCCAGCTCCAGCTCTGATCATGGCTGGCAAGCTGATGACAGATCCCCACCTTGTTTACACGCAGGGAAAGCGTGCATGTGAGCGAGCATGCATTCTCTGCTAATCCCGCCCTCCACACTTTGACGCCAATCAGTGTTAGATGATCCCCAGAGAGCCATGCTCTTACCGCCCATTGGTGTGAGGCAGTTGGGAGATGGTTAAACCCCAGCCATTTTAGGGAACCCATGTAAGTTAACAGGTTATAAGGAGAACTTATTACATATGTCCTTGACAGCTACTTGACTAATAAACAGAAAAAAGCTTCACTTAACATTTTTAAATGCATAACCAGGTAAAACTACTTCTAAAGGTGACTGTGAATAGTCTCATTAAAATATAAGGGGACTTTACACCTAGGCATTCATCTGGTTTTAGCTATAAAAAGATCCTTGACACACACCCTTGTGTGCTTAAAGTGCATTGTATCTGCATCAGTTACTAAGCTTTTATCTATCATTGGTCCTTTCTCTCCCTTCTCCCTGCCCTGCCCACTAATGTCACTTTAGGTACCTTCCAAAGGGCTGTGCACCAATCACACACTACAGGCTCACTGGCGCACTGAAGGGGGTGTTCCGGGTGTCTGGAACCACCCCCTCGCACCTAGACCGGAAGTGCCTCCGGAATCTGAGCAGCGGCAGCCACTGAATGTTTTACTACAGCTGCCGCCTGCTCATGTGTGTGCGCACCAGGGGGGCCCAGGGCCCGCCAGCCGTGTGGGAGGGGAGCGCTGTCGCCCTCCCGATTGCGGGACCCCCCAGCCAGGTGTACAACTTCTTCCTCGCAGCCCTGCAGTCTCCCGGAGGCACTATTTGTGTCTCCAGTACAGGGCTTCAGGAGCCATCTTGTCATAGCCCTGCATTCTGCCTGTCAGCGCGGGAGATGTGCTGCAGGAGGATCATCGGGGAGCTGTGAGCCAGATGCCAGGAGAGGAGAAGACTTCTGTCAGGTAAGTGAATTGTTTTTTTTTCACAGGTGCATTTTTTTTCCTAGTTTCTGCTGCACTATGACAAGATGGCGCTGTAGCAAGACGCCGTGGCACACAGGGCTCCGGCTCTTTTTCCTCTCTTCCCCTTCTCCCTCGTGATCCACCCGCTTTTCTTGGCGGGATGGATTCCTCTCCGCCAGGGACATAGGAAGGCCGGGCGCTGATCACCGGAGCGCCAGCGGTCACGAGTAGCCGCCCGTTTGTTAGGGCCGCCACCCACGTGGCTGCCCGCGGACCCCCATGTATGCCGCCTCCTGCTCCGCTCACCATCAGCCGCCGCTGGCAGCAACCCAGCTAACACGACTGGGACAGAGGCAGGCCAGGTGCCAGTCACCAGAAGCAGGGCAGCGTTCACGGGAAGCCGCTCGTTCTTGGGACCGGGCCGTCACCCACGTGGCTGGCCGCGGACCCCTGGGCATGCCGCTCCTGCTCCACTCTCCAGCGAGACGCTGCCAGCAGGGACACAGGCACCAGTCACCGGAGCTTCACCTTCCCTGCTCCACTCACCAGGGAGAGCCGCCCGCTTGTGCAGCCAGGGAGGACCAGGATGCCGCTGCTGCGCCTGCCATGGGGAGACGCCGTTGCCTTGCAACAACAGGTAACGGGTCTGGGAGCTGCTCCACCGTCGCAGTCATGGAGGCCCAGGCTGCCACTGTTACTCTGCCAGGACACATCTGCCGGGTCAGGGGGGCTGGCACGCTGCCGCCACCGATGGAAGCACAGCAGCGGACCGCACCATCATCAGCCCCTCCAGATCTATGCCCCCTGCCAGACCATCTGCTGTGATGGGGCCTGTAGGGGCAAAATTGCAAGTCTGCATTGGGAGTTTGTGGGGCCGGGACTGTCATGGAGTTGAGGACTGTTTTTCTCAACCATGGGGAAGAAGGGACTCTGTGTCTATTTTTCATTATATGGGGGGGTCTGTAGGGCGGTTGAGCAGTGAGCGCCACTCAGAGTGTGGCAGGCAGCTCCGCTCGACTTAGCTCTTGGTCAGACCCCTCTGGCCTTTTTTGTCTTTCTTTCGTCATGTGTTCTATGTAAGTATGTTTTTGGAAATGCGTACTCTGTGGAATGTTAAATGGTTGTCTGTTGTAATTGTTTTAACTTTGTGCGATGTTTAACATATGTTTACTGTACCATCACCGACCCTGCTTGCTTGTGCCAAAAATAATTCCGGGTACAACCCA